>NC_060210.1:164257500-165457500 GCF_021130785.1 Homalodisca vitripennis | reverse complement strand
GAATTCCACTAAGTGTTTTTTATTTACTTTTAGAGGATGTTATCAGAAGACGACTTCTCATTGATGGAGATGGAACTGGGGATGACAGAAGACTTAACATGTTGTTAAAAACATTTATTAAATGGAGTAATACTAATGACTCACCTAGTGACAGGTTAGTGAAATCACACAAAATCCAAGTACAAACTACTAGTTCTTTAATATAAAATAATTAATTTAGAAGGATTTTTATTATTTTAAAATACATTGTAAATTACGTTTTATCTTTAGAATAATTTATTTTCACTTTCAGTTGAAAAGCTCTGGACTGACAATGCCTCTCCATTACGAGGTCAAAATGTTTCAGAATAGTAATTATGTTGATAGTGTTATGACTGATGTGTATTGGCAAATTTAGAAAATAGTTACAACACCAGTCGGCTAGTAAACCTAAGAACCAAAGAGATTCCAGTGTTCAGTATTCTAAAGGTTATGTCTGCCAAAAGAAATCTTAGCCAGAGTTGCATAAATAGCAATTAGCTTTAATGTGTAAATAACATAATCTTTGATTGGTTGGGTTTGCAATGTAATAACATAGAACTGAATTGTGACTTTCGTCAATAGAAAGAAATATATTTTGTTTTTAGTGCTTCAAATGTGGATACTTGTTTTATAACCCTTTTTGCAAATACAATAATATTTCTCCCACTCGAATAATGTTGTTCTGTTATTTTATGTTTTTTGTGCTATGATCCGGAATAGATTGTGATTTGCCTTCCAGTGATATTTAAGAGCTGTTATTGAATGATAATAATATACTTTACTGTAATAGATATAGCTCAGAACATACATTTAAATGTTCACATAATGTAACAATTTGTTTTATCATCTTGTTCAAGAACTGATATCGTGGCATATCTTACAATTTTGTATTAAAAAAATAAGTAATTTGAATGGTAGTGTCATTTGTATTAATGTAGTTTGTAGTTTCATTTTTTTTAACTCCTTTGTTCTTATGAAATACTAATAGTTAATGAACATTCAAGTAAAAAATAATATTAAGTGCAAGCAATATTAATAGAAAAAGATGCTTTGTAACTAATTGTTTAATACTTATTGTTGTTTTTGTAGGTACAGTTACAGTAATATTTCTTACATAAATCATTGTTTTACCAAATGTTCTAATAATTTAAAGTTGAAGTTGAAATCTCCAATAATTAATTCTAACTTATTTGCAGGTTTGAAAACTAGACTTATTCGTGTAGATTTTGTGCATTTTGAGGCATTTAATTTGTTTACCATATATGTTTTTGTAATAAATACATACATGATAATAACTAATAAAAAATATTTAAAATCTAAAAAATAACAGCTTTCATTCAATTTATTTAAAATTTTTCAAAAAAGATTTTTTACTAACTAGTATTTTGAATGTTCATGTAAAAACAAAAATATTTTCAGTAACGTGACTGAAGTTTCATCGATATCACCCAAAGTCAGCTACTTATTATTTTCTTCAATACAGCTGTTTCACCTCCGGAGATTCTCAGTAGTTCTTAGAATGTTATTTGTTCATTTGCCCCACCATCAATATTTTAGTCCGGGCTCAAAGGGTTAATTCGAATCAAAATACTTTTGTAAACAATCAATCTCACCATTATACTGTTATTATAATAGCATTATGATTGATTATACTGTTTTTTCCAGACAAATTATTCTATTACATTTTTAAATTCATTAAAAGTAAATAAGTTAAATTATTTTCTTTAGACAGATTATAATTGTATCATAATTTTGTTTTTGTTGTAGTGTGGTTATGCAAGAAAGAATGTTTTCTCAATTAACACAATGTGAGTATGCATTTACAAAATCAAGAATGGTAGCAAAAATGAGTTCTGCTGAACTTCAAAACTATGAGAATCTTTCAAAGCAAATCAGTTTAGAGATAGAAAAATCCAAACAAGACATTGAGGGTACCAAAGAAGACTTTCAACATGCTAAAACCATAAGAAAAAATAGAGTAGAATATGGAGTCCTTGCTAACATAATAAGTGAACAACCAGACAGGAAACAAACTGATGAAAAGTTGACTCAACTTAAAAAAGAACTACAATCACTTGAAGTAAGTACTTTATATGTTGTCTTACATTAGTGAACTACGAGGGATGAAGGCAATAGAATCATGAGTTTGTGTAACAATTTTAACAGTGGCATAATGAAATGCCATAACACATCTAGTGGAATGAAATGAAATGAGGTAGACTTAAAATGTCACATGCAACCTTGGCAAAGCCTGTTACGTGACATGTAGTGTGGCATGCTCCTACCTTGTTTATAATTTTATTGAGTTTTTAAGTTGGAGAATGTTGACTTGAGGCATATGCTTGTTATTTTATGTGTTGTTTCACTTTGGTTTTATGAGTACAACTATTTATGTATGTTGTATTTAAGTTAACTTGTTCCTCTGAATTTGGCATTATTTTTAGCTACATGCTTGATTCCACCTGTTGGAGACATAATTATAATGGATGTACCTTTGGAATAATCTATATATATATATATATATATATATATATATATATAAATGAATGTTTGTGTGTTTGTCCTTTATGGAATCGTAAACTATTTAACCGACCATTATGAAAATTTGTATGTATATGTATTTTTCCACAGAGAAGGTTTATATACTATGCCCATTGATGTAATTCGCCACCAGGCAGTGCTGCAAAAGATACAAGTTTTCAAAGTGCACATTATAAACTGTAATTACGAGACAGTTACGTATATTAATTTGCCAAAGACTATTTGAAGGCACTAAGTTAGGATATATGTTTGTCTTTATGATAAATATGTGGTTGAACTTAAAGCTTGACTGTTAGACCGCTTTATAATAAAATACATGTACGTGCATGATGAACCAGAAGTGCAAATACACGGGCAAAGTTTAGGTAAAGCGTGCGAAGCCGCGGGAAACAGCTAGTGTAATATAAAACCAGACATTTATTTTGTTTTGTAGTTTAAAATATACACTGCAAGTTTTTATATATGAAAATAATATTATTTTTTTTGTAAAGAAAACAAAAATGGAAATCTTAAAACAAATTAAAATATTTTTAATACATGCTGTTGACTGCAAGACACATTACGGTGCAGTGCGCTCGGTCACACTCAACTCAATACGAGCAAATGCACAGTCCTTTATGTAGTCCTACACGATCTGATACCGACCCTTGATGAGAGTGGGATTGTCGTTGTGCTCGATGGCGAGGTTATGATGAAGTGAAGACTCTCTGTGTCATGCTTCACCGTGATCTTATGTGGTGTCGTGAAGATCACAAGTATTATAGACAGTTACTGAATTTAATGGATTTGGTTTTCTGATGTGGTTGGATTGTTCTCTTACATTTTACTGTGAGCTACTTGTGGTTAAGCGGTACCTAAAATAAAGTGCTTTTTTACAATAATTTATTTTGTACACTCTTAACATCCATTATAACATTATTCTGAATCGATTTATGGGTGGCAATTGAAATTATAATGTTGATTTGACACGCAAGTTTTTGTTTTGACAGTACATAAATCAAAACTACTACCACTATAATATATTTATTTCAATTCAACGAGAAAGAATTGCTGATTTTAATGATGAAATTTATTTTGGCAACAGTGATGTCACAGTGACATCATGAAACTTGCCAGAAAGAACGTCTTTGTCTTGTCATTTTTAAAATTAGTGATATACTATGGAAATGGTTTATTGTTGGTTAATAGCCTGTTATAGCTTTGATTCAGGTTAAACTATGCTAAATTTAGGAAATATTGTGTAAAAACTATATGTTTTTGTTAAGTTTTTAAGATAATCTTACTTATTGTAACAGATTTAGGTACATCCCACTACTTAAAAAAAACTTGGTTATTAATTTATTTATTGTTTTGTAGTGCATATAATTTTTAAAATTTTGGTATATTTTGGAAATAAATTTTTTTGTAAATTTTTGAAATTAAACGTACCCATAGTAACAAATTTAGCCATTTGTCTGCTATCTATGGTTTTTACAATATATTTAATTTTTCCTCAAGAGAACCTTGATACCATTATATATTTTTGAAACTATATAAAGTAAAGAATAAATTGGCTCTCTCAGATTCTAATTTTTATAATATAATCACACTTTACCAGAGGCAGTCCCACCACTTTTCAAAACACATTTAATGTTGTCATTTTTTTGTGGTTTATGCATAATGTTTTATACCATAATTATCTCCACATTTTCCTGGACAAAAATTTACACATATACATGTTTATAGTAAAAAATGCATATTTTACAAAATGTTTAAAGTATGGGTGCAAAAACACTAAAAATGGCCAACTAAGGAAAAAAATGACTGCCAGTTCGAGGGTTAAATTAATGTTTTACGCATTTTCATAAAAGCCATAGCATTCAACTAAATGTCAAGAAGACTAATATATGGGCTCTTTCCCTTGCATAGACCTGTAATCGAAATGGACTTTTTCATGTGAAATTATTGACATACAGGGTGAGTTTTAAGTCCCTTCCCCCCTATTTTTTTTAAACCGTATAAGTTAGGAGGTTTAAACTCCGTACATATTCGTTAGACCTACATATCTTGTTTTTCATGGGTTCATTGACTCTCCACCTCCAATGGGGGACGGTCCACGAGGAAGTAAGCCGAGATTCTTAAATGTAAGCATAGGTTGATATGCACATCAAATTAAAGGTCTCTGTAAGTAGAATACAATGCCGCAAACCGGACCTCAAAAGGTTCATCCTAATGAAAATTACAGGGTGTTAAAGTGTACAAAATAGTAATGTGTTATTATCTGCGTTTTATCGCACAACTTTTTAAAAGTTCATTTTAAAACAATTTTCTATTGCTGTTTATTCTTTAAAAGAAACTTTATTTTGTTGTGTTTAATGATTTTTAAGGGATCACTGGAAGTCCGAGATCTAGGAGTTAACTAAAGGATTTAATAAGAAGTCGATCATGTGTTGTGTCGCCTTGTAAGTATTTTATTTAAAGAATTGTTGTCTCTTCCAAAAGGTTTTTAGACCCATTTATTTTTATTTCAACAGCGATTCCGGTTCTAATATTGTATGATTCCGATACTAGTAGGTTGTTACTTACCCTTTTTATTGTAGTAGATGCTCAAACTGATTGCCTGTTACTTCCTGACAGTAGTATAGTCCCTGTTAACAAATTCACTCCTTACAACGGGTTAGGATTTCTGGTGTTACCTTCCTGCAGGCCTCAGTAATTCTGTTCCGAAGATCTTCCACACATGCGACTGGTGTACAATAAATCACAGACTTCAAGTGTCCCCACAAAAAAAAATCCAGTGGGTTCAAGTCAGGGGAACCGTGCCGGCCATTCTATTGCCCCGCGTCGTCCTATCCCACTTCTCACGAAAAATGTACATTAAGGTAACCACGAACATTAACATCGTAGTGTGGAGGAGCACCGTCCTGCTGGAACCTTACTTCTTCTCGATTAATCGATTAAACTCCCAACATTAGTGCGAATTGGTATTTTCTATTAATGGATGAATATTATTTTGGAGCATATGTAAAATAACTTCCTCCATTTAAATTTCCGTCAATAAACAGTGGTCCAATCAAGTGGTTACCAAAGAGACCTGCCCAAACATTTACTTTCTGGGGATACTGGGTTTGATGTTCTCTGTGAACATGGGGATTAGAGTTATCCCAGTATCGGCAGTTGTGTCTATTCACTAAAACCATTTACGTAAAATGTACTCTCATCACTAAATGCAGATATATTTAATTTACGGTTGTTGGATTTGCTATAATTAGTCTATCCATAGTTTCACAGAACTGCAATCTTCTGTCCGGGTCATCTTCATTTAATGCGTGTTGTAGCATAATTTTGTAGGGATGAAATTTGTGCTTCTTCAGGGTAGTTATTGCTTTGTTTGCGTTGTGATACCCCGATATTGTCTGCTATTTGTCTCGAAGAGGTTTGAGGATTTTCCACGACTGTGGAGCTTCCAAAGAACCTCAAAATCAACTTCTTCTGACAAAGGAGGACGGCCTGAACGTTTTGCATCAGTAACGCTACCAGTCTCTCTAAATTTTGTTATTAACTGCCTTAAATAGGTTCTGCTAACAGGTCTTTCTGGATGGTTTTCATTAAATCGTCTCATTGTTTCGTGGTAATTATTCCCAGAAGCACCAAAAATAAACACCATGTCAACTTTTTTCTTGAAGAGTGCGAGACATGTTTCTAACTTTAACAGCACTAAAACTAACAAGGTCAGTAGCCACACTGCAACTAACAAGGTCAGATACTTTATGGCCCAAGTAACTGAAACCAAACATAACATGTCTCCCAGATAACAAACAACTTTCACTTTTACAACGACACAGGGACTATGTCAAAGATTACATTTAAAAATGCAGACCCCAGATTTGTACAAAATTATTATTAACAAAATTACGAATTATCCTTTTTTGATTCAGATTGTAGTACCGTTTCCAGCGTTAAAAGGCAATGTTAAACGACACATCACATGACCGACTTCTTATTAAATCCTTTAGTTAACTCCTAGATCTCGGACTTCCAGTGATCCCTTAAAATCATTAAACACAACAAAATAAAGTTTATTTTAAAGAATAAACAGCAATAGATAAATTGTTTTAAAATGAACTTTTAAAAAGTTGTGCGATAAAACGCAGATAATAACACATTACTATTTTGTACACTTTAACACCCTGTAATTTTCATTAGGATGAACCTTTTGAGGTCCGGTTTGCGGCATTGTATTCTACTTACAGAGACCTTTAATTTGATGTCCATATCAACCTATGCTTACATTTAAGAATCTCGGCTTACTCCTCGTGGACCGTCCCCCATTGGAGGTGGAGAGTCAATTGAACCCCATGAAAAACAAGATATTTAGGTCTAACGAATATGTACGGAGTTTAAACCTCCTAACTTATTACGGTTTAAAAAAAAATAGGGGGGGAAGGGACTTAAAACTCACTCTGTATACTGTATTACACTATTCTTTTGTTTGTGTGAAAAAATAATTTAATTTGAATTGCATAAATTTATAGTAACCATAGTTACTGGTATTATTTGTGTTATTTCTAGAATCATTTTCATTTATCTGTGAATAACAGATAGTTTTTTCTGTCCCATAACACAAAATTAGCACATTTTATTTTATATTATTCATTTCATTTTATAATTAATTTAGAATTTGTGTAATGTATTATGATTAGGCTAAGAATGTTCTGCATTATTCAGGGTATATCTCAAAAAGGATAAAATTGGCTATTCATGTTATATTTTTATTTTTAAGTTATTTACATGAATATTTTTTGTTAGACACCAGTTTTATCAACAAAAAACTAAATCCTGAATACTAGAATCATAAATTTGAATATTTTTTGGTCTTTTTAGTTAAATGTAATTTTGTCAAGGTTTGCACTTTGAAATCGGAGATTGAAAATAAACCATCCCTTGTATGTCTAGTAGATAGCTGTGGTGGAGGGTGCTGTATAAAAATATATATGGTATTTTTGTATATGCAGTAAAAGAGATTTTATAAATGTTGCCTTACTTAAAACAGGAAACTTTTGAAATAAAACAGAAGGAAATCTGCGGTTTTCCCTCAAAATTATCCTTATTCCACAGACGACACTCCTCCCCATGTGAGAATACCATATTACAGAACTGACTGCAAGTAATAATATAATAATAAATCGTTTATTCCATAAAACATTTTTGTTAGAAAGTTATTGTAATCGTCAAATGTTGTAAGCTAAAATTTTCCATTCATTCTACCACAACAGTCTCTTTATACATACATTATTGTTTGTAGTCACTCTCTCCCAATCATTCGAATTGTACCACTCTAGTCCCTAGTGAGTCTGCCAATCGAAGGTCTCCCAATTGAATGCTATAAAACTTGTCTGTGTTGTAAAGAGTGTTTGTGACTAAAGTTGATTTCAGACGAGCTTTAAATGCCTTCGGCATTGGGGCATTTTTTAGCCAATTTGGTAATCTGTTGAGAAAGTGAACTCCTGTCTGGGAAGGTAAACGTTCAAACAGTACTGTCCTGTGTGCCCCAGTTTGGTAGTTGTTCCTGCCTCTAATTACATAAGAGTGTATGTCACTACCTCTTATGGCATTACACTTAGTTTTAAAAAAGACAGGACTCTAAAATGTAGAGGCAGGGTAATGTGAACAGTGTTAGGTCTATAGAAAAAGCTTGCCTACATGACCTACTGCGCATTTTGGCAATTATTCAGATCGCTTTTTTTAAGAATGAAGATTCTTAAGAAATTTGAGTTTATGCACCCCCCAAAAATTTAATCCATAGGATAGGTATGGGTAGATTACTCCATAGTATGCCGTCATCAGTATCTGGGTCAGGCTATACTCGGATAGTTTTCTCAAAACATAGATTCCTGAAGATAGTTTTGAGCAAACATGGTCTACGTGACAATCCCAAGTCAACCCTTGATTTGGTGTATTCCAAAGAATTTTGTTGTGTAGACCTCTTCAATCTCAGTATTGTCCAACATTACTGTAGGACTTTAGTCTGAGTTTTTGTTTCACAAAAAGAATTGTATGAAATTTGATTTGGTTTTGAGATTGAGCTCATTAAAGTGTTGAACTATGTTATTGAGCTTAATGAATATTACTTTTTTGAGTTCTTCGATTGAGACAGAGAGTAGTGTACATACTGGACGATTCATGCTTGTTATGCAGATGAATTGGCATCGTTAACCCTAGAACTGGCAATGGTGTCACTCTGTACTGGTGGCTCTATTTTAATAGCCTCGCAGACATTTCTTATAATGTATCACATTTCATAACTGTTAGTCCAAATATAAACTATTATATGTCAATGTATTTACAACTATATGGCGAGCATTATAATAACAATATCTTATTGTTTCCATGGAAACATATATATTTTTTTTTTTTTTTAATGTAAGAAAAATGTTTTTTGGACATTATTTTTTTTAAATATTCTGTTGTGTCACAGTATAACTTATTCAAGATTTTGTCCTAATTCCAAAAATATATAATTCTTGGTATGAAGAAGCACGCATATTTACTTATTTTCATAAATGCGTAGATTTCTAAATACTTATCATTGTTCGTGGGTAAAACATAATCTCAAGGCTGCGTTTATACTTATGTAAGTATGACAGATCCCGCCCTGCGAGCTCTCTAAGAACATTTGATCGGTCTCTAAAGTTTTCACCCATGCTGAACAACTATTAAAACTATAACCTAAGAAAGCTAAAAAAACAATAATAACCACACTAAAACTCTATAAAATACAATTTTCACAAATACTATTGGATTCGTAACCTCAAACACAAAATCCGGCACTTGTTTACAGTTTCACAAACAATGTGGGTTGACCCGTACTACGTTCACGTCAGCTGTCCATAGAGAACGATGTTTTACGGTAAACAAAGAAGACAATAATCAAAGTAAGAACAGTAAATCGGTACTATAGTTAATGCTCTTGCAGAATATATCAAATAAAAATCATTTATATGACCTTGATTGCCTAAAACTACAATAACTGTACATGTCTACTTTGGCGACGAATATTCGTTCTTGCCAAATCGGACCGGCCTTTGGCGACGAAAATTCGTTTCATACCAGCTGGAGGGTTAACATAGATGATAAAGAGTAAAGGACTAGGAATAGAGCCCTGCGGAACTCTATACCTTAATATTTCCTGTTTTGAACGTGTGAAATTCCCACAAATTGAACTAGATTACTGAGATATGATTCAAGCCAACTATGGGGAATTCCTCATATCCTGTAATGCTTTAAATTGGAAATGAGGATAAGGTGGTAAACACAGTTAAAAGCTTTAGAAAGGTCCAGAAATACACCTACTGTATCTCTTTAACCTTCAACTCCCTCTACTTTCCAATCAACAACTGAGTCTATTGTCGATTTTTCACTTTGGAAACCGAATTGGTTTACTGAGAATAAATTAATGGCTTCCCAAAAAATTAAAACATTATGTGAGCAACACCTTTTCAAATATTTTGTTGAAGACTGGCAGCATTGAAATGGGGCGGTAATTTTGGATTGAGGAGGGATCGCACTTCTTGAAAATTGGTGTGACCTTTGCAATTTTGAAAGGGGAGTGGAATGATCAAGAGAGAAAAGAGAGGTTAATTAAATGCTCTAGTGGTAAAAGCAAATGCCTTGAGCATTGCTTGAGGAACCATGTTGAAACGTGATTTGAGCATTTTGAAGGGAACTCTTTTATCATTCTAGCAATCTCCTCTGAGACCAGAACCAAAGCTATGGAGCTTGGTAATAATGAAGGGAGTTGCTGACTGATTTGCTGAGCGGAGCCCTTGGTCAATTTCTACAGAGGCAAAAAAAGTGTTGAATTCATCTGCGACCCTAGAAGGATAATTGATGAGGAGTTCGTTGTTGACATTGAGTTTGATATGTTTATCAGTTTGTGTCTTCTTATTGTTAATTATAGCCCAAGCGGTTTTTTTAATATTTGTAGACGTGAGCAGTACTTTGTTTACATCAGAAGTTTTTGCGGCTTTGATGACTTTTTTATAGATTTGTTTGTAGTTTTGGATAAAATCTTTAAATTGTTGATTTGGTGAGTGCTTTTTAATTTCGAAAAAAATAACAATTTTTTTCTCTAGAAATTAGCATGCCTTTTGTTATCTTAGGTTTTGTGAAATTTGTTTTAAGGAGCAGCTCTTGTTCAAGTGGTAGTTGAAAATTGTTTTTTTGAAATTGATGTTTGAAGGGATCTAAAAAATTTAGAATGCTCTTACTTTCTCTTGAAAAAAGAAAATTTAGGAGCTGAATATTTATGGACCTTGTTGCATGGTTAATTGGTGACGTTGTCAATTGCTGTTGCTGACTCAGTCATACTCTCATTGGCGAGTTAACTGACCACTCAAGGCCAAATGACCTTAGCAGATCAGCAAGTCTTTTTGTTCTTGGACTATGAACATTCAAAACGTCGGTGTTAAAGTCCCCCATTAGCATAAAATCACAGTTTTGTAATATTATATCAAACACAGTCTGTTCAAAACCTGAAAAAAATAATTCTTCGTTGCTGTTGGGAGACGTATATAAACCTATAACGTTGATTTGAGAATGCTTTGTTTGTAACTTTACCCCTGTAACTTCAAAGTCCTTGTCTGTGGGTTTTCCAATTTGTAAGGGGTAAAGGAGAGGATTGTTTTTGGGGTTAATGGTTATGGTAAAAATTGCAACACCTCCTCCTTTGAAGAAGATGCGACAGTAATAATTTGACAATTGATAACTTAAAATTTGAACATTTTCAATGTTGCTTTTGGTGAAACCATGTTCGGTTACCACTAAATGAAGTTATCGCATATGAGAGAAATTTCATCACTTTTGTTTGTGCCTATTTGTACATTTTGGTGAACAAAAATTGGATTTTTTTGGATCTTTTTTTGTGAATTTTTATTTTTATTGATTGTCTGTCAATTTTGAATGGGCTCTAGAAGTGGGTTTCCTAAAAAATTAGACGTATTACAAGAGGTCGATTCATTGCCTTTAGTCTCCGGTTTAAAACAAAAATATTTGATGGTATCGGCAAATGTCTCATGCGGCAGAGTGAAGAGCTCTGGAGTCTGCTATGATGAGTCTGTTCGGGGTGGGGGGGGGGGGGTTGTGGTGGTGGTGGTGGAGGCGGGACGACAGCAGATGTCAGGACAACCTCAACTGGCTTGGTTGTAGCAGTAAACCCGCTGAGAGCCTCCACAATGAGTCTGGTCAGCCACCACTTGCCTCTAATGTGGAGATGCATCCTATGCCTCGTGAAGTGCTTCCACTGCACTCTCTTCATATCTAGGACAGCGATGTGGTGCCTAGCAGCCAGTTCTTCGATGTAAGCATTCACGAAGGCAGTGTGCTGGTTGATGTCATGCGTAGAGGGCAAGTCACGGCAATGGGGCAGCGTGGTGATGATCAGGGTGGGTTAGGAGGTTGTGTATTTCTTGGTTTAAACTGTTTTGAGTGGTGGATTTTGTTCTTTTTTTTACATGGGCAAAATAAACTAATCCCCACTCTATATCCCATTTATTACAGGGTTGCTTAACTTTATCTATACAAGCGACGCTCAGAATTTCCATATACCAATCTTTTTGTTTAACCAGGTTTATTATAATACTCATCTAAGGCGTCAATAAAGAGCAAAATGTTTGAATTTGGGTTGCAATAAATAGCTGATAATTGACAAGGAAGACTGACTAATTTTAGCCGAGAGATAAGGTGCTCCAACCTCCAAGAGCCTCAGCTCACTGCAGGAAACTGATAACACCCTATCTATATAGATAACAAGCCACCTGATTGATTAATGTAGGATGTAATGTATTAATGTGGGATCTAAATAATTTAAAGCCATCCAAATGCATTAATTCCCTTTAGTTTTCAAACCATGCTTCTGATAAAACTATGCAGTTAAATTAAGTTTTTTAAACTATCCAATACAATTAAAAATTCATTCAGATTTTTATTTATGTAAAATTTGATAATATCCATACAAGCTTCACTGTTGGCTTGTCACAGCGTCCAGGTCACCAAACGTTATCATATCTTGAGATTTCCACAGCTATTTATAATAAATCATCAGTTATTACCTCTTACTTCTGTAACTTGCTTTAATGTAGCAATACCAATATAAATGTTTATAATTTGTTATACAAATAATTATGTGTTTCAGGAACAAAGCAATCAGCTAGACAGTAAATTGGAACTTCGCAGGAAGCAGTTCCATGTTTTAATAGCATCAATCCATCAACTACAAGCTTTACTTGAGACTGGAGAGAAAACAGCAGATGATTCACTGGATGTTTTTGATGACGAAGACATTGACATATTGACAAGAAAAGCAGAATCAGATCAAATGGATGTGTCATAATAAACTTAAAATATCTTATTTTCCATTCCACCCATTAAAGATTAATTTCTATTTCATTAGTTTATATTCTTGAAACCTTATAAAATAATTTCCAATACAAAACATATTAAATCATATAGGTAGTGCTTTATTACTTGTAGACTATTCAGTCTGTGTGACAATGATATTCAAATTTGTCATGGTTTTTAACACTTGCCACCTTGTTCTTTTAATCTCCATAAATGTAAGGGCTATGCTAAGTGAATATTGCTATGTACAGTTTTCTCAGAAATTACAAATTTACTGTCATGTTATGGGGGTAAGAAATATTTTGAAAGAAATCTAAGTTATACAGGAGTTTAAATTTTAATAGATAATAACACAATATACATAATTATTTTTGTGTAATTGTAAACAGTTTATTCTTAAGAAATTGTTTTATTTTTGGTAAGTAATGCATACAATTACTTTATTTATACTTTTAAACTAAAAGTCCTGAAAAACCCCAGTTTTTCAAATTAACAGATCAACTAGACTAAAAGACTAAGTTCCCAACTAGACTAAAATTGGCCAAAATAATACCTCTTTTCAAACATGGCATTACCACAGAGGCAAGCAATTACCGCCCTATTTCCCTGATTTCAATTTTCTAAGGTGTTTGAAAAAACAGTACTCTCTCGCCTCATGAACCATGTTGTAGAACATGGCATGCTTACAAATCATCAACATGGTTTTATAAAGGGCCGATCCACAACAACTGCTATTACTAGTTTGGTGGAGTTTATTGTGGATCAACTTGAAGCTGGCAACACAACAACTGCAGTACTATTAGACTTCACCAAAGCTTTCGATTGTCTTGACCACAACCAACTCCTTAACCCTTTGAACCCCAGACCAAAATATTGATGGTGGAAAAAACGTACCAAAATCATTTGACCTAAGAACTACCGAGAATCCCCGGAGCACAAACAGCTGTTTTGCATACTGTTTGTAAAAAATTAATACTTTTGCTATTTTTTATGCTATTGTCTTGTATTACACACCAAAATGTCCAGAATGAAATTGTATACACAGAAAAAGATTAGTCTGAAGTATAAAAAAATGTTTAACAGCATTAAAATAATTTTAAAATATATGTATATAGATTTTTAGGCAAAAAAATTGATTTTAAGATTTTTTAATTAAAAAATAAATATTTTTACCATGGGCACCCACATTTTATTTTTCTAAATTTAGTTTTGTGTATGTACAAAAAAAATTATATTGATATCTCTAAAAATAAACTTTTTTTGAATTTTTATATAAAAGTATGCGACTTGTAAAAACCTCTAGGCGTACAACACAAAAAATCACTGATATTATCTAAATAAATAAATTAGTAAATAAATAAATAAAAAAAAATTAGTATTTTAATAAAATACATATAAATATGTATTAATACTCATAAAATAAGTATTTTACGATTTCAAATAAATATGTATTAAACGCATATACCATGGCGACGATATTACGTCGCCCGGGGATTCTCGCAACTTCATTGGCGACGATACATCGTCGCCGCGGGGATCTTCGCATATCTTCTCGGCGACGATATTTCGTCGCCTGGGGTTCAAAGGGTTAAGAAGCTGGAAGCATTTGGGATTTTTGGAACAGCAGCAAGATGGTTTAAAAGTTATCTGACAGACAGGCAACAGGTGGTTGACTTGGTGTGCACAGACAGAGGAACGTTCAATAAGATCTAGCCCTTTACTAATACCAAGTGGCGTACCCCAAGGTTCAGTTCTGGGGCCTGTCTTATTTGTTCTTTTTACTAACGATCTCCCGGGTTACTTGGAAGAATTTTCAAAAACCATTATGTATGCAGATGATACGGTTCTACTTTTAGGTAATAAACATCCTGAATTGCTGGAAGTCTCTTCATACACAGCAACGAACATGGCTGTTCAGTATTGCCATAGTAACAACTTGGTAGTCAATGAAGCCAAGACGCAACAACTGGTCTTTGGAAGAGGAAAGAACGATTTTGGACCATTGCCAAACATTGACACTGTGGAAGAAGCCAAGTATCTGGGGATCGTAATGGACAATGGAATGAAATGGACACCTCATGTGGACAACCTCTGTAGCAAACTAAGCTCTGGACTTTATGTTGTTCGTCGAATAAAATCGATAAGTGATGTCACAGTTGCAATTACTGCATACTATGCACTCTTTGAAGCACACCTCCGATATGGTCTCACTGTTTGGGGAAAATCAAGTGTAGCCAACTTACAAAGACCCTTGACTCTACAGAAAAAATGTATCAGGATACTGGCAGGCCTGCAGCCTAGAGACAGTTGTAGAACATCTTTTGTTGAGCTGTCAATCCTCACTGTGGTTTCATTGTACATCTTAGAAACAGTAAAGTATGCTCATGAAAATGGCTTGACCAGAGGCATTGATTTACATTCTTACAACACTCGTCGAGCAGCAGATTTTACACTACCAGAACACCAGTCAGCATTATTTGAAGAGAAGCCTTCATATATGGGTGCAAAGCTGTTCAACTCCCTACCTACCGACATTAAGACAGAACAAAACCCCAAGAAAATGCTGAAAAGATGGCTCCTCCAACATCCTTTCTACTCAATTGACGAGTTTTTAAACTGGAGAGCTTTGAACATCAACCAGAGACTGGACTATCATTTACAAAGCTTTGATTTGTATAATTGTTTTATAAAATTTTGATTTGTATAATTACCTTTTTTATAACTCTCTTACTGTTCTAAAAGAAAATGTAAAATAAAGTATATTGTAAAAAAAAAAAAAAAAAAAAAAAAAAAAAAACTGTACTCATAAACAATAAAAATAAAAATCTCCAAACAAACCAATAACTTTATTACAATATTTAAAAAGAGTGAACCTCTTTAACCCCAATCATTTATTTTTTAATATATATCAAAGAGTCAATAAATATCTGGTAACAATAATTCGTCCATTTTACAAACTTTTCAAAATAGTTTTTTTATACAATCAGAATATTTTGTTATGTATAGATATAAAATATATCTTGTATTTATATTTCATGATGTTTCTATAAAATGTTTAAACAAGTTATAATTTCAATATAACTTGTATCTTTTTATGTAATATTACCACTATTCCAGAAACATTTTTAATAATTATGTTGGTTCATTGAAAAATTACAGAGTTTTGATAAATTTTATGAATTATGTGATATGATTTGGAAAAAAGAATATGAATCTTTAACTATTTATTTAACTTAAAAATCGTAAATATTGAATAATTTTTTCCAATATTTAATTGATACGTTTACATTTTACAAATTTTCTAAATAAATGGTGAATTAAACTTTTGAAGCAGTTAAAAACCTTAATCAAATTCAAAAGAAATAAACTAAAGAAAAAATTATAATTGATGGAAAAAAACATGAAATTATTTAAAAAATTAATTTACCTGTGAATTTTGTTACTAACCCTGGAAGCGTCAACTGACCCATTTGGTGTTGATTGTATAATTTCAAAAGTGCAATTGAGCCCGATCGAATTTATTTATATTTTACTGCTAAAAACATTATTACCTGCCGAAGACCTGAAAATTATACATCAATCGAAAGCCTTTGATTCAGTTAATGGCCTTTGATTTTATTTTATCCTGGTTTTAGTTTACAATGTGCCATTTTGTTGTTAACCTATGAGTAGTGAAATTTGTTTGGTTTTTATTTTAATAGAACAGAGTTTTGTATTACACAGTTAATAATACCTCAGAATGTTATCCTGAATGGTTATCCTTGTAAATCAAATGATATTCTAATGGAATCTGACATGACTGACTTAGTTGAGTCTGAAGTAGAAGTGTTGTATCTTGTTTTCTTTTTATATTTATTTTGAAATTAAAACTTACTTATATCAGCTATACATCACCTATCTTCATAAAAAAAGTAGAAAAACACATTCATTTGCATGAGAGTCAATTTTAATATGGGTTCTCATTGTGATGCTTAGGAACTGTCCTCTTTTCTTTGTAATCATAAATTATTTCCATTTTACTATCCCCTATACTATTCCCTATAAAACTATATATTTTTGTGTCCACAACTAAATTTCCTACATTTTCACTATTTCAGACTTTTGAAATATCTTATTTTATAATAATGTAAATACTTTTATGTAATGTATTCTACTTTAAAATTGTGTAGCTTTATTCTCTGATTCTTAACACTTATATACACATAAAAAATAAAGATTATTTATGAATTTTACAAAGGGACCCTGTAAAACCCTACAAAAATCAACACACACTTTAGAATACAACCAATTCAGAAGAAAATTGTATACATATTTTTGAGGCATTTTCATGTGAGATGCTTTACAAAAAATATAAAAAATTTTTAGAATTGAGGGTGTAAAGTTTAGGAAGTAGAACTCATTGTGCTTGCTATTACAAAAAAGATAAAATTGTTAACTAATTTGATTCATGTAGAAAAATTTAGTTTGACAGTTTGAACATTTTGACCAAAAACTGTTTTGTGAGTGAACAACACAACCAATAATTATGTAGTCGTGTCATATTATTACTTACAACTTTGTCCATTTAATCTATATATATAAAAATGAAACTGTTCGTGTGTAACAGCATCACTCACAAACGGCTGGACGGATTCGCCTAATTTTTTTTTAAATTTGTTCGTCTTGATCTGTAGAAGGTTATAGGATACTTTTTATCCCTTTCCCGATTCAGGATTCCGCCCCACTGGTTACAGAAATACCCGTAAGAAATGCATTGCAGCAAACATATGTTATTAAGTGAAAGAGTCTTTTCAAATTTTTAATCAGCTGTTCTTTGTAAACATATATAATGCGACAAAAAATATATTTATATATAAATTTCTTTACACTTATAGTTTTAAAGCATAGAGTAAGCTTAAGAGAAACGACAAATTTTGTTTAAACTGTTTCTGCAATCATAATATATAAAAATGAATGTTTGTGTGTTTGTCCTTTATAGACTCAGAAAACTATTGGACCGATCACTATGAAAATTTGTATTTTTCTATGTAGAAGGTTTATACGCAATGCCCATTGATGTAACTAACCACCAGGCTGTACTGCAAGATATAAAAGTTATCAAAGCGCCTGCACATTATAAACTGCAATTACAACACAGTAGTTACGTATATTAAAATATCCAAACACTATTTGAAGGCAAAGAAATATACGGGCAAAGCTTAAGAGACGCGTGCGAAGCCGCGGGAAACAGCTAGTCTTTGCTATATCTCTTATAGTTGAATAAAATTTGGAATTTTCATAGACGTATAATTTTCAATAGAGATTGAATCATGAAAAGTGTTTGCTCCACTGGGACTTGAGCCAAGTTCTTCCACGTAGGTGAGCGTGCTACCACTACACCACAGAGGTCTTACTTTTTACCATTCATTTATTTTGTATCTAACCATTTGTGTCAGATATGTGTTTAATAACCAAACTAACATAAGATCAGAAGGCCAAAGACTTGTCAAATGTCTTTCAACAATCATTAAATTTGTATAACCGGCAATAGCCTGATTTACATATATTTATACATAAGTAGTGTAAAGGATTTTGAAAAATCATACATAATACAGATTAATTTTTTATTGTTTTTTTTAAGAATTTACATATACCCATATTTTTTCTTTTTGCCTTCAATCTAAGAAGTATTGTGAAAATTACCAAATTGTCACTTTTTGGAATTTTAGATGCAAAACATTTGAAAATTATCACGTAAATTAAGAGTGTAGAGTAATACATAGTGTGATGCCAGCAGTTTACAGGTAAAATCAATAAACTAATTCAAACTATACTAATGGTTTAATGTCATGCTCTACTCCTGAGCACAAATTTGCAGACATGTGTTCTCATCGATAAGATGTCTTATTTCATCCTTAGAATGTGGTATAAAATATTATTAGTATTAATGGGGTCTGGTATGTATATATATAATCTAACAAAGTAGGCAAAAACTTCTTGTACAATCCTATTACAATAGTGTTTGATGTTCCTCTAATTACAGTTTATGTACTTATTTCTTTCTATTTTTAATTCTGACAACTTTACTGATGCTACAGCAAGGCTGGGTGGGCGGTGGTAGAGGGGAGAACAACTCGTGACACAGACCCAACAATATAGTTTGAACAGACTCTTACATAATAATAAAAGCACTTTGAATTTATTTACAGTGTAATAGTATAAAAACAAACAGTCTTATTAAAAGCACTTTCATCGACAAAGCTTAATTTTTAATTTTGTTGTTTTCGGCACATGCCTTATTGTAAGAGATATCCGTGTAGTGCGGTCTAAAACATTACCTATGGCATTGTTTTGACTAGTTTCACTTAAATTGACAATGGAATCTGTTATGACATCTTGAAGAACCTCTTCAATGGAATGTTGATAATCATGATACATGGAGTCTTGTAGCAGTAGGAGGCTCCTAGGCTCAAGTAAGAGGGAAAAGGATTTCTCTTTAGACTGTACCTAGTAAGAATACATCAGTCAGTCATTATATTGCAGAATATTCTTTGCAAAGAGAGCAAACACATGTATGTTCTTTTAATACAATAATGCAATTTAATTTTATCACTACTACTAATTAATTAATAACACTTATTAATGTATAACTAGCAAAATGGTGGGTGATGCTAGCAATTTTGGACCTAAGTTTTATTTTTGATAAAATTTGAATGCGACAACAGAGAATGTTATATGTAATTTATCTTTGAAAGAAATACTTGTTGAATTATCACAACATTACAATATGTAGCCTACTTAGATCTTTATATCCCCCTAAGCTTAACATTTATCCTCCACTGGATGACGTGGGTTAAATTCCCAAAGGCTGTCACTGGAATAAACTACAATCTCAAAACTAGACTCACAAGATTTCTTTTCTAGTCAACTAGCGAGTTTAAGGCATCAATTTATGTATTTATTAATTACAATTTTTTAATACTAAGGAAATTTTTTTCTACCCTAATCTAATATTTGCAGTTCTTGAAAGATAAAAGAAAGAACCAAGATAAAAGAGGAAAGGTTTGTTGTTTCATTGTAACAATGACCCCCCATCCATGTGCAAGGGTCATATAGCTATTATTCATCAAGCTTTCTTAAAATTGTTGGAACACCACTTTTACTCACTAGACTTATCCAAACTGAAGAAGCATCTTAATGAAAAGAAATTTCCCAGTGATGAAGTAAAATATACTCCTTATATGAGTCTGCAGGGTATGTTGAATGGTTAGGTACCACAGTAACACCTTAAATTAGGTCAAAGATAAATCAATCTTAATCCGTTCCTAAGAATATTATTTTTATATCAGAAACCACTCACCAGATCAACCTGAAATTTAGTATTATTAGACTTTGCTGTTGGCTAGGTGGTAGAAAACCATAGCAGTTGTGGTAGTTACTTTGTGCTTAGAAGGATTTAAAAACTTTCTGTCCATGTATTCACAAATATATTGCGGTTGGAAAATCAAATAATATTAGATGTAATACTGATAACGAATAAAATAATATTTCTTCACTTAATAATTGTGTGCTACATCCATATGATGTAATTTGCCTAGTAACGTGATCAGTTGAGACATTCAGCGCTTAGTTTCAACACGCTGGAGTTGGTCAGTTGACTACCAGAGCGGCTAGAGTGAGGTTAAGTTTATCATGTCTATCACGCATCATAGATTTCGAACAATCCATTAACATTAAGTTTTAAGTTGCAAAATAATAACTAAGAAGCTCACGAAATGTTAAAATCTGTATATGGCGATAATTTTTATAACCATAAAGACTGTATACAAGTGGTATGACCTATTTAAAAGTGGAAATGAGTTGGTTGAAGACAAGGACGTCCATTGTGCGTTCAGGACGTCCATTAACCTCAAAAACAGACAATGTGCAAAAAGTAGAAACAATGGTTTCTTCACACAGGTGAACGACTATTTGAGAGCTATCGGAAGATCTTAACATCTTGTATGGTTCCGTTCAAACCATTTTAACGAATAATTTGCAAATGAAACGAGTGAGTGCAAAATTTGTTCTTACACTTTTGAGTTAAGAACAGAAGGAAAATTGTATGTAGGTCTGCACAGAGTTGAAAGAGCATCTTCAAGTAGATCCAAAGTTCATGGCCAAAATTGTAACTGGAGATAAAAGTTGGGTCTATGGATATAACCCAAAAGTCCAAAATGCACAGTTCTCAATGGAAAATCAGTGTATCGCCTTGTCCTAAAAAGGCTGACATAGTCAAATTCGAACATCAAGATCATGCTCATTGTTTTTTTTCAATAGTGAGGGCATAGTGTGATCAGTTTCGTTCCAAGGAGAACAACTGTGAACTCTGAATTTTATAAGGGCATACTGCAATGGTTTTGAAATGACATACGAACAAAGAAACCAGAAAAATGGGTGAATGGCTTTCTTCTTCATCATGACAATGCACCGTGTCACATCTCGCTTCTCACTCACAAGTTTTTGGTTGAAAAAGTGTTCCTGTATGTCCACATCCACCATACTCACCCAATTTAGCACCATACGACTTCTGGCTCTTTCCAAATATTAAAACTGTGCTTAAAGGAAAACATTTGACATTGAGAGGGCCACGGGCTGAGCAACTAAAGGCTCTTTCGAAAGAAACCTTCCAGAAATGTTTTCAGCCGTGGCTTAAACGTTAGAATAAGTGCATTTCCAGCCAAGGACAGTACTTTTAAATCAAATTTGATATAAGTTGATAACCTTTTGAAATAAAAAATTATTCACTGTATTTGTTATCACACAATCTTATAATCTTTGTTATGGGACACATTTTTATATCAGTTGTTTTCCCTCTCGTTTTCTAAAATATTGGCTTAGCAAATATCATGCTTACTAAGTTTTCTTCAGGAGGTTTCATGAAGTTCAGCAGAGTGTGAGACCCACAGCTTATGGTTGCCACAGTTGGGTAGAACAAAGGACCATCAAAATGTGCCTTTAAATAGATAATTTTACATTACTAAACAAATTAATTGTGTTCATTAATTAATTTGTGTTCCTAGAACTTAAAATCTAGGAGCCTTCTATTAATAGTTAACCCTTTCAGAGCCAGGACCAAATATGAGATGTTGCAAAATTTTTTCACATCTCATATCCCCTTGTGACTAGTAAAAAAGTGCCAGGCAAAAATTGGCGATTTTGTAGTCTCTTAGATTAAAATTTATAATTTTTCATAAAAATTTGAGAATGACCTAAAAGTTGCACCAAATTACTCGTATAGATATATACTATCAACAAAATAATATATAAATGTAGTTTTAAGTAATTTAAAATTTTAAAAAATAATGTTTTAATAGATTACATAAAATATATATATTGTTTTTTTAATAACTAAAAAAGGAAAAATAATTTTAGTGTGGGAAGCTATTTTATTATATTGTACATTTAGAAAGGAACAACCATACAAAATTTTGTGTTATTTCTCTCATAAATAAATTTTTTATGACACATTTTGTATAAATTAGCATAATTATTGTACTTCGCAACATTTTATAAGTGTTAAAACAACTGACTCTTACATTGCAAAAAACTTAAAATAAATATTCACATTATGGATGTACCGGTAAACAGATGATTGTAGGATCCATAAACAGTTTCAATACAGTTAAAAAACACTATTTACCAAGAAATATTTACACAATTTTATTTGATTTGAAATTTATTTACACTTTCTATTTACAAATATGCTACTTACAATTTCACTCCCTTGAGATCGCAAATTGTCAGTCATTGTACCTACTACACACAATAGCTAAGCACGTAACAACCAACACTACTAATATTTATAACCACAAAATAAAATAATGAAGAAGAATCCAGCATACAATACAATTACACTAAAGCATAAAGAATTAACAACAATAGATCGAGTCAGCTGATAATGTCACGTGACAATTATGAAATAAAAATGCATAGACCTCCAAAATAAAAATTATATTCATATTAATTATCTACAAATATACCAGGGAATAAAAAAAAACATAAAACTTTAATCATTTGACATTGTATTTATTTAAGAAAACGACGAATATCAAGGAGACTATATATTGCCGCCTGGTGCTTTTCAGACGCGATCTATGGCGGTAATATATTGCCGCCTGGCCCGGAAAGGGTTAAGTACCGACATAAAATAAACAAAACATTAATTAGATAATATCAGTTAATCTCTATATTAAATCAATTTTTATATTAACATATAAAGAAATATCAATAACACTTAGCCGCACTTTATATTGTATCACTGAATAGCTACACGGACGGATGTCTAGTCTCGCTCGTAGCTTGGAAAGAACTGATTGCTGTTTACTGAAGCACCATTCTTCTCCCCCACCTCCTCATGACTCCATGAACCAATCAGACATGAGATTACCTTATATGGGATTAGTTTTTATAACGTTGGTTGGTGCCATGGAAATGGCTCACCTATCTACTACTTGGTGGATTTTTATTTAGAAATCTTAATTCCTCATACTACTGTGTATTAAGAAAAATCAACTTTATTTAATTTACTCTATTTTTAAAATTGATTATAATTTTTTATTTTGGTATAAAAACTAATATAATATATTCATTCATTTCAATCCATTACAGTAAGATGAAACCAAACTGCATTAAAATATGTTTCTGCCATTACAATAAATTAGGAGAGAGTTATAGATATATTCCTAGCACAAACACTTATACTATTTCAAAGGAAGACAGTAGTTGTGTGCAACTTGTAATGGCTGTACATAGTTTTCTCCATAAAACAATCAGCTGATTCTAATCTGCAACAATTGAGGAGTCTTTAAACCATTGTCAATAGAACTAGTCAAATTACTCTCTGCATTCTAGACATCTCTCACCTTGTATGGCGAGGAGAGCATTTTATGTGTAGTGCACCTGTAATGTGTACATGGTTTGTGATTTTCCACACAGCTATGAACCTTAGGTACATGTTTGAATATTTTTGCTGCCAATATTCTTGATTTTGGCGAGTTTATCATCATATATTGATTTGTGGCTGCTTAACCCTATATATTATGTTTTTTAAACCTGATGAAGAGAGTAGATTCCAATCTTTAAAATGTAGTGTTATATCTTCAGATCTGTTATCTTAGGCAATTCAAACACTTCATCTTATCCAAGGGCCATGAGGATATTAGGATGAACTCAAGGGAGGCAGGTCGGTCAGTGAATCCTCTTTCGGAGCGTGTCCAAATCATTTTCTTCAATTACAAGGCTGAATGGTAACAGAGAGCCTTTGAAAAACGACCTGGCAAGTATCATTCTGGCACCAGTGATCATCAGCCTAGATTGCTTCTAAACAATAAATTCAGCATATTTTCAACACCTCTAGATAAATACAAGCTTGGCCAAAACAACAGTGAATCCGGACTATGGGAACAAAAAAATCTCCTCTGAACTCAGTCTCACAAAACCTTTGGCGACCAAAACCAGCAAAATTTAGATAAACATTAAAGCATCTATTACCATTTTTTACATCAATATCTTCAATGTAATTCCAAAATTACTCGGTTATCATGTAGATCGCCCACAATCGACAGTTAATATGACATGAGGATAGTCATCTCCCCTTAAGCAGCAATTCTGTTTATTGACATAACCAGAGAGATTGAAATGTGCCTCATCAGACAAGGCTTACACTTACACTTTCTTTTAAATCTCAGCATCATCTTCCTGCTGTTCTAGCACCCAATCTGCATAAATTCTTCACTGTTTATGATATCTGGATTTCAGTTCTTGCGTTAACTGAATTTTATACGAGTATAAGTGAAATCTTTAAGCAAAATGCGCCAAAGGGAACCACAAGTCAAAGCCAAAGTCTTAGAACAATTTTAAACTGTGGATCTTTGGTCACATTACCATTCACAGCCATCAAATTCTCATCAATCAAAATTTTTCACTATAGTGTGAATTGTTTGCTCAGTAGAATGGTTAAATTGACCATAATTTTCCCTTAAATTTTGATATACAGGTAATATGGAATTGTTATTCTGTAGAAAAATTGGACAATTTTTATATGTTGAGTTGAGTTCGAAGTACGGCCTCGTTTGATGATTATATCAACAGTATTCCCAATATTTGGAATTGTATTACCCTTTATTTGATAAAATAAGACTTATGAAAATACTGATTGTTTACAGGGCATGTAAGTCAGAATTTCATTCTCAAAATCAAATTTATAGATTTTTAACAATTTAGATCCTATTTACCTTAAATATTGGTACTTAGAAAAATATTTAACTATTTTATTTTTCATGGTGGTACGATTGCAATAATGAATATAGGCAGCAGCAACTACTTCCAGTATCAACTGCATTAATCTAAGAATTGTATAACCTGATCCAGAGTCATGCACAAAAGTAAAAGTATGCAGCAGCTTACATCTTCACCACTAAATAAATGTACAGGTACAAAATGACCACTAAATATGAGAATAAAGTATATAAAGAAAATATGAAAAAGTGCTAAAGCAAAAGTGTCAAATTACTCAACTCCCCTCTCCCAAATATCACATTCCTGTTTCATTGTTTTAGATACTACAGAAAATGCTGACATTGACTTTCTTGTTAGTGTTCCACTTTTGCCAGTGCTGTTGTGCTCTTGGCTTCTCGTGCTCATAACTTGCATTCTGTGTAATGACAACGCCAGGATTCAATTTTTACTGTGTATACTATGCAGTTTTCCGGTATGATTGGTTTCTTTTCTTTTTCAATCTATCTTGTAAAAGTGTATTCTGATAAAGTGTCAGGTACAAAACTGAATGTATGCAGCAGCTGACTACAGGTACCAATGGCAGTCAATCTGGGAATGGAGTAATTTGATACAGTTTTAGGTATCTTACAGTCTTACAATACTTACATTTGTAAATTTTCTCTATAATAGAACAAAGCTATTTACCATAATTCCCTGACCAGGAAGATATTCATTGATCAGAACGTGGTTAGGTTTAGTAACACTCTCAAACACCTCCAATTGACTGACTCGATTTACATACTCTTGAAGCCACTAAAATAGAAAGAAATATAAAACAAAATAAGCAACAAGTGAGATACAGCAGCATTAACATATACAAAGAAAGGAGTCATATGCAGGATGGAAGTATGTATTCATTTTGTATTTAAGTAGATGAATCATGATAATAAATAATAATTATAAATCATTTATTTGCCAAATACAACAAATTGAATATTACAACCAAAATTAATGCCAGTGCCTAAAAATAAATAACACTATGACATAACTTATTTACAATAACCACAAATAAACAAAAAATTGTATTCTTATTTTACTTCCAATTGGCATGTGTGCCTTAGAGTAATAAATATAGAAATAGGTTCAATCCTTTTAGGTTTTTCTTTCTTTTACACTAAAAGGGAAAATGTAGGTACCCCATGAGGCTGTGCCTGTGTTGGGGATATTGTACACAAAAAAAGTAAAAAATAAAAATGGCGGAAACAAGCCAAAATTAAATAATAAAAATTAGTTATTGTAGCTTATGTAGTAAATAATGTTGAGCCGGTTCAAAGACTTGAGCCCAGTTATCTCCCTGGCTCATGTATGTGTCTTTATATAGTATATGTAAGTGTTGTTCGTTGTGGCTGCAGAAGGCACTGACTCTACTGTTTCAGAGCACTCTGCACATCCTTTTCAGAATGGAACGGAATTTCTGATATTCTTGCTTGTTAGTGGAAGTACTTGTAATAAAATGTTGTTTTTCTAATTTATTTTGTTATTTCCTTTTTAATTTTCCCAATAACATGTTTGTGTAAGCTCTACGTTTCTCAATGACGAGGTCCAGGAGAGGAAATTTTGCCTCCTGTTGCCTTTTCATCATGGGTGGTCGCAGACATCAGATTCCAGGGTTTTTCTGCTCTGTTAGAAAACTGGCCTCCATGATGAGCTGAATATACCTAGTCAAACAACTGTGATACCCTGTTATTTGTTTTATTTATTTATTCTGGTATTGTTGCCAGTTATTATAGTTTATATTTTGTTATTTAGTTTTTAAGTTTAGCTTAAATGCCATTTAGTTTTATTTCTTGGTTTTCATTAGGAGTCCGGCCTTAACTGAACAATACCGGGTGGGATTGGCAGTTATTGTTATAAATTATGGCTGCTCCTAATTTTTTATTTATCCAGGTGCACCTGAGACACATGACAAATTTTGGGTTAACTGTAGTAATGAGTTCTTTTTTTAATCTGTCAGGCCTATATTGTTATTTCGACAGAAAGGTTCTTGTCTTGGTCAAAGATGTTATTTTTTCTTTTCTCTGTGTTGGTGGTGAATATCTAATTAGTAAATGAATCTGAGCACGCTATTCACAGTGTTTTTTTTCCTTCTAGGTTTACTTCTGATCCACCATCCCGTTCGCCACCATGGGTGCTCGCTTCCTAGTTGTCTACTTTGGATGTGTGAACGGGGATGTGCGGTTTCAATGTACTATCATGTTTGAAAGTTTAAATTTAGTACAATTATTTTGCTGTATTAACCCTAGAACTGGCAATGGTGTCACTCTGTACTGGCGGCTCTATTTTAACAGCCTCGCAGACATTTCTTATAATGTATCACATTTCATAACTGTTAGTCAAAATATAAACTATTATAATTATGTCAATGTATTCACAACCATATGGAGAGCATTATAATAACAATATCTTATTGTTTCCATGGAAACATATTTTTGTTCTTTTTTACAAAATGTAAGAAAACATTTTTTGGACATTATTTTTGTAAATATTCCGTTGTGTAACTGCTGAGCAATAAGCTTTACATCAAAACTGTAAATGTATAGCTTATTCAAAGTATGACAGATAAAACAAAAATAAAATAAAATAATAAATTTTAACCCTTTGGATGCCAAGCAAATTTCAAGATTCGTTTTGAGTAATGCCATGCATGTGAGCTGTGGGTGTTTCCTGAGTGCCAGTGGAAAATGGCCTATAACAGCCAAGTGTGCCAAGCACAAAAAAGCTATTTAGTTATGTTAGACTAAAAATTGTATAACTCCTATCCTAATACTGATAAATGGACAATTTTTGTTTTGTTTTGTAGGTTATGAAATATACTGTTATTTAATAACAAAGTTTTATGATAATATCCAAAAATATAAATAAGTAAACTAAAAAAAAATAATAATAATAAAATGTTTTTTTAATTTTTTATTTTTTTAATTAAAAAACTTATATTATTTTACTATTTATGTAAACATATGATACATTTTACATTAGTATGTATAATTATGAACCAATATAGAAAATTTCAGAAAGAAATATTGAGAAATAAAAGTTTTATAAGATTTTTAATAAAACTTTACATTTGGACTAAAATGCTAAAATATTGACAATGTAATGTAAGGGCATGTTATTGTAAGGACTTTTCTAAACAAAACTATATTTATTAAACTAGCATTGAGATGGTTGAAAAACATTGGTTAGGACCCTAACGCATGTTCACAAAAAATAAAATCATGACAAATAGCCTATTTTTTTATATTATTTGCTTTTACTTACCCTCAGTTATTGAAAGGCAGAAAAAGTCCAATCTTCAATCACTCACTATTTTTTAGTGCCTATAGTCTATAGCATAGGCCTATTGAAAAATGTTACTAAGTCTATAAAAAACTATGTAAAGAAATGTCTCTATATAAAATATATACATTGTTACATAAACGTTCAGTCTATTTACACTCGTGGCGGGGGAGACAGTCAAGGTGGCAACTCCGGGTGCACTTGACACATACTGTCCTGGAACTTATAATATAACAAATTATATATCAATTTGTTAAGTAAGTAACTCTTCCCCTTTCGTTTGATGTATCTGTTATGAAGATTCGCTTACTATATGATTTAAAAAAATAATATAATCGCAAAGCCGAAAATATCGGCCCGCGGCACACTTCGGTTAAACGTAATGGGCCGAAAACATCGGCTCTCGGCACGCTTTGGTTAAATATAGTGAGCCGATAATATCGGCCCTTGGCACCCAAAGGGTTAATCTTACCTTATTTACACATGTACGATATATACAAAGTTTCATTTTTCACTCAGCGACATTAGATTTATCGGTCTCTAAAGTTTTCACTCATACTAAAACTATAACCTAAGAAAGCTAAAAAAACAATAATAACACTAAAACACTATAAAATACAATTTCCACAAATACAATTGGATTCGTAACCTCAAACACAAAACCCGGCACTTGTTTACAGTTTCACAACAATGTGGTCGACCCGTACTACGTTCACGTCAGCTGTCATAGAGAACGATGTTTTACGGTAAACAAAGAAGACAATAATCGAAATTATAACAGTAAATCGGTATTATAGTTAATGCTGTTCCAGAATATATAAAATAAAATCGTTTATATGACTTTAATTGCCTAAAATTTCAATAACTGTACATGTCTACTTTAGCGACGAATATTCGTCGTTGCCAAATTGGACGGGCCTTTGGCGACGAATACTCGTTTCATACCAGCTGGAGGGTTAAATACAAGGATTTATGCATGATTTACAATTAAAATATTAGGTTTGAACATATGATATTAAATAATATACACAATTATTTTATAATGCTCTAACATGTCTATTTAAATATTATTATAACATAGCAGACTAGACTACCCATACACTAAATTATCATCTTAAACATATACTTAATATCATCTTGTCCAATCAACCATACTCTAATTCTTTTAGAAAATATATTTATTATATGACCTCAGAGTTATAAAAGAAAAGAATTTTGTAAAATGTATTTGTTGAGGTTTTGGTACACAAAAGTTATTTACATTTCTTAATCTCATTTCTATTTTATTTACATTTTTCAAAGCATTTCCACTTTTACCATAAAACAATGTTATTACTTTGTAAATCTACACATATCGAAGGGGTAATATGTTCAAAGTTAAGGGATAAGAATGTTCCCCAAATTAGCTTTGGTCATTAATCTTTAAAAATCTGTTGTATTGTTATTAATGTTCCTAAATTAGCTATATAAGTTCTGTCGGAGCATGAGAGAGCATAATCAAGCCTACTATGAATTAAAGAAAAGTAAACTGTGTGAAGTAAATCTGATGAGCATAATTGTCAAAAAGAATTATAAATATAAAGCTGATTCATCAATTTTCTCTTTAAAATTGCTATATGTGTTTTCCAATTTAGTTCCCTATCTAATACGATTCCCAAATACTTTATAGTATCAACCCCCTTAATTTTGAAACAAAAATTAGCACAAAATGTTGGAGCCTCCAAGCAGTTTAAACATCTGTACACTAACGGATTTTGAGTTGTTTCTTCTCCCCTAAGACAAAAATGTATATAGTTTGTTTTCTCTGGACCAAGCACCATTTCATTAACTTGGAACCACCACCTCAATAATGTCAGATCGAAATTGATATACTGCTCTACATCAACACAATTATTTTCAATATAACATAAGACAGTGTTATCAGCAAATGACGTGACATAACCTTTGAAATTAGCATTACAAAGATCATTTATGTAAATCAAAAACAAAGTTGTGCCCGAAAACCAATCCCTGTGGGACTCCGTACTCAATTTCCCCAAAATTACTCAAAAGTCCATTTATTCTAACTCTATCCCTTCTCGATTTTTTATAGCTGCAAAACCAGTCATACACGACACCTCTAATTCCACAATTATACATTTTATTTAATAATATTTCATGATTTACAGTATCAAAGGCTTTCTTTATACCCAAAAATATCCCACTTACTTTTTTATTATTACTCATCCTGTGCTTTACCTTGCTCATAAAATGCAACAACGCAGATTCTGTACTAAACCCATTTCTGAACCCAAATTGAGTTTTACTTAAAAACTCAGTTTTTGAAAAATATTGAATCAGTCTGCTTTTTACATTTTAAAATACTTTGGAAAAGTTTGAGAGAAGGGTTACAGGCCTATGGTTGTTGCACTTGGTGCTAGGGACGTTTTTATAAAAAGGAACCACAACTGCTTCCTTCAATTGATTTGGAAAAATGCCACTTGTTAAACTTAAATTTATAAAAAATAAAAGAACATTTGAAATCTTTGGAAATAAATTTTTAATTAGGTTAGAACTTAAACTACCAATTTCAGGAAATTAATTATTTTTCAATGAATTTACAATCTTTTCCAGCTCATACACTGAAACAGGTAAAGAACATGGACGATAACTATTTTTTCCTTTAAAACATGTACAATGTGTAAGGTATCAACATGAGGAAAGGTATCAACATAGTTTTCTTCTAAAGAAATCAAATCTCTAACAACTTCCAAAAAATATGAATTAAACTCATTAGCTATAATGAAAGGATCTCGTTCTATAACATTATTTATTTCCAGTGCATATGTTTTTCTCCCTTTAGCCGCTTGACCGGTAACTTCATTTACAACTTTCCACGTCACTTTACTGTCATCTTTGAAAATTTTGAACAATTCTCTGTAATAATTTTGTTTTGTTTGATTTACATTAAACTGCAGGATATTTTTGTACCGTAAAAAATTATTTCTTGTGATTCATTGTTTGGATTCCGTTCAACTATTTTAATCATTATTTGTTAATTTTGATCCTTTTAATTAGTTTGTCTGTTAACCACGGTTTTGATCTTTTTCATTCCTTTATTTATGTGTGTTGTTTAGTTATAACATTGTTCGACATACAAATTAAAAATGTTTACTAAAATGTCATAAGCAAGAGACTTGTAAACAGCTGTGCAATCCTCTTTTTTAAGGCGGCCATGCAACAGCTGATAGTCAATGCGACATGACGCAGCAGATTCAATGGCAGTGGACGCGGTCTCGACAGGCCTGGCCTGCTCCTGCACGCGCACCACACACAGACTGTGGTCGGTTGTACCCGCTTCCACCACGCTCCCCACGACACACAATTTGCTCTTACCTAATATTCTTATATAGATGTGGTCTAACGAAGTGCTTGAAACAACGTCCAAGTTGTCTGCACAACGGACTGTTCTTGTGGGTTAATTTATATCAGATTCAAACCCATAACTTGACAATACAATTTTATAATTATCAGTATTCAAATCATCCTTTAAAATATCAATATTATTAATGTCTCCAATTATAAAAAAACTTGAATTTAGTCTTTTACTGCAATAACGGTCCAGGTATTGTTCTAATTCATTGAGAAAATTAGATACACTTGATTCATGTAATCTATACACTACCACTTTCTAAAATGTTGTTTGAACGATGATTTTCAATTACAATGAGTGATAAAAACATAAAATAAATATGGAAGAATATAACATATTCATATACATAGTATTGTATAGAAAAATATCTCGACTTATAATATGTTGTAGACTCTTGGAGCAATTGGAAAATTCTTTAAATATTACTAAATGTTAATAAAAACACTACTTTTTTCCTAATTGTTTATTTTTTGGACAAGGCCTTTCGAAACCAAAGGTTTCATCTTCAGGCAACTCCACAAATAAATATTTACACATTGTTTGTTACAATTAATATTAAAATAACATATGGTGTAAAAATGTAAATACAAAAATTTTGGAAATATTTCAGCCAGTATGAAAAATTAGATTTGACTAGAGTTTAATTTTTGAATAAATTGAGAAGAAACTCTAGTCAAATCTAATTTTTCATACTGGCTGAAATATTTCCAAAAGTTTTGTATTTACATTTTTACACCATATGTTATTTTAATATTAATTATAACAAACAATGTGTAAATATTTATTTGTGGAGTTGCCTGAAGATGAAACCTTTGGTTTCGAAAGGCCTCGTCCAAAAAATAAACAATTAGGAAAAAAGTAGTGTTTTTATTAACATTTAGTAATATTTATAATATGTTATTGCCGTTGTAATAACAGTAAAATATCAACATTTAAAATTAAGACAGTCTTAAGAGAAGAAAATATTTCACCAGAATGAAAAAAAAACTAATAAAATTAATTCTATTTTCCCAATCAAAAGGTAAAAACACAAAAGAGAATTAAAACCAGAAAAGGGCACAGTTGAACTCACTGATGTTTGTCAAGACCTGCTTGGCAGGTGATTGCAATGGCGTCGTTCTCTTCACACTTACACATGAAAATGTTTCATCCTTGTTGTCACAAAAACTTGAATCCTTTGTTCTTCTTTAATTCTCTCGCCTTGATGAAATAGATTCTTCTGGTGCAAGTCAGGGATTCATTTATGAAGACCAGCCTGTCCATTGCCATCCCCATATGGCGAGTAGAAAAGTCATGTTTATGACTTCTGCATTAAGGCTTCTTTGTTTATACGACGTACAAACTTCACCACAATGCCAGCTGGTTTAGTGGAATCGGTTTTATATTTATATCAATTATAGAACTATCGATTGCGTAGCCAAGTCAGATTTCATAACCAAATGGCTGGCTGTCCTTGAGAATGGTTTGTTAGTGGTAAAGAAAAAGTGTCTTTTATATAGTAAGGGAAGCGATATTCCCTCATCTATATATTATCTATATTTCCTATGAAATATGGTTTATCAAGTAACCCCCACCCACTTCTACAGTCATCATACACAGTAAAGTAGACTTATCAACAATTTATACATTTAACATACATTTATAGTATCAATTACCTTTTATTTTATTGAAAATCACTTTAAAAACAATTCTAATAATAAGACTAAGTAGATACAAATATTACAGTAATTCAAATAAAAATACCTCAGGTAAAGGTTCTGGTATCATTCCTTTTGGATGAGGTATTCCTCCCCAATTTTGAAGTCTTCTGTTTGATAGCTGAGTCCATTTTGGTTTTGGAGCTGTGTTCACTTTTTCAATAATTATGGCTTCTTCACACTCTGTGATAAAGTTTGGTATATAATATACTGAAGGTGGAGCCTTAAAAGAAGACGTATTATTAAAGAATATAGTCTACTTATAGCTCACTACTAAAGCTTAAAACAAATTTAGAACAATTGTAATAGGTAATTAAATTTGTTTCTATCAATATCATAATAATAACAAAATTTTTTACAACATATAATATCTAATAATTTGTTTAAAAAACTACAGATTTTAAATTATGTCATATTAATATATGTTAAAGAAATATATTAATATGTCTTTACTTCTGTATAAACATTCTTCTGTTAATATATTACTTACAGTCTCCTTAATTGTTTAAGATGCATACTGTATTATTGTTGCTAGTATTTGGTTTTATTAATATTTACTATGTATGTGTTAATACAAAATACTGTTGACTAAAATTCTATCAATTATTCTTTTTTATGGTAAAGATGTGAAATCTGCTGAAATTCTGTGTGTTTCAATTATGTTTCAGTGTACGGTCCAAATAAATAAAGGAAAAGTATGGAAGTGGTACTCAGCTGCACTGAGTTTTCTTTCTAAGATGTTAGTGCTGGTGATGATATATTAAACAGTATAGTGACGGTAATGAAATTTGGATATCACACTTAAAAAATGAACTCCAATCCGTACAATAGAATCACGCAAACTCACTGTCCTTGAAAGTGTAATGCACAGTTTGTGGTTACTTTTTTCTGGAACCACCAATGTTTTAATTCATCCCTTGAGATGAAACCATAAATGCTAATTTTTAATGGTACCTTCTGATTAAATGGAGGCACACATTTAGAACATGCTACAGCAATTATGTTTTGAAAAGCCTGAAAAAAATATGTGTATAGTAATTGAAAGTAATAGTTGAACAGACTGACACTACAGTAGTAATGTTTAAAGCATCAACGTGGGCTGCAGCAGCACCCAATCCTGCTTTGTGCTTATGGCGATGAACGAAAACATCCCTGAAGATTGTCAGTAAAATACAAAATACAAATAAATTATAATGTCTGATCAAGAATGCTTGAGAGAGCTAAAATATATCACAAGATAACAAGTACAGTAAGTGCGAGTGTCATTTAATCAGAAACTGCTTGATCCTCAGAAGACTTTGACAAGCCCTTCTGAATTGTCAGTGTGGGTTATTGTCTAAAGGAGGCCAACACTAACCAATACATATATGTTTTTTCAATGCACAACAATGAAACTTTCTAAATGGCTAGTGGAGGAATATGTCAGATAAATGTAAATGTGTCTATATAGGATATCTAAATGAAGCCTCCTTTAAGTGTGTTTGAACAAATGTCTCTTACTTTCTGGACCACCCTTGTTCAAATGCCAGCTGAAAACATCTATATTTTATAGGTCTTAAATTTTCTTTTATCTAATGGATCCCAAAGTTTACTATGGCATCACGCTACCATCTCATGAATGCATATTAGTAACATGAAAACCATGAAGTAAATTCATTAATATACACAGAATCTTACATACTATACAATAAGATTCATAAATGGCATTATAAAAATTGTTATTTCTATTAGTAAGACTTGGTATTTTTTACGTAATTGTTCTGTGGTAACATATTTATTTAATTTCATGGTAAACACCACTTTACTATAATTCACACAAACAGTATGTAACATGGGCCAGAAAACGCTAACAAGAGCAAAGCAAGAACTAATAGAGTAATGCATTTGATTATACAGTGTGAGTTAAAAGTATGGATACACTGTGTTTAGTTTTTGATGGATAAAGATGGAGGGATGGAACTCGAAACTCCTTTCTAGGAAATGTAAGTGAATTTTTTACAACTTTGGGATTTTTGGGGGGGGGGGGCGGCTAAAAATTTTCAAATGTAAAACCACATTAAATGATACCTTATTTGAAAGGTCTTTTTAAAAGAAGAAGAACAGTGGAAACTAGAGCTTTCTATCTCAACCCAGTACAAAATGGCAGCTTATTAAAATTGATTAAATAAATTTAGAAGGTAAATAATTTCAATAGACAAGCACTTTCCTTACAAACTCAAACCTGTTTTAGAGTTGTTGCCTGCTGCAGGGCAGGCCTACCTTATCTTATCAATTTTGAGGAAGTCCAGTATTATGTTTAGTTTCTAGTTGGAATTAAAAAAAGTTGAGACTTGTTTTTGTGATACTTTACATTGAAATGGAGTGTTAAAGTGAACAAGGCCGTACTATGATCCTCATGATGCAAGACTAAGGAGACCGGGTGAGACCTTATGATGAAGTAAGGAATTTATTTAATGACACTTATCCCAATTGAAACCATGTATCTAAATCAGGAGCTCAAAAAACAATCAGTTTCCAAGAAACAGGTACCGTTAAATACCACCCCAAACCTGTTGACCAGAACCAGCTACAAACGAAGCATTTTCACTTGACGTTTTAAAGGCTGCTGCAGAAGATTATCATGCCTCAACAAGAACTTATTTCAAATATTTGCTATATCTCAGTTTATACATCTGCTATACATAAGTTTGTAAAGGTTTACATGACAGTGGTTATAAACCGTACAAAATTCATTTAGTTCATGAGCTAAATGAAGAAGATTTTGATCGTTGAGTAGAATTTAGTGAAATAATGATGCGGAACATTGATAATAATACAATTAGATTAAACAACATTGCTTTCTCAGATGAAGCAACTTTCATGTTAAACGGTAACGTTAACAAACACAATGCTCGTTATTGGTCTGTTCTTAATTCTCATTGGGTGAGAGAGCAACATACCCCGCACTCTGAAAAATTAAATGTTTGGCTTGGCATTATAGAGGATCAGTTTGTTGGGTCCTATTTTTTTATTGGTGAAAACCTTAATGCAGGAAATGTTAAAAAATCAGGTTTATCCAGCTATCCAAGTAGCAACCAACAACTGTAATGAAATTTGGTTCCAGCAGGATGGATCACCTCCACACTATGGCCTGCATGTCCATGAGTATTTAAACAATATTTTTCCTACTCGCTGGATAGGCAGAAGAGGAAGTATCGAGTAGCCACCAAGATCACCAGATCCATCTTCACTTGACTACTTTGTCTGGGCTCACATTAAAATGTGTCTATAAAATAAAACCCCAGTGCATTAATGACCTTAGGGACAGAATAGTAGCGGAAATTAAAAAAATCCCGTGTGAATCCATATAGCATGTCGTTTCAAATTTCTAAAGCAGACTTGGACATTGTCAACCTGTCCTGGGACAGCAGTTGAACATCTGATGAAAAAAAAACACAGGTTGTTAGTAAGTTTTAGCCTTTTTATTACTTGACGTAATTGTAATTACTAGTGCTACTGTAATTTTACATCTAAAAATTTTAAACTGCTCCCCCAAAATGCCTATTTTGGGGAAATGGTTCGCTTTTGTTTCCTAGAGGTGTGTCCTGAGTTCATTTCTATCTTTGCCATTGAAGGTTGAGCAGAATTCACCCATGCTTTTAACTTAAGTACACAATGTAATAAAATATTTCTCAGTGTATAATACCAGAGGTATTATATTTTAGCAGTTTCATACCGGTCAAAAACCATACATAATTTTGTTCAGGATAAGGAGCAGAATATGTTAATAAAATAGGAAATTCGATTGGTAACTCCGGCCGTTAAATTCACTGATACCATATTAATTAATAGTTCTGTTTTTCGATATGAAGTAGCCTATCTAGATAATAATACTAAGCGATTTAAACCAGGTCGCTTATTGTACTCTGTCCTCTTAACTTTCCCACAAAAATATCTTTTTTCCAAATGACTAATAGTGAACTTTCTTAATTACTAGATCTACTTTTTGTTGTTATGTTTAATGAACATAAATTGAGTTTTAATTCATCTGTATATATATATATATATATATCCTATAATTAAAATACGGTACATGTTTTGTCCAACTAATCTACACAGTGTTATGTTGTAAACAACTATGCAAATTTTAGATATTTATATTATAGCACTATAAAGGCAGCATAGCAGGAGTGTAATAATGTAACTGAAAGTGCATCTATACTAATTTGGCCAGTGGATCCCAATAATGAGGGGGAAAGAAAAGGATTTTTGATGCCACTGAGCACTTAATTCAGGATTTATGAACCTATCATTGATGCCTATATATTTTCTCACCTACAATTACATCCATCCCTACCTATTTATACCTATCACACTGGCAACACCTTTACTGCAGACCATTTCACACGAAAGTAATGAAATATATAACCACAAAACAAAGGTTTAAATTTGTATATTAATAAACATCATTACTTGTAATCAACACCCTCTAAGGCTACAGTATAGTAAGAGGCCATCACTACAATCAAATCAGAGTTCCTAATAGTCAATTAGGAATGCCAAAACTATCGAATCTAAATCATTCTGTTATAGTTATTTACAATTGACAGCTCTTTTTTAATGTATTGGAGAATTATTTTGTTCCAAATTTATTCAAACATGGTTTTTGAGTGATAAGCAGTCAGACTAACATTATTCTTCAAAATAGAAAGGTAATTATCATATTAACGGCCGGGGCGGAAAAATACGAGTTTTGTGTCATTAACTTATTGGAATCGTCCTATAGAACAAAAAAGTATAGCCTAAGGTTTGATGGGGTGGAAATGAGAAATAACGAAGTTCTAGAAAATAAAAAATTAAATAACTTTTCAGTAATATCTCCATGTTCTACATCCACGTCTAGCGTCACGTGACCTTTTGTGGCCAATGATTGAACCTCGTGATGACGTCATCGGTTGCGCCGCCATCTTTGCAAACGTAAATGAGAAATAATACAGAAATGAGCAGAATTTTGATCAAAATTAATAATGTTTTCTTAATTTCGAGAAAAAAATTAATTACGAGTGCCTCCGGCCATCAGCCTTCGGTGCTGCCCCGCGCTGATGTCAATAAAAGAAAAACATCCCTCGAGATAGTACCTATCAGTAAAATATAAAATTCTAGAGGGGCTGATCAAAAATATAAATTGAAATGTAATGCAAAGGCAATTATGTAAAGTTAAAAAACTAAATAAATCATGAAAAACTCAAATATATAGATGGATATTAACAGAGAACACTTACCATTAGTGTGTTGGCGGATATAGCTGAGCAGCAGCAACAAAAAAGTGGTCTATCACAACGAAACGACAAAGTCTCCCGGATTAAAAACACCACTCGACCGCACGACGAACACATACACTAATTTTTAAAAATTCCATGTTCAATTAAAAAAGAGATAATTTCGTTTCGGTTAAAACGTAAACTCTTTACGTGCCCTACGAAACACTCCGACATACACAATTCACTAGGGTTGGTTGAACTAGTGGATGGTTGATTCATCATTGTAAACGCACTCACTCAATCCGATCTACTGAACACGATATCTTGTGTAGAACTGACCCATGCCCCGGAGAACTCAGATAATAGATATGCTATCAGTCCCGGCCGCAGATAATATTCAAGTAAACAGATTATCCAGACACAGCACACAAACTGAACATTAAAACATTAGAAACTTAACCACTTATCAATATACCCCCTAAAATCATGTTATTTGTCATTTGCACCCCCTAGTACTATATATATTTTTTGTTCAGGAGGGTAAGCAGAATACGTTGGTAACGTCAAATTCGTGATTTGCCGCCCCGGCCTTTAATCTTACTGGTACGAATAGAAAAAGTAACTAAATATAACATGATTTTGTATAACATTTCAAAAATACTAATAGCTTACATAACTTTTTTTAACCATTAAATTATTACTTATTAAGATATAAAAATAGTTTAACTATACTTTAATTTAAAATACCTGTAACTAATTCGTTCAACATTTTGGTTTCTGCAGTTTTGATAATCATGAATATCGATGATAGTTGTGATGGCTGCTTACTATACTATATGAGGATTCTTTAAGGCTATGTCTTAACAGACTAAGTCTAAACATTGCTTATAAACTCCAGTGGTTAATGTCACAGATATAGTACAAGTTTATTTTATTGAACTTACATTTTCAAGTAACTGTAATTTCATTCTCTAGATTTGAAAAATAACAAATTTTAAAACTTACGAAGCATATATAAATACATTTGACATCACTATCAGTCACCTCATGCCATTTGTTTGTTTACAAATTTTATTACAATTTTTTTCTACTCTTATGCCTATTTGCAATCTTCCAGGCTTGCTTATTTGCCATACTTACTTGTTCTGCTGTGTTTTTTATCCATAATTGTTTTGTATTTTTGATCCTTTACACTGTTGCTATATACTTGACTATGTAGAGAATCAATGTTTTATCGATAAGATCATTAACTTTCGTTACTTCTGACTTCAAAACATTAGGCCTAGTTATTTGTGTTAGTGACAATACATTTTCTTTCGTGTCTATATATGTATGCATTTCTAACAGTCACCAGTATTGCTAGGGTGGTCCTTTCAAAATGAAACTTGTGGCTATTTCCTCAGAAAAATTACCTTTAAAATGAGGCGTAATTTACCATAGGCTTCCATAAGAACTTTTTACTGCATCCTCCTCAGGACGTCAGGATTTTATCCCTATCAGTGATAAAAAGTTAAATAGCGCACCAAAAGATAGTTAAAACCATAGTACACTCGTATACAAAATCTCAATTTTTTTAACCACTCGACAGATAAAATTCTAGTTCCACGCATTTGTATCACCTGTATATACCCTTTTCTTTGTCATGTGATATATAAAAAAGGGTCTATATATTTAGTCAGGCCTTTTGTTCAGTTAAATGCCTGAATAAATAATGACCTGAACGATTAAATGGTTAATATGGTTGATTGTATTTTCCTTTAACAATACATTTATAAGTGTAGTGGTCGATTGACAGTACACCTTTCACGTTTGTGACCAAACTACTTATATAAGATATATCTTGTGATAAAAATTCTATGCGGTTGTCTTTTCTCGGTCTTCGTTTTAAGGCCTTGATCTATGATTCCAGCTGCTGTGTGCACCTTAAAAATTTTACGGAGTTTGTTGTTACTAGATAAGAATCGTTCCTAGTGAAGATTTTCGTAATTTTAAAGTGACTGATCTTTCTATTAAACTGCCTGTGATTTACTTTTGCCACCGTTGCAATAGATTTTTATTGTCTTCCTTATTGATATCCCCTGTAGTCACGATCTGGTTAAAAGGTGGTTATTATCACAATTATTATTCACACAATTTGAATTATAGGTGTCATCACTTTCAAACAACGTATCGTAGGATTCGGACATCACTCATAAGTAGCATCTCTGCTTCTTGTTTATAAATAAAACGACTTATCGTATCGTAAATAGACAGTTAGTACATGGTACTTTTATAATATCATAATATTCTTATAATAAAATAGTACTTCTAAAATATTGCAGCACCAAAATATTCAAAAAGAGCAGTTTTTGTTTGACGGTGGTAGGATTGTGAAGAAAACAGAATTTTCCAGATATTTGCAATGGTTTAGTGACACAAAAAGCTCTCGAAACCTAGTGTTACATGTTTATTTGTATCACTGAACAATGGCAAATGTTCTGAATAATGAACTAACTTACATTGTTTGTATGAATTTTTCTGTATAATATAAACTCTCTTATCTTAATATAGTATGTATACTATTAAGGAAACTAATACATTGATGTAAAATATCCAGAGCTATATAAACCAACTACCTGTTTCATAAACTAATCAGCTGTTTAAACCTGAGAATAGGTTTTTTTTATTTCATAGTTCATACTTCAATATTCAAAAGTTCAAACAAACAAACAAACATTGGGGATCTTCAGCTGACTGACAAAACAGTTTTACCTAGTGTTTTCTAGTCCGCTATTTTCTTCGAATTGTTTGTTCAAAAGTTTTATTTAAGTGTTTTTAATTATTGTTTTTAACTTTTTACCGTGTTTAGATTGTATTTGTTTGATTAATTCACAAGATTCGTTCACACAAGAAATTTGATGTTCAATTCAAATATTGTAAACAAAGGCTTAACCTAAAATGTTTTAAACCTACTCCTACCGCTATGACAGCCAGCCAGGCTAATGAATTGTTCCCGCTCGGACAAAGTTCGACGTTAGACATGAATGAAATGCTAACTGTTCCTCTTCCCGATAACAACAACGACTTCGTGAATCCAAAAAAGCGACATATTACTAAAACTGCAAATGCTTCTCCACCTCCTAAGAAGTACTACCTCGATGTGAGTGAGATTCATTCAAAAAACCGATTCAAGATACTTGAACCAACCCATACCAATGTTGCAGATCATAGCTACTGTCTTCCTTCCTCACAACAAGGACATGAAATGGAACAAGGATCTCCTGATGATATAAAGAAAAATAAATCACGATCTAAGATCCCACCAATATTTTTGCGTGACGTAAATAACCACCAAGAAATAATAAAAGATATTAAGTGTAATGTAATATCAAGTTTCACAACTGAAATCAAAGCTAAATCGATCAAGATAAACCTAACAGAAATAAATGACTACAGGAAACTAACTAACTTTTATGAAACAAATCAAGTAAAGTTTTTCACGTTTAAACCTTCCCAGGACAAAAACCTTGAAGTGATCATTCGTAATGTTCCCTACTCTCTAACTGACGAAGAAATCAATCAAGAGTTATGTGACATGGGTTACCCGACCATTAAAGTATCAAGATTGTTCAACAAAAACAAAAGTCCAATGCCACTCTGTTTTGTAGAGCTGGAGAATTCGGAAAGTGGTCGTGATATTATGAACCTTGAACAATTGTTTCACGCCATAGTTAAAGTGGAAATTAAAAGGAAGTCAAAAAACATCCCACAGTGTCTGAGATGCCAAGACTTTGGTCACACAAAAAATTTCTGCAAACTGGACCCTCGCTGTGTGCGGTGCTCGGGATCCCATCTCTATTCAGACTGCCCGGTCAGTAAAGAAACCAAACCAGTGTGTGTTAACTGCGGCGAGGAACATACTTCAAACTACAGGAGGTGTAAATACTACCAGGGCATCAAGCAGAAATTGACCGGTCGCAAGAAATCCTCCATAGGGAACGACCAAGAATCTCGTCCACAAGTTACAACGACACGACCCGAAAACTCAACGAACCTAGGGAAAACTCAACCAAAATCATCTCCACCTCGATCTCCGTTGAATATGAAACTCCCCCAGCTATGCTGAGGTGGCTCATCCGTCGTACATTCCTTCAACTGCAAACTCCGTAGAGGATCCACAATCTCTGGAAGCAGGTAACATCTCAGGTCTTGACGAAATAATAAGCAATGTAGTAAAAATACTCATACCCCAGTTGAAAAAGGTTATTCAGCAGGTTATTGCTTCTTTCTTTAAAAATGCCCGTGACTAACAATCAGGCCCCAACTCTCTTTAAAAACTTAATTGTTCTCAATTGGAATGCCAATGGCTTGAAAGACAAAAAACATCTCTTTACAGATTTCCTAGTAAGACATAATATAGATGTTGCATGTGTCACTGAAACTCACTTCCTGCCCAATGATAAATTTAAAATAAGTGGCTATTCTATTTACAGACAGGACCGAGTGGCTCCTCATGCCTCTGGGGGTGTCGCAATTTTGATCAAAAGAAACATAAAACACCACGAATTTCTTGCTCCCCAGTTACAAAGTTTAGAAGCTGTTTCCATAAAAATATTTTTACAAAATGGACTCAACTTTTCATTAGTATCAGCATACTTACCTCCTAACAAACGTTTTGTTGATGAAGATTTTAATAGGATTCTCTATAATAATAGTCCTACTATTTTAATGGGAGATCTAAACAGTAAAAACACTTTATGGGGATGTCGCACTAATAACCCAAAGGGTAATAAATTGAATGACTACTTGATGCGTACAACTATTAATATATCTGCTCCTGTAGAACCAACATTTTATCCGTGGCAGAGAAACCAGCAACCTGACATATTAGATATTGTTTTGTTTAATAATTTCAATGAACCGATAGTACAGCAAACCTTATGCGAGTTAACGTCTGACCACTTACCAGTAATTGTAACTTTTTCAATTAAACCCGATTTTACCAATCCTCCATTGAAACTAATAAATGGTAAAGTTGACTGGGCTGTATTTCATAACGAATTAGAAACTAATATTATCTTGCCGAATTGTTTACAGTCTTTCGAAGATATTGACAACTGTGTACTACAATTCACTGAGCTGATTAAAAATTCGGTTAAAAAAGCAGTCGCAAAACAATCACAAACCATGTTTTGTCCTAATCGCCCTCCGCAAAGAATTCTTAATTTAATTAAAGAAAAACATGTTTTTAGGAGACGGTGGCAGAGACACAGGCATCCAGAAGATCGCATGCAGCTTAACAGGCTCATCAGGAAAATAAAATCAGAATTAGATATTTTCAAAATTAATGACTATCAGAAATATTTGAGTGAAATAAACCCAGGCGATAGTTCAATGTGGCTGGCAACCAAAAGAATTCTCAGAACGCCTTCTACGATCCCTCCCCTTCAACAAGGCCAGGAGACGTACCAGAGTGACTCTGAAAAATGTGAGGTTTTTGCGAATTATTTTGAAAATGCTTTTTCCCCTAACCCTACTGTTAATTTGCAAACTGAAGATGAAGTCAACAGGTTTTTAAATAGCACAATCTTATCTGCTGAGCTTCCCACTCAGTATATCTCAACATCTGAAATTAGAAATGTTATCCAATACCTACCGTTGAGGAAAGCTCCTGGGTATGACTTGATAACAAACTTAATATTAAAGGAACTCCCGCCAACAGCCCATCAGCTATTAAAAACTTTATTTAATGCATGCCTACACGTTGGTTACTTTCCTAAATCCTGGAAACATGCTGAAGTTATTGTTATCCACAAGCCCGGTAAGCCTGTTAGAAATCCCTCTAGTTACAGACCCATCAGCCTACTACCCACTCTGGCAAAAGTATTTGAAAAGCTAATACAGAAGAGACTATGCAGATTCATTGAAGATGCTCAATGTATTCCTCCCCACCAATTCGGTTTTAGGGCAAAACATTCTACTACGCAGCAACTTGCGAGGTTAACACAAACAATAGTGCAAGGGTTTGAAAATAAAAGACACTCTGCTGCTTTGTTTCTGGATGTTGCTCAGGCCTTTGACAAAGTATGGCACAAAGGCCTTCTGTATAAGCTATTTCAAACTGGACTTCCAAATTACTTGCAAAACATCATCGAATCATTTTTAGAAAACCGGACTTTTTCAGTAAAAATAAATTCTACTCATTCCACTGTTCGACAGATCCGGGCTGGTGTGCCACAAGGCTCAATTTTAGGACCTATCCTGTTTAATATGTTCATGCATGACCTACCCATTCCAGCTCATTCTACGCTTGCTCTTTTCGCTGATGACACTGCCTTGATTTCCCAACATCAAGACATTGACACAGCAGTTGACATGCTTCAGACTGATACAGACCTACTGTTGGATTGGTTCGTTAATTGGAAAATCGCACTTAACCCTCTAAAATGTGAAGCGAAAATATTTTCGCTAAGAAAATTCAATCCCTTAAGGAATATAGAAATTCAAGATAACATCATACCATGGAATGAAAATGACAGAACTGTTAAATATTTGGGTGTCTTATTAGACTCTAAACTTACTTATAAACAGCACATAAATTCAAAATTAAATCAAGCAAACACAAGATTGGCACAAATGTACCCAATTATCAATAGAAGATCATCTCTTAAACTTAAATGCGCTCTTTTAATCTACCAAGGAATATTCAGACCCCTCTTAACTTATGCTTGTCCAGTTTGGGGTCCTTGCCTCCATAAATCAAAAATGAACAAACTTCAAGTATTCCAAAACAAGTTTTTGAGAATAGCAACAAATTCTCCATGGTTTGTTAGAAACCGACAGATTCATAATGAATTAGAAATTCCGACCATCTGTGACTACATCCGAAAACTAAGTGCTACATTTCTAGAAACTCTGGACCAATCAACAGGTGCTGTCCATTTTAACATTGGCCAAAGAACTGTCAACAGAAGACTGAAAGCACGTCTTGTTCAAGACATTTTATTATAATTTGAAACTTACATTGTTTGTCAAGTACTAATTTTATTGTTTATTTTCTGTTAACTGTATTATGTTATAGGGTGTCTCCATTGGAGCAAACCCACTAATGTTAATATTTCTATGTTCTTCTGTTCTCTATGATTCAAACTTCTGTGTATAATTATTTACTTGTAGTAATTGAACCAGAAATAAAGCTTTTGAAAAAAAAAAAACAAACATTTCATAAACAAACAAGTTTACTTTGTTTTTGTTTGGAACTGTTCAACTTTAGAAGATTTGTTAGAATACTATAATTTTAAATTTAATCTAGTGTGAATAGTCCAACTGTTAATCCAGTGCAGCTTTATTAGATGGTGACTAGTAGATTGTGACTTGTGATGTAGACGTGAATTTTTATAGGCTATTTTATTGTCGATGTAATAATACTTGAAGGTTTTATTTTGATTGGGTTTTGCCAAATATTGTATCATATAAAGGTTATAAGAGTTAAAATGTCACATAGTACTGGGAATGTAACTAATAAAAGTGCAATAAACTTTGAGCTAGAGAAAAAGAAAGAATTAGAAAGAAGAAAAATATTACGTCTTTTACAGGTTAGTAAAATTTCACATATTTGAAAGATGTAGTGTTAAGATGAATTTTGTATAAGGTTTGGGATTGGTTATGGGTAGGGTATGACAAGCGGACCCGGTTTTTTATCGAAATTGGCAAACGATATTACTTAATCATAACCATCGATATAATCAATCGATACTGATGAATTATTTTGAATTATTAACTTAAATAGTCTATATCAACAGCTGTAAACACTTTAAAATAATACACGTTTGGTAATATTTCTATTTTACATTAGTAATTTTAATTATTAAAATGGCAGTCAATTTTAGAAAACTACAAGACATTGCTTTGAAAGATGACAAGACATAAATAAAATATAGCTATTGTTTTTGTGGCTTTAACATGTTGGACTCGTACCGAAAACCCCATTATGTGAAATTTGTGGGAAAGAAACAACTGTAACTGTGAGAGGAGCAAATTTGGTCGTCTTCAGTTTTCCTAATTTTTGTTATAATAATTTGTTTGATCACTATAAATATTAAATTCATATTTAAATTTAAAGCATGTGATTGTTATTGAGGACTATAGATACTTTTATATCGATTCATAGTCTAGGATTTGAGATGCGAATATTAGGTATCGAAGACTACATTCTTCGATATAAAAAACCGGGTCTATTATCGTACCCTACCCTTCGATATTAATGCTTATTTACCATCAAATCTCAATGTACAGTTGACATCCTTTTATCAGACCATCTACGGGGCTGGAGCTTTGTTGTACGAGGGTAATTTAAGTTAAAACAGATATTAATATACTTTGGAAACACTCAGTTTTTTACACAGCAGCAGTACAAGTAGCGGGGGGTAGAATACTTTTGTACTTTACAATAAGCGGACCCGGTTTTTATAATGTTTTTTCTATAACCTGTGTTAGTTTTATTGTTTTGTTAATGGTTATGGTCCTATTATTATGACACTACGTAATTGTTTAAACTATTTCTATTAATTTGAAACATGTGACTTTAATTTAGTTCTTCAGATACATTTAGATCAATTGATAGTTCTGTTATTCTATATATAAGTATTGATGATTGTAATAGTCAATATAAAAACGGGGTCCGCTTATCGTACTCTACCCTATGCGGCCACCACCATAATCAATATTCATGATTGTCTAAACTACCGAAACCAAAATGTCAAACCGAATTACAGTAACCTATAGTTATTTAAAATTACAGCCCAGATCTGGGTTTTATGTCTAAAAAAAGTAATAATTTAATGATGAATAAATAAAATCAAAATAACAAAATTGATGACTAATGTTGGTCACCCTGATATCCCTCCTCCTCCTCCTCCTCCTATCTTGCCATTCCCCATCCAGAACCAGATTCCATCCCGGCCCACTAGCTGGTTGAATGTTAAGTGGGTATTGTATTGAATTCACAGGTACTTTGGTATTATCTGGAAGCCACTATTTTTTGATGAGTTTTGTTACTGGGGATCTAAGAAAATCTACTACATTACTAGACAGAAAAAACTTTATTTGAATTACTGTAAAAATTACCTGTGTTCATGACGATCAGCTATTGTTTTCTGCCTCACAAAAGGAACCAATGTAGCTGAGAAGAAGGCATTTGTGGGCAATATCTACCCTCTCTATCTACTGCATGTTATTAGGGTGTATAAGTAGATAAATACGTATACATGTATTATAAATATAAGAAGTTAATGAACACTCACGTGGTATGTGCTTGACTTTAGGTACAATCTCAGGAATGTTTTTACGTTTTCATCAAAAGTAAGTACCTCACATCATGTGCCAGATTGCCCATCATGATCTGACATCGAAGAAGTTGCACAATCTGGGACGTGATCTGAGGTCGGGGAAGTACCGATCAGATTATGCCTTGGTCATCTGTGCGGGCTTCGGTGGGTGCAAAAATCACGTAAAAGGATTCCACACTTCTTGCGTAAAAGGAAAACATCCCTTAAGATAGTTCCCAAATTCAAGCTCAGTTTACATGAGTGCTTGTAAATGTTACCTTTAACTTTGGTACTACTAGTAACATATTTATGATAACGTAATCTAAACCTACCTATCGCTTAATAACAAAAAGGAGATAGGGACAGAGTGACCTCCTTGCTGATATCGCTTCCTTTTGTGAGGTAGAAAACAAGAAATGATTGTCAGAATGATATGTACTTTTCACAGTAGGTCATATACAGGTTGTTCTTTCTAATAATGTAGGTTTTTTCATATCCCCAGTAAAAATAACCAAAACGTACTTAGTGGACTTCAGATAGTACCTACCAAAGAATTAATCCATATTATCATTGTTATTAATTTTTTAGTACTTTTTAATACTTTCCTTATTAATAGGAATTTCATGGTAATAATGATAGTAAACATGGTCAGGAATATTTTTAAGATTATTTTAGTGAAAGTCCGTAAAATCTGTATTTATTAAATTGAAAATTACCTTTATGCAACCTCAAGGCTTTAAAATATAATGCAACTAATGTTATTTAGCCTATGACTGCAGTTCCAAATCAGGACATCAAAACAATTAAATGTAATATCAAAATAAAGTTACTCATGATTTACCATTTAAGCTAAAACAAATAAAATTGAGTTTATCATTAATTAACCAATGCAACTTTAGTGCAATATTTGTTGCTATTTTATTATAAGTTGAATATAATTATTGAAAATGGCTGTTGCCAGTTTGTAGTAAATAGGCTATATTAATTATTGTTATATTTTTGTTCATGTTTAAAAAGTACTTAACCCTTTGGCTGCCAGCGGCCGATATTTTCAGCCGGGTAAGACTAGCTGAAAACTGCCAGCGGCCGATATTTTCGGCCAGTTAAGACTACGATATTTTCGGCCGAGTAAAACTATTTGAAAACTCCAGCGGCCGAATTTATCGGCCTCTTCCTTTTGGCTTATAGCGCAGCTATTTAACCACCAATGTAATTCTTATAACATAAAAATAATAGCTAAAGAGTGTTTTTATTTCATAAAATATCAGTTATTAAGAAAATCTTACTTTATATAGCCATGTAGAAGAACGACGTAATTGTGTGGCTGTTGGTCTGTCGCGAACCTGCCAGCTGCCGATGCCGTTGACAGCAATATCATATCAACCTAATATCATGTAAAATAATTTGTAGTTTCATAGTTCATAGTGTTAGTAGAATATTATAATTTATTTTCTAACTTTAAAGGCTCTTTGTAACTATAAAACCTATTTATTAGTTTAATTTTCTTCCAATAACAACATCAAAAAGAGAATTTAGTGTAAGACTAGTAATGTTTACCAATTCAAGCAAGTATTTGGAACCACATTGATAAAATTATGAAAATATGAAAAAATTTGCGTTGCCGCGGTGATTCAGTGTTATAATCATTATAACTTTATTTTCCAATATTTTTTTGCAATTTTTTGAACATTGACTCTCAATGACATTGTAAACATAAAACAAATATTTATTTTCTCCCATTATAGTATTTATAAGGTGTTTTGCAATACAAAAAAAAACTTTTTTGAACATTTTTTATATTTAATTAATTAATTTAAATAGTTTAATTGATTTGAATTGGTTTTAAAAGTTATATAAGTTTTCCAATAACAACATCAAAAAGAGAATTTAGTGTAAGACTAGTAATGTTTACCAATTCAAGCAAGTATTTGGAACCACATTGATAAAATTATGAAAAAATTTGCGTTGCCGCGGTGATTCAGTGTTATAATCATTATAACTTTATTTTCCAATATTTTTTGTAATTTTTTGAACATTGACTCTCAATGACGTTGTAAACATAAAACAAAGATTTATTTTCCCCCATTATAGTATTTATAAGGTGTTTTGCAATACAAAAAAAAACTTTTTTGAACATTTTTTATATTTAAATAATTAATTAATTAATTAAAATAGTTTAATTAATTTGAAGTGGTTTTAAAAGTTATATAAGTTATAGTAAATTTCATTACGTTCAAAACAAAACAAAAATCATGATCCTAGCTAGTTAAAAAAGAAAGTTATTATCGTTTTTGGTTTACCTATGCGAAATGCTCATTTTAAGCCTGGCAGTACAGGTAGGCATAGTTTGGCTTGGCAGTTTTCAGATACAGGTAACTTAAACTGCCTGACAGACTTTAAACATAAAATACAAATATAGCATGGCAGTCAAAGGGTTAAACAACATTTACATAATGAAACTTGTAAAGCAAAAATCAGTAGATAGATTCCAAAATGAGTAAAATGTGATGTGGTAAAGAGGATAAAGGTGAAAACGAAATCCATCAATGACGAAAGCAAATGACTATTTAGAAGAAAATCTCATTTTACTCCAAACAGGGATATGTAATTTCATAGACTACCACCCATAATGGTCATATTATTTTTCATATTGAGGCATATGTTTGTCATTAAGTGTGTAGAATATTTAAATTAAATGAAATGAAGTCAAAACACAAAGAAAGCAAAAAAATGTTACTATTGTTATAAAAAAATAGGTTCTTCGGATGTATATTTGAAGATTGCACAACGGGTGTATTACTAGGACATAGTGCTCTAAAGCATTCAGGTTCGTACTGAGATCTACTAGATCTTTGATATTTTATTGATTGGTAAGCTCCTATCTTGAGGAATGTTTTTTGTTCATTTCCATCAGCATGGGGCAGTGCACCATCAGCTCATCCCACTCAACTATTAGTTCCTTTTACGAGAGTTTTTAAAATTTCTCGGCTTTTCGAAAACTGAATGTTTGTGTATTAACCTATTGACTTTTTAAGTATTTTTCTTTTCTTTGTAAAGAGAACTACTAGTTGAAATGTAAATGTCTCCTGCCATCAGCATAGGCTGCGGCAAAACCTCAATTTCTGCCCCTCGCTAATGGTGATGAACGAAAAAATCCATATAGTGTAACTATGGTGGGAAGGGTTAATTCAGTGTGAATGTTGAGTTTAGTTCCAGTTTACTTTATCTTAGTGCAGTGCGTCTGTGACAGCTGCAGATTCCATACGCTGCACTAAGAGGAAGGTGAACTGGAGCTAAACTCAACATTCACATTGAAAAACATCCCTCGAAATAGTACAATATCTAAGTTCTAGATGGTCTGGTCACGAATGGCTGAGAGCCTTTATCTGTAATTCATTTGTTTTTTTATCTGAAAATTTATTATATAAGGTTGATAAAATAGCCTATTGTATCAACTTTAATATGAAATAAGCGAAAAATAAAAAGGTCCATTCATATTATTGATAGAAAAAAGTTAAATGTTGCCTTCATGAGTGATTACATGATCGGAATTTGAATTTAGGTACTTATCTTGAGGTATATTTTTCCTTTTGCACCAAAAGTGCAGAGTGGCACCTAGGGTGGAGATCATTGGTTGGATTCAAGAAGCTTGAATGCAGTGGAAGATTGCATTAAGAATTTGCAATGGTGGATACCACTCCATTTCCAGAGATGAAGGCACAACATTATCATCTATGTTGTTCCTACAATGATACTTTTTGAAAGGAAAAAATAAACACACACTACTGTATTAAAGCACATTATATGAATGGAACCTTCAGAAGCATGTTCTAAAAAAATGGATTCCTCCAGAGATTAAGGATTAGGCAATTGATTACAGACATAGAATAAAATGTTAGCTATAACACTATTGCTTTTGAAAATTATTCCTTAGATGTGGCAGAAAAGTTATGTTCAAGATCATTGAAACTTTCATTGGCAGCAATTAGTCTACTTTTTGTAAAATGATCTCACTTAATTAGTTAAATTATTAGTTTGATTACTTTAGGATATATCAATATTAGCAGTATTAATAACATTTAATTTCATTCTTGTAATAATGAGAATGAACTTAAATTTTGTTTTTGGATTAGTCTATGTATAATGTATGAGGCACGTATATACATTTTAATTACGTCAGTTATTATGACCATATGTGTTATTTTGGGAAGAAGGTTTATTTACTACTTGACATAAACATTTTTAGAATGTTTAGCTTTAACATTTATTTTTAAATGAAATTTCTAGGTTCGTCAACAATCCAAAGATTTTGCTAGTAAACTAAGAGAAAATATTAAAGAAGAAACAATCAACCAGAAAAACAAGATTTGTGAGATGAAGAGGAAACAAATACAAGAAAAACGATTAGAAGAACTTAACCGTCTCAGAGATATCTATGAAATTTGTCTCAAGTCTGTCGGAGAGGGCCACAGAGAAGCATCTAAGCAAGTAAGTATTTTTGCAATAAATTTATGTCTCTTTTACCTATAACTGGATAGAATAAAAGTAGTTGGTGGCACTGATTTTTTTTGGGAAATTGTTTTAATCTTTGAAATTCAGTATTTTAAGGTAACTTTCCCATATATACAACAAATAAAAAAGATGTCTTCAAATGGTCACTCCACAAGAAATGACAGTCGTTTGAAGTAGGAAATTTTGGAAATTTTATAATCAATTTCAAGTAAAAACTGCTAATAATAAAAGTATGAAATTTTGATAGTTTTCTAACTACAAGAGATCATATCCATATTTTTTATCATTTTACTTTGGACCTAATTTTAAGATGATCTTAAATGATGCTTCAAATTTGTACAACTCCTTGTAAGACATTCTTTACTTTTTTTTTAGAATAATCAAATTTTTTTCAATTTTTCCTGTATGTATTAAAAATATGTTTGAACTCTGAATGGATAACCAAAAAAATTAATAGTATTGCACATAAACTATTATATGTTTTCTAAACTAAGAGTAGACACAATTTTCTACATGGCGGGTAAACTAGGCCTAGCTTACTCAACTAATGGATTTAACAAACCAGGCTTAAGGACATGACATAATCTAATGTAAACAGGACTTAAAGACATGTCAGGGGCCAAGACATGTGTTGTTGTCCACCTGTTTGTGCAATAACACTTGATAGAAAGATCATAGAGCTTGAATCTTGGTGCATTGATTTTTTTATGTTTGATGAAGAATTTTATTGATTTCGGGGTGTAAAGTTTAAAGGGCAGTCTGTACGTTTGTGTGATAACTCTTTCGTTGCATTTTGCCAGAATCCTTAATACTCTGTTGTATCGGTTCAAAGTCATATCATGCATTCACACATGTATTGGCTGTAGGTTGGTCCTTTGAGTATATGACCTAGAAAAATATAACTCCACAGTTCATCTGATCATTTGGATCCCAATGGATTTGATTGTGAGTGTATTATTACACTCATAAAAGTTTGTTACAGTGTGCCATGAAGTGAATGTTAAGAAACTAGAACCATGAGAAACTTTCTCTTATTATTACTCTCTGTTACCTTTTTATGATCTTAACTGTACTGGTCCCTTTCCAAACTATATAAGAAAATAACTATTAACAGTAGCCCTTAATTTCTTTTATAGATCTATACTTTAACCTCTCGATTAAGTTGTTATACCATATTAATAGACTTGTTTAATTATAATTGATACTAGAAAAAATATTGTTAATAAAATAATCAACTTTGTTCTTTTGTGAACATACAGGTATGAATCCTATTTATAAATCTGAAAATTGTTAGATAGAAGACTACAGAAGTAAACATTTATTTCTTTTGATATTTTTCAACCAATTCCAAGAAATAAGATTACAAAGTTCTCAGCATTAGTTATTTTTCTGTGTTATGAAATCTTTGTGTTCACATTTATTTTAGTAAAATTATATGAACCATTACAAATAAGTATTATAATCGGTAGGCATAATTTTCAAACCTCGAACCATGTTTAACATAAAAAGAGTATTTGAGAATACATTACATGAACCTATATATTTTTCACCTTGTATTTATATGGATTTAACATATCTGTTTACTATGTCCCAGTCAATACACATGCATATCTATTTTTCTTCTAAATAGTTTCAAAAACTCCATAATAATAATTTTACAACAGTCATCATGTTGGGATACACTACATGACATGTGTAGAATATTGTGGCATTTTACACATGTCAACAATGTTAAATTATGGTTTGTAAATATGATGTTTAAACATTTGTTTTAGCCAAATATCACTTCTAAAGCCGTGGAAAAATGAAAACACAAAGAGCTATCAAAGCAGCTTCAAGAGCGGCTGAAGCAAGAAAACAGCAACTTAAAAATGAAGCTTTACATCAGCAGCAAATTGAAGCACCTATCAAACAGAAAAGAAAGACGAGAAATAAAGAAAATTTAAGGTCATTTTATGTATCATCTCTACCAAAGCATTCACAACTACCTGTAGATTCACTGTAAGAAAATTGCATTAAATAATGTTAACTAGCTAAAAATTTAAATTGCTCTTATGGTAGTTTTTTTGTATGTTGTTTGTAAATGTATAAAATTGATCTATCAGTTCCACTATTCACACTTTTACTACTGAGCGCTGCAAAGTCTAATTTTACCTGTCCACCTCACAGTGCTACTGTAACCATGGCTAGGGAATTTGTTAAATAAATTTGTTATAAATTACATTTTTACACATTTATCTTATACACATTTGGTTAAAATAAAATAATATACTACCAGCATGGGTACAGAAATATACAAAACACAGGGAGATAAGATAGGCCAATATATAATATTTCTTTTAATAAGCTGGAAAAGTATACATCAGATTTTGAATTCATACAAATCATCTATATATATAAAAATGAATGTTTGTATGTTTGTCCTTTATGGAATCGTGAACTATTGGACCGATCATGATGAAAATTTGTACGTATATGTATTTTTCCACGGAGAAGGTTTATAAGCTATGCCCATCCCTTTCCCGATTCAGGATTCCGCCCCACTGGTTACAGAAATACCCATAAGAAATGCATTGCAGCAAACATATGTTAACGTCTTTTCAAATTTTTAATCAGCTGTTCTTTGTAAACATATATTACACTTATAGTTTTAAAGCATAGAGTAAGCTTAAGAGAAACGACAAATTTTGTTTAAACTGTTTTTGCAATCACTGTTAAACATAGACTTTACTATCCAGATAATACAATTCAAATTTGACGTAAAAATTCACCTTTAACTGCAATATTTATTTAATATAAACCATGCTCATGCTTGATCAGAAGAGTAATGCAGATATCATAATTACTATCTTACGTTGGCTACAAATATAAAGAATGTTATAAAATCAACCTTAGTTGTTTTTTTTTTGACAGAAGTATGGTTCTCAAAACTCCGTGTGTACATATTCTCTCGATCGAGACAACAAAGCAAGCTCAATCGTGGCATCGGAGATATAACTAATTTAATCTAAAATTTATTATAGTAAAAAAAAAAAATTTACTAAGTAATATAAGGACTTCGGTTCTTAAGATTTGCGTGCGAAGCCGTGGGTAACAGCTAGATAGAGGCAGGAATATGGTACATACCTTCATAATACGCCCAAGAGGCTCACGATGGAACGACTATCAATTATCTCAGCAATGTTTAGAATGTGATAGAAAAAGAATAAGTGAATATAGTGTACTGTTTTCAACGGGAAATTGCGTGCGAAGCCGCGGGCAACTTTTGCAAAAAATTATTGAAATGCGCAGCAAAGCGCGCCGGGCCCGCTAGTTATTATTTAAAGCTTAAGTATTATTTTTGGTTGAGGCTATTTAGTTATGTTATTCTACATAAACACTTTTTTCTTTATGGTGATTTTAAAAATAATTGTTACACATGTATTTTGTATGTTTTTATTTGTAATAACAGTATTTTTGTATAAATTTGGCCCCATTCATACCCTTCATCATGAAAGGTGTATAAACTAGTTACCTAGAAAAGGTCTAAATTTAAAACAAGATAAATATAATATTTAAACTGTTGGTTTTTAGGAAACGTTTTAAATCAATTTAAAAATACTACTACTACTATTTTAATATCGTACTCTATATCTAGTATGATATTATTTAAGCGTATTATGCTATATTTATCTAACTGCTCAACTTTATATCCTAAAGTTACACACTCACTTCTAAAATATATGATACAAATTCTTGTAGTAATAAAAAAGCCATCTATAAAGATTTATGTTGTAATGAACCTTTTTTTATCTTTTGTAAGCCTCAGCTCTTGGCTATGCTAGTTTGTCTGGGTTTATCTGGGACATCCCTGGGATTTGGACCCGTAATCTTTCAATTAGAGAGCCATGTCTATATCCACTAGTCTACAGAGGAGGACTACTTGAAAACATTGCAAACACATGGAGTTATGGATGCCAAATATTTGATAACTGATTATTGTAGTACTTTAATCATTCATTCAAAACTGCCTGGATTGGAGTATGAAACTTAAAAAATCTTACTCTCTTCCGATCGCATGGTTTGAAATCCTACATTTCTAAACAATTTTCTAAGCAATATTGATTCCTATAGGGTTTATTCCCTTCCTCCCTATAAAAAGGTAAAGATATTTTCGAAACATTAAAGTTTTCATACACAATGAAAAATATTAAAAAAAAAGGTTGTTGCTCTATTTCCTGAATCTGTATTATGCAAACAACAACAACAATAATAATAACTTATTATAAATATTTTTCTCTTTTTGGTTACACTGAAGAGAAGAGAAATATTTGATAGTAAATATCTCAGCAATATTGGTCATTTTTATATATAACGGATATGAATTCTGCCTGTTTACAATTTTCTTTTGCATTAACGTTTATAAATAGCAGTTTTGGGGTTGTTGTATATTGTAACCTAATACAACTCATGTTGGGATTTAATCCCTTCACTACATGAAAGGCATAATATACTATATTTAAAAAATAGATTTAGATGACTTGCAAATCTGTGGAATTTTGGAAAGTTTTACTGTCCTACTTTATAAATTTTATTTGAACGACCTTTATAATTAGTCACAATACAGGGTCATCGAAATAGGTGGACCCAATTTTAAACATTAATAAGTAAAGCTGTAATAAAGATAGTTGTTTTTGGTACCAAAAGATATAGAAAAATCTTTAAAGTTTTTTACTTACTTAAATATGATTTTAAGTGAGCTCTCCCTGTAGTATGACAGGCATCTTTCATAACTGACCTCCATCCAGGTCCATTCAATCATGTCAGGATCACAGTTGGAATCGCAGTATTCATTCATTTCCTTAAGTTTCACAGGACCAGCTCTACCAATCCACTGAACAGGGAATTGGTGCATATTAGGAGATGGTGCATGCGCAGAGTTGCAAATCAGCTCAACTTTGTATCCTAAAGTTACACACTCACTTGTAAAACATATGTTACAATTCTAGTAGTAATAAATGCACCTCTATGATTAGTTGTATAACATGCTTTGCTCAATGTTGCAAGGTCAGCCCAATGACAATATTAAAACTTCAATATATTTTCTGTATTAAGGCGTTAGCTTTCCTGTAATCGCTTCATAAATACTTTTAAAATTATAAATTAAAATTGGGTCCAACTTTTTCAATGCTTTTTGTGTAGTGCATTCTTGACATTCTCTTAGTGTCTTAAAGCCGCAGGCTTGGAAGATTGTTTTGTCCAGGAATGAATTTAGTTCTATATTATAAATAATAAAATTACCTCATAAATTAGTAATGGATGCCTATTTTTAAAACTCAGTATGTATTAGATTTTGTAAAATTGTATAAGTGGTGAATCTTCTGAGGTTAAATTTTAATTAAAACATTTTCAAAAATGTTTACATGTACAAACATGAAACTAGACAGCTAAAATGGTTTATAAGTGTGTGACAATATGTTTTATTTTGCATATCATGGACTAAACTTTACATGTGCATTACAATGTTATGAAAAAAAAACAAATAATTCTTCTCTTCAGTGTTTATTTAGATAAATTGTACTCAAACAAGCATTAATTTTGGGTATAATCATACAACATTTTAATGCTTTTGTAAATCAAATTTATTATAAAAATAAACATTTGACTATTCTCTATGACTATTTACAGAGAGGAAATTAGTTCACATTTCTCAGCTTTATTATTAATTTGAATATTTTTTTACTTTAGTAGTCTGTCATCTGTTTCTCATAATGTAAACATAAATAACACTATCATTACATAAGCATTATAACATTCATATTTACATCATTCATTTTTAATCAAAATTTAACTTAAAATTAAAGTAAAAATTTTAAAATATTCGTACAACAGAATTTTACTATCAAAAAGTATGTATAAATGTTCATAGAGCAGTGTGTGGTGTATTGTTTAGTAGTAGTAATAAACATAACCTTATAACAATAACTTAATATCATAAACTGTGGCAGTGCTTTGAAATAAGATTAATCTGTATTTCATACTGAAATACTTATGGTATGTTTATGAAGTTTTATCTATATTTATTTATAGCATTTACACCACATTGTTGATGTATAACACATTACGGTTATAATGGTAGTGTCAAACGGTTTTCAAATAATTCCTGTATAATTTTGTTTGACGAAGCAGCAAAAGTTTACATTAAACACCTTCTAAGTTAAGTGTATAAAATAGTTTTTTTTTCTAAGTTTAAAATACCTCGGGTATAAAGGTGTATCTTGTATATTTATTTTAAAATTAGGTTAAAAATTTTATTGCAATATTATCAAATTATTTATGTTCAACTGTAAGAATAAAAAACATCAAATAAAAGAAATCAAAATTATCTTAAATGAATGCTTATGTCTATAAAATATATAAATCTAGGCTTACAAAAGAAAACATCATTAATTGTAAAATTGTGTCCTTATGTCATACGTTGTACTGTTGTTGGTGAATACAAGTGAATCAAATAAAATGTTGTTTTAAGTACAAATTCAAAACGTCTATAATAGTTAATGTGCTTGTCACACCATGTGTTGTGTAACAGGCTTCACTGAGGTTACATGCAAAATTTCAAGAATATAGCTCATTTCATTCTCAAGATGTGCTATGGTAGATCGACAGACGGTCAATCATACAAAAAAGAAATTTTTACTCTTATTTCTCCAAAAGAGTTTGACATGCACCATCATAGAACTCATTCTTGTCTATGTAGACATTAGGTTTCATGCAAAATGTTAATGTCTACAGATACAATTTTTCTCGAGATTTCTTGCCACATGATACATTCACATTTTTGTCCACTGCGTTAGGTTTCATAACGGAGTGTTTAAATAATAAAAGTTTCAGTGATCTAGCAAGAGTACTAATAAAATCAAATCTGTTGACAATTTTAACCAGTTTCTACTCAATTACTTTTTCTTTTACTTCTTGAATAAAAGTTATATGTTGAGATCTTATATGATTTGGACTCAGTTTGTTTACAAATTTATTTATTCTGCTATTTTCCCGTTGCTATCATGATTACCAACAAGGTCAATATACAAATATTCACTTTGCTCAGCAAAATCATGTGGAGTGACATGAACCATCATCAGACTCAGTGTTGCCTATACAGAAATAAAGCTTCATGCAAAATTTCAAGTCTATAGATAAATTTGTTTTTGAGATACCGTGTAGACAGACAAACAGAAAGATAGAAATGAAGTTTTTCCAGCCTCTCCAGTGATAGACTAATGCTCACCTTATAGATCATCCCGACTAGGGGCACCAGTTGTATCATGGTAACTAGTGTTAGCTTTTAATATTAGAGGTTGTGGAATATTACTTACCATGACTTGACACAATGTAATGCAAATTAAGAACATGATCCATAATTACTTATACATGTATATTTACCTTACTAATTATGTTAACATGGTCCGTTATGCAAACTGGTGATGGAGTAACATAATGTGATGGTCATGGTTTAAATTATTTGTGTTTTAGAAAACCACAGAAATCCAGTAATGAAGTCAGTCCACCAGCTGTTGTACCGCAGGTTTTGCAAGAAGTTCCTAGCAATTTAGTGGTCTCTCAAGCCTCTTCAACAGGATCTTTGATTTCTGATGAAAAACCTGAAAACGAAAAATCTGCTAAAAGAAATTTAAATGTTAAATGTCAAAATCAAAAGAAAGCAAACACAGAAAAAGTGATAACGGACCTCAATCAGGAGGAGGATAATTGTAGTTCATCACCAAAGGAATGTTGTTGTGACTATGTTGTCTGCAGTTGTCATAATAGTCCTCCAGTCTCGTAAGTCATTTTCTAAAAATTTATTCGAATTGATCATAAAATTATATTTGTAGTTTCCACTTTGTAGGATTCATTATCTTAAATCAAAATTGTATAATATTTTTAAATTCTAAAAACCTCTTCCACTTTCTAATATGAAAAGTGAGTATTTTATTAGATATTTGAAAAGGCTATTTATTAAGAAATAGTTTTTAAATATGTAACTTCAGTTTCAGAAGACGTTGTCAGTCAGAAACAAGATTGAGCAGTGAGGTCAGTCTTGAATTGGGAATACATCATCCACGCAAAACTAAGACAAGAAGTCGTTCTTGCTCTCCAAGAAGTGTTAGAGCTCTTAATTATCTTGATGCTGGTAACCTCTTTGAGAGTAATCAACGCAATTTTGTGACTGTAACTCATCATTCCTCTCCTCCGAAGGTAAGCAACTTATTAGGTTCTCGATACTGTATTGTCACAAATTAATTGTTGCATCAATTCCTCCTTCAGCCACAAACATGAATCAAATTGCTGTTTGGCTCTCTGTATTAATCTTATACTTCTGTTCATGGTTAAGAGTCTCTGCACTGTTTTTTGTTATTACATCTATATGTAATTTTGTACACAATTGTCTTCTGTGTAGAACACTTTTTTATTTAACTTTGAAACCACACCACCTTACATCATTACATAAACTTAAAATGAAAAAAGAAGGTACTTTGGGATTATACCGACCACACCAGTATGAAGAACACAAAAATATAAATTTGTAGAAACAAACATGATTTAACGAAAAAAAAACAACTCTTTAATTACAACGATTATCAATTGTTAATGGGGTCAGATTCTGTTATATGCCCCAACGCTTGAACTTTTTTCAATGAACTTAGAACGTTATAAAACAATGTAGTTGAATAACAGAACTAACATTCCATCAATCAACAAGCATTTCCAGGTTTTTTGATCGGTATTGTTGTCGCTGTTATCTTATCTTTCGCTGTTATCTTATCTTTCTCGAGAATCCCGATTACGGCGCATGGCATCACATGATTATTTAAGTTTTTTGCACGGTACATAATTGCCTTTCCATTTCAATTCAATTCATATTTCTGATCAGCCCCTCTAGAATTTGATATTTTACTGATAGGTACTATCTCGAGGGATGTTTTTCTTTCGTTGACATCAGTGCGGGGCAGCCGAAGCCCGCGCTGATGGCCGGAGGCGCTCGCATTTTGGGTGGCGGAGTGTGATCAAGAATAAAAACAAGTTTTGTGTGTTTTTTTCAATAAAGAGTTTAGTTTTTGATTGGTAATGTTTGTTTTTGTTGAATTTTTGTGTTTGGAAAAATGTAGGAGTAAAACACGGAAGTACAACAAAGCGACGCACACCGTCCAGCTGAACGGGCGGCGAGACTCTTCAATCACGTTATCTACTAGACCGCTCGACTTTGACCTCTGTCTGAGGATGGGGAGGGGTTTGTGATAAGACAATTCCTGTTTTAAATTGACGAAATATTGTTCTAGACTAATCTAGTAATCAGTAGAAGCAAAATGTCAAATAACGATTCATGTCTGGGTGTGGTCGGTATAATCCCAAAGTACCAAAAAGAATGTCTATGAACCTTAGAAACATACAGCAGAAGTATATACATATATATATATATATATATATATATATATATAATTATATATAAAGAGTCAGGGAAATGCAATATGCATTCCAAAACACATTGACTTTTCTCTAGCTCTATAAATTATATTAACTGAACTTGAATTAATGACTAATTTTATTTTAAGCTATATATTAATATATCTATAATAATAGAAGACATGTTTTGACCGACCACTTAAATATAAAAATCTGTATTATTTTACAGTTGCTGCAATTAATAAACAACATTATTCATTCTAAGTATAGTAAAACAGACCATAATATTTGGATGGATAAAAAAAAGTTGCATATCTCATTTTTATAACTAATTAGGAGTCTTTAGTTAATACAGACGACATCAACACTTCTTGCGAGCGATTTGTTTGTCAGATACAAACTATATAAAATATTGAAAAACTACAAAAGTGAAATAAAAATCCCATGAAAAGAAATGAAAAATAAAACCATGGGATGACTAGAAAAATTGGTTAACATGGTCAAACACAGAGATAAGATTAGAAAAAAAAAAAACACAACAACTTTCAATCCTAAAGCTCAGTTTAAATCCTAACGGAATTTTTTCATAATAATATTAACTTAAACAAGAATAACGTGAAATTTCTATGGAAAATATTAGAAAAATTAGTTAATACTAAATGAAAAAGAGGCTTTTAAAATTGACCCATTTTGAAATAGAATGAGGAGCTGGATAAAAGAGAGGTTGTGGAACCTTTAATAATTATTATGTAAGTGTTGGAGCAGGGCTGTCCCTCCCGTGACCGTGTTATTGATGATGGTGACTTTGCCATGGACTCGGCCCTCCGGCTGGTTCCTCTCACTCAGGATGATGTTGTCTGGAGTGTAACCAAACTCAGAGGGGGCTTCGGCCCAGGGATTGACTGGATTCCCGCTAAGATCGTCTAAGACAATATTACCAAATTAACACCATTGTTACATATTTGACTGTAGTATTTTAAAAACGATTTATCCTAACATTTTCAAAGTAGGTGAAGGTATTCAAATTTTTAAGGGGGGTCCAAAACATGAGTGTGTAAGCTATAGATCTGTTATTTTATCCAGTGTACTTGCAAACATTTTGGATAAATGTGTTAATTAAAAACCAACTTGTGAATTATTTAAAAACTAACAATATAATTGATTAAAATCAATTTTTAATTTAGGAGCGATAGCAATTTGAATGATGCTTTATTTTGTTAACTAAAGAGTTACATGATGCTGTGGGCAAAAACAGGAAGTCTCTGTTGGTATTTATTTATTTGGCTAAAACGCTTGACACAATTAATCAGGACTTATTAATGAAGAAACTAAATTTCTTGGTGGCTCATGCTACAACCTTGGATTGGTTTAAAAAACTACTTTTCTGTCTAAGTAGTCACAATTTAGGGGGAGCTGAGTTTGAGGAAGACCATACAGTACGGTGTAATTCAAGGAAGTACTATAGGCCTATACTATTTTTGATATATGAACAATTTAGGTAAAATAAATATGGAAAATGATGATATTTTTATAAGCAGATGACACAGCTCTTTGTTTTGAGGGGTCCAGCTGACAAGGGATGTATGGGAGTGAGCATGGTCTGAACACTGTCAAGTATTGGTTTGATTAAAATGGACTCACTATGAATGTCAAAAAAACAAAGTGCATGGCAGTGGCACTTCGGACGTGTCATGATCAGGACAATTTAAACCTGAGGCTTCACACTTGTGGCGGCGTGGCTGGCTGTGTGAATGTCATGAGAATGTGTAGAGCATGTATATGATACAAGTATTTAGGAGTAATTTTTGATAATCGGCTAAAATGGATAGGTCGTATCCAGTATATAAGAAGTAAGTTAAGGATACAAATTTTTATGTTTAAAAAGCTTTGTAATGTATTAACATTTGATATTTTAAAACTGGTTTACTGCGCATTCGTACAATCTGTTCTGCAGTACGGAATTATTGCTTGGGGTGGGACATTTAAGAGCTCGCTGTTACCGTTAGAAATCGTCCAAAAAGCAATTATTAAAGCTGTCTTGAAAAAACCGTCTTTATCTTTCGGAACTGTTATTTGATGAATTTAAGGTTTTTAAACATTAGACATTTACTCGTTGGAAACATAATAATGTACATGTTAACAAAAACCACATTTATATTTTGAACCAAGTAAGCCATAGTTATTTGACCAGATTGGCAGTGTCATCTGGGATTATTGCCCCGAAATTGGACAGAAATTAAAAATTCTTTATTTATACAAGCAAAGTTAGGGCCGCATGGCCCTTTATTACATTTAATCTGCGACAACGTAAAATTTAAAACATTAAATAAATATTGCCTTAAGAATAAAAAAAGAAAAAGAAATAATTAAATTTAAACAATGTGGTGGAATTAGTAAAATATTTTAACGTTAAAATTAAAGTAAGAATAATGGAAGATGGAGTGGAATGGAGGTCTATTAATTGTACAAATTCACACTACATTGCAAATATAATTTTTCTTAAATTACCAGATTGCCTTAAGCTACCTACTAAGTGTTTACAAACCTGACAAAAAGAAAGTAACCTTATGGATACTAAACATAGATAAGGGTGAACTAGAATATTTTATTACTTATTTGTACGTACACTACCTTAATTGTTGATCTTATGTTCATGAGGAGCATATACAGTGGGTTGGCGTATGATAGTGTCATAATGTCGTAACTTGTATTATGTGTTGAGAGAGAGAAAAAGGTTCTGTGTGGTGTGAGTGTATACGTGTGTGAGATGTTCCAAGTCTCCTAATAAACTGTTATGGATATAATCTTTTTCTTCTATATAAATGAAGTTAATATTATTGGTCTATATTTATTAATCATTCATCATCACATAATTGTTTTCTGAAATTGTTATCTGGTAGTAATTTATTGCCTAACACTAGCTTTGTTGTAGGTATGATGTATTTGTTTCTTTTTTTTTATACGTATATATATATATATACACGTTACACTAATACATTTTTATATTGTACATTTCATGTTTTAATTATGTATTTTTTCCATAAAAAAAGTTATAGTACTTATACTGTTAATTCGTATATATTCATGCTGCTGATCGCATCTCTATCTCCACACACAGGCTAAGCCCATGTGGAGATCTTTTCCTGGTTTTTGTACACTATATGATGTAATCTGTGTTTATATGAGGAAATAAATATTAATTCATTCATTCAAATTATCATTAACTAACCTAACCTATTGACTTAAGAGCCATGCCATGCCTGCTGTTCAAGTAATTGCCACTATGTCAGTGTTATGAATAACATTTATAGTAAAAGTATACCATTATCAGGGTACTATTACGAGGGCTATTCAGAAAATAAGGAATGTTTTGGATTTATAGAAAACCAAGTCCTAGAAAAACATTTTATTGTATACGTATGAAAGAGGGACTAAAATAATACTTTTCTACTTAATCGCCATAACAAATTCAGGGACTTATCATAGCTGTGGACAAGCTTTGAAATTCCTGTATGATAAAATTCTGCTGCCTGTGATCTCAGCCACTCAGTGATGCAAACCAAAAATGCGTCACTCAGCATATTGTCAAAACAATGTGTTGCTAGCCAAGTCTTGATTCTCGGAAACAAGTGAAAATTAATATCTCTGCACTTGTCATGTTTATAAGTCAAAATCCATGACCACCTTGACTGTAGTAGGCCTCCACAAACATCAAAGCTGGCCCCATTTGTTGTTCTTTAAGGTGATCTGCAAGGATTTTTGGAATTGGTCTTTAAAAAAATTTGTGGTAGCCTAGCTAAAAAATTTCAAACAATAAAGTCCGTGAAACTTGTGAGAAACATAAAGAAAGCTCAGTTATTGTGAAACGGCGGTTTTTACGAATCCTTTCATCAACGTTGATGACCAGATCATCAGTCACAATGCTCGGATGTCCACTCTTCTCTTGATCATAAATGTTTGTTTTGCCATTTTTAATTTGAATGCACCTTCTTCTTCTTGAAAGAACTTTCAGTCCAGTACATTATTCCTGTACACTTCACATAGTTCACGATGAATTATTTGTTTTAAGTTTTTTGCCATCAAGAAACTGATCACAGACCACACAACTGGCAGGATTTGAATGCAGCACAATTTGAATGTAAAAAAAATCAGGCAGCATGAAGATATTCCCGTTGTCATGGCTGGATGCTGATTGAGGTGCCGAGCACGAGCACACTAATATATATGATTGACACACATCTGGTGATGTCAGGTGGAAACGTTCCTTACTTTATAAATAGCCCTTGTATTTTCTCAGAAGTCGGTTTAGGGAGGGAGCCAGTTCCTTGTATACACAATTGCTGTAGTGGTATTTGGATAATGATCTGGGGACTTTTAATGGTGAACCCAATGTTTATTTGTTGCAGTCAAAGGAAGATTTAGCAACATTTATTGATTTAAAGAAAGAAAGGCTGCAGTACAAAGAGTAATTACACTAAGGAAATAAAAGAAAAAAATTGAGGAAAGAGGTAAAAAAAGCCTTAAAGAGAGAACATCTCAAAAAAGACTTTCAACAGCTACTCCATGACTTGAAGAATCTTACTCGCAGAAAGCAGATTCTGAAGAGTAGAATAAAAAACAAAAGTAAGTAAGCGTATTTGAATATTTTATTCAAATTAATTCCTCTTCCTTATTTAACAAATGCAAACAAAGGTAATAAATATTATTTTAAATCACCTTAAAAATTACAAATTTGAACAAACTTTTAAAATGATAACTTTCAATAAATTTAAATGAAATGGTAGGCATTTATGGCTTATCATCGAAAACAAGTTAATCACGAGTTTTGTTTTTAATCAGTAATACAGAAGTATATATTTTTATTCAGGTTTTTTGTGCTAGATATTATTATTAAAACTTAATATGGATATGACAGGAAACTAGTATATAATTTATACAATCTCACTTGAATCAAGCTAAACAATTATTATTTTGACGAAGCCTATTGTAATTTGTGGAGTATTTAATGGCCAATAAAAACTTCTGATTTCTTTTGGGGGGGGGGGGGGTGGGGGGGGGGGGGGGTGGGGGGGGGGGGGGGTGGGGGGGGGGGGGGGTGGGGGGGGGGGGGGGTGGGGGGGGGGGGGGGTGGGGAAATTGGACTGGATAGATACACGTACCTCAATAGACTTATCATTCCTAAGGTACTAAATAGTTAGTTAACTTATATCTGACAATTATGAGTTGCCTATCCTAATTTAGTATGAGGCAAGAATATGATCATATGCTGGACAAAAACTGGTTGGCCCACACACACAATGTCACTCATTTAACAATAATGTCCCGAATCACTGCTCATTACAATGCTCCCCACTGCTTCTCACAGTATTGCTATATTTTATACTATTTTGTTACATTGAATTTTGTTTTTAATATTAAGGTTTCTATGAAGTTATGCTCATATAGTGAAATTCGTTAGTAGGCCTAAATTAGACAACAATTAACATGTTCACTAAAGCAGACGCCATAATGACATACTAACCATACTACTTAAACTCAGTATAGAATTACAGTAAAGGTGTTAATGTACTTTTCGTATAGTGAATCTTAATGCTGAGGAAATGAGTCAATCCATTTCTTTAAGATAAATAATTAGTTACTTATTTTCTCTTTTTTGGTAACTTAACTATATATAATATTTAGTTATCGAAGTATAGTTATTACTAATAAAAAGTATAGTTATTACTAATAAACAGTTAACTAGTGAAGTAAATTGAACTTCACAAAACTATTAGTAATTAAATCTGTAAAAGAAAATACACAATTGTCTAATAATTTTGAAATAAAATTTTAAAATTATTGGACAGTTGTGCATTTTTAGCTATAAATTGGTTTTTCAGTATGAAGAGCTCCTCCTTCAATATTTTATAATTAATTAATTTAGTTAATTACCTAACAGGGTTTAAAATATATTAATTGTTTTATTATTTGTAATAAAATTCTTTATAACAGCCTATTTCTGTTTTTTAAAATTATGCCACTTAAGGCACCACTTTACAGACAGATATTAAATCTTCATGTTTTAAATTAATGTTTTTTATGAGCTTGTAGCTGTTTATTTTTTATGTACTATATGTCTAAAAATAAGTGTCTGTAGTGAAATGGCATTGAATTGTACCCCATAAGAACAATATTAAACCTCAAACACTTTTATACTCTTAGTTTTGGCTGTAGCGTTATTGGAGATGTTTCATTTTAAAATTATGATTAATGCACATCCAAGCGCTTATTGTTTTTCTTGCAAATTTTATACTTTTTTAAATATTTTTTTACATTACAATCATTAATTATATTTTTTTAATGAGACATATGTCGATGACCAAAGATAAGAGTATAAAAATGTTTGAGGTTTACCATTGCTCTTATAAGGTTAAAAATCAAGATAGATATTAGTAAACCTGGCTCTTAAGTCTCCAGCATGTAACTTTGCAGTTTAGGTCAATTAAAATGTGATTTATGAGCCAGGTATGTCGTAAAAAACCCAACACAATTTAGATATATAATGTGAAGGGTGCCTCGTTGAGATTTAAATTAATTTGGACCTTGAAGACTGTAACTTGCGATTAATTCTGTATTTTTTTTTCTATCAGTGCAGTTTTCAAGTCTATTAGAGACATTTCTAAAATATTTCCTGGATGTGTGCCTCAGATTGGAGAGGACAAAACTGTTATGTAATTACTAGGGCATTGGGCCTATATTTTTACAAAGATATCCAAGATTTATGTTATAGTTTAATTTTTGATGAGAAAACAAATGTTTAAAACTGAAAAAATTACAAGTATTTCAAAGTACTAACTGAGATGTGATGGCAGTGCTTGGTACCTGTGTTTGGGTGCCACGGATGGGACGTTACAACAGTCGAAGGTATCGGCAGCCACCACAAAGGCTACCACCCCTTGCAGGTGTTGCTGGCTTCATACAATGGTTCCCAGTGTGGATACTGCTCCCCTGGAATGGTCATGAACATGTACAGGTATTTTTGACACTCTGCGCTACTCAATAACTATTGTAGGATCTATAAGCCTGTCTTAAGTATTTAATTCAGTCAAGCACAGTCCAGGTTAAATATATAGTTTATTGGACTATGACTTTGTAAAATGTGCAATACATTTTATTAATTTGTGTATTCTGGTATGCATGTGTACAATGATCATGCTTATATTTGAAACATTATTTTTCATTTAAAATGTATACTGAATTTACTGAGTGTTTAAATAGATGCCCTGCACACAGCATGTTGTGCATCTGGAGGTTTTAACAATTTTTTTAGAGAAATCTGGAGAACTGCATGTAGACTGAGAATTCCCGGAATTTCAGTGTAAATTCAAAGCTGGTCAAGAAGTTAAGTTGGTGCTTCTGTTACCGAATGTCAACTGGCCTCTCACCACGTCACGGCAGTGGTGGGTGAAGCATCACTATCAACAATCAATGATTTAATTATAGTATGGTGAACCATAATTGGCATAACAAATTTTTTTCCATATCATTGGAATTGTGATTAATGCTGCAGATGGGAATATCTGTCTTGTCTTATTTTAGTGTATTGTGTACATTATAATTCACGAAAATGCTGTGAATGTCTAGGAATTTGTAAATGTATTTATTTATTAATGACTGTCAGGAGGAAATTTGATTGTGTGTTGTGTGTGTGAAAAATCAATAAAAATCAGTGCTATTTTTGATCAACGTTTCATCTTATGAAGTGAGGCGCAGCATGCAGATATAACCGTACAATGGGCCCATGCATACGGTGTGTCTACCTGTAGAACCGATAGGGCTTTTTTTAAAATTGTTCATTATTATTTTTTTTATTCAAACAGACAGAAAATAAATTTAAATGCATACTTTTTGGACTGAGAGCAAATTTTCTACAGAGCTTTAAGGGGTTAATTTTTTTGACGTGACAACGTCTTAAATTAGGTTGCGGCTCGGAGTCACTCATGAAAAAGTGTAACGCCCGGTAACGTTACGATGCCCGTCCATTGGGTCCGCCGCATGGGATCCGCACGGGATTAAAGCAGATAACTGTGGGTCCGCCGCACGGGATAAAGCAGATAACTATGTTTATTCGTGAAAATGTGGAGTGCTTAGATTCGTCATTTACAACAACTACAACAATAAAGGTAAATAATTGTACACTGATATTTCATTATCGTAAACTATGATTGATTGATTAATTGTTAGATTGACACAAAAGTTGAGAAACTGAGTTTATAGGTTATGTCATACTATTGACAAATGTTGATAGTGTTAAGTAAATTATTAGTTTAAATCACTCTGCAATCAATCGTAATTTCAGTCGATTGAGAAGAAACAGCGCATATTGCTAGTCAAACATTTAAAATAACAAATTATAACCTCTAACCTGTCATAACAGTGCGACCAAACAAACGAACTAAACTGACCAATCACCACGTGCGGAGTTAGAATTTAACTGTGTTTAGCAAGAATTTCAAATTCCAATTTTAGTAAATGTTTTATTCAACTTTACCATTTACAATAACAAATTTTAATTAATTTCAAATTATGTACAATGTTTTAGTAAAACAAAATATATTTCTATAGTTAAAATTTGTGCAATTCTTATTTTCATTCAATTCCTTGTTTCTATTGTGCAATTTAATAATATTCATATCAATAAATATTCTACCGAGAAAAAAGACGTTGTCACGTAAAATCTTCGCCCGTAAAACCGACTTTACAGGCAACCATATTTTTTTAGTCCAGATGTTCCAAAGATGATGTATATTTAACCATATAATGAGTTGGGGTTGTGTCTCTCAGACTCAAATCTTGAATAAAAATGCCACTGGTCTTCAGTTTTATATATTAGTGTAATTTAGTAAAAATTCATCACAACTTTTAAATTGTATAAAAAAATAAGGTATTTTAAAAATAAAATAAACTCTATATAATTGTAAGATGCAAACAACATAACACAAAAGACAGAATAAGTTAAAACCATATCTTGCAGTTGCAATATAATTCAAGTTAAATAATATTGGTTGTTTGGCTGACTCTATACTACCTAAAAAGTTGTAGACTAGGATCAATTAACAATAAATTCTAAAAAAAGTTCAAAGAAGGTTCTCGAAAGTGGAAGGAGTGTTGTTTGATAAGGACTAGGTTACGAATGTTGCTGTTACTTATGTTCATGTCAAAAGTCCAATGTCGTATAATGCAACTGTATTCTGTTTCTGTTACTTTTACTTTGCTAAAAATATTTTTCTAAAAAGTTATTTATACATTTTGTTAATAGTGTCTTATATATTAGAACTATTTATCACACTTATAATCTTATGGCTTTCAAACATATTTCTCTTTCCGAATGGAATCAAAATTATTCATAGTGACACTAACACTCTAGTCACAGTTCTATCGAAACAAAACAGAATCATTTTGGAGTGTTTAAGCTGAATGAACAATAACTTTCAACTAAGTATCTGTATCTGCCTCAGAACAAGTGCACTCATAATTTTGTGTATTGTATTTGTCACCAGTCCCCATTAAAATAGCATAAATCATTTCCCACATTGCTTTTTCAACAAATGTTGCTTGAATTAGTATTCAATATGGACATACTGTACTTGAGAGATGGAGCAGTCCAGACAAGGAGGGATTTAGTCAGGTTTCATCAGTCATGTCCCACAAGTCAGGAGGTGGAACAGAATATTTGGAATTTAACTATGAATACAAAAATGTATGAGGTCTAATTCAAGACATCAATAAAAAGTTAAAAAAATGGTTTATGTAGCCCTTTGATTGGAGGAAATCTTTTGTATTGTAACAGGTCAAATTACGACATTTGAATATTCGCGGGGAATAGGCAGACTGTGACGTCAATGAATCGGCAGACTGTGACGTCAGTGAATCACATGTTGTCGGAATTGAGATTTATTTAATAACGAAGAAATTTATTGAACTTTATTCGGGAAAAGATTTGATTAATTAAAATGAAGTAAACATAACCAAAATTCGTGTTTTACAAAAACACTAAATAGAATTACGCAGAAAAGCCAATTGTGGTATGAATGACTTGTATATTGATGACGTCATAAAGCACATGTTGCTAAAAAATTTAAATAAAAAGCTTTGAAAAAATAATAAAAAGAAAATAGAAAGACTTAAATTGATTAATTATAGTAAACGTGATAAATTTCGACAATTATAAGAAAAGAATCAAATTATATTTATTCGTGAAGACGCTGATTTGAACGAGAGAAGGGATGAGTATTGTTTTGAGTCGGTATCCATCGTTTTATACGGAGATTCGTTCTTCTTTCACCAGACTCGAAGCAAGGAGGTTGTGTTAGTTCTCCTGGAATAGTAATGATCTGTTTGTATAGTGTATTGAAATTTAATCAAGGATGGGATATTGTTTAGACTTTTAAAATTATCAAAGCACTGCAAGGTGAGTGAAATTATAATATGTGTTGAGAGTGTGACATTTAATAAATTAATCTCGTGTTCACTTGATTTGACTTTCTTTAAATATCCCTTTTATAAAAAGTGTGGAGTGATGTTAAATTTTGTAATCATTACTTAAACATATTTTGGAACCCGGACATACACACAGACTTGTCTTGGTGATAACACCAAGAGACGTTCAAATCTAATAATTTTTGAGTAATACCGAGGGAATACAGCTAGCATTGGGCAAGATGGCGACCGATACCATGATGAGCAACATGGTACAAACAACGTGCCACTGGTGACAAGGGGCGTACAACTACATGGTGAGTCAATAACTCTAAAGAACTGACTTTCAGCAAATTATCGCAATCAACGTGAAGGTGACACACAGCAAATTGGCGTTATAACCTGGGACTCTCATCAAATTGACATCACTTCAAATTTACATTCATCAATTGGCGCTGCAACCGGGGGACATATATCAAAAAGGCACAGCAACGAGGGCCCTTACATCAAATCTGAAATACATCAGTATTTGTCTATAATAGCTTTTGTGTACTTATGTTTACATCTTTGTTATTTGTTTTAGTTTGGGTGAGTCCTTGTAACTTGATTTTAATTTTATAATATATGATTTTCAATGAAGTATGTTTATTTACAATGCATGTTAGATTATCGAAGTAATACTAAAGTTAGTTGTACTAAAATTAAAACCCTTCAGAATAAGCTATTCTTGTAATATTAATAAGATACTTTTTTTCTCAGTTTAGCAGAAAATAAATCAACGAATCTGACAAAAAAAGGAATTGAACAATCTTTTGATGGCAACATATGTCGATGTACAGGATATCGTCCAATTTTAGAAGCCTTCAAAACTCTTGCTACTGACAGTGAAAAGCAACTTAAGTGTCAAGACATTGAGGTACTACACGAGTTCAAGTTCATTAGCAGTATTTTATTTTTGTCACTATACAATACAATACTAGTCATGTTGTATTAGGTATAAAATAAGGCAAAGTGTACTCCCATGTCAGTTTTGTTAACTGTTGTTCACGGTCAAGGGTGTAAAACGCTTTACTAAAATCCAGAAATATTTCTGTAGATGTATTCTTAGCTTCTACTTAGTCGATGATGTGTTCAATAAAACTAGTAAGAGATGTAGATGTCGATCAATTTTTGGTGAAACCGTGCTATTGTTCAGTGAGCAGATTATGATATGTCAGGTAGTTTAAAAGGCGGGTGAGTGCCATTTTTTCAATAACTATTGAACATGTTGAAACTTGTGAGATTAGGCAGTAGTTTGTTGCCTCACCTTGTTTAAAAATTGGAATTATTTTGAAATTTACAAGATTGAAAAGACATTTTTATGAGAATATTTAAAGGAAAAACTATTTCATATTTGCAGGCCTTCAACAACTTTGGTGAAATTTCAACAACTCGTGCGGAGAGTTTAGCTGGAAGGAAGATGATTATTTTAATAACTTCTTCAATGGTTGTGTCCTGGAGGTGGAAGGGGGATGTAAAGCTGCTGAAGTATAGGATTATTGCTTAAAATAGCAGAGTGAGCTATAGTTGTAAAAACCGTGTTAAAATGTTCTACTATTTGCTGAAAATTATCACTAGTTGTATTGTCAGTTTTAAGTTCTTTGGGGCCTCCTAGTGACTTCTCGGTTCTTCTTTCATTTTTAGTAATATTCCAGATGGTTTTAGTCTTACAGTCTTACTTTATAATCGTCCTATTTGGTTGGCTGTTGATTGACATCTGAGGTCTTTTATTTTCAAATCATAATTCTTTTTCTTGGTAGCAGCCTCTTGTTCATATTCTAATGAGCTTGTTAGGAGATGATCATTGGCACTTAAGAATTCCCTCCTTAACCCTTTCCGGGCCAGGCGGCAATATATTGCCGCCATAGATTGCGTCTGAAAAGTGCCAGGCGGCAAAATATTGCCATCGGTGACATATGCGATAAGTGCCAGGCGGCAATATATAGTCTCCTTGATATTCGTTGTTTTCTTAAATAAATACGACATCAAATGATTACAGTTTTATGTTTTTTTATTCCCTGGTATATTTGTAGATAATTAATATGAATATCATTTTTATTTTGGAGGTCTCTGCATTTTTATTTTGTAATTGTTACGTGACATTATCAGCTGACTCAATCTTTTGTTGTTAATTCTTTATGCTTTAGTGTAATCGTATTATTTTATGCTGGATTCTTCTTAATTATTTTATTTTGTGGTTGTAAATATTAGTAGTGTTAGTTGTTACGTGCTTAGCTATTGTGTGTAGTAGTTAAAATGACTGACAATTTGCGATCTCACAGGAGTGAAATTGTAAATAACACATTTGTAAATAGAAAAAGTGTAAATAAATTTCAAATAAAATTGTGTAAATATTTCTTAGTAAATAGTGTTTTTTAACTGTATTGAAACTGTTTATGGATCCTACAATCATCTGTTTACCGATACATCCATAATGTGAATATTTATTGTTTCTTGCAATGTAAGAGTCAGTTGCTTTAACACTTATAAAATGTTGCGAAGTACAATTATGCGTATTTATACAAAATGTGTCATAAAAAATTTATTTATGAGAGAAATAACACAACATTTTGTATGGTTGTTCATTTCTAAATATACAATATAATAAAATAACTTCCCACAGTAAAATTATTTTTCCTTTTTTAGTTATTTGCAAAACAAAAAATAAAAGTTTTTATGTAATCTATTAAAACATTATTTTTTAATTTTAAATTACTTAAAACATCTATATATTTTTTTATTGATAGTACAGGGTCATCGAAAAATAATGCCTAGATTTTAAATAACTATGATAAAAAAACTATTAAAGGTAATTTAAAGGTTGTAGTCTTAAAATGTGCGGAAAGAAATAAAATTTTTTTTCATACCTTAGTATGTTTCAATGTGAGCACCGTTCGTTGCCCTGCAGATATCAAGTCTGTAGTCAACTTCCTGCCACGTGCGTCCAATCATATCTGGCGTAACAGTTAAGATTGTGGAAGAAATCCGCTCCCGAAGATGGTCCAAATCCCGAATCTTTTCTGCGTAAACTATATTTTTTATGTACCCCCAGAAAAAGAAATCCAAAGGGGTAAGATCAGGACTTCTAGGAGGCCATGAAATGGGGGCTGCTCTACCAATCCAACCGTTTGGGAAGCGTGCGTTTAGTGCAGCGCGTACCTCGCGATGGTAGTGAGGTGGAGCCCCATCTTGCATAAAAATGATTCGCTGTCCAGTCTGTTGTTCGATATCGTCTAATTGGGGGAACACAAACAGTTCAAGCATGTCCAGGTAAACTAGGCCTGTAATGGTTTCTTTTTACAAAAAAGAAAGGTCCAATAACTTTGTCATGAAATAACGCGCACCACACATTGAGTTTGGGAGAATCACGATCATACTCGTGGATTTCGCTTGGCTGTTGCGATCCCCATACACGGCAATTGTGACGATTTACACATCCATTTATGTGAAACGTAGCTTCATCACTAAACAACACTCTCTGTAGAAAATTTTGATTATCACGGTCAATATCGTACTGAGCGGCGGCGCGTCTGTGGCCGGCTGACCTTGACGATTGCGCAGCTTGTCTGCGCATCACAAAGACAGGGAAACACAATCAGACGAACTAAAAACAAAACTTGCGTTCACCAGTTATTGTCCAGTGAAAGAATTACTCATTTAACATGAAAGGTTTTGATGTTATAATTTTATTAAATCTAGGCATTATTTTTTGATGACACTGTATATATCTATATGAGTAATTTGGTGCAACTTTTAGGCCATTCTCTAATTTGTATGAAAAATTATAAATTTTAATCTAAGAGACTTCAAAATCGCCAATTTTAGCCTGGCACTTTTGGCTAGTTACAAGGGGATATGAGATGTGAAAAATTTTTGCAACATCTCATATTTGGTCCTGGCCCTGAAAGGGTTAAAGTGTTGAGTTCCTGATTCCAGAATTTACATTTGCTTCCATGCTGGTTATATATTTTATATGGACATGTTTGATTCAATGCTGATGCAGTGAATATTGGAAAAATTTTCATAAGCAGCCTCAATATTATCATTGTTGTAAACACTATCACAGGTTTCAAAAGTAAATAAATGTTTTAAACTATGTATATTGTCATCGCTAAAATTATCTTTTGTCCTCTAATATTAGTTGTCTTTTCTGTTAAAATCTGAAGCATGCAAAGTTGGGCCACGTGATCTCTGAACTTGGGATTGTGGTAGACACTTCATCCTCCTTTTGGTTAGTGCAAACACAGTCAATTGATGTGTCAAGGTTTACTATACCTGTGTGATAGGGGTCCTGCTGCATGAGAATCCAGACAGTTACTCGTCCTATGTATCTGCCACCTAAACCTAATGGGGACATGCGTTCCATTTTCAACCCTAGCTAATGGACTCCATACATAGTTCAGAGTTATTACAAAGCTTTCGTTGATGCCAGCAGGAGTCACTCTGTAACCACGAGCAGGATCCCACAGAATTCTTGGCTGATTAAAACTGATTTTAAATCAGACTTCCACCAGCTCTGCTTGGTGCCCTAGCTAATGGACTCCATACATAGTTCAGAGTTATTACAAAGCTTTCGTTGATGCCAGCAGGAGTCACTCTGTAATCACGAGCAGGATCCCACAGAATTCTTGGCTGATTAAAACTGATTTTAAACCAGACTTCCACCAGCTCTGCTTGGCGCCCTCAGGTCACAAATTATGGTAATTTTAAAAGTACCATAAATTACGAGAATGTTGATTATTCTCTTACTAAACTACCACTGAGCTATGCCTTGGCTTCAACACTCATACTTTACTGAGGCTGTCTAGTATAACCGAGAACAAATTTTGGCTGTATTTCTGCGGCTTACCTAGATGATTGGCTCAACTGGAACTGGTTATTTTTGTAGTTTAACAGTAGCATTATCATAAGCAAAATAATACTAATATAATGCCTTTAAATAAAAAAATAAATAAATCCAGGAGCATCCAGATCAGTTACAGAGCCTACCCTGATCGATTTCTTTATTATTTATTAATAGCTTCCATATATAATATACCTATCTAACTGCATTTATAACGTATTACACAATTACATAAAAATAACTGGAAACTAACATTGCCCATTATACTTACGTTCTTACAGTATAGTTACCTAGAAGGTTAGTTCTTTGACTCTGCATAGTTATACATCTCTTGTTTTGTTCTAGAATTACCCACCATTAATACTGTTGTTTAATAAATATAATTTTTTTTTTAAGACCTATTTTTGTAAACCTTGTATCGAATAGTAGAAAAAGAAATAAATACTTAGTAAAGAGCCCTTTTGGAGCCCTTGGTTTTTATTTTCGGTACCCACAGAAGTGACTAAACACCTTCAAGTTAAAAATCAAAAATACATACAGAAAATCTGGGATTTTGTGCTGATCAAGGAAATGTCCATATATACAGAATAATAACATTTTTAATTTAATAGAACAAAATACAGCTCACTCAAACAGTAACAGCTGACAAGATTGCATAGCTCATCAGACATCTTTAGCTTTTAATGATTAGTATTTAAATATATAAAGAAACGTTATAATTATGTATAAAAGTGTGTACAAAAAATAAGTGCGGAATCTACCGATTAAAATGAGTTATTTATTTAATTAGCAGATAATGTGTAATGCACCACAAATTATGACTCTGCCAGTTAGTGTTAAACTAAACAACAGAGTTTAATGTATGATTTTTAGGATAGTTTTTTGTTGTTTTGTTGACAGCTCATTTACCAAGCTCTTTTAACATTGGTCTGTGGTTCTAAATTATTTTATCTCATCTTGTAACTTATTTTTAAACATATTAACTATTACTATATGTACGTTTTAACAATTTTATATCAGTCATTGATCTTGTTATTTTTTAATATGTTTATTTATAAAAATTTATGTTATGGTTGTTATCTGTTTATCATTTAGCAATAAAATGGTAGATTTTGACCTTGTGTATGAAGTTCTGGTTTTTAATATTAGTAAAAAATATGGCAAATATGTGATGTGATACAAATATGTGATACAATAAAATTGATATCATACAATTATTGAAATTTATATTTTAACCAATATTTTTATAAATGAAATTGTCTATATGGAAGGTAGAATTCATAGTCATAGAGTTATAGCTACTCCCTTTTTTAAATTTACTAATTTCTACATATTGTTTTAGGATATGCTGAATGACTGCCTGAGTAATTCCAAATTCCCCAAAAGATGTAATAGTGCTGAGGAATGTAAATATAGTTGTGTATTGAAAACTCAGAATGCAGAACCACAACAAGTATCAACTGTTTCAGATTTAATTCTGGTAAATTCAGCAGTTGGCAAATGGTATCGTGCTACAACAAAGAATGAAATTTTTGATATTCTCAAAAGTATTGGAGGAGAAACTTATCGATTTGTTGCAGGAAATACTGCTCAAGGTATGTCCTTGGGATTTGAAATGTTTAGCAATGAAGTGTAAATTTTAAATTAAAATTATGATGCTCTTTGAATATGGTATGATTTTTTTGGATATAAATTTAATTAATTATGTAGGTAATAGATTCAAGTTTAAATAAGATTATATACATACAGTAAAATCCTGGTTAACCGAACTCAGGTCAACTGAAATTTTTATTTGAATGATATTGTGTATAAAAATAATCAAGCAAAATAGTTTATATCCAATAGGAGAAAACTGTGCTAATCCTCTATCTCTGGACAGAAGAAGAGGTTGGGTGTATGATGCACTTTTGTAATGACTGGCTGAGCAAATAATTTGTCCTTGTGATCATTCACCCTCCCCTCCCTCACCAACCACTATGTTGCTCTGTAGTAGTGTTCACCACTATATTGCATTGTGTCGACCAACTCACCACTGCTATTAGTCAATCAATCAATAAATCCTTTACTCGTTTTGTACCATGTATAGAATAGCGTTACATTTATATATATATATATATATATATATATTTATATGGTTGATGTGGGATTATGTTTTTAAAACTATAAATTGCGATGTTAACAAAAAATTAATTTGTGCATTTGATTTGTTATAGAAATTATTATAAAAAATCATTTTTGACCGTATAGTTTTGCTTTGAATAGTATTTATTTTATTTTTATGTGGAATTTTACCTAAATAAATATAGAGGAACTAAAGATAGTTATAAATATAATTAAGTTAAGGTAACTATAATTGAGTAAATTAAAGATACTATGTGTATCAAGGGCAGTAGGGATCTTGAACAGGTTGTAAATAAAATGTGGAGGAGAGAGCGGAGCGGCAGCTACAATGTACAATGGAATTTCTCAGCTACTTTAATTATTAATAACATGAGTTCTGTGGATGTTTGCATATGTATTTTTAATAAATATAAACAAATTAAGAAATTAAGGAGAGTAAAATAAAAAAAGAAAACTATTACTAGAATACCGTATTTGTTTATATCAACATTTTACGTTTTCTCATACATGAAATACTTTCTTTGACTTCAATTAATTTTTAATAGGTGTAATATTGGAGCAATTAGTTTCGCTCCATTGTAAACATGCTAAACTACAATATAAGCCACTTTTCCGGCATCCACAGGCAGCTCCTCATCACTTTTTACAATATTAGAAAATAACATTTACAATAGATTATCCGGAGCAGGTAATTTATTCATTGTTATTGGGATGTACATCTTATCGGAATACTTCCATCCCCAATTTTAAATAAATCACTATTTCTTAACCGTATCTGGATTTGTAGGTACACTCTTTGTAAATGTTCAAATGCTGCATCAGATGTAGTAGGTATTGATGACAAAAAGAAACTATTTTTGGCAATGCCTTTTATGACAGGATTGAACGTGAATGTATTCAAGCATATAAACCTGAAATACATGCTACATCCGTTTGAAATATTGAATTGAATTGAAAATCTCTTTATTCATTGAATATACATTTTGTATACATTGTTACCGTCATAAAAATTACTTAACTAAGAGGTTATAATGTGATAAAATACTCTAATCCTATAGTCAGTTTAATCACAAATGCCCCAATAATAGCAGCTTTAGCCATAACACAGATTAATTTAAAAAATAAATAAATAATTAACCATATTATAAATAATTAAAAAGACAAAATTTTAAAGTATGGAACTATAACAATAAAAATAATAATATATTTCAGTAATCAACAAGAAGTTAGCAACAAGAATTTAAATAAGTATTCAAAACAATCCAAATAAATACATTAAAATAAAAACACAAATTGATTTATTGCTGTTGTATAAAAAACTCAGGACATTTGTTATATTTCCTTTAATTACTTTAATTTGGTTTTAGGATTCCTATATTATTTGTTTTTGTTCAAAAAAGGATTTAATATTGGCGTCATCTTTAGTGTTATTACTTTTTGGTACATTGGAGTTTAAACTCAAGTAACCAGCCAGGATGCTATTTGTATTTCAATTGCTAGCAGTTAGATTTCCATAATTTATACAATTTTCAGTTTTTTCTGATGATACCACCAGGTAATAGCTCGAATAATAATATGGGCCAATTTAGTTTTACCACGGCTATTTAAATGAAGGCCATGTTGTGTGAAGTGAAATCTTTGTGATCTGTTAAGGTTAATTAAAAATACATTATTTATCATAGTTACGATTGCTTTTAAATAATTGTTTATAGACATCAAATCTTTATTTACAAAATCATTTATATGTTTACTATACCGGAGTGGTATAGTGGTGATAAAGACTAGTCTTTTTCACTTATATGAGTTAAGTCTATTTTCTAATGCCTTATAAATAGTGATAAAGTCATTATTTAAGATGTTATTTGTCCCTCCTAGGATTGCAACGGAGTCTACAGTCTTCAATTTCAGATTCTAAAACTTGAACTAAAGTTGTTTTGGTCTTTCGTAACCGAAAGTATTGATCTTTCCATTACTTAGCTCACATATATTTGTAGATATATCCTTGACTATCTGAACAAAACGACAGATTTGCTTCTTTTTGTTCATTCTATGAATGTTCAGTATTCTAACTGTTTATTTTTCAATGCACTTATTTAAGATTTTATTAAGCTAGACTGTTTTATTAGAGGTTTTTTTATTTATTTGTTAGTTACATGTTAGTTTTCAGTAAGTTTTAGAGGTTGCAATTCACTAGAATAATCTTCGAGGGTTTTAATGGCAAAGCTGACAACTGGGTTAATCAGTAAAATAGAGCTTTTTTCTATCCAAAAAAGAGTTGATTAGATAAAAAAAATATTTGTATGGCTTCATCTGTTAGCCAAACACCTTCCAAGAGAGAAAATCACATAAATGCACCGTTTTCAGTATTAGATTGCACTTTGTTGTATGTCACCTGGTGGTTTAAGCAATCCAAATTCACACAAAAGTCATCTCTCCCACTCCTACCACCATTCCCAAAATGTAACTTACAGAAATCATTTGTGCGTAATTCATTTCCCCTATGCACCCATCCTAAGGGTTACTTTTAGATGTAACTGGTTTAACTGAAAAATTGGTTGGCCGAAATGGCTAACCTTCTGTATTTTGGTTAATCAGGTTTATACTGTATTTCATAACAATGTCCTATTGCTGTTACTATCTTAACAGAATTTTCAAAAAAGTTCTCATCTTTGCCGATTACAACAACCAAATGTAAATGCAGTTCAAAATGATATCCAAAAAAATAGTAACCAACATATTTTACAAATTAAAACATTTGGGTACACAATGTTTGTAACGTTTTTATGTTTAAGCTCATTTATTTCATAACACTATGAATAATTTGTACTAATATAATTTGTTTGGTCATTTATAAATATACCCGATACAGGTACAAGTTAATCCAACTTCACCACTTAAAAATCTTCAAGGTCTCACTCCTGATAAGTTGATAAGTGATGTTCATTTATGTCTGGATTAGCAATAGCTTAGTGAATACACTTGTACATTTATCTGTTGTATTTAATTTTGCTTAATCTAACCAAACAAATAAATTACTACAATTTAGTTTATTATACTATGGAAGATAAGAACCAATGTACATGGCATAACAACACAACCTTTTTTTTGTTAAATAAATTGAGAAATTTTCCTTAAGAAAGGAATCTATCATCTGTCAAGTGTTGGTGGGAGGAAAATGTGACAGAGCAGACAACAAAAAGATGTACATCAAAACTATAAACATATACCTGAAATTCAGTAAGTCAGGAATAATACAAATAAAATCATCTGTATTGTATGTTTATGTTTTTTGTCTCTTTGTGCCTTTCCTGATTTGGTGCTAGATTTCAGATACATGTTTAAAGTTTGGTTGTATTGCATGCTTGACCTTATGTTTTAGGATTTAACACCTAAAGGAGAGAGTAGATGTTCTAAAATGTTATGTTTCTGTTCATGTAAAATAACAGTGGCAAATGTCCATAATCTTGTTGTATTTACCTGTTTCCATAATTTGGTCTTTCTGCATTACCTAACCCTGGTGGAAATCTGTTGTAGGTGTTTACAAAGATGAAACCACGTACCAAAACTTGATAGATATCAGTTGTGTGCCAGAACTGAAAACATTTGATGTTAGCAGTGAACAACTAACTATAGGAGTGAACTTGAGTCTGTCAGAACTGATTCTCCTCTTACGGTCCTGCAGCAGTTCCTCACAGTTTCACTACACAGCAGCACTGGCTGACCATATAGCTCTTGTTGCTAATCTGCCTGTTAGGAATGTAAGTGCAAAGTTACTTATAAGATATTGAATAACTAACTGTAGGAGTGAACTTGAGTCTGTCAGAACTGATTCTCCTCTTACAGTCCTGCAGCAGTTCCTCACAGTTTCACTACACAGCAGCACTGGCTGAACATATAGCTCTTTTTGCTAATCTGCCTGTTAGGAATGTAAGTGCAAAGTTACTTATAAGATATTGAACAACTAACTGTAGGAGTGAACTTGGGTCTGTCAGAACTGATTCTCCTCTTACAGTCCTGCAGCAGTTCCTCACAGTTTCACTACACAGCAGCACTGGCTGAACATATAGCTCTTGTTGCTAATCTGCCTGTTAGGAATGTAAGTGCAAAGTTACTTATAAGATATTTAACAACTAACTATAGGAGTGGACTTGGGTCTGTCAGAACTGATTCTCCTCTTACAGTCCTGCAGCAGTTCCTCACAGTTTCACTACACAGCAGCACTGGCTGATCATATAGCTCTTGTTGCTAACCTGCCTGTTAGCAATGTAAGTGCAAAGTTACTTATAAGATATTGAACAACTAACTGTAGGAGTGAACTTGGGTCTGATAGAACCGAATTTCACGAATTGTCTGTCTGCATAACTAGAATTTTTGTAACACTGTTTTTGTAGTACTTTACATAAATCATTCTAAAAACTTTACTTTTAAAGATAGTACAAAATGTTTTACTTTGTTTTTTCTCTCTTTAACTATGCTAAAAAATAAATAAATTCAATTTAAGCTTCATTTTTTTATATTAAAAAAGTACAAAAACCTAAAATAAAAAAGTTTTATGATGAAATTTTTGTTTTGAACTCCAAAATCAATATAAACAAAAAATATTTTATGCATAAAATTTATTTTTGTATTGAAGTACATGTAATAATTAAGACCTGTGACAATTTTTAAGAAAATTTAATAGTAAATAACACAGCAATAAATTATTTTATAAACAATGAAAAATTTTATTTATATTTATTCTTATCTGTCATTATTAGTCAGTATGGACAGTTCAAATTTTTTCTTCAAGATGTTTAGACATATTCTTGTATGTGTACACTTTTTAACAACGTAATATGTATCTTATCAGAATACTTAAAAAAAACTAAAAACCAAAATTATTTATACGATTAAGTACAAAACTTGTGTTGATGACGCTCTCCTCTTAGCACCTGTGCTTTGTTAAGCACAGGGGATGAACACCTTTATTGCAATGTTTGCAGGCAAGTTTTTCTCCTTTTACCTCCTGAACTTGTACTCTGAGCACTGCACAGTGAGCAATTTCGCTGTTTATTTTCCGGTAAATGGTTAAGAGGGTCATTACAGAAACCTGTATGTTGTACCGGAGTGGGGTCGTCTTGCCACTCCTCAGTGATTGCTTCTACAATCAAAATTTTGAAAGCTAAGCTAGTCTTGAAATTTGCTTGTCTGTATTTATTTTATAAAGGATGTAGAGGTTCACATCATTCTGAAAAAAAAGTGGAACGCTACTTTTTTCTAACAGCACAGAGTACGCCTTTCATCCAAATAACAATAGAGCACTTGGTCTGCCGAATCTACTCCACCCATGAAGGCATTGTATTGGCGGATCATTTTAGGCCTACTGGTTATAGATACTTGATCTCCCTTTTTTCGGATTTTAATTCATCAGTGGCCGTATTGTCTGCTGAAAGAAGTAATACTTGTTTTTGTTGTGACGCTTTTTGCCAACTACCTAGCATAAGCAAAGCACCCTTACGACAGTACTTGAGTATTTGATTCACGTGACTATTGTGAAACAGTGTTACCAATGTATAAACATAAAATATCTGTTAGTTTGATCTTTTTGGATGTCAAACCATCAAACTAGGTATCGCTTTCTGTATAAATACAAAAAAAATATAGCGATACTACGAAACGCCCTCATACGAGGACATTGGCGGTTCCCGCGCAACATGCTGGCGTCCTCTGATGAAGACGTTAGCGGTCAAAGGGTTAATAATCATAAATACTCAAACTCAAATAAATTATATGCATCTAAGTAAAGAGACGTAAATTATTTGATTGTACCTTTGTGTATTTTTATTTTTAATTTCACTTTTAATACCACTCCTTTATTATGTTTTAGGTTGGTACTTTAGCAGGCAATCTGTGTATCAAGAAGCTTCACCCTGACTTCCCATCTGATTTATTTGTGATACTGGAGACAGTTGGTGCAAAATTATTATTTGGTATGTTTTCATTATTATACCATTTTGTCATTTTCAAAATTTAGTACAATAAAAAAAGAGTTTGAATAAAAAAATAAAATATGGTTTTATAAAATATTACAATTTATGAAATAAGTGAGTCTGAGTTGGTTTTAGATTAATTTCAAATCAAAATAGAACTTGCAAACCTTTGTTAAAACAAGCTTTTGTCCACTGAAGAGGCTTCAAAGGTGTCAGTAAAAAATACAATGGTCAGATCTTATTTTGACGGCCTGTCAAGTATTTTCTGTGAGGATAACAAAGACAATAAAAATAAAATTTTTGCATAAAAAAGTGCAAGTCTAAACTCTACAAATCTGTCTTTGTAAAATACAGAAAAAATCAGAAAAACAACATAGTTTAACCTTTCCAGCGTTATTGACGCGGATCCGCGGAGGGCCACTACAAGCTCAAAACGTCATTGCCGTGGATCCGCGTTTTTGCATTCTTTATTTTCTTACTGCTATGTTAGTTGAATATTTTGCTACTAGATGGTTCTAGTAGTCATGCGACATACAGACGGGTTGTCCCGCCTCGAATTCTGTTACAATGGGAGTGGCAGTTGCTTCTAATTGGCCAAACACTGTCTAGCGGGCGTGGCCCCGCGCTTTTCACAAAGTCATTGACGGGAGCTCCCGTCAAGGCATCTAGCCAGTTAGTTAGTGGGAAGCGTCCGGTACACGCATATGTATTTTGGTTATCGCTTATTTTCTGTTGTGTCCTATTCTTTTTAAAGTAAATTATTCATATTATATACAGCAGTTTCCAGTATTTATTTAGTGTTTTTTTTACCATTATTCGTGTGAATGGCGAATCCAAACGATTCGGAACTTGAAGATTCGGTAATTTTGAGCAATTACTTGGTCAACCCCAAACTTTTTCATATTTTACTACGGTCATAAGGATGTTATCAGAAAGCAAGAAACATAATTCAATCCCAGCAAGGCTGTCCTACAGGTTGCCGAGCAATAAGAAGGTTCAAAGTCCACGCGATAACAGTGGCTTGCGGGAGACGCGCGGAATGTCAGTCGTGACAGCCCGCCACCAAATAAACACTCTGTCTACTTTTGTATTTTTCTAATTTTATTGGTTTGTAATATAGTATATGTTTATCTATAAAACTGTGTTTCATTCCTATACTTGCTGAATAAATAAAAAGATATTGGTGACAATTACACTGCTATTCTACGATATTCTCAAAAGTTAAAAATTAGCCTAGGAAATCCAAAAAGGGCTAAACAAATTTTATTCATCTTTAAATAACTCTATATTGACATACAGAAACGAAAAAAAATTTAACTTTACACATTGGAAATTTAAAAAAATTGTAACTTTATCAAAGATCAGGTCTAATTTTTCATGACGCTTAAAGGGTTAAGGTACAAAATTAAGGGGTTAAATCATTACTTTTTGTAAAAATATTAATGTTTATTTAACTCAAAAAACTAAATAAAATTATTGCTAATAAAACATTTTAAACTATATTAAATAAGTATAAGTAGTAGTAAGTGTGACACTTTTGAGTATCATTATGAATTGCAACTCATAGCAACTTTTTTGTTGTTGTTTTTTCTCTTAGGACAAGAAGCTTATAAATTACACTTAGTCCTGTAAGAACCTTAGCGCTGCTTCTGGAGTGAGAGGATATTCAGGATGGGTAAGGTTAGTCCTTTCCACTCGTGTGTCGGACGTCGTCCGACATTGCTATTTTACCGTTCCACTCGTATGTCGGACGCCATCCGACATTGCAATGACGTCAGCTTTACTTTATTTTAGGCGGACTACGATGTTTCCGATTTGTGCTGCGATCGCACGGCATTCTCAGGAACTAATAAATGACAGCTGAACTACGATTGGTCGGCTGCTGATTTATTTTGCTTTGTCATTGTAGTCACGTTTCCTAACCAATTTTCAAACGCGTTCGCATTAGTGACTCGATATGTCGTTAACAAGTACATCTTTTCTTTCTGATTCAGAAGTTATTGCTGAATTAGAATGAAGAGGCAAGGAACATCAAATAAACATACAAAAGCCAACAGTTATCTGTCAGTATAACAAATATATGGGTGGCTTGGACCAAGCAGACCACTATATTGCTTCCTACAAATTTTTCCGTAAATCTCTGAAATGGTGGAGAAAGCTATTTTTCTGGATGTTGGAAGTGGGAATAGTAAATAGCTTTCTCTTGTTAAACACGAATGAACAACACCATGGAGAAAAAAATATTCAACAACAGAGAAATCCTCATCACTGAACTTGTAGGCCATGTCCGTAACCCTGTGAGTTTGAAGCGGGGTCGTCCTTATTCAATATCAGTACACAAAGAAGAAAGGCTAAACAAACACCCAGCTCAACCAACAAAAAAAATCTAATGACTGTGCTGTTTGTAGCAATAGAAAGGTGCCAGGAGGAAGAAAGGAAACACTTTACTATTGTAAAACCTGTTCAAAAAATCCTGGTCTTCATCCTGCAGAGTGTTTTGAACGATACCATACCGTGCTAAAATATAAAATTATTAGTGTAAGTATCAAATTGTATATCTCTATGCTATAAATTACAAATAAAATAAAATTATTATACAATATAATAATCTATATACTTTATTGACTTCCAGTTTGCTAAAAATGGGTTTTTACTGAAAATATGCTAAAATAAATACGAGCTGAGGGGGCCGACAGGTGAAAAAAATCCGAGTGGAAAGGGTTAGGGGGTAGGGGCCGCCTCCTATCAAGATCCATGAGGAAGAATTAGGGTACTAATCTCAAAGTCATGTCTCCCCAGAAGAAGAGGAGGCTAGCTCTGAACCAGCCTCTCCATTCAAAGTAGGCAGGGGGGGTGGCACACCCTTGTTTAGACTAGCAAGAACCTCTGAGGTTAGGGAACAAACCCCACCAACTCCCGCACACCAACCAGTCATCTCCCACAATAGACTAGACCTATTGAATTGCCTTTGAACCCCCCAGAATCTCGACATTTGCGGTTAGTAATGTACCGCTCCTGGATGTCCATAAGGTTGCCCAGATTGAAGTGACACATCGGTTTATGCTATGCCCAGTGGTAGGTTTAACTGGAAGTTATAAACCAGCCAGAAGTGATCCCTGCTGGGTTTTGCAACTCAGTTACTATGTAATGGGCCAATTAAGTAACAGTAAATTTAGATTAATACAACACAAAGTATATTAGTGATTCTCCCATATATCATTGAGTTAAAAACCAAACTATTTATAAGCTTAATAAATAATCATTTGTATAGTATTAGTTAACACATTCACGATGATGTGGGTATCTGCAATCTTTCACAACTGTCATCATTTACACACAGGGCTTTCGTAAAGCATGTTGTGTGCCAAATGGGGTACATGTTGCTATGTATTTCCTTATTGCATTGTTATTGTTTGCCTGTCTTGGAGGTTTGTTAAATTTGATCTTGCGCTTAAATAAATACCTCAGACTATTGTGTACCACGTCTGGTACACAATTGCTTAATTTTTTAGGCAAATTAACTTTTTATGTATCCCTTGGTGTATGCGGAAAACGTTGAAAATACATATTGAAATAATTATTTTTGTGCAAAATTGAGAAGACGACACTCTTTTTTTATTATACTTAGACGTTTAACGTAAAATAACAGCTACGGGTTATTGCTATTATTATTGAAAACTTCAATGGTATATCAAAAAGTCAGGAAATTAGTTGTTGTCTTAGAATGTGTTTAAAAAATTAGTAAAAAGGTTATAAAAAATTGAATTGCACATGATGAATAAATAACTAACAAGAATTTATGAGGTCAGTCAATGAAGAATGACAAAATAATAATTTAACTGAGTAATAAGAAAGAATGAGATAACAGTTATGATGAAATACTGGATATCAAGTGTTGGGTGAAACATTGGTAGCAGTGAGTGTATCACTTTCGAACTATTGGTAAAAATAATCAAGACAATCGATTGCTCGGAACAATTGAGACATCACTTGTTTTATTAGCAGAAAGTTAAAGAAGTTTTCACAATAATAAATTATTATGTCTCTAAAAGCATGAAGAATTTTCAAAATAAAACTGAAAAGAATTTTAACCCTTTCAGTGTCGCAGCGTTTTGCTATATGGTATGCATAAAATGCCGAGTGAAAATGCCTAATTCTGCAAGGGACTGGTTAATAATTCATAACAAATTTATTTATTGGTATAATGTCTTGGGTTTTTGTTTTTTTTTAAACAAATATATTTTCTTTATACATATAATACATTGATCACTTATTTAACGTTTTTATACAAATAAAAAAATCATTAACAAAAACTTTATGAGCAAAAACATTTTGTGTTTTATTTTGACACAACTTAGTGTTATTGAAATATTTTATTTTTTATTCATTCTATCTTATATTCCATTTAATTTTTACAAAATGACATATAACAATTTTTTGTATACTTATAAATAAAGTTTGGAAAATAAATATAAAAATATGAACCACTAAAAAACTAGAAATTTTCTAACCTAACCTAACACTCTGTGTATTGTCTACACTGCTAATGCTTAATTCTAATGCCTGCAATACTAGGTCTTCATTGTCAGCAATGTTTTTATGACTCATTGTTTATAAATATCACTGAAAAAAACACAACAAACGTATTTAGTAAAGTAGTAAAGTACTTACGATCGCCGTAACTCACGTTCAAGTCATTGTTCTACTATAATTTGAAGATACTAACACTACAAACCTATTTACACTTAAAAACTTTCAATATCATTTGTGAAATAAACAGCAGCGCAAACAAAACATGTGACGGCTCGTCCGCGTAGCGGTCGATTCTAAACTCGACTGACGCGCTCACTTTACAACCGCTGTAAAAATCAGAACTAACCAGAATGCAACAAAACGTACATCAAAAGTTACGTTGAAGCCTTTGGAATGTGTATGTATAGTCATTGAGCCAATTTAGATAAATACTATATAAAATATAAGCGTTACTGCAGAAGTCGCTAACAGCGATTCTGGCATTTCTTGCATATAATTCGGGATCACTGACAGCGATGCTCCAGCACTCAAAGGGTTAAATACTGAAGTCTACTCAAACCTGAACAAAACTTTTTTGTAAGATTTTAAAATAATTTTGTGTAGCTTTTATTGAGGTTTTACACATAAAAATAATATTTAAGTGTTTTACAATTAATAAGTAGGAATTTTAAAACAAATAACTGGTTGTTTGACTTTGAATGAATTTTTTCCCTGAACATGAATAGTTCTTATTGGAATATTTCAGAGAACTTAGTTATATCAAATCCTTTGGAGACCAACCATAGGATATTCATACTATTACCCTTGAAGATGCACATCCGATCTATTGGACCTTTAGGAAATTGAAATTGAAATATGAATAACTTTAGTATCTTTGTGTTATCATTAACCAATGTACATAAATATACTTAATATCTTCAATTAATGTACACCAATTACGAAAACTAATAATTACATTTATTCATCATCAGCTACTGTCAACAAGCTAACTGATCATAACTTGTTCCGTTCCTTGTTCTGTTCCAATTGACAATGATGTTTATGTTTTATTGCATTGCTTCTTTGCTTATATGGTTATGTTCAAGTGCTTTTTCTACATAAGCCTGAATATTCTGTAGCATACAATTAGAGAACACAATATTTTTATTGAAACAAAATCTTAAAGCATAATTGTAAGCAAACATAGAGGGACAAATGTTAATTTTGGTAAAGTCGGTAGTTTTTACAATTTACAAAGATTGAAACTTTTACAGCATTGGTAAATTTAAAAAAAATTTGTAAATCCTGCCAAAACTCAGAAATGAAACAGTTGAATCCATGGCTGTAATGGAGTTTTACCCCATAAGAACAAATGTTAAATTTGAAATACATTTATGTCTTTATTTTTAGTCATAGAACCAGCAGATGTCTCATTTTAATGATATTATTAATATGAATCCAAACAATAAAATACAAAAAAGGTTGAGATTTATTTTGTGAATAACCAATAAAATTACAAAAGTAAACTACATTGCATATGGAATTGTATTCTTTTTATCTTTAAAATGAGCCATCTCTTATACAGTAATTCATTAGAACAGACATTGTGAGTTAAATGATGGACAGTCAGTGTCAACTTTAACCCTAATAATTAGAGTAGCACCTTAAGGAACAACTATGCGTTAACATTGGGCCTATAAGTGTTTGGGGATTAACATCGTACTTATCAGGTCAAAATCAAGATGGCTGCCATACAGATTTTGCTTAAATGAGGTTATACTCACACATATAGTTGTCTTCTCTATGAGTGCCCAACGGGGTGGGGAATAGCACAACCACCTTTACTGTTGGGCACAGTTAGTGCACAAGAGCCTAAGAGTAGAGAATAATTTCCAAAGTAAACATGACATTATTCAAAGTACTCGAAGAGACACACTAAGAAGTCAGTGATTAAATACATTTTACAGTGTAATTAGATCCTTCCATTTAGACTGTACAAGAAGTAAAATTATGCCATAGGAAAGTGGGATAAGTGTCAAATGAGTTTGCAGTTAAAACTTGAGTGATCCCGTGTTCCTCACTACTATTTTCTGTTTTATATTCTTTATTTACAAGTACTAACTAAATATAAAATGTGAATACTTATTACTGTGTACCTGGTTAAGACTGAGTAGCTTGAAATTAATACATAACATTTAAATAAATTTGATTTGTAATGTATGTATGAATTTTTATGAATATAATTTTTTTAGAATCAGAAACCGGGAATATCCAGTCAACCAGCATGACTGAGTTCCTGTCAATGGATATAAACAAGGTGCTGCTGACTCATGTGGTGCTCCCTGCGTTAGACAACACAACATACGTATTCAACACTTTCAAGGTATTTTTATTGTAAAGGTAATAAGAAAAATGGATGGAAAATGATGATTTCACAATATTACAACTAGTGATGTGTGGAATCTGAATCTTGAATCCAAATAAGTCTATTCGTGGACAATGGATTGGCAGTATGCAAATTACCGATTGGTAAAACGTGTTTTTGTATAAAAACTATTTAGAAACATACAGTAACAAAATAATGTGATGTATAAATAATATTTTAATTGAAGTTCGTATATTCTACATCTGTATGTGTTAACATCAGTGTGTCTTCTGGTTCTATGCATGGATCCATACAAATTTTTGTAAATCTATATATTCTGGAAGCTCATTTTATAAGCTACCATTTCTATTATTTAAAAGGAGAATGTAGAGGATATGACTTGTTGTTTTAAAATATATCCATTTGTTTGAATCTTTGTGAATTTCTTTGAAGGAGTATGGCATTCTTACTCTTATTTTTCCCAAACATCAGAGTTAAAAGTAGAGTTCAGATGAAAATGTTTTGTTGTTTGAACCGAACTGATCTTGTCTACTGGCATAATCATGGCCTCTTACCAAAAGTTCTTGCACTGTATACCTCTGACCCCTAATGGTGGACTTCAATCCGCCTCACAGTAGTGCTGTGTTGGTAATTGTTTGTTCTCATTATTTGTCTAAATTGGGTACATGTATTTTCCAAATATTACAGAAAGAAAAGTTATTAGGTATATGCAGTGTTATGTTGACATATTAAAAGACATGCCCCAATATAGGGTTATCTTTATAATTAAAATCAAAAATAGGAAACTAAAACTCTTTTTAAACATTTTATTTTACAGACACGTTTTGTCTCTAAAGTCATCTTCAGTGAACATTTGAATAACCTCTAAATAAATAAATAAACAACTATGTAAATAAACACAAATGGAACATTTAAACGGATGTTACATTTATAGTGACACAATTGTAATTTTGATGTGCTCTCTGTTTAATTTTTCAAAAATAGGTTTTGTATTGTTTTTCATATTGATATTTATAATATTTTGAGGATATTTACTACAGCTTATATAAGTTTTGCAATTCTTCTCTTGTGTCTAATTTTTCTCCTTTTTGTTCAATATCTAAAATCTCCATGTATTATCAATATTTTTGTAACTATGGTCAGTTTTTAATAAATGTTCTGCAAAATTTGATTTTATTGCAAACATGTTATTTGTTTTCAAATTATGTATATGTTCTTTAAACCTTGTACTAAAGAGTTTTTGGTTTCATGTTTTTTATATTAATTTCTGTGTGTTTACATCACATTTCTGTATGTTACTCAGGAACTAAATAAATTGTTTTAAAACTTTGCATGATCTTTTTGTTAAAGCATCTGAAAAATATAGAATTTTAATAAACACTTGGCAAGTCTTGATTTGAAAGAAAAAAATTAAATTTCTGACCGAATTATAATGATTTTTATTAAAACAGGTTGTTTTATTCTGTTTATAACACAAGTTTTTCTTATTATACCTTATTTTTTAAGGCTAAATTTATTCTGCCAATGATGGTGGGAATTTTTTCAAGACAGTAAAGGAACAGATTATATATACATTTTTTATATAACAACATTATCCCCTTCAAAGCACTCTCCATTACACTTCAATACAGTTTTTGTTCTCATCTTCAGTAATGTCTGACAACTCCTTCATCACTTTTTTCTTGATTTTGTCACATCTGAGTCCTTTCATGTTCCTTTTCACGTACGGAAAAAAGAAAGAATCAGATGGAGCTAGTTCAGGTAGGTAGAGTGCATGGTGCAGTGGAACCATGCCATCTTTTGTCAAAACATGGTTAACAGAGATGGCTGTGTGTGTAGGTGCATTGTCAGGATGGAAAAACCAGTCTCCTGTCTGCCACAAATTGGGCCTTTTTTGAAGAGCACTGTGGTGCAACTTCTTAAAATTTCCAAATAAAGAGCCTGATTAAAGGTCTAGCTTTAAGGAACAAATTCTGAATGCTCTCACATCAAAAAAGCAATAGAGCGTTGTCTTGTTGTTTGGTTTGATTATTGCTTTGTTTTTGTCATAACTGTAGTACCATGATTTATCGCCAGTTTTATTTATGACCTTCAATAGGAAATTAGGATCAGTTTGAAGTTGTTCTTTCAAATCACATGTTTCAACTCGACATTCTTTTTGATTGTCAGTTAGAACACAACACAAACTTGGCAGAGACTTTCTCATACCCATATTTTTAGATAAAATTTACTGAACCATGCTCAAAGATAACCTACTAATCTCTGACAATTGATCAATAGTTTGTTAACGGTATGAAAGCATAATCTCTTCAAGTTTCTGAACATTTTCATCTATTTGGCAGTCGATGGACTTCCAGAATGAGACTTGTCATCAATAGACATGTCGCCATTTTTAAACTGAGAAAACCACTTGTATACTTGAGTTTTTCCCATAGTGTCATCTTTGTAGGCTGTGTTCAACATTAAAACATTTTCAATGACATTTCTACCAAGCAGGAAACAACATTTCACAGCTACTTCTTAATTCACTCAAACTTTGTCATATTAAAAAAGGAAAATAGCACAAAACAACAGTAAAAACTGTTACTATATAAGAACAGAACAAGCCAGGTTGATGATCACCTGAAATGTAGATGAGTTGCACTACAGACACCCAGCGACAGAAGTTTGTACTACACAGGCCCCGCCCACAGCAGAGCTATTCTGGGAACTTTGAGGTAGCCCTTTGTATTATACCACAATTACTCACCTTAGCTATTAGCTTAGCTGCTTCAGTTACTGAACAAGTTAAAAGAGAGCTTATTATACAAAGTGAAATTAGATTTAAGATGCCTTCTTTAACACTTATATTGGCAACCATGAGCTTAAAGATGACATGGGGACTACAAACAATAGTTGGATAGGTGGTCTGCTTGCTGGAGCATGATCTCTGCTAATGAGCTGCCAATTGAATAACTGTGGTACTCCCTTGTTTGAGAATTGAATACATAATTAATAATATGCAGATAGACATTCTGTGTCTCAATCTAATGTTGCAAATGTTAAAATTAAAGTATTTAGCTGTATGTGTGTGTAAACAAATGTACCTGTAAATCAATAAACGAATGAGAGTTGTCATGCTTTGTGGTGTTCACAGATAATGCCTCGCACGAAGAATGCCTATGCCTATGTAAATGCTGGATTCCTATTCAAAGTTGACAAAGAAGCCAAATTCAGAGTTTTAGAAAAACCTTCAATAGTGTTTGGAGGAATTTCTCCCACTTTTGTAAGTAAATAAAATGTAATGTGTTTACAGTGGTAATACACACTGTGAACACATGCACACACATATTTGTCCAAAATATAAATTAATGAGAAAAATTATGAGAACTTAAAGAGATTGTCACAAACAGGATTTCTTTGACAATTTCTTTGCTGTTAGGTCCAATATATACCACTCTTAACCCTTTCAATCCAAATATTCTTATATACATCATTAAATTAATATTATCATCAGAAACTCCCATCATTCTCTTACATAAAGAATCACAAAATTATTATTTTAAACTGTAAAACTTAATAAAACTTTGGCTTGTATTATCAAAATGGTTACAAAAGTTAATTATAATTTAATTGAATTCTTATGTAGTACATTACACAATGTATAATTTGTGTAATGCAAAATCTCGCTTTGCTTCTCTAAGGCAATAGCTGCGTAATTAAAAATTAGTTATTCTTTTTATTAAATGGAGATTGCACTGTTTTTGTAAATAACTGGCTATTTATAAATAAGTGTTTTACAAATTTATATTTCTTTTATACCTGTATATTTTTATTAAAGCTGATGTTATTTATATGAATTTTATAAAGCAATACAGTCGTTTGAACAATTTATTTATTGAAAATAAAATAATAAAATATTTTATTTATGTTTATTGGCATAGTGGTCAAATTTTCTGATGTTATTGATATTTTAGTAGGTTTTAAATAAAGTAATCTGAAGAGTGATTTTTTAAAAAAAATTTTTTAGCTGTATCTTTAAGAAAATCCAATACTGGTTGAAGAAATAAGTAAGAAATTATGTTTTAAAATGTTGGCAAAGTGATGTGTTAGCACGTTTCAGATGATTGTTACCAACATGGCTACAATTTCTTGTAGATACTTAGAAACAAATGGCTGGGATCGAATGTGTTAACTCATTGACATATCTATTTGTTATCACATTGATGTTGCTCCAGGTTCTAATTAAATGTAGCAAAAGTGCAGAGTTTTATATTTAATTGTTTGTTCCCAGTTGTTGTGTGTGGTGTTTTTGTGGTTTGTTGTGATCTTTCTGAATCACTAAATATTAGGATGAACATTTATTTTATTTAACAGCAAAAATGTCCTCCAAATCTTATTTTATAAAGCATATATAATATTATTTTAAGTATATATAAAGCTAAAGATTTATTTGTAAAAGTTATTTTACAGTAAAAACTTATTCATTAATTTTTTTAAGTTTCAGTATAATTAATTTTATCTTATCTGCATAGGAAATTTAAGTCTCTACAAGTACAAACTTGTTTTGGATCTAAATTGATCTTTTTGTTATGCAATAAATAAAGATATCAGGAATACGATATTTTCCTCTATAACATAACTAAACTGCTGCTACTTGTAAATGAGTTTCTACTATACAAGAAGCCATTAAGGTGGTGCTTTATATTCCTCTGTTATTGTGTTTTGTGTAGAAGTAATAAGGATACATTTAAAAATGACTTGCCTCAATAATTTTTATGTACAAATTTTTTTTTCAAATCCAAAACTTGTTACACGTCATATTTTACCTTTTATATATAACATAATATAAAAATTTAGGTTTTAAAAATGAATACTTTTGTTCACAGGTTCATGCTTCTGAAACAGAAAAGCTGATTGAGTCATTGGGCAATGAAGGCAAGGGATTACTTGAGGAGGATGTGTTGAAGTTTGCTTTAGAATCCTTGGAGAAAGAAATCAAACCAGTGCCAATGCCACCTGTAGCAGACCCCAAGTATAGGGCTGGTTTGGCTGTGGCTTTGTTTTATAAGGTAAAATTAAAACCAAGTAGTTGTGTAGTTTTAGTTGAAATGTCTGTAATGTAACACAACCCTGTTAGTAAACTGTTTGTTGACCCTGTATCCACAGTATCTCAGTGGAGCTACCATGTTCAGTTAGCTAGACTCTTTTTAACAATAAACTGGTGACTAAGACACAGACCTGTTGGTATACTGTTTGGCCCTGTATCTACAGTATCTCAGTGGAGCTACCATGTTCAGTTAGCTAGACTCTTTTTAACAATAAACTGGTGACTAAGACACAGACCTGTTGGTATACTGTTTGGCCCTGTATCTACAGTATCTCAGTGGAGCTACCATGTTCAGTTAGCTAGACTCTTTTTGACAATAAACTGGTGACTAAGACACAGACCTGTTGGTATACTGTTTGGCCCTGTATCTACAGTATCTCAGTGGAGCTACCATGTTCAGTTAGCTAGACTCTTTTTAACAATAAACTGGTGACTAAGACACAGACCTGTTGGTATACTGTTTGGCCCTGTATCTACAGTATCTCAGTGGAGCTACCATGTTCAGTTAGCTAGACTCTTCTTGACAATAAACTGGTGACTAAGACACAGACCTGTTGGTATACTGTTTGGCCCTGTATCTACAGTATCTCAGTGGAGCTACCATGTTCAGTTAGCTAGACTCTTCTTGACAATAAACTGGTGACTAAGACACAGACCTGTTGGTATACTGTTTGGCCCTGTATCTACAGTATCTCAGTGGAGCTACCATGTTCAGTTAGCTAGACTCTTCTTGACAATAAACTGGTGACTAAGACACAGACCTGTTGGTATACTGTTTGGCCCTGTATCTACAGTATCTCAGTGGAGCTACCATGTTCAGTTAGCTAGACTCTTCTTGACAATAAACTGGTGACTAAGACACAGACCTGTTGGTATAATACTGTTTGGCCCTGTATCTACAGTATCTCAGTGGAGCTACCATGTTCAGTTATAGCTAGACTCATCTTGACAATCTGGTGACCTAAGACACAGACCTGTTGGTATAATACTGTTTGGCCCTGTATCTACACTATCTCAGTGGAGCTACCATGTTCAGTCGGCTAGACTCATCTTGACAATAAACTGGTGACTAAGACACAGACCTGTTGGTATAATACTGTTTGGCCCTGTATCTACAGTATCTCAGTGGAGCTACCATGTTCAGTCGGCTAGACTCATCTTGACAATAAACTGGTGACTAAGACACAGACCTGTTGGTATAATACTGTTTGGCCCTGTATCTACAGTATCTCAGTGGAGCTACCATGTTCAGTTAGCTAGACTCATCTTGACAATAAATGGTGACTAAGACACAGACCTGTTGGTATAATACTGTTTGGCCCTGTATCTACACTATCTCAGTGGAGCTACCATGTTCAGTCGGCTAGACTCATCATGGACAATAAACTGGTGACTAAGACACAGACCTGTTGGTATACTGTTTGGCCCTGTATCTACAGTATCTCAGTGGAGCTACCATGTTCAGTTAGCTAGACTCTTTTTAACAATAAACTGGTGACTAAGACACAGACCTGTTGGTATACTGTTTGGCCCTGTATTACAGTATCTCAGTGGAGCTACATGTTCAGTTTAGCTAGACTCTTTTTAACAATAAACTGGTGACTAAGACACAGACCTGTTGGTTATACTGTTTGGCCCTGTATCTACAGTATCTCAGTGGAGCTACCATGTTCAGTTAGCTAGACTCTTTTTAACAATAAACTGGTGACTAAGACACAGACCTGTTGGTATACTGTTTGGCCCTGTATCTACAGTATCTCAGTGGAGCTACCATGTTCAGTTAGCTAGACTCTTTTTAACAATAAAACTAGTGACTAAGACACAGACCTGTTGGTATACTGTTTGGCCCTGTATCCACAGTATCTCAGTGGAGCTACCATGTTCAGTTAGCTAGACTCTTTTTAACAATAAACTGGTGACTAAGACACAGACCTGTTGGTATACTGTTTGGCCCTTGTATCTACAGTATCTCAGTGGAGCTACCATGTTCCAGTCGGCTAGACTCATCTTGACAATAAAACTGGTGACTAAGACACAGACCTGTTGGTATAATACTGTTTGGCCTTGTATCTACAGTATCTCAGTGGAGCTACCATGTTCAGTCGGCTAGACTCATCTTGACAATAAACTGGTGACTAAGACACAGACCTGTTGGTATAATACTGTTTGGCCCTGTATCTACAGTATCTCAGTGGAGCTACCATGTTCAGTTAGCTAGACTCATCTTGACAATAAACTGGTGACTAAGACACAGACCTGTTGGTATAATACTGTTTGGCCCTGTATCTACACTATCTCAGTGGAGCTACCATGTTCAGTCGTGGCTAGACTCATCTTGACAATAAACTGGTGACTAAGACACAGACCTGTTGGTATAATACTGTTTGGCCCTGTATATCTACAGTATCTCAGTGGAGCTACCATGTTCAGTCGGCTTAGACTCATCTTGACAATAAACTGGTGACTAAGACACAGACCTGTTGGGTATAATACTGTTTGGCCCTGTATCTACAGTATCTCAGTGGAGCTACCATGTTCAGTTAGCTAGACTCATCTTGACAATAAACTGGTGACTAAGACACAGACCTGTTGGTATAATACTGTTTGGCCCTGTATCTACACTATCTCAGTGGAGCTACCATGTTCAGTCGGCTAGACTCATTCATGACAATAAAAACTGGTAACTAAGACACAGACCTGTTGGTATACTGTTTGGCCCTGTATCTACAGTATCTCAGTGGAGCTACCATGTTCAGTCGGCTAGACTCATCTTGACAATAAAATGGTGACTAAGACACAGACCTGTTGGTTTACTGTTTGTTGGCCCTTTATCCACAGTATCTCAGTGGAGCTACCATGTTCAGTCGGCTAGACTCATCTTGACAATAAACTGGTGACTAAGACACAGACCTGTTGTATAATACTGTTTGGCCCTGTATCTACAGTATCTCAGTGGAGCTACCATGTTCAGTCGGCTAGACTCATCTTGACAATAAACTGGTGACTAAGACACAGACCTGTTGGTATAATACTGTTTGGCCCTGTATCTACAGTATCTCAGTGGAGCTACCATGTTCAGTCGGCTAGACTCATCTTGACAATAAACTGGTGACTAAGACACAGACCTGTTGGTATTATAATACTGTTTGGCCCTGTATCTACAGTATCTCAGTGGAGCTACCATGTTCAGTTAGCTTAGACTCATCTTGACAATAAACTGGTGACTAAGACACAGACCTGTTGGTATAATACTGTTTGGCCCTGTATCTACACTATCTCAGTGGAGCTACCATGTTCTGTCGGCTAGACTCATCATGACAATAAACTGGTGACTAAGACACAGACCTGTTGGTATAATACTGTTTGGCCCTGTATCTACACTATCTCAGTGGAGCTACATGTTCAGTTAGCTAGACTCATCTTGGACAATAAACTGGTGACTAAGACACAGACTCTGTTGGTATAATACTGTTTGGCCCTGTATCTACACTATCTCAGTGGAGCTACCATGTTCTGTCGGCTAGACTCATCATGACAATAAACTGGTGACTAAGACACAGACCTGTTGTATAATACTGTTTGGCCCTGTATCTACACTATCTCAGTGGAGCTACCATGTTCAGTCGGCTAGACTCATCATGACAATAAACTGGTGACTAAGACACAGACCTGTTGGTATACTGTTTGGCCCTGTATCTACAGTATCTCAGTGGAGCTACCATGTTCAGTCGGCTAGACTCATCTTGACAATAAAATGGTGACTAAGACACAGACCTGTTGGTTTACTGTTTGTTGGCCCTTTATCCACAGTATCTCAGTGGAGCTACCATGTTCAGTTGGCTTGAACTCTTTCTTGACAATAAACTGGTGACTAAGACACAGACCTGTTGGTATACTGTTTGTTGACCCTGTATCCACTGTATCTCAGTGGAGCTACCATGTTCAGTTGGCTAGACTCTTCTTGACAATAAACTGGTGACTAAGACACAGACCTGTTGTTACAGTGTATGTTGAGCCTGTCTCCAGTCGGCTAGACTCTTCTTGACAATAAACTGGTGACTAAGACACAGACCTGTTGTTACAGTGTATGTTGAGCCTGTCTCCAGTCGGCTAGACTCTTCTTGACAATAAACTGGTGATTAAGACACATACCTGTTGTTACAGTGTATGTTGAGCCTGTCTCCACAGTCAGTAGCACCTCAGTACCGCAGTGGAGCTACTATGCTCAGTCGGCCAGTCTCCTCGTCCAAACGACAATATGACACCGACAAAACTGTCTGGCCTGTCAATAAACCTGTGACTAAGGTAGAAGCAATATACCAATGCTCAGGTGTGTATACTGATCAGGTGTCTCGGATAGAAGTCAATATTTTCCTTGACTATTAGGTTCCTGCCTTGCATAGAATTAGTGGTACAAAAGTAGTGTGAGCGTAAATGGAGCATTTTTGCTAAATCACCACAATTCAAAGTTCACCTTCTTGTTGATGCTTTATTTAAATTTATGCAGCTTCTTGCAGAAATAATTAAATTTTTGCTCAATGATGCAACATTTGATGGGAAAAGTACCAGAACCTATGTAAATGTATTACTTCTTTCAATTGAATTAAATTTATTAAAACTTATGTATAAGATGGTAAATTGAATCGAATTATTAAATATTTGAAGCAAATCATTACCTCACTATTTTTTTTAATCAAAAACCAACCATAGAATTACAATGTTTTCTGGGTTGATTACCAAGTCTTAATCAAGAGCTTTTTAGTTTCTTAAAATTCCTTGATTAAATTTTAAATGAACTATTTATTAAGTTTACAACTAAATAAACAAATATGTAAATATACACAAATGGAACATGCAAACAGAGATTATGTCATAAATTAAAGAAAAATATGTTTTGTAAGTTTAAATTAATTAGTAAATATTTTAAATGAAACTATAATTCATAAACGTTTTTATTGGTCTTGTAGTTAACAATGGCGACAAGGAAAATGCAGAGTAAACAAAGAGTATATATGTAAAAGTTAATCATATGTCAACGGACAACTGAATTGTAAATAGCAGCCGTTCAAAGTTGGCTTGAAGTTTCAGTTCACAAATATAAATAATAAATTACTGATGCATGAATCATTGTCATTTCATCCCTAGATTATGCCATTATAATGAGATTCAGCAATCATATATAACTTTAGTTTTGCCTGTGAATAAAAACTACCATGACCTAATTTATGTTTACCTAATGATTGTAAATTCAAGCCATCTTTGAACAGCTGCCATTTCCAGCTTGGTTGTTTGAGGTCAGGTTTGCACAATTGTACTCTACTAATAAAAACCTTTTAATGTGATGCCTATCAAAAGACAAAATGTTGCTTCTGGCTTGAGCAAGCCAACCTTTAAAGTGGTTGTGTTCGCTTATGCATTGACAGATTTCATTGAAAACAAGTAATGTTGGTATTTTTATAAAAGATATAAAATAGTTGGTATCTAGTAATTTGTTTTTACAACTATACTGGTTTTTTTATTTTACTTTTGGAATTTTCAATATACACCATTTTGTTAATGTTAAAGAAAATAACATAATATTTTTTTTAAATTTTACTCTCGTCTATTTAAACCTAGGAGCCAAATTAATTTTCTTTAGCTTAACTATTTTTAGATATAATAATTTTGTATACAAAATGGCGGCTAGCTGCTAAAAGAGACATTTTTCGACCTATGTTTAGATGACAATTTTTTGAAATGATGAATACTATCACCCACAGACATTTGTAACACCCTTTTGTCAACACCCTGTATATATATTCTGCATATATAATAGCCCATGAGGACTATCCCTAGTAGCTCGGCTGAATAGCCACTGAACGGAGAAAAAATGCTCTGAGATCAAAATGGCCATGAGCCCCTAGCAGCTACAGAGCGAAACATATCTACTCTGTAGATAGCCTTTGTATATATATTGAAAATTAACAATTAAACGTTGAAAAGGGACTTTTGCACATATGTAAACAGTATATAAATTAAAATACAACAGAATGAATATTGAGATTATAAAAGACTGTTAATAAAATAAATAACAGCTGATAAGAGTGACATTATGACATATGATGAAGTTAGTTGGATTGGTTGGTTTCATAAAATAGTTAAATATTGATCCAGATTCAGAACCACAAATCTGTAAAACAATTGATTAGTTGTTGAAGTTTTGTTATAAATTTCGTACTAATGACTATTAAAGTTGAGATTGGCCTATAGTTTGCTTTTCAGATGCATCAGATGTTTTAATTGATAATACCTTTCTTGAAAAAATTTATTAGCTTGGCAAGTGCTATTAATTATTGCTTAATTTCCATTGATTAATTGTGTCAGTTAGTTCTATGTAGATTTTAATTTTAGTATTTTAATTTCTTTCTGCTTATATTTTTTGCGGAAATGCATTAGAATGGGTTTAGTTTCTTTAGGTGACTTGTGAGTATACTCCATAAACATTTTTTGAAATTTCCTGTCTTACTTGAAACACTGCTCACTTGATATTGCACAAATATGAGATCCATTTAATTAGTATCCGGACAGGTTTTATATCTCCACTGATGAGCATCATAGAACAATGAAATTTTGCAGACTTGAACTTTGTACTCTACCTGACTTTTTACAAGTTTTGGTGATTCATATTGATTAGCTCTGTAACAGTAAAATATTGTTTCAGTAACACATATTGAGATCTTCATTACATTTTGAGATGTTGAAAAGATTAATCAGAGCTCTTGTATGTAGTCTTTTCAAACACTGGGAGATACTATTATAGACCTATTAAAAGTTATTGAGCGCTCTTGGTGTTTTAATAATTTTAACAAAGGTTGTGAAAGTATTAAAAATTGATGAGCTGTTTGGAAAGACCACAAGAATAATGTGATGAAAACATTGAAACCGTGCAGAAATTAGTGATAGAGGACAATCAAATAACAGTAGAAGAATCAGTGAGGATAGAGGTATCGGGGGTTGGTCCTGTTCACCAATTTGGACTGTTGATTTGGATTTGAAATGAAGTTCTGCAATGTTTAACCTAAAATCGCTTTTTCTCTGTAAAGAATTCTCGTCTGCTTAAGATCTCATATCCAGTGCTTTAAAAATAACATGCATATCGACACGAAGCTGCTGAAATATTCTTACAAAAAAGTATCTATATGTATACATAGAGCGTTTTCTTAAAAAAAAAGAAAGTCTCAAAGTTCTACACTAATGAATGGAATTAAGATGATTTGATGTACAGGGGAAGCTCAGTATGTGGATGACATACCTGAACTGCCTGGAGAGCTGCACGGAGCTCTGGTGCTCACTACAGTTGGCCAAGGAACGATCACTTCCATCGACTCCAGCCAAGCTATGGTTTGTGTTATTCATGTTTACCTAAACAATTCACTCCATCTTCATGACTTATTTGTGTAACAGCCTCAGTGATGGAGGTTTTAGTAATAATATGAACAATTCTTTTCAAAAGTGGGTTTAAATGTAATAAATAAAATGCTATACTTACTGGCACTACTTTATTTACAGAGCTTGCCAGGTGTGGTTGCCTTTTACTCTGCCAAAGACATCCCTGGAGTAAACAGTTTCACCTCTGGCTTTCCTGATGATGAACCCGTAAGTTATTGATGTCCCTCTGTGTAGTGTAAAAAAAAGCTGTGAATAGTTATACATCAAATAACTTTTCTTTTATACATTAAAACATTAATGGAGATTTTGGGAGTACTTTGATTGAATGTATTTGTGTACTAATGTTGTTCCAAGTGAAGGTCCATATCCAGTATTCCAATGTCACATCTTCAGTCCTTAACATACTCATGTGTCATCAATATGTATATTGCAGGTTTTCTGTGATGACAAGGTATTGTACTGTGGCCAGCCTGTGGGATTGGTGGTGGCTGAGACTCAGAGCCTGGCAAAAAGAGCTGCTGCCATGGTCCAGATCCAGTATTCCAATGTCACATCTCCTGTCCTCGATATGAAGCTGGTCATCGCTAACAGTGATGCTGCACGTATAGTCCAACAAGCAGAGATTACCCCAGCAGTCTCCTCAGGTTAAGCATACTTTGTGAATTGTTGGTCTATGAGTTTTTCACTTATTTTCCTGCTGCAAAGTCAAAATTTTAATAATTTTTCCTTGTCTAATGGATCTATGGATCAATTCTGTATATTCAAATCAACTTTTTATGTTATGTATGTAAAACACTTGTAAACAACATTACATTTATAGGGCTTGGATAAAATTGCTCGTAATCATTGAATACAAATTTCTGAAAATGGGGTATAATATTTAGCAGCCCAAGATTGAGACCTAACTTAGAAGTTAGAACAGTGTTTATGCACTTAATTTAAGTATTTTGTCAAGTTATAACGTCTTAGGTAATTTCTTTCATGTCTGTATTACCAAATCATTGATTTTTCACACAAAATATGGGAAAGCTTTGATTCTAACCTAATTATTTTTTTCTCCTCTTTCATAACAATATAAATAGATATTATGGAATACTACCATCCTCGTAGTCTCATAGTAAAACGATGTGTCTATCTAAGCATGTGTTTTGTATCCAGATACTGGAGAGGAGACAATTAGTGTTGAGGGTTCTGTAGATCTACATGAACAGTATCATCTAACCATGGAGCTGCAAACCTGCGTGTGTGTGCCCATTGAGGACGGTTTAGACCTTTACTCCAGCACTCAGTGGATGGAACATGTACACAATGCAGTATCTAGAGTCTTAGCAATGCCTGCACACAGGTGTGTATTCCAAACATAAAATACTGTATACTTGCAGTAGGATAGCAAACCAATCTATAAAGCGGATCGTTCAAATCTTAGTGTATAAAATGGAATTATTCTCAATTAGATGAATTGTGTTGAACAGGATTAACATGAAGGTGCGTCGTCTAGGAGGAGGTTATGGTGCTAAACTGACCAGATCTACTTGGGTTGCAACACAGTGTGCTGTTGCAGCAAAATTGTCTAATCGGCCTGTACGGCTTGTACTAAACCTGCAAACTAATATGGAGACTATGGGCAAACGTTACAGTTGTTTCACTAACTATAAGGTATGTCTCAGAGGGGATAGAATGTCAAGCTAACCTTGTCCACTTGGATTAACACTCTCTTGCCCTATCTGGTTTGCACTAAACCTGCAAACTAATATGGAGACTATGGGCAAACGTTACAGTTGTTTCACTAACTATAAGGTATGTCTCAGAGGGGATAGAATGTCAAGCTAACCTTGTCCACTTGGATTAACACTCTCTTGCCCTATCTGGTTTGTACTAAACCTGCAAACTAATATGGAGACTATGGGCAAACGTTACAGTTGTTTCACTAACTATAAGGTATGTTTCAGAGGGGATAGAATGTCAAGCTAACCTTGTCCACTTGGATTAACACTCCCTTGCCCTATCTGGTTTGTACTAAACTCGCAAACTAATAAGAAACCTATGGACAAGCGTTACAGTAGTTGTCTCGCTAACTATAAAGAATGTCTTGGAGGGGATACAATGCCATATTAACCATGTTTACCTGGATTATGGATTAACACTCAACTGCTTGATATGATGTGTACTAACCTCTAGTTTAATGTTGTGTGGTAATATAAAGTTCCAGGAATTTGCAACACAAATTAAATTATGAGAAAAATCTTATCAACCTTCACAATAGCCTTCCTCTAACTTCACACAATAATTTCAACGTTTATGTCATGAAGCACCCTTGGTAATCCTCCAAATTTATCCTGTTCAGAACCACAGTTACAGGTTCATTGACCTTCTGTATGCTAACATTATGAGTGCAGTGTGATTTCATCTTAGTTAGATCTGGCAATGTTGGAAAGCCTCTTTTGCCTAAACCTCTTGCATAATGAATGACAAATGAGCCAATGTGTTGTTATGGTGCAGTATCCAGCCTGTTGCAGTGAATTCAGCCACTCAATAGGTTGCCAACATAGAAATGTCTAGTCACTGTTTTTGGCCGGTAGGAACATGTCACAATGAATGATGCTATAGATATAAACAAAAACAAATTGCACACCTTCAGACACAACTTGGACAACGTTGCTTTTGTTGGTCACTCTCCACCTTCTTCCACACAACTGACTGTGTGACGATCTCAGGATCATACTCAGAGTTCCAAGTCTCATCTCCAGTCCAACTCCTTCAATCTCTTGAATGCCAGACAAAACATCTCACAGATTAATTTTTGAAAGTGTTTCTATTCATGGGTGAGAAGTTGATAAGTGGCACTATCTTTGCACAAATATTTTTTAATAGAAATAATGTCTTCATTTTAAGAGTAAGGTATAGAGTAAGTTTAATATGAAGTTAATGTTTGTGAAATGGATTTTGAACTCACTAAAATAATTCTCATTTGCAGGCAAGAAATCGTATTGAATGAAAAGTCCATAATTCCCTTAACAGGTTCATTTTTAGTTATATTCAAGAAATTCTTGTTCTACTAACTATCCACATAAATGGTGCAAATTTTATTTTATTTATCTGTATAACACTGTACCTCTGAAATTCTTCAAGAAGTTGTCTTGACAGCAATTAAAAATAAATTTATTTTTTTGAGTTGTTTTGAAGATGTCATTACATTGTATGATCATCTTTAACTAAGCTTCTTAATTATGAGGGAGTTTTCATAATCTATCCAGAAAATTAACCACTTCAGTTAAAGTTATTTTAATCTTTTTAACCCCAACGTCCTTATATATGAACACTGTAAAAATGGCATCAACTCTTGAAGTCCGTATAGTGCGGACATGCACTTTTTATTATTTTACTGGCCACCTATTTTACCAAATGCTTTTAAATTCCACAGACTTGTGTACAAAGATGTATTGCATCGAAGTACATTAATTCGTAAAGCTTTGATTTTGTATTTTGTCAGATTTAATTATTTTATCAGAAATAACTTTGGTTTCTAATTTAAGTATTTCAAACCTTGTGTTACATTTACTTGCACAGAAATGGCAAAAAGGAAAAATTACATTCCTTCCAAAAATTGGTCTTACTCTTATAAATAAAGTAGGCCTATAATTTTTGTTTTTTAGATTAAGAACTAAATTTAACATTCAATGACTAGATTTTGTGTATCAAATAGATTTTAGCTGTATGGTTTTCATCAACAAACTTGAAGTTTTAAAATTTTTATTTATTCTATATGTTGAAAATATAATATTCAGAATATTATTTTGCTTTTTCATGTTTCTCTAAACTAAATTTAATTAAAAGTAAAATAAAAGAATAATTAGCAAGATACTAATAGGTGACAACAAAAAGAGCATGGTTTTGAGTTGTTTAAAAAACTCGTACATTTTATCTAAAATGGCTTGGGATTTTTGGCATATAGCGTAATATAATAGAATAGCCAGAGGTTAAAAGGGTCAACCTTACCAAAATATTTGTTCTCACATTTAGTGTAAAAAGTCAATGTAACATTTTATTACTGTTTGATTTTTTTGCAGGCAAATGTTAACAAAACAACTGGTAAAATTGTACATTTGGAGGGAAGCCTGTATGAGGATGCAGGTTGGTCAGAGAATGACCCAGTGGTGGAAGGCACATTGGCCATGTTACCTAGTGCATACGATGCCTCCACATGGAATGTTAAGGGCAGTATTGTCAAAACAGACAAGGCATCCAATACCTGGTGTAGATCTCCAGGTGAGATTTGTATATTTTTTAATTAGTTGATAAAACTGTAAATGATCATTTTAGACCACAACAATTTGGGCAAGTTCATTCATTATGTCTGAATTGATGCAAGGAATGTGTTAAGTGTTAATGTGTTTTCTGTTTAGGCTCAACAGAAGCTATAGGTACAATAGAAGTAATAATGGACAATATTGCGTGCACTACGGGGTTGGATCCAATCCAAGTCAGGTTGGCCAACATGGTGATGTCAGAATCCAGCCCAATACCTGCCATGGTCGAAGAGTGGAGAAAACTGACTGACTACGATGCCAGATTAGAAGAGATAAATAAATTCAATCAAGTAAGAATGAACAAGTTAGATTAGTAATTTCACTGTATTCTTGTTGACTGCAAAGAAATTCTCAAAGTCATTGTTCGAAAAGTTGTATTTATAATAGTCTTAAAAGGAGAGTAAAAATTTCTTTTAATGGATGAACATTTTGGAAACTTTGTACAAAATCTTATTCTTCTGTTTTATTATACAGAGTGTAAAAAAGTTTCCGCACTGGCTTGGTAACTCCTAAACGATTACAGGTAAAGCAATAAAACTTGGTACATATTACTGCACCTATAAATGTACTTTTTGAAGTAGCTATCATTTTTTTTGTTATGTAAAAGGGATGGCCTGCAAGGAGTCAGAAGAAAATCTTAAATGAAAGCATAGGTTGAGTAGTACATCAAATTAAAGGTCTTTATTAGTAGAGTACAATGTCGGAAATCCGACCTCAAAGGGTTCACTCTTTAGAAAATTACGCTGGTTTAAAGTTTTAAACATTTACAGTATAGGTCCTGTACTAGATGGTTTAATATTCTTATGTTTGCTCAAGTTATGAAAGTTAAACTTAATAAATGAATAAGAAATAGTTTTTAAGGTAGTAGAAATCCAATGGAGAATGGTCTAAAAGGAGTTTTTACAACATTTACAACTCAAGATGTACATCATTATACAGAACAGGGTTGTTTAGCAGAGATGAATGCTGAAGGGAAAAACCTGGTATCAGTTCTTGTAATAGAAAATTCTTATTTTTAGGTTAAGCTTTGAACTTTACTTGGTGTACATCTTACATTACACTTTAAAGCAATTTACATCTTGAGCTATGCTTACATTTTTTTTTTTCCAAACTCCTTGTAGACCATCCTCCATTGGATGTGAAAAATCACTTATTACATATATGATGACTACTTTCAGACGCTGTAGAATTTCGCTACTTCTAGAATTCAATGGAAATGCTGCAGAAGAAAATGTCAATGGAGATTCAGAAACATATTACTGCTTACTTACCAAGCATTTTAAAATCAAAATGTTGTATTGATTTTGAAGATAAAAAATGTGTTATTCTAAATATATGGGTTTATATTAAGTCCTGATATGCCTGGATATATTCTAAACGGTTTGAAATATCAATGTAAAATTTTATTAAAAATATCAAAATATATTAAAATATCATACTTATTCAAATACTTTTTTGGAGGGTAAAAATATTTTGTCCCCTTTTTTAAAGGTTGGTAGAGGGGGGGTCACTTTAAATTTTCAAATTGCAACCCCTATCTTGTGACATGTCATTTTAAAGGTAAATTCAGAAGAAACACAATAACATGAACAAAACATCTACAACGATCCTAGCAATAGTTATGGGCAAACAAACCCTTACATCTAAGGGTGTAAATTAAGTCTGTAATTTTGAGAAATTTACCTCCCTCAGAAAAATGCCATAAAATAAATTTGAAAATCTAAAAGCATTTTGCCCATCAACAACCAGAGGGTTTTATTTTGACTTGTTGATTGTTGATTTTGGTTCAGTATAAAGAGCGGTGGACTGGTCACAAAAATCACCCTCATGTATTTTAGATATAGATGGTAAATTTAGTTAAATCCATAAAATATTAGAAGTTGAAACACACCATGAAAACACTAAGTTATACTTTGATTCTTCAGTTATATTATTAATATGAAAATATGTTTAGTATTACCTTTAATGACCAGAGTTTGTGCAAATGCATGATTCACATGATAAGTTAAATGCGCTGTTGTCACAGGAAAACTGTTGGAAGCATTGTGGTATCAGCATGGTACCCATGACGTACAAACTGTTTTCTGGCCAGTAGATACAATGCTGCAATCACAATATACCCTGTTGATAGCAGAGAGTGGCTGTTATGTTACAGGAAAACTGTTGGAAGCAGCGGGGTATCAGCTTGGTACCCATGACATACAAACTGTTTCTGGCCAGTAGATACAATGCTGCAATCACAATATACCCTGTTGATAGCAGAGTGGCTGTTATGTTACAGGAAAACTGTTGGAAGCAGCGTGGTATCAGCTTTGGTACCCATGACATACAAACTGTTTCTGGCCAGTAGATACAATGCTGCTGCAATCACAATATACCCTGTTGATAGCAGAGTGGCAGTTATGTTACAGGAAAACTGTTGGAAGCAGCGTGGTATCAGCTTGGTACCCATGACGTACAAACTGTTTCTGGCCAGTAGATACAATGCTGCAGTCACAATATACGCTGTTGATAGCAGAGTGGCTGTTATGTTACAGGAAAACTGTTGGAAGGAGCGTGGTATCAGCTTAGTACCCTGACGTACAAACTGTTTCTGGCCAGTAGATACAATGCTGCAGTCACAATATACCCTGTTGATAGCAAGAGTGGCTGTTATGTTACAGGAAAACGGTTGGAAGGAGCATGGTATCAGCTTAGTACCCATGACGTACAAACTGTTTCTGGCCAGTAGATACAATGCTGCAGTCACAATATACCCTGTTGATAGCAGAGTGGCTGTTATGTTACAGGAAAACTGTTGGAAAGGAGCGTGGTATCAGCTTGATGGTACCCATGACGTACAAACTGTTTCTGGCCAGTAGATACAATGCTGCAGTCACAATATACGCTGTTGATAGCAGAGTGGCTGTTATGTTACAGGAAAACTGTTGGAAGGAGCGTGGTATCAGCTTAGTACCCATGACGTACAAACTGTTTCTGGCCAGTAGATACAATGCTGCAGTCACAATATACCCTGTTGATAGCAAGAGTGGCTGTTATGTTACAGGAAAACGGTTGGAAGGAGCATGGTATCAGCTTAGTACCCATGACGTACAAACTGTTTCTCTGGCCAGTAGATACAATGCTGCAGTCACAATATACCCTGTTGATAGCAGAGTGGCTGTTATGTTACAGGAAAACTGTTGGAAGGAGCGGTGGTATCAGCCTTGGTACCACATGACGTACAAACTGTTTTCTGGCCAGTAGATACAATGCTGCAGTCACAATATACGCTGTTGATAGCAGAGTGGCTGTTTATGTTACAGGAAAACTGTTGGAAGGAGCGTGGTATCAGCTTAGTACCCATGACGTACAAACTGTTTTTGGCCAGTAGATACAATGCTGCAGTCACAATATACCCTGTTGATAGCAGAGTGGCTGTTATGTTACAGGAAAACTGTTGGAAGGAGCGTGGTATCAGCTTAGTACCCATGACGTACAAACTGTTTCTGGCCAGTAGATACAATGCTGCAGTCACAATATACCCTGTTGATAGCAGAGTGGCTGTTATGTTACAGGAAAACTGTTGGAAGCATTGTGGTATCAGCTTAGTACCCATGACGTACAAACTGTTTCTGGCCAGTAGATACAATGCTGCAGTCACAATATACCCTGTTGATAGCAGAGTGGCTGTTATGTTACAGGAAAACTGTTGGAAGGAGCATGGTATCAGCTTAGTACCCCATGACGTACAAACTGTTTCTGGCCAGTAGATACAATGCTGCAGTCACAATATACCCTGTTGATAGCAAGAGTGGCTGTTATGTTACAGGAAAACTGTTGGAAGGAGCATGGTATCAGCTTAGTACCCATGACGTACAAACTGTTTCTGGCCAGTAGATACAATGCTTGCAGTCACAATAAACCCTGTTGATAGCAGAGTGGCTGTTATGTTACAGGAAAACTGTTGGAAGCATTGTGGTATCAACTAGTACCCATGACGTACAAAACTGTGTTTCTGGCCAGTAGATACAATGCTGCAGTCACAAATATACCTGTTGATAGCAGAGTGGCTGTTATGTTACAGGAAAACTGTTGGAAGGAGCATGGTATCAGCTTAGTACCCATGACGTACAAACTGTTTCTGGCCAGTAGATACAATGCTGCAGTCACAATATACCCTGTTGATAGCAGAGTGGCTGTTATGTTACAGGAAAACTGTTGGAAGGAGCATGGTATCAGCTTAGTACCCATGACGTACAAACTGTTTCTGGCCAGTAGATACAATGCTGCAGTCACAATATACCCCTGTTGATAGCAGAGTGGCTGTTATGTTACAGGAAAACTGTTGGAAGGAGCGTGGTATCAGCTTAGTACCCATGACGTACAAACTGTTTCTGGCCAGTAGATACAATGCTGCAGTCACAATATACCCTGTTGATAGCAGAGTGGCTGTTATGTTACAGGAAAACTGTTTTGGAAGCATTGTGGTATCAGCTTAGTACCCATGACGTACTAAACTGTTTCTTCTGGCCAGTAGATACAATGCTGCAGTCACAATATACCCTGTTGATAGCAGAGTGGCTGTTATGTTACAGGAAAACTGTTGGAAGCAGCGTGGTATCAGCTTAGTACCCATGACGTACAAACTGTTTCTGGCCAGTAGATACAATGCTGCAGTCACAATATACGCTGTTGATGGCACAGTGGCTGTCACACATGGTGGTATAGAGTGTGGTCAAGGCATTAACACCAAGGTATTTGTTAGAGTATTGTATTTGATATTCTAGACTTGTTTCAAAACAAATAAGTTTGAAAACCACTAAATACAAAGTTTCTGTATACTTAATTTTGTTCAATAACAAAATGTAAACAAATGTAAACAAAACATATTTTATTATAAGGGTTATCCATAAAGTAGATTACATTTATATATAAACAAAAAACAAAGTACAAGTATTATATACGTCTCTGAAAGTGACACTAAAATATTATTTTCCAACATAATCACCATACAAATTTAGACACTCATCGTAGCGGTGATCTAGTTTTGAAATTACAGCGTTATAAAATTCTACCACCTGAGACTTTAACCAGGTAATCACACCTTCCCGTAGTTCTGTGTTGTCATCAAAGTGTTGCGTTGCAAGCCAGGTCTTCATTGTTGAAAACAGGTGGTAATCACTGTAAGGTGGATGTGGACACACTTTCCACTTAAAAGCATCCAGGACTTCTCAAGTTTGATTTTCGATGTGTTGATTTTCGTTTCCCATCTTGCATAAAATTTATGGTATTCTAATTTCTGCTTAACAATTTTGTGTAACCAACTCCTTGAAATTTAAGGAAAAGTGAGAGTTCTATTGTTGTGAATCGGTAGTCTTCTTTAATCTTCTCATCGGCTTTAGAGACAATTTCATCGGTCACAATGCTTTGCCATCCTTTTTCATTCGTCATCATGCACATTAGTTTGGCCATTTTTAAACTTAATGCACTATTAACGCATTACACCTTCAGTAATCACATTGTTTCCATAACATTTTAAACTACTATTGTAAAATAACAAGGAGCAGCAGTAACCTTTCACTAGCACGGCTAGATAGACACGAACTGAGAAACGCCCTGACAAAAAATGGCCTCAATAGTTTCGCCCTTAACAGCTACAGAGCGAACAGTAATCTACTTTCTTGATTACCCTTGAATATCCTGTCATTTTTTTCAATTTTTATAATATCTTACAATATCTCTCTTCATAAAAAAATAAAGAATACAAGAAAAATTTGGAGACAAAAACTTTTAGGATCAATTAGTCAATCCTTTGTATATATTAGCAATCCTCATAAAATATGTTTCACAAATTAAAAAAAATGTCATTGTAAACTTAAAAAATAGACATATGAAGTAAATATGATAATTAACTCATAACACATTATCATAATGATAATTAAATAATGCTAATCCTGGAATTAGGATATGAATCATTAATAGTTTTTTTTATAATAAATATGTTTACAAAATTAAAAGTGTAAAGTGTAAAAGTTTTATCCTATTATTTATAGGATAAAAACTGCTCTATTAAAATCTCTTCCATTGCAGTTTTATTTTTTTCTATTAATAATTTTTATGAAGTTTTGTGAATTGTTATAAAATTTAGTGCCGAAGAAAAATGCTGTTTTTATAAAAGTATCAAATCTGTAGGTACAAAAGACTTCTGTATGCCTTGTATTGTAATCTTTTGATTTTTTAATATATATATATGTTTTTAAATATGTATGGAAAAGTCGAAGAGAGAGAATCCACAAAAAAATATCACTGAGAACTGATAACGGGACTCATTACAGAATCTAAAGAAGTTGCGACGATTGTTTCATTAATGTTACCAGATATCTACAGTGTAATGTATCTCAAGCTATAGAATTTTTTCAAAAATCTAAAAAAAGATAACCAAGCTTCCCTGTTTTTATTTCTATCTACTTCAGACAGAGTAAGCAAAACTCTAAAGACTTTAAAGAACACAAAGTCAGTCACTCAGGACAGTGTTCCTACATGTGGTAAAGGCCTCTTTGGATTTCATTTCTAAACCGCTGGTACCATTAATTAATAATTCATTTATCTCCAGATTATTCCCTGACATTTTAAAATATACTGAAATCGTAGCTTTATTTAAAAAAAGAAAGAACAAATATATCCAATTATCATCCGTTAGCAATCTTGCCTATCAATTCTATGTCTATGTCAGAGTGGACAGCCATATTGACTGGAAGTCTCATATAACTTCTTTGGCAGGTAAACTAATGTCCGCTTGTTTTGCCTTAAGGGTCTTAAGCCCAGTTGTTAATTTTAATACACTAAAGGCTGTCTACTATGCATATGTATACTCTCATCTGATATGTGTGGTGATGTTTTGTGGCAACTCTGTAGATTCACACACAAGTTTTAAACTTCAATAATGAATAATTAGAATTATGTTTCAGTTACAATACAATAATTCGTGCAGACAAATCTTCAAAAAATTTGAAATTTTAACACTGTCATTTACATTTACGAACTGCTATCATTTCACAGGTCAAATATTAGTAGTACTGGCCTCAGTGACCAAGTCACTCATCGTTATCGGTTAAGACATGTCAACTTAAATTATTCAATCCACCATCTAACATTGTATGAGCAGGGAGCATATTACTCTTTATTCAGATTATATAATAAGTTCATTAAAGTTGGAAAAACCTATCACCAAATTCAGAAGTGCCCCTAAAACAGCATCACATTGTCCGTGCTGTTTATATTTTCTAGATTATATTTTCTAATTTTAATTCATTGATTTTAATGTAGATTAGTGTCATTTATATACTGATGTGTCATATGTTTACCAAAGCTTAAGCTTGTCATAATATAAACTAATATTATTAATAAATGAATAGGTTTAAGTAAATTTAAAAGTACATAAACTTAATACTGCCCTTAATCTACCTTTCATAAAAAAATATGATCAAAAACTTCTGTTTGTTTTTAAATAACGCCAATCTTATAAACTTCTGTATATTTAAATTATTACTGCTGCGTATATTGCAGTATTTCCTATATAGTCATACATTCTCATACCTTATCCACCTGTTTATTATTTCATATAAAATAACGTTTAGAAGATGGTTTTTACTATCACAAGCTAAACTTAATGTCTTTAATATGTGGAATAAAACAAGTTTCGAAAGAGATTTGTTATTCTTACTTTTCTTAACACATTCACTGCGGATGACAAAATTACCGGCGACAGAAAATGCGGGAATTTTTTTTGTTTTTTACTTACCCAAAACGAAGTCAGGATAGCCGAAAGGGTTGTCCAAGATATCCTGGAAGCTTCTTTGGCTGGAACGGGTGACGTCATGTCCGTGCCGAGTCTGCTCGTCATCCGCACCAGGTGCCGGTCCCCGTGTTGTATGTGCTCGCAGCGCACTAGGTTTCGGCACAAACACTAGCGAATTACACATATATAGTACATGAATGACATGTAGATAGTACACCAATTACACGTTCGGGGTGATCAGGGGTATCAACTCTTGAATAATGCAGACATCTCAAAATGCCAAGAAATCGATCTCGAGATATGTACTCCTTGTACATAGGAAAGTCCAACAACCAATGAGTTTTCCAATAGTCGTTCAATCGATTCAGTCTGACATTGCCAGTCAACAGTAGAAGGCCTAAGAATGTTCTTAGTTTGGCCATCACTAAGTCCTTCCATTTGGTTATGCGAGACGCGGGAGTAGTGGTGGGGCCACAAAATAGTTCCAGGGCATACAGGTTGGTTTGTCTAATGATATTCTCTAAAAACACGGTGTCAAAAAGGAGATTGAACCAGTCAATTGGTTTATTGTCACCTGGAATGGGAACGAGCAAGCCAGGTTGACCCGTGAACAGCATGTCACGTAAACCAGCCATGTCGCTGGCCGTGCCGGCCCACTGGGGGTGGGGGACGCCGCCTTCACCGTCCCTAGAACTGTTCAAACTCAACTCATTGTCTTCATCAGATGAAAATTATCGTCAATAACATTATCGTCTTCCTCCATTATGAGTACATACACTTACACAGTCAACAGACACTATAATCCACTCACACAATATCGCAAAGCATACACAACAAACGAAAATGGCGAACCGGCGATGAATCGCACCAACTGAATCACTGAAACAGGCACACCTCGCTATGAGTGTTACAGCCTTCCCGGGCAACTGCTCAGCTCACACTGAGGCAATATGAAAGCAGCTGCTGTATGCCGAGCTCGCTCGTCCACCGCCCGGCACGCCATTTTCGCATGACGAGCTGCTCGTCACCCACAGTGAATGTGTTAAGCAATATTATATTACAGATAATAATTTTTAAGTAATAGTATATGTAATTGTAGTAGTTGTGTGAATTTTGTTGATTCAATTACAATATTGACTTTTGTAACTCACATTATTGTCGATAGCGACTTCACTTATACCTTCCACATTACACAATTATATCCTTCTCAATCAAGGCTGATTATTTTAATACCTTGTAAGTGCAAGAGACAATGAGTTGGTGCCTATGACACTACAGTTGACTGAAGGTCATATAATTATTGGAAAAAAAATAAAAATATTGTGTTTTCTGCCACTGTTGCAACAACTTTGAGCAATCCAGTGGGTATTATTCTTTCTGGTAGATATATGCCAAACATGCTTATCGGAATCTGGAACATATAGCAGATAATGATTTAAATATAAATACAAAAATAATATCAGGCAGCACTCAGACATTGTTAATCTAAAATTTTTAATTGTAATGAATTAGTACTACGAAATTAAAATTTTTTTATTAATTGAATGTTTAATATTGATTTTTGTTGCAGGTTGTGCAGGTGTGTGCCTATGGTCTGGGTATTGACATGTCCCTAATACAAGTGAAGCCCACTGATATCCTTACCTCACCCAACAACGAAGGCACAGGAGGCAGCGTGTCCAGCGAATCTGTGTGTTTTGTAAGTACTTGAAATCTCATTCAGTTGGCTTAGATGATGTTTGACATATTGTGTCTATCTCAGACATCAATAGAGCCTCCTGAAGAGTTGAATTAATATAAGCTGTACTGTAAAAAACTACGGGAAAATTTTACAATAAACTAAAATTTAACAAATTTTAGTTTATTGTTAAATTTTTGCAGTTTTATCAGTGACTTGATATTGAATAAAACAACACCCATTGTACCTCTTTAAAAAAAACCATCAATGATCTATTAGATATTCTTTGCGGATACGCATAAATGGCTCTCTTTACTGTAGTTAATAACACTGAAACATTTAAGTACTGTATTTTGCTGTGAGATGGCGTATGTTTAATATAAGGGTAGGTCTACCTCATTTAATATCTCATTTAAAGGGCTTTGTCATTTTTAACTTTTGCATATTATTAAACATTGTGTTTATTTAGTTTACTATATTTAAAAAAAAGTATTATTATTTTTTTATTCTGCTATAAAAACCAATATAATATATTCATTACATTTCTATCTGCTACATTTTTGTATATTTTTAAAGGTTCACTCAATTTTTGTGATTTTCAAATATTTTTAGCAGATTATATTTTAATTACAAATAATAGATTTTCAACAAACAAATAATTTAATTTTTCAGGTACTATGTAACAAACAACAGATTTTAGAAAAAATCAATATTCTGGGTGTTTTGCGATAGGTTGGCATAGCCTAATAGTATTAAAATCTTTTAATGTCCCTGTTATGAGCTTCCATAAATGCCAAGTTTCATGTTATTTCCTCCAATGAATACTGAGATATGTATTTTTTAATAAAAAACCCATATGGACAGGCAGACACTAAATAAAGTGGGATAAGATACATGTTCATTAAAACTTTTTGCATGTTTTTGTGTTTACTATCATATCCTGTAGAAGTCTGTGTTTTTCACAATACCAAACCTGTTACTTTTAAAAGGGTTAATAAATGTTTCTTGAGTTTTTTTTTACAGACAAATGATGTGATGTACTATCACATGACTTAGATGCTTGTTTAATTCTTGGATAAGAAATAAAATGCATAAGTTTACATGAACTGTGTGTTTTTGGCATAAAACAAAATGTATGATGGCTTTGTAGGCAGTCATGGAATGCTGCAAGAAGTTGCAGGAAAGGCTGGAACCTATCCGTAAACTTTTGCCAGCCAACTACTCTTGGCAGGACCTCATACAGAAGGCATACTCAGAGCAAGTCAAGCTTAATGCCACCTACTTGTAAGAATCTTTTAAAACATAATCTGCAACTCCTAAAATAATAATATGTTTTTATTTGATAGTATATATGTTCACAGTATACTTTTTTTTCCCCAGTACTTCTTACATTCTTCTTAAGCTCTATTAACACCAATACATTATGTGTAACTGACAGGGAGCAATTATTTTGAGCATTGTTAATGCTTTTCTGTCTGATCAAAAGATATAATAATAACCTTAAATAAACACTAACAATTTATTTAAGCTGTATATAACAAATAATATCATAAAAATGTTATCATGCATGATTTACCAGATATTTTTTGTAATGCACTCTTTTTAGTTGCAATTGTCAGAAAATCTTAAAATTATAAATTAAAAAAAAGATTTAACCCTATGAGTGCCAAGGGTCGATTTAATCGGCCTAGCAACGTTTCCGCATAGTGCCAAGGGCCGATGTAATTGGCCCGATCGTATTGACGAAAATTGCCAAGGGCCGACTAGATCGGCCTTTCCAATATTGGTCATCCTGTTGCTAAATATTGACGTATGATATCGTAAAACGTATCAAATTAAAGCCCAAGAAATGTACGACATAATTAACGTAGTGGTAGTTTGTATATATACTATACAACATTTTTATGTAGCTGATATCTAGAAGGCTGTTTCGCGAACCGCCTGTTAGTTGTCACGCTGCAGTTGTTTTGTTTACGTTCAGTTGTTTTTGCTAGCTGTTACTGTGGCTGTGTTGACATTTTGGTTAATGTTTTAAAAGTTTCCTACTTTTATTACTTCAGTTCAATTTCATTATTGAATAAGGTATAGTTTGCCGAAATGAGTAAAAGGAACAGATCGCCCTTAAGCGAAAATAGGTCAGATTCCGTTATATGCCCCCAACGCTTAAACTTTATTCAATGAACTTAGAACGTTATAACACAATGTAGTTGAGTAACAGAACTAACATTATGCCCCCAATGCTAATTTTTCATTTACGGATGATTATAATGAATTACAATTGGTTACTAGCAATTGGTGCCGCGCGGCCTGCCGTAATCGGGATTCTCTAGAAAGATAAGATAACAGCGACAACAATACCGATCGCAATACCTGGAAATGCTTGTTGATTGATGGAATGTTAGTTCTGTTACTGAACTACATCGTTTTATAACGTTCTAAGTTCATTGAAATAAGTTTAAGCGTTGGGGGCATATAACGGAATCTGACCGCGAAAATACATTAAAATACATTATTTTAAATAAATAAAATAAAATAAATACATATATTCATTCTTATGATAAAAACAGTCACTCAGTTATTTCATCTGAAGGATTTAGTATAATAAGCCTAATGAAATAAGCCCAAAGTAATTAATTTAAGTATGTTCTTAATAAATAAATAACAGTTGTATAATCTACCTTTATTTAATTTCTTAAAACTAGTAAAATATATTTTACATGAACGAGAGTAAGTGTGCATGTTGGGGCAGGTTTTCAGCATTTTGCAGCAATATATAAAAAAATTCAAAACTCAGTTATATATATATATGCATTTTTATGAAACTTGGTACATGTATTCCAACTAACATGGGGAACATAAAATTGGCACATAAAACTCATAAAACAAAAATAAATAAATACTTTTTGTATCTTAAACAAAAAAATGTGTTTTTTGTTTTTGTATTTTTGTTTACACATTTATACATTTTTTTTTTTAATTTTTGGTCAAAATATATATATACCAATTTGTAGCCTGTATCTTGCCCTAAATAATAAAGCAAAAAGTGTCCCATTATGTTAATCTTTAAGGAAGGTGTTAATATTTTAATAAAATACTGCAGTAACATAAAAATAGAGCTTGGCACTGAGGGGAATGGCCTGTCACAAATGATTGGCACTGGCTGCATGACCTCCACCACTTCGCGTGGCACTCAAAGGGTTAATATATTAGTCACTTTAAAAAAGACTAGAGTCAATATTGCAACAAGATTTCTTTTTATATGACAATTATTATCTTGGTGTTTAGTATCTTCGTATGATTTATTAAATGGTTATTAAATTCTGTTCAGTACTATTATAGTTCTATATCTTACTATTTTATCGGCTCCTATTCAGGATCAGGTTATTCAGTAAAAATTTATCTTTCACGAGTATGAAGTCTAGACATTGCTAAATACCTATACTGTACACACCCTCTAGGATAGCTACTGTAACTCTCTCTCCCCTTTTCTCTAGAATGTTGATTTTTAATGAGGAATACAAATTTGGACTTTAAGGAAGAAAATCTCCTCATGGTACTCCTACCTTTTTAAAATCCAAGTTTAAACTGTTTTTGTTAGCTTAGGAAATGAGTGTTCAGGTTGTTACTTTATTGTTTAGTTGTTAATATAACAAATGAGTACATTTTTCTTATATTTCTTTGTACAATGCCAAAAGCAGTAACGAATTTTCATTTGGTTGAATGTATTGTTGTAACTAACATTTGGATGACTATTTTTGTTGAACAAGAGATGAATAGTTGCCCATCATATTGATTAATCTTAAACTCAGATTCTCATAACCACTTGGAATGTAGTGGTGTGCAATTTTATTGATAGTGAGTTAAATGTTACTACTCAGAACACTCAAAATTATCTGGTAGTATATTGGAATCCATCCTATACTATTAAAAGTTTTTGTTCTTGTACATAGTTATCAAATGAAAGCTCTTACATTCTAGATGTGCGTATTGAAATACATCCAACTATAGATCTCTGCCCCCAGGCTTTCAAACTACATAGTTGATCTTGTGAGAATATTTTTAAAATGTTTTAAAACAGCTGATTACTAAAACACACGTGTTGCTCAGGTAGTTATTCTCAATCCATTAACCAGCTTAATATCGGCTGATAACTGAATAATGTTGACAGTAAGTCACGTGGTTTAACGTCTCATAACAAATCAGAATAGTTGTTTGAGAATAAAGATCAAATAAAACCAAAAAGAAAAGCCATAAAAATATTATTTTTTAATCGAGATTTTAATAAATCTCACAGATTTATAATGGAAGTTAATTTATTGGAACAGTCAAAAACTGCAACTAAAAGTTTTGAACATTCACTTATATTCTAACTTTCCATTGATGTAATTTCCTAGACATGTATGTAAACTTTATTTTCTAAATACACAAATGCGTACTTTTAAAAATCATTCACACCTTTTCATGGGATGGCTACCCATTTGTTTCTATATTGGTGGTATACAGTAAAAATATTTTGTCTCCATTGTTCTTTGTTATGTTATATGATCTTTTTGATGATTATCAAATTTTTGTTCAGGTTCACCCTTAAAGACAATGTCAAGGACTATGACATTTTTGGTGTAACGGTAGCTGAAGTCGAGGTGGACATACTCACAGGGCAACATCAGGTACCCATATATTTTTGTTTGGTAATTGAGTTTGTTAAAGACATGTAGAATTCTTAAGTGGCATGTGTCCTAGACTCTTCAGTCCAGACTGGTTTGAGCCAAGCCTTTTTTTGGCCTCAGTACATTGTTAATTATTAAAATATAACCAGCCAAGTACAATATTTAGTATTTCAATTACAAAATATGATTAAAGTAAATAAGAAATCTTGCTAAAAACTTAGAAAGCCATGTTTTCAAAACCAAAATAAACTTTGAATAATGTAAAAAAAAAACAATGTGACAATGGTACATATGCTTAAATGAATTACATAAAACATATGACTATTGTCACCACATCTGCCCCCGAAGGAGACTTGAGTTTAAGGAATCTTAAAGGAAATTTATTGTCATTAACGGGTGTATAACTAGACCTCACAGTATTCACTGAAGAATGAGGAGAAGGCTTGGATAGATTTACCATTTTTGTGTAGATGGAATTCATTTCTGAATTAATTATGAATGATAATGGCCATTTTCTGGTTTCGTGATTGCCATTTAATAAATTTAAGTTTGGCATTTGGATATTTATCCTTCAGTTTTCAAAATTACTAAAATCATTCCTATTCCAAAATTTGGGATACAGAAAGCTGAAATATAGTCATTCTGTCCGATAATATGATGTCGGCGAATCAATTTGATCTTGGCAAAACAATTTGGTTTTAAAAAAAAACCAGGGCACATCTAAACCTTTATTTGCTGTCACTTCACACATCTACTCATGTTTAGAATAAGGGAGGAAGGTTTTAGGTCTGCTCCTGGATTTTGCCACTTTCAACACTGTTACCAGACTGAGACTCCTTGATAAAATGGAAACATAGGACTTCGTGGACTGCCTTAGGAATGGTTCTGGAGTTACCTAGGCAAGAGGTAGCAGTGTGTGTGTGTGTGTGTGTGCGTGTGTGCGTGCGTGTGTGTGTACGTGTGTCTGCGGTGACAACAGGGCTATTGACTACGGTGTTTTCCAGGAAATGTCCCTTGGATGTTTTTCGTAATATGTGTGTTGTCGATGGTAAAATATTGGTTTTTGCTCATGGCACAGTCTTGGTGTTTGAGAACATATACAGAAGCCCTCTTGGTGGGACATATATCCTAAAGCAACTAGAGAATTGACCTGTGTTCAAAACTGATTTCACTGTAATATACTTACATTAAATAAGCAGCAAATTGTTTGATTATCATTTACAACAAGGCTAAATCTGGTTAGGAGATGACAGATTTAAACAAATATTCCATGAGTGTGAGGATAGAGCAGCAACTGACTGTAATTGTGAACCTTTGAGCACTGACCAAGGTAAAGGATGCATTCACATTTAATCCCAGGCAAACCTCAGAATAAGATTGGTTCAGCAATGCAGTTTTGGCAATATTTTCTGTACATTTATACAACGCTTCTTTGATTTTCATATTCCAGTTTATAGACTAAAAACCCTTAGTCTAGCAGTGCAACATGGAGATAAATAGCAGATTTTATGAAGATATATTAGTTTACAGTTACAAAGATGTAACCTAAAATGTTTCAGTTACAAATTTTAAAATAAGAACAAATAGACAGATTGAATGAAAACCAAATACCTTAAAACATATTAATAAGACTTTTTTTAACTTTTCTTGTGTGTATGTTATCACCTCTTGAAGTAATACATGTCTGTATTTATTAATATTTGTGTATTTTAAACACCATGGTTGTCTAAGTGGTCAGAAATATACATAATTATCACATATTTCATTTTGCGTTCTTATAACCATTTAAATGTTGAACATTTACATAATTTGTTTGTTATTTCTGTTGTGTGTAATTTACTGCTCTATGTTTATTTACTCAGGTGACAAGAGTAGACATTCTTGAAGATGCAGGAGTCAGTCTAAGCCCTGAAGTTGATGTAGGGCAAGTGGAAGGTGCGTTTGTGATGGGGCTGGGGTACTACACCCTGGAGAATCTGCTGTACAGCCAACAGGGGGCACTGCTCACCAATCGGACCTGGGTATGTAAATTGGGTTTGAATCTTGATGCATTTGCCGAATAGGTTTGATAGAATATGTGTTTTCAAAACTGTCATAGTTATTTAGACCATGAGTGACAACAGTTTTCTTTTAATCTTGGTGCTTGTCATCAAATCAGTGTCTTGTAATTCTTGTTCTCAAGGTATTTGTAGTTGAGCCAATATAGTCTGCTGGACACTGTTTACATTGAATTTGGTAAATCACATTTTTAGATTCTCAAGATAAGTTGCCAATGATAGAATATGCTTTGCTTGTTTTGCTACGAGTGAATTTCAACGAATTTGGTAACATTTTACAAACCAAACATCTGGGTTTTGTACATGGATGTGATCCTTTTTGTTTTTGTATTGCGTTTTCATTAGGGTTTGTCATTGGTAATTTAGGTTTGACCAATAAATCTCTAATAATTGGAGGTCTTTTAAAGATTACTCTAGGAGTTGTTTTGAAAATATCATTAATTGAACTAGAATTTTGTAAGGTGCTCTTTTAAGCATATTAGTTTGTGAAGCCCTGGGTGGTAATGAACTATTAATTTGGAATCACTGTTTTCAAATTTTGAATTTAGTGTTTTTATTTCTTTAGATAAGTTTGTCTTAGAGTAATTTTCTTCGATAAACTCTCCTTAAGAATGCATTTGTTACATCATCAATGTATTTTTCCAAGTCCGTTACTACATAGTTTTTGAGCTCTTCAAGCTAAACTTTTTTTCGGTTTAATACTCTTGATATGCACTGGATGACAGCTGTCGTAGTTGAAGTATTACATTTATCTTGCTTTTTAAATGTCCATTTTCAATAAATACTTCCATGTCTAAAAATTTTATTCATGTTGAAGACGTTTCAAATGGGAGTTTTAATTTGCTAAATTTGTTTAAATGTGCTAAAAAGGTTGTTAAATTATTCTTCTCATGTGTCCAAATAAAAAGAATGTCGACAATTAAACGTTTCCAATATATAGGCTTGTAATTTTGACTGTTGAGAAAATCTAATTTTAGTTTTCCCATAAAAAGATTGGCATATGACATAGCTATTCAAAATACAAGGGTCTGTCAGATATAAATTGAACTGTTTATCTAAAAAATCCTAAAGGAGTCATTTACGTAAAATTGGCAGATGCACATGTAGCCTGTACTGTTAAAGAGAGAGAGGGGAACCAACCGCAATCCTTAAGACAACTTAACTATCAAGACACATGAGTAAACAGGAAGTACATGTCTCTGTAGAGTAGCAGTAGCAGATTGTAATCAATTTATTGGCCAAGGAAGAGGTGAGCCACACCAAAATTTTGTGACAATTATGTGCACAGTTTGGGTAAAGTACCTTGTCAAGAACCTATGTGTTTGCTTGGCACAAATAATTTTCTAAAGAATGTGAAAAGGTTGAGAACGAGAACCATGATCGTTGCGCAGGGATGCGTATAACCAAGGTCAACATTGATGCAGTCAAAAATCTCATGGAGGAAAATCGGTGTATAACTGTTTTTGAAATCATGATACACAATATTATTGTGAAGTACTGGATGCAAAAAAATAATCATTTCAAAAGAAAAGGAAGCAGCAAATGGCCAGCTTTTTATGATGATGGAATAAAAGAGCTTCCAATCCTCTGGGAAAAATGTATTTCAATGGTGGAAGAATATGTAATTGTGTACAAATATACATTCCTAAGTTTGATAAAAAATAGTTCTGAGTTTAAAAAATCATTGCAGTTTATATTAGCAAAAATACCCCCTCCCTTGTACATTAGCAAAAATACTAGTTCTCAGTAATAATCTACAACTATTGCCACGCTCCATCTATTTACCCAAACAGTAAATACTGTGTTCTAAAAGTCTTAAGTGAAGTTATAGCTGTATTTTCTACTCTTAAATCAGGGAATAACCCGTTCTAATTTAGTACCACTTTTTTCCTTTCCAATTGCCGAGAGCTCTTTTTTTTATTTGCTTGATTGGATTAATACAAATTTACATATATATGCTCTGTGTCCTTTTCTATTGACACCCTAGACTGTAGCTGACCAGAGTTATGAGTACTAACTCATAATTAAACAACTATTCAGCCTAAAACTTAAAATAAAACTGCCTTTTTTCAGAACTACTATCCACCGGGACCATTAGATATCCCAATTGATTTCCGCATTCAACTGAGAAAAAACGCTCCCAATCCATTAGGAGTTTTGCGTTCCAAAGGTAAGTACTTGTTTGACTAAGGCAAGAAAACTCATTTCAAGTTGATTAATCCATAGTCCATTCAAAAACAGTAAAAAATTGTTGATTTCCAAGATTGTCAAATTCAGTACTTGTTTATTCATAAATGATCAAACAACATTTTTGCAAAGTTTAATTTAATTTTAGTAAAATGATAAATATGTTAGACTTATGATAATAATAAAATTATTGTTCAGATTGATTTTAATAGGTTTTACTTAATTTCAGTAAATGCATGAGTATATTAGGCTTGTTTACTAATTTAAAGAACGTGTTTCTAAAATTTGTTACATTAATTACAGCGACAGGAGAACCCCCCCTGTGTATGTCAGTGGCTGTACCCTTGGCAGTATGTCAGGCCCTGAGACTGCCTGCCTCTAGATCTGGCCCTGGCTCCTTCCTACAGGCTTTCAGTAAGTATTCATTCACACTTCATCTGTGCTCTCAAGGTTTCATTTTGTGTCACTTCCTACTGGAGTAAGCTGTTTTAAAATTTTTCTCAAAATTAAAATTTAATAAAAATAGATGTTACTTTATAAAGGTAATAGTGAATTAAAATTGTAAATTCTGTTTTTAAAATATTTGTACTAAAATACATATCCAGTGTTCCCAATACAGAAGCAATGCTTGAACTGTGCATTTCATTAATTCTGGTTAGAGAATAAATAATGTACTAACCAAATCAGTTTAACATACAGATTCACTTTTAGTGATAGCACCTCTATAAAGTATAGTGAAAAATGTAAAATGTAAGTACATAAAATTAGGCAAAAGCAGTGCTTATGAAGGGTAATTTTTTGTTTTGAAATAATCCAATGAGTCAGAAATGTTAAAACATGTTTTTATATGTTACCTTAAGCTTCGTAAACAAATTTAAAAATTGGTCTTTAGCCTACTTAATAAAAGCAAAACGCTATGAATATTTCTAATCCAATTAGGCAACATTAGGTACATATTATTTCAGTATTTATGGTTATGGAGGATCAGAGTTTAAGCGACTGACTCTTATATCAGGTTTTGCACATGTATGAGCATTTCGTTAGAATTAATTATATTTCTGACACCACAGTGAGTTTGCTTTGTTGACCCAATCAAGAAAATACAAATTCAAAGGTCTTGGAACCTCCTTTACCAAAAGCTTTAAATTCCTCCCCTTATCATATACTTTTGGTCTAAGATATTTCAAGTGCCATAAACTCTGGATTAAGAAAATATGTGTAGGACTGAGAAACCTATTTCAAAAGGTGTTTTATTCTGGCCATTTAAATTCACTTACAGTTCCACAGTTGAGTATAGCTTGTCCCGATTAAAAAATACACACATGTAGGTCTTGAAACCTACTTCGGTCAACAAGTATCTATTTCTGGCTCTTGTAATCTAACTTTAGTCTTAAGATATTTTCAGAGCCATATTTGAGCTTGTCTTGTCCCCATGAAGAAAATAAACATTGTATATGTAGAGCTGAGAAGTCCATTACTGTGAAAAAACATATACTTTCATTATAAGAGAGAAGTCATTACTAAGTTCATATTCAAGCAAAATTTCAAAATAATCATTTGTAAGGTATTACGTTATACATGTCTTGTTTTTTGGAGTGTAGTCTGGGAAATAATGACCCTTTGAGGCATCTTAGTGTCCATTCCTCTGTTTTTCCTTAAGCCAGTATTAACATGCCATATCAAAACGTCAAATAAGCCAACCAGTTTCAAGTACCTTGTGTGAAAACATTCACAGCTTTGTTCATGAAGGTGGGTTTTATGACAGTGTTTAAATGGTATTTCTAATGCATTAGTTGATTCACATTCATTACTAGGGTCATCTGGAAGAAAGGTTAGACATTATATCTTTATTTGCTGCCTTCATTACACTATTTATTGAGCACTGTTTTAAAATTTAATTGTGAACAAATATTTCAGATTCTTTTACGAACTTCAGCTGAAACCTTTCTTTTCATATTAACCCTCCTTGGATTCCAAGGAATATTTTACAAATAGAATTAGCCTAATAATGGTTTAGCAATTCTCAAAATTAGTGCTTAGCAACACATTTAGCGGTTCATTTTTATTTATTAGATTAATCCATTTGTATTTGTTATTTACCATTCGATTACATTTGTCTGGTTTTATAAACCACTGTAATGGAGGTTCTGAATTCGAGTCTTAATAGATTAAAAAGATATTTTTCTATTACTAATTTGGTAGGTTGGATCACATATATTTTATCTTTTGATTATTTTAGTACATAGGACAGTCTTTAATGCTTTGAAGCTCACGTTATAGTATGTTAATACATACTACCTTCCCATTCTAAGAAGTGCTAAATAAATCTTTAAGACACTGTTGTTAGGAATATAGGATATAAGGATTTCTTCACCAGGTATAAAATAAAAATTCTTTTTCAAATCAAGTACAGGTAGGATACACTGCATTAGATATTTCTAACTTTACTAAGTTTTACTCTGATTAACACCCCTCAGTTCAGGTCAGCTTCACTCTCTAGATAACTTGCTCCCTGGTTAACCTAACGCCCAAAGTCGTTAACCCTCAAATTTGGATAACATCTTAATTTAGTTTAACATCCTAGTAGAAGTCTGGGTTTGATGCCCTCAGCGAGCTAAAATTAGTTGTATCATAAAAATGTAATTGGAGTTTAAAATATTTACATACTAAATTTGTTTGCATCAATTGTTAGCATGCTGGACTTTACTTAAGAAAATTCTTATTTGAGAGTTAGAAAGTACACTTAGTTCATAATGACTCAATGAAAGCTGTTCTTTGTGATAAGACAATAGAAGTCCCAATCAAAAGCTATAGACAAATAGGACCTGTCTCTGCATTGCTCACACAACCAAATTCTGCTAGTGGTGGGATAATATTGTAATACTGTTGTATACTGTTTGTACGTATGCACTGAAGAGTAAGTATTATTTTCAGAACTGCTAATTTGTAGACTGTAAATTGGACTAGAAAAAACTAGGTTCCTAAAGTTTTGTTGTTGTTGATTAATATACTGTCTGTCTGATTTCAGGTACTCCTTTATCACCAGAGAAGACATTTTTAGCTTGCAAGAATGACATCAGCTTTTATAAATATTCATAGAATGTTTACCATTAGATATTAGTATTTAATACCTCTACTGTCCTTGTATTAGGTTACCCGACAACCCAACATATTACCAATCTATGTGTTCTTTACATCTGCTCTCTGAACTGGGAGTATTTTTTTTAGATGGCATGTGATTTTAGCCATTTGTGAACGTTTTGTAACAATATTGTATACCAATTAAACTTCAGCTAATATAAAACGTAACTTTTCAGAATATTTCAAACATAGTAAGCATATATCAGATACATATTTTTTCATTTTTCATACTTAAGAGGATCAGAGAATAAGCAAAATTGTGACTGTCTCTTATTTTAGGTTTTGCATGTCTAGGAGCACTTTTGTTCAAATGAATTATATTTCCAACACCCCAGTTGAGTTTATCTTATTGTCCTGATCAAGAAAATATATACATAGAGAATTGAATAAATCTTTATTCATGAAAATAATTTTATTATGCATATGAATGAAGTCAGGTTTAATTTTTAAAGCTAGTTAAGTCTTGAAAATTTACTTTTGTCGAAAACCATCTACTTCTGGTCTTTGTAAACTACTTCCTATCTTCACTACTTTCATTGGACTTCAACAAATATTTGGAGAAGATCATAAGCCAAATCTGTCCGGCCGTTCTTGAGTTTAGCACTTAGCAATACAACTGATGAATGCAGACTCTGTGGAGAAGCAGAAGAATCAGCGGAGCAAGTATTGCTAAGTTTTTTTTTCTGTTGTTTACAAAACTAGGACAATATTCACATAGGTTTATTTCCAGAAGTCAAAGGATATTATAAAACATGAGCCCACAAATCTACTCAGTTTATGCAGAAGCCTCAGATTTGAAAGGGATAAAGCTGCTTAAGGGGGTGCAAATAAGGTCCTATTTGGACTAAGTGCTTCATGGTCCTAGACTCTACCTTAAATAAAAACACACATTTAGCAATTCATTTTTATTTATGATTATCGATTAAGCCTGTGAATGCCAACATCCGATTTTACCGGATGTCAAAAATTGACTGAAAAGTGGCATCGTCTGATTTTACTGAACGTCAAAAGTTGGCCGAAAAGTGCCAATGTCCGATTTTACCGGCCGTTTCAGAAGAAAATCACTAAAAATCGAAAACTTTATATTTTTAAACTAATATTATATTAAATTGTTTGTGAAGAATTGTTCTTTTCAAGTATGTTGATAGTTTATGAAATAATTAAACTGTGCATTTTTTACTGAAACCTTGCAAAATACCTTCAAAAGGGCTGGCACTTTTACGTGCACCCACTAGAAATATACCTGGCACTTTTCAATACACCCACTCAATAAATACTTGGCACTCAAAGGGTTCATATGTTTTGGTTGGCTCCCTGATATCATGAAAACAGTTCTGTAAATTTTAATATATGTTTCTGTAAAGGACAAAATTGTAGTTTGGGAATTATTTCATATTATAGTTCCAATTTTCTCAAATATAAGAAACAAAACTTATGTTTTCTGAAAGTTATTTGAATGTTATTACCATATAACAATGTTTTGTATCTTTGATAGTATTTTGTCTCAATATTGTATAGTAAAGAAAGAAAACATCTGTGTTTTGCGTAAAATACCATAATAGTTTTCAAATGAATTTTTATTCCTGACACAATAGACATCTCACGTCAACAGTTTATTAGGTTTTAGTTTTGTTTAACCTTAAGTCTCAAGGTTCTGATGAACAGGATAGATTCCAATGATATAATAGGAGACTATTTAGTTTATAGAAGTTATTTATAGTTGGAGTGTTATGGAACAATTTATTGCATACTGCATTTAAATGTGCCTTAATTAAACTTAAATATTATTTATCTGATATTACCTTAGTATTACATTGTTTTCAGTGTCATATATTTCGTACATTTTTGTAACATATAAGTAGATTATTTCAAGAAACCATGTTTAAATTAGCTATGCTAATAGGAATTATATCCATAATTATACCAAAAGTATTATGAAACATTCTGGTGCTATGTATTTTGGTTCATTAATAAAGTACTACAAAGATAAACTGTTTAGTGTCTAATTTCATGCATATATCAATTTTTTTTTTTTTTTTTTTTTTTTTTTAAGAAAAAGCTTTTTTTTTTGTTAAAGTTTCAGTATCCCATGTCCATAAACATTTTTAAATACAGTGGAAATTTTAAGTTATTATTTCCAATAAATAATATGTTTTATGAGGAGACATAAATTCTCTGCTTAGTTCATTCCTTAGCATATAATTGTTCTTATTAAAATATTTATTCTTGAGAAATAAAAGGGATGAATACATCAGCGATTTGTCACAATGTTGCAAAAATACCTCTGAAACTATGCTGACTAATTTATAACTCTCGCTGCTCTAATCAGAATAGTTTCGTAATGAAATTATTGATCAATGTGATTTGTGGTTGCAAGATTATATGTTATCCTTCAAGATAGGTGTTTGATCACTAGATATATTTTTACTTTTATTCTCTTAATAATCAAAATTGACTTTCCAGAAATGCTTTAGTGTTGACATATACGTATTTTAGGTAACTAACTCAATTAAGGCTTGTATTTCGACTCATTCTCCATTGTAATGGTAGTGCACTGAGTTCACAAATCAAAAGAACAATTCGAAGATATTCTAAGATAAGCTTAAGATATTCCATTCTCCTCATTGTTGAATAGAATATTTACATCTTTTCAATAAGCTTTGACTTAAAGATATTAGAAGGTACCATAATGCATTACCCAAAAGAAATCGGTACGAGGCTTGCATAGTACGTAATTTTCCCATACAGACAAACATAAATCGGGATAACTAACAACTGTCCGAGTAGAATATTTGTAGCTAAGTTCAATGACATAACTGAAGATTTGGAGCAAACAGGAGAGCAGGTTTTGAAAAAATGTGAAATGAAATGAAATTGAGTGAAAAGTTTTTTTATTTTACCAGATGAAGTAAAGGTCACATGTCCACATAACTAAATATATCATAAATTGAACTAAAATATCTTGCATGACTCAACACAAGAAAAAAAAACTAATGCATGGAAAAAGAAAATACCATATAAAATCACTTCCACTTGCAAATATCTGCCAATGGTATAGACCAGAGTATCTTAATATAAACTGATCCTGCCTATTTGTTCTAGTATGTATAACTTCTTTAGTCCAGCCATAAACCAGGGATTTTCATTGAATATGATGTACATAAGAAGGGAATTCAATAAGCAACATACAGCAACTATAAAACATTGGACAAAAACTGCAGTTCTGTGCAGTTAGGCATTCACAAACTATATGAGGCAGAGCAAGTTCTTGAATTTTTATGATAGATGAATTTACAATTATTTACAAAATCTTTTGGAAATCGCAGCAGTTAAGCATAGAAAACTAATAATATCAAACTTTTAATTGATCGATGATTTTTTTATTGATATTTTTTAAGTTTAAAATTGTGGCTGCTCTGTAGTACGACATGATATTTCAAGTAGTACTATATTCAAAGTTAAAATCTAAAGTTGTAAGCATAATGTAAACAGTAATTCTGAGACTTTTTGAGCTTTTCACTAAGTATCATGCCACCATCATGCCATTGATCAGAGTTGCATTAGTAAAATGAGGTATAACAATAGATTTTACCAAAAGAAATTTTATGTCCAGTGGTAAGTCTGGAAAAATAGTGGAGTGATACAGTTGCTTGATGCACCTGACTTGTTTCATGTGATTATCTCCACATATCTGAAAGGACTCAGATTTGACATTTTTGATGTCAAGAAAGGGTAGGAGCTGTCATCCATTACTGAAAATAAATATAAAACATATTTTGAAGAATGGAATCACCTATTGGACAAATTTATGAAGTGTAAAGGAGAGTATTTTAACACTAGATCTGACATAGATTCTCTAAATGAATGTTTGTTTGAAAGCACTTTCACAATAACAAACATTCATTCACTATATGTGTGTACGTACAAATTTGGATTTCTTTCTATAAAATAATTATATACAGTAGAGTCCCGTTAATCCGACCTAATTGGGACCGAGCCCTATTCGGATTATGTGATTGTTCGGATTAGCCAGAATTACAGAAAAATACGGTTTTAAACTTGAGATGGGTCTATTTTGTTATAGAATTATCAACATTGTTTATTAAAACATGTTTTCTGACTGTTGCATTGTATTTCTTGACAAATAAACGTGTTTGCGAATACTAAGCACATTTACCGTATTTAGTGTGAGAGTTCTATTGTTAAGCAATGTGAGCGTACTGGATATTGTACGGGTCCACGCGTTCAATAGTTGTACGAAACTACGCGTCATCCAATAGACTCTTCAATGCGACAGAAGACAATAACTGAATTTATGTCTTTTAACAATTAATATTGTACTCAATAATAATATCAGTACTGTACGTCCAATTTTTGTTTGATTTCACTTCTTAATACAGTAATTTAACTCATACTTAACCTATAAGTTTCAATTTGGTACTGTATTTAACTTCATTATTTATGTACTGTACCGTACACAATTTGTCTTAATAAAATATTGTACTGTATGCCTACTTAATTAAAGTTTTCTTTGTTTATGTACGAAATGATACACCCATTTTCATTTTTTATGTAATTAGTTCCTATAACTGTTCATTATCGTTATAAATAATTCCTCCTGGACCTGTTCGGATTAACCAACGTTCGGATTGCACGTGTTCGGATTAGCGGGACTCCACTGTATGTATAAAGTGTTTACTTCTAAACATGATGCTCACTTTAAACACTTCTACTGTGATTGTTAAATTTTTTGTTATGTCTGGAAAAGACAAGACAAGACAATTCTTTATTTTCACATTCATCAAGAAGGAAATGGCGTCAAATACATATTATCTTAAAAATTTTTCCCAGGTTTGTTGTCATTAGCTGCCTAGGTCTTCACATTCTCTGCGAGTCGGCTCTCCAATTCAAGAATTCTTTTACAGAGTAAAAGGGTCTCTCTTGGAACCAGGAGTGCAGGCTTTTCTTCAACTTCCTTCCTTCAATTTTCTTCAGCTCATCAGGGAGATTATTGAAGAATTTTGCTCCAGCATAGGTTGGTTTTGTTTCAGAGAGAGTTAACTTGTGGATTGGCAAAGTGAAGTTATTGGCATGCCCAGTATTGTAAGAGTGAATGTCTTGGTGCTGTTGGACATTATGAGTTGTAGCTATTACAATACATTCTACAATATAAAGGCTGACTACTGTTGATAACCTCCACTCTTTGAATACCCCTCTACAGCTCTCTCTACATCCCAAGCCGGCCATGATTCTTAGAGCCTTTTTTTGAAGAATGAGTATTCGTTGGAGATTTCTTTCAGTTGAACCACCCCAAACCGCTAAGCCATATCTCATATGGCTTTCAAAATCATGATAGGCTGTTATTGTGGCTTTTGTCGTGCTTATAGCTTTCGTCCTTTTTATGGCATAGATTGCTGAGCTAAGTTTAACACGTTCGCTGCTAAAAATTAAGTAATGTATGTTGCTAGAGGCTAATTTTTTTTTATTAGTATTCACTTACCAATTTAGTTGTTGTGACACGGGTTGGTACAGAAAGGTCATCAAACACCAAAAGAGCCGAATTTCGCCATTTTGAAAACGTGCAGTAGATCTACCGCACACGCTCCTGGGGCCAGTCTCTCTTCGAAGCGCGCACCGTTTTCCTTATTTGTTTTTGAAAAAACAGACCACTAACGATTGTTTATAATAATACTGGGAACAAATCACTTAGTATAACTAAAAATATATTGATAAAAAACACTAAAAAACTACTATTTACAACCCAACCATCCTCCCCAAGGTACGCTTCATTAGTCATGGAATTGGTCAAAACAATGTGGGACACACAACCCAGGCTGTCCATCACATTCTAAACACTGCCACATCACGTATTTCTTTCTGCCATTTGCATAGCAAACTCTGCACCTCTTTTGTTTACTTCTCTTTCCACAAGCCACTTTTTCTGTAATCCGTGAGGGTACATGGGGGACGCGGGCGGCGCTTCAGAGGTCGAGGAGGCTCGGGAACGTCCGGGAGTAGCTTGTCAATACCTCCAGACGGAAGTCGTACAATGGCATTTTGTTTTCTCCACTTGATGTGCGAACTTCGTTATAGAGATAGTGTGCATTCACTAACATCATCTGAATTACGTGGACAAAAATCTTTTTATACCACCGCAGTGTTTTCCTTTCGCAAGGATAATATGACATCATTTGGTCACTGCGGTCCACGCCTTTCATAAAATGGTTGTATTGAACAATTGGTAGTGGTTTTTGTCTCTCCAAACCACCTCGATTAATTGAATTCACCATGTCATTTTCAAATTCAGTGGATATGTAAGAGACAACGCGTTTGTCTTTCCATTTGGCGACAACAACACTTTCGGCGTAGCGGGCGATGGTTTCACCCTTTTTCAGGGTTGCCGATTTGACTTCAGGAGATACGTATTTTCTGTCCAGCCGAAAGAGTTTCCAGTGCAATATGTATTCCTACGGAGCAGGCTTGAGACAAGAGTAAAACTATTATAATAATTATCCATAAATAAACTGTGGCCACAATTGAGTTTCCCTTGCATCAGCTTCAATACAACATTGGCTGCATGCCCTTACCACCGTAATCGTCTAAAACTCCGCAATACATAAAAAAAAACGAAGTATTAGGCCATGGGGGTCACACAAACTGTACAGTTTGATGCCGTACTTATGGCGTTTCCCTTTTATATATTGCCTAAAGTACAACCGTCCCCTCCATAAAACCATTCCCTCGTCAATGCACAACTTTTTTTTGAGGATAATAAATTGAGTCCATTTTATTGTTGAAGTAGTCAATTAGAAACTGTACTTTAGAAGCTCTGTTGTTTGGGTTAGGGTACCTTTCAAAATTAATGCATCGCAAAATAAGCATGAATTTGTCCCTGGCCATGAATTTGGGGAAGCACGTTGAAAACAGCTTACAAGTTTTCCAATAGTCTTGTATTCGGGGTAATTGTAATATTCCCATGTGCAGCAATAGGCCAATAAAACATTTGAGATCCTCCACGGTAATGTCTTTCCATTTATGGATTCGTGAGCCTGGGGGTTGTAGTAGGTCCACAGAAATAAACTCCAACGCGTATCTATTCGTAGTAGCCACAATGCCCTCCAAAAAAATCACATCCACCAGCAACAAGAAAAAATTGATTGGGGTAATCTCATTAGGCAAAGGGACTAAAAACTTTTCCTCTTTTGTAAACGGTACATCTTTCATACCTATAGTTTGAGGACTCCATTGTGGTGGTCTTACGTCATAGTCTGGGTCTTCGACCTCTGACTCATCAGTCTCGTATTGTTCATCGTCGAGGTCCGGAGCATAACCAGGGGACAACCAGGGTCGTCTTCATAATCAGAATCACTATTAGCCACAAACTGACGTCTATTCTGGATTCCACTAGTTCCAGGAGGCAAATCCATGTCTATTGTATTATAAGAATAACACTAAACACACAACAAAAAAACGGTAAAATTTGAAGTAGTCTAAAAACTAACCACAAAACGCTAACTGAGAACGGCGACCACAAAAAACGCGGGAAAAGTATATCCCCACGAGCGGCAAAAACGGACAACCATACAGGACGAGTGCTGAGAGCACACTGACTGGGTTTATAAACAATGGCGCTGTGCAGTAGATCTACGTCATGGGCGCCTGGCGCGAGGCAGTCGTGCAGTAGATCTACCGCAACCGCATTGAACGTGTTAAGGCATAAGTTATTAATATGATTTAGCCATGAGAGTTTGTCATCAACAATGATTCCAAGATAATTAGTTGAGCTGACAGATTGAAGATTTGGTAGATCTGAAATGTCATCCTTCTTGTTCCCAAATGAAATTTGTTTCGTCTTTGATTCATTGAAAACCAGGTCATTGTTTCTACAGTAGTCCATAGCAATGTTAACAGCAATGTACGAATTTATTTCTAGATTTTCCACTGAGCTATTGGCAGTTAATAGCATAGAATCGTCAGCATACATGACTAAATTACTATATGAATGTAAAACGCTAGGAAAATCATTAGTAAATAATATAAAAAGTACAGGCCCCAACACAGATCCTTGCGGTACACCACGGTCCATTGACAGGACCTCAGATCTAGAAATTGTAGTAATTCTTTTTATGGTCTGAGTCACTTCTACAACCTGGCGTCTTCCTTCGAGGTATGCTGAGAACCATGAAAGTGCTGTTCCTTGGATTCCTAGATGAAAAAGTTTTCTTATAATCAAGTCACGGCTTAGACAATCAAATGCCTTACTCAAGTCAAGTTGCACTCCCACTACATTATTTCCAGCCTCGATATTGTCCACAATGTGCTCAAACAGACCTACTATTGCAGTCATGGTGGATCGTCCCTTAATAAAACCATGCTGTTCCTCTGTCAAAAGGTTGTTCAGTTGAAGATGCTTGAAAAGTCTAGAGAGTACAATTTTCTCAATAATTTTGGATTCAGTTGGAATTAAAGATATTGGCCTAAAATTTTCTATGTGGTGTTTACTGGATTTTTTGTGAAGAGGGATAACTTTGGAAATTTTCATACTTGAGGGGAAAGTACCATGCAGAAGAGACAGTTTGTGATATGAAAAAATAGTACCGCTACTTCATTTTTACAAAATTTTAGAATTTTTGAGAATATTTCATTTAAGCCAAAAGAGGATTTTGTTTTTAGTGAGTCTATTACTTTACTTATTTCTTCAATTGATGTGGGTTCCATAGAGGTCAGTGGCATTCCAACAGGTGGGTTCTGAAGAAATTGCATTGTTGGGTTGATGTACAGGTTCTGTTTGAGAGTTTCATCAGCAATAGTTGAGAAATAGTTGTTAAAATGGTTGGCTATATCTATAGGGTCGTCAATTTTGTCTCCGTTTTTAACTATGAAGTCAAATCCAGAAATTGTGTCCTTGTGCTGATGATTTCTCTCGCTGTTTATGATCTCCCAAACAGCCTTATTTTTGTTAGCAGTGTTGTCAATATGAGCAGCACTAGCCTCTTGTCTTAGGGTCCTTAGTTTTAAGTCGTAAGCCTTCTTTAGCTGCGTAGAAGTTTGTTTATCCTCTTGGCTGCCGGAAAGACAATATCTCTCATTTGCTTTAAGAAAATCTTTCTTTAAGCGGAGAGCTTCTTCGTCATAGCATGGTCGAGCTTTTGGTTTTGCCACAACTCTGAATTTCTTGATTGGACAAGTGAGATCTAAAAAGTATGTTATTGTCTTCAAATATTGTCTGTAGGCCTCTTCCACACTATCTTGTTGAAGTACATTAGTCCAAGATTCCTCAGCCAAATATCGTTTGAGATTTGTTAAGTTCTCTGGACTTACATGTCGATGAGAGGAGGTAGTAGTTTTTTTTTATTCAACAGACAGAGGCAGATAACAAAGTTGTCCGAAATGGTCACTTATACCAGTATGGAGAATTTTCACTTGAGATTCATCAATTTCAGCATTTGTGCAGATAGCATCTATGGGGGACTGATGACCTTGAAATACTCTGGTCGCCGAAAGTTGGAGTCGTGTCATGTTATGGGACAAAATAAATTCATCAAACATAATAGTTTCCCTAGTAGGTCTTAAAATGTCAATATTTATATCCCCAATCAAAATAATTCTGCTGTGAGTCGGAATGTTATCCAGAACTTTATGAAGGACCTCGATAGCTTCTACTGTGATGTCAATCAGATTATTAGGAGGCCGATATACACCTATCATATAAAGTTGTTCTTTTCCAGAAAGTTTGATAGAGGCAACTGTTACTTCACAGACTAGGGGTATACTGAGATGTTCCATTTCCAAACTTGTAGTTTCATTCTCTATTTTGTTACTTTTGTAAATTGCTACCCCTCCTTTAATGTTATGCACTCTTCCAAATGCGGAGACCAGAGTATAACCATTTAATTGCGTATTTATGATGTTATTTGCATGTTGTCCGTGTTCTGTGACAACTACCAAATCTGGCTTGAGAGAGGATAATAAATGGTTTAATCTCTCCACCTTGTTACTGATGTGGTCGACATTTTGATGGAAAATCAACAATATGTTTTCTCCATCCAAACCAGGCCTTTGAGTGTTAATTGTTATTCTTTGGCCTTTTTCAGGTGGCTATCCTCTAAAAAAGGACCTGTTGAGGAGGTTGCCATCTGTGTGCAAGGTTCATCTGAAGGGTTAGGTTCAGAGTGCTCTGGCAGCAATTCTAATTCAATAGCACTACTTTTATAGCTCTCATTGATTTTTTTGTAGAATTCTATGTGCTTTACGAAGAATTCTTCTAGAGCTTCATTGTGACTGCGGACTTTTGCAGTTATTGGCGGTTTTCTTTGCCAGCACTTTTATTTTTGGATTCACACCCCTTGCCTGTCCTTATTAGCTGTAAATCTTGCTACCTGTAAGGAAACACTGAAAACATTGTTTCTTTTATTGTTAGTAGAAGGTTTTTTCAACTCGCTCAGTTTTTTGACGGCAGGTTTGTCTGGCTCCTGGGGTTGATGTTGGGTAGTCTTTGGTCATCGTGCTTCTGTTCAGTTTTTGACGGCAGGTTTGTCTGGCTCCTGGGGTTGATGTTGGATAGGCGTTAGTCATTGTACTTTCGTTCAGTTTTTGTCTGCAGGTTTGTCTGGCTCCTGGGGTCGAAGTCAGTGATTCATTTGTCCTGGGGTTAGTCAGGTTATAATTTAAATTTTGAGTGCAGATAGGTTTACTCTCCACAGGTAAATGATCCAAATTGCTGAGCTGTTTTGTTTGATTAGTAGACAACTGTTGAAGCTGTGAAGACAATGCTATCATCATATTTTCCATATTTTCTTGTTTTTTATTTATGTTTAGGATTTGGAGCAGCAGATATGGAGAGGCTGTTGCAGATGAGGGATCATTCTTGATGCCTTGGGTCTGAGAAGCGATACTGATGGTTGATTTGGACATATTGATGTCGATTTAATTTTCAAATTTAACTTGCAGGGGTTTTTATTATTTTATCTTTCTCATTCATCTTACAAATGTAATCATCAATTATTTGCCCCATTTTACACTCATGCTCATCAAAGGTATCTTGTTTTTTTCCGTCGCAGTTGGGTTTCTCTATGAAGTGAAGCTTGCATATCGTCTAGACAGCGTTGTAGTGCTTCTAGTCTCTCTGTGTATCTTTCTTTTTCATTATTAAGTTCTTCAATCTGTTTCTTCACAGCTAGCAAGTTCAGCTTTGAGTCTGATGTTTTGTTCTTTCAAGGTATTATTCTCGTTGAGTAGTACAGAGCCTATTTTTGCAGCCATTTCAAGCTTTCCCTCTTCACTGGCTGTGTTTTCAAAAAAGATGTTCTCAATTAGGCTATGTTCAAGTTCTTTAATAGAAATGTTTGGAGAATCAGAACCATTGTTCATGTTTGTGTTACAGGGGAAGCTTATATTTGAATCAGCTGTCACTTGAGAAAGTAGGTTTGAAGAGTCTGTATTACATTTGTTGCATTTCCAGTCATTTATTTTATTGAAGGACATTTTTTTAAGAGTTTTTTCACTGCTGCCCAGTTACTCATGATTGCCAAAGTGCAGAAAAGTGGACTGCAGTGAAATGGATAAGAATAATAATTGTATATAGTTTTACAATTTATTACTCATTGCCAATAGATGGTCAAAAAGCAATTAAGGATATTGATCCCTTCTATGACATAAATACAAGTTTACACCCTCCAGTGTAAAAATGTATTTTAACTTTTCAGTGTAATAAAACAGTTGAAACTTTATTTTCATTGCAAATAAATGAGTGACTGTCAATATTACCTTAGTAAACAAACATTGGCTTACTCATGCACAATTCATTTACTATTGATGTAACGGGAATCAATTTTAGTAATTGCTGTAGTTAACTGTTGCCCCTGGGACACATGTGAGTGTGATAACATCAGTTACTCTACAGTCACATCAAATGTTAATATGTTTACTGTCATTTTCTAAATTATGTTAATACCATTCTCTCAGTATCATTTTACCAAACACATGAAAGGATGGTGTGTGGTTAGTTTTGTATGAAAAGTGTGATTTTGATGGTTTTTTCAGTACAACTGCAACAGTATTCAGCATTGCTGATGTAATACCAATTTAGAATAGCTAATTGTGTTACTATAATGGTATAGATTGACAAATGTCAATGTCAATAAAGTTAGTGATTAATTAAACAAATGTATTTAAGAATGTTTATTACTATTTTGTTAATAATATAATATATTTCTGGCTTTTGTATTTTTATCAGCATTAACAGATACAATTAGTACCGTTGATGCCAAGGTACCACCATTGGAAATTTTTTATAGTTAAAATTTGTATTTATCAACACATTCTACTAATCAATCACTAACATATTTTCTAATGTGAAGCGAAGACAGTACAATCATCAGAATTACAATAACTCATGAATCTTAGTAATATTTAGTTTATGTATATATAGATTGAGAAATTTATGATGAAAAATAAAAATTATCTTCAAAATTAGTGTTCATAAAGTCCACATTACACTTATGGTCCATAAAGTCCATACACTTTTGGTTCATTTCACCTCTTAAAAATGCTTTTAACTTTTGTCTTGAAAGTTATTTTGGTTTAGGTTTTGATCTGTATGGTTTTGAATGTTAAATAGCTGTACCTCCATCTGGAGAGGGTCTGTTGCCTGTGTACACCAATGAACATTGTGTTACTAAGAACAATGAGTAGTTTCAGTTCAATTCACCATAGCCACGTTACTGTGTTTACTACCAGTTTATCTTTTCCTCGAGTGTTATAGATGTGAAGTACACTTCTGTAAGCATGGATTGAAGGGGTTTCTACTTATACAGTATATTAACAAGGATTAGTAAAAGAACAAAGAATGTCTTATTTTACCAGGTGAAGTTAGGGCTAAGAAGCCCTCTGTAACACTTAACCTGGATAATTAGTACAGTTGTGAGGGAGAGTAACTTTTCCACCCTTTAGAAATATCTACAGCAAGATTTTCAAATATTTATACTACACATTATGGCTACATTTGAGTCTTTATTTATTACCAATTAACAAAACATTATCCTTTCATTATTCAAGGGTATGTTTAAAAAATATAAATAATTTTACAAAAATAAATTCCATCAGAAATAAATATTTATGAGAAAATGTTTTAAGAAGAAAATGTGGACAAGCAAGAACTAACAAATTTATATTTAGGAAATGTAACAGGCAGAAGGATAAAATAGAAAAGTAACACAATAATATTTTTTGCAAAACATTATACAATTACGTCAGATGAATACTTCATGTCAGGTGTTGGATGTGAAGAAATTTTATTCCCGAGTCCTTGCACATGTTCAATGGAGCTGTTGGCTTTGTAATTCTAAAACATGATATCTACGCTCAAATAGTTTATAGATATTGTTCGGGTAAAACATCTGAAGTTTGCACAGCTCACCAGAAATGGAGAGTCAATTAAACATTGATGAGTATGAATAATGCATCCTGTTTATTGTCTTCTCAGAGAAGTTCAAGCTCAAGGTAACCACTATATCAGACACTGATAAATCATGGAATCTATAGTCCAACCTACACCCAACAATATGAACACATGTGTTATGTTCTGGACATGCTGGAGTTCCTGCCTAAAACAGCTCTGATTGGAAGACTGCACTATAGAAAAATACTTCAAAAGCTTATAAACTTCAGCTCAGCAGATATTTTTTAATTCAATAGGATCATTGATGTGACAGTAAAAATTAGTCATCTTTCCAAGAGTCCCAATTAAGTGCTTTTAGGACTGTATACTTATGTTTTTTAGGATTCAGATAGGTTTTAATCACTCCAAGGTCACACATAGATGTAGAAAAATGAAAAACTGTTTATTTAAGCTATAGCTTCATAACACGAAATTATATCCTATGATGGAACATTTATGAATGTTTAAATACACTTAGACTGATATATTGCAGTTAATCTTAAACAGTTGTTCAATGCAAAATAAAGTATCAGCATCAATTACAAACATGCTAAGGAAAATAACATTAAAAAAACAAAGGTTATAAATATGACCCTAGAGGCATTCTCAGTCAGAGTAGCTGAAAACTCATCTGATAGATAGATAGCAGTTCATAAATACTATAAATATTCTTTTAGCAATACATTTCCCATCGAAGACTGGAGATTCTTCCAATACAGCTGCCATCTTGGAAATGGGAATTCTTGGTCGATGTGGGGGGGGGGGGGGGTGGGGGGGGGGGGGGGTGGGGGGGGGGGGGGGTGGGGGGGGGGGGGGGTGGGGGGGGGGGGGGGTGGGGGGGGGGGGGGGTGGTACTGAGTCAAATTGCTTTTTTGGCATCGAGAAAAACTAGCATAGACTGTTTTTCTATCCGAAATACAAATATTTATTTCTTTAATGATATCAAATAGCACATTCACATTTTTATTCCTTCTGAAGCTGTACTGGCAATTACATAAGATATTGTTTTGATGAAGGTAAGATACAATCTGCTCCTTAACTATATGTTCAAATACTTTGGAAATTACACTGAGTAGGGAGATTGGCCTAAAGTTGTTTTTATTAGTAAACTCATTAGATTACTTGCAAAACAAGGTGATAAATTCTTAATTGTAAGAATGGTATTAACTAATGATAACTTGTTAAAAGGTAAAATATTCCTTATCTGGATAATTTATATTTACATACTACTATTTTTTAAAATTATTATTTATTTATGTTATTTTAAAAAAACAGTATATCTCTGGATGTTATTGAAACATTTTAATTTTTACATTACTATTATAGTAATCTTTTCATGTGAATTTGACAATTAATTCTGGTTTGGTGTTAATTAATCTTTGATATTTTGTTATCTGTTTGGATACCCTTTGACCTTTGAAAAATTTATTATTTTGTAGACAATTTCCTTACTTACGTTGGTCATTAGTGATATTTAACTGTTATTTAATACTTTCATCGCCACGTCCAGTTGTATGTACAGAATAACATCCTCTGTACCTATGGATTTCATTTAACGAGATGTTTTTAGTGTATGTTTGATCACTTAGTGTTATTGCTAGTGGATTCAATGCCATGTTCCACCATAGATATATGATAAAGTTGTCTATGCTTGTAATATATCAGAACCATGCTAGTAAGATAGTGTTAAACAATATTGTTTCACTACTATAACTAGCATGAGGTACAGGATAAACCTCTGTCAATAGGTTCCAATAACTGCATGTAGCAGATTAAGGGCTAACATTACATACTCTGTTGAGCCCCAAAATTTAAAAAAATAACATTTCATCTCATTGTCAATATATCGGATTTGCTTCTTTACTGTGACAACTAAGGGATGTTCCAATGAATAATCAGTGATTGAAATTCTAACATTTGAATTTTAAATACAATGTTTATTTAGTGTTGTTAGAGTATAATGTTACAAACTACATCAAATATGGTATATTAAAAATAAAACGTACAGTTTTTTTAAGATTAAAATTAATAAAATCGATAATTGATTATAAAACAGGAAAAATTATAAAACATTGTTATTAAAACTAGAGATTAAAATCGGAGATAAAAATGTATAGCCTCTCTGCACTTGTAATTATGTCATTGTTCCAATACTAGTACTAATTCAGGCATTCGTTAAAATTTTTCCGTTGTCACAGTGGGGTAATTCCAGTTGCAATACGTAAATTAGTTTCTTGGCGGCAAGCGCTTCAACACCTATGATTAAGTAAAAGAATCAGTTAAAGACTGATTATTTTCGCAGGTGGCCGATTTATACAATTTAGACATTCAAAAGCTTGTTAAACGATTTGACAAATTTTGAAATAAGTATGAAAATTATGTAGAAAAATAGAGAAAGATATAAGGAATGTAAATAAAACAATTGTTTTAAAAAATGGGATATTTTTCTTAACCGAACCTTACTTTTGGAATAACCCTCATAGCTACTTGATCTCTGCAGTGACAAATGTTGTAGGTAAGATGGGCTATCAACTACTGCAGACCTGCCACATGTCCAGCCGTTTTGGTGTGAGATCGAAAGTTGAAAAAAAACTACATGTAAATTTTCAATGTTTTGTATATTATTTCTTGTCATCCCTTGTTTCCAAATGATCTAGTACAGAGTAATTCAATGTTTCAAAATAGCAGTACTATAGCAAGTAATAATTTATAAAAGTAGAAATCTGATGTATAAGATGTCACCAGGAAAAGGGTTGTGCAACATTCTACTAAAATTGCTTCCAAAAGATTATCAAAGTATCACTTTTTAACACTAGTAAGATCTAATTGGCTTGATTTTTCATCGTTCCAGAATTGTATATTATTTTACAGATGTAATAAAATTACATTGCACTAAAATTTTTTATGCTACAAAATCTCGTTAATGCACTAAATATTCCATATATTTACAAGGATTACTATTGACGTTAACTTAGTCATTAATGAGTACCGCTGACAAAATAATTAATTTAGAATTAAAACAACCTAAAACGTTTTATTCAATAAATATTCTGTAAATTTGCCAAAAAAACAAAAAATACTGTTAATTTAATATACCTGCATACAGGAAAAGATTGCAGCATGGAGCAGATGACAGGTATCCGTGAGCAGCAAGAGAGACTGGCACGACTTCACTTCGAGCTAGGAGCCCAGCAGGAGCTGTTCACGCCCCTAAGTGAGGAGGGGTTGCGACAGGGGGCGGACAACATGAGTGCTCTCATGGCTAGTCTGGAGCAGCTCAGTGAGAGCATTGAACGCCTTCACTCCTTCAACAGCTGAACACTCCTCCATACAAGACCAGTAGTTGTAGTTTCCACATGATTCCATGACATATGTTTGTGTTGCAATAACTATCGGAATTGTAGAGTTTGGTATTAGGTATTTACTTTTGGAATTCAAATTTTTAACACATTACCAAAAAGTGTAACGTCACAAAGAAAAAAAATTTTAAAAGGGGGTACTTTACAATGTAACAAAAAGTTATTTTTCAATATTATATCACTTGATTACAAAACTATGCAATATGAAAAGAAAACATTTTATGATTATAATGTATATTATATTATGAGTATTTTAATTGTACAATTAGTTAAAATGTAGGTAGTAAAATTTATTTAAATTTTTAGTTATAATTTGTAGTGTTAATCTGATAATCAGTCCTTTTAAAGTTTTTGTAGTGGTAAATTATATTTGCAGAAATCCAATGCCTATATGACAAAAATGTACTATCGGTTTAAATCTATCATGGTATTTTATGTGGGTAAAAACAATAAACTTGTACTCAAACTTTGTGTTTACTGTGGATGTTTAAAAATATTGTTATTGTTACAAATGTAATGTTGCTAATTTAAAGCTTTCATTGCTATTGCAAAATGTATTAATCTGTTAATAAAATAATATTTAATGTAAAATTCCATTTAATTCAGTGCTTTAGCATCACTGTGGGCGATTCCATGAGTTAGTCTAAAGGGAGGGGTCTTTTGTTGGTGACTATGCTTTTTGAATATAATTTTTGCTTTGTTTTATAACGTAATAAAGTTTTATAACGATACTAGTTGCTATAAACTTTTTTTTGTTCTAGAAGGTTCAACCTGTTGATTTACTCACTGGAGGAGATGCATGGATTGTTTTAAATTAATGAATCCAAGCAAAATAAGCAAGTCACTCACTGGTTTGTTTACTTTCAGCAGTTGGTATTCCGTTGTTTTATCATAATTGTTAACTGTTCCTTTATTGTACAATAAGAACCTTTTACTATCTGTGATGGTTTTTTACAGATTTTGAAATAAAGACTAAAAAAATCTATTTTGAGATAAAATAAACATTTTTTGTGATTAAATGGAATATCCTCAGTGAATATCAAATGATTACTGGACCACATGCTATAATATTCGTATGTAACTCTTTTTATACAAAATAAATTCTTTAAAATCATAAGTTGGCTTTAACAACAAAATTATTTTACATTTTATACAAATTTTCTTATAAAAGTATATAATTCAAACAACCATTAATCGTAAATATAACTTATAATATAATACAAAATAAAAGACTTCCTACACGATAACACAGAGCAAAACAGAAAAACTCCACTAGAATAACGTATCTTGGTGTAACAAAATTAAGTTTAAATAAAAGTGTTGCTTTAGTCACAAAGTAATAAATCACGCTGGAAAATAAATAAAATGTTAATTAACCCTTTGACTGGTGGGTTTTTTTTTTCTCAGTAGAAGTGTCCTAAAAAGTGAGTTTTTAAATTTTTTATTTTGTGTTTTTTTAAGTGATTTTGGTTTATTGCAGTAGATGTGTTATGAAAAACACTCAATTAAATGTTTTTGAAGTTTTTTTTTTTTATTTATACAGAAATTAATTTAATTATGCACAAAAAGTATTATATTTACAAAATATGAGAATATAATAAAATATTAAGCATTTTCTCGTAAACGTACTAACATACAGGTTAGGTTACAAGTTAGTAACAGTACACAAGTCTCCTCAGAAATCTTTGATAGTATGAAAGGCGCGAAAACAGTCGGACACACAAAGCGGAACAGTGAATCCCGGCACATTGTGTCCCAGTGCCGCCGCTGGTCTATCTGCACACGTAGCATGCTCTCTTTGACTTGTCCTTATCTGTAGCAGGGATGGTGGTGGGAAAATGTTGATCAGTAAGTCTCAGGGGAGCATCTAAGCCAAAAATTTGTCTGCAAGTCTTTCTTGTGCCATTTTAAGTAATCAGTAATTACACAAAACAACCATGTTTATTTATTCACAGTAAACACAACAAAGCGTTTACAACCAAGGAACTAATGTAAAAGTGAGATTATAACCTATATTCACTACACAAACAAATAGAATCAGCTGATTACTTGGAACAACTTATTGAATACCGTTATATGGCCTGAATACTGTCAATTGGGTCTGAAAGAAATAAATAAGCAGCTGTGATCTAATGACGAAAACTACTTGAAACTGTTTCTTATTTTTTCCGTTAGATCACATTTCTATTCAAGCGAGAGATTATTCATCACGAAATATTATTATGAAAACAGTTTAGCGTCATAGCGCTTCCCATACAGCTATCGGGATTACTACAAGCGGCAGCACGTAGGGCACTCCAGAATCCGCTGTGGAATTACTAGTCAAATTGTTCATTAATAAATTTTTCTAACTTTAAACAATTCTTCTGACTTTAAAATTTCATGCTTCAACCATATCGTGTTAACGCTTTTTTTCAGTTAACTGTGTAATATTTGAAGATTTTAATAATTTAAGAAAATTTTGAAAAGAAATATTTAAAGTTGATTTATGTTTAAGTTGAATTATAAGAAAATCGGCTTACGAATAATTGAGAGAGGAATTCGCCAAAATTTTATAAGAATTATAAGCATGCCCATGCTTATTAAATCACGAGAATCACTTTCCACACTCACAACTACCCTGAACATACTAAGATCCTCTCTAAGCACACAAACTTAGATCGAGCTGGTACCAGGCAGTGGACTCCCCTTCCAATCACGTTATCACATGTAGGGACATATGAACCTAGAGAACATGTGTTTCATTGTCCTGGTAGGCAATGATTTTCGTATAACCGACTTCAACTAGATCTGCTGTCTACAGGAGCTTATCAACTTTATAGTTACTCGTGGACACACATAGTTGAATCTTATTATTAACAAACTTTTTCATGTGGATGCACCTCATGACTATCCCGACTGTCCTAAAGTCATTTCTGACTCGTGTCGCAGTGAAGGTCTTACTAAAATGAACAAGTACTACAATTATTTAGCTGAGTACTTTTTTATTGTGATATTGATTTTTATGTAGCTATATTAGTATTGTAATATCTGTGTGATTAATATGAACATATTACAATGAATACTTTATTTACACATAAGATACTTGCTCCGAATGTTACAAATTGAAAATAAACTACTGTTTTCTTTTATAACATACATTTTTTTCATATTGTATTAAAAAATGTTTATAGTATTATTTTGAACATTTAATAGTTTGATCACATTTATGACACCAGTGTTTTAGTTCTTGTTTTAATTTTTCTTTTACTTATATATATTTATATATACAAACTTTTTACTTTTCTTTTCATTGTTTTGTCATATTGATATTTGAGCTAAATATTATATAAATATATGTATATATATATATATATATATATACATATATTTATATGTATGAGCAAGTACTTTTTGCGATTCAATGTTTATTGAAATAAATTAAATTCGGCTATTGCCATTTATACAAATTTAATTAATGTAAATAAAAGTCATTTGACAGGTATTTGGTCTTCCGATCATATGTTAGTTTGGTTATTTAAACACATATGTGAAAGAAACGGCCAAATACAAAATAATTGAATCGTAAAAAGTGAGGGCTCTGTGGTGTAATGGTATCACATTCACCCGGCAAGTGAGAGATCCGGGTTCGAGTCCCGGCGGAGCAAGTACTTTTTGCGATTCAATGTTTATTGAAATAAATTAAATTCGGCTATTGCCATTTATACAAATTTAATTAATGTATATATATATATATATTTTAGTTATTTATTTACCATTTTATATCGAACAAAAAATGTAAAACTAATTATCTCTTAACATAAATATTTTTTATCTTTTGCCTAAACTACTATGCTTTGGATGGAATTGGCTTGCATTCTTGGTTACGACATTAGGTCACAGGTCAAAGGAAATAGAATTTGAACAAAATCAAACACAAAATTTCAATTTTTAACTTCAAATCTTCAAATATTGCTACAAAGTGACCATGAAGACAAAAAAACAACTACACTACAAAGTTTCCTGATCCTTCACAAACAATTCCGAATCTGACACTCTGAAATATTCCATAGAGTACTAAATTTACACTGGTTTAACGATTGATTATGCCAGGGTCTGATGGCACGCCATTTGACACTAACAAGTAAATGCTTATGATGCCAATTTTATCCACAGATCTCTATGGGTTAACCAATTGTCTATGAAAAATAACATTTAATTATCACTAGGAGTATTGTTACTACAATTTATCCATCACTAAAACAAGATATTCTACCACACCGGTAGGGCGATGCATAATAAATCTTAGAAATCATGTGAATTCAATTGCTTGGCGACAACTAAAAGATTAAAAAGTCAAATATGTCCCATGACTGTGTGATTTATTTTGTAGATAAATATTATTTACATATAAAAATAATACTGCCATAAGTACCATACTTAAAGATACTACTTGTAAAATATGGCTGCTCATCAATACATAGATACCAGGACAGAAGATAGTATATAAACCATAAATAATAGATGATAAACCAAGTATCTTCTAAGTTATTCTGGTTCATAACTTGACAGTAAATAACTAACAAAGTTAAAATCTAAAACTGTTTTAAAATTAACATGAAGGTGGCTGTCCCATGCAAGGCCGAAATATCAAAGATTTTAACATGTTCCATCGTGGTATGAGCCAGAAAATTTAGAATAGAAGATAAGCCATGAAAACACCGGCATAAGCTTGAGACTTAGGAGCGATAACCTAGGTTAAATTAAATTGAGTCAAGAGATACCTTTAAAACTCCAAATGTTTAATGTTATGTCCTCTGGACCTTAGTGTAATTCTTTGAGCCTATAGTTATAGTACTTATCAGTAATAATGTATCTCTAAAAATTGTCCATGTAATTTTAAATATCAGAGAGATTACCCATAGTTTTTATACTGATACAAATTTTAATCCATAGCCATCTTCATGAATTTAAATCAATGAAGATTTAACAGGATATTCTGTTAGCTCTAGAAAAATAAGTTGATGGATACTTTAGTATCATCTTGCCATTAATTTTATCTTAAATATTATTTATATGTTTTGCTTGCTGATTATTCTAATTTTATTATATGACCAATTACATATGCCAATTTTGTAAATAATTATTCACAAATTTGTTATAGTTTTAGAAAATGCATATAATTGTAAAATATGTATATTGTATTACATTAAATGAAACAATACATTTTCTTAAATATGTTTGTTGTATTTATTTCATTGAAATAAAAGTGTACATATATATTAATTTTATTTCAATACATTTTTCTGTCCAAAGACATTAAAATTCTTTACAGTTTTGGGCTTATTCGATCAAAAACTGAAAACTTGTTTCCAATGTGAAGACACAACATATATTTGGTTTCAAACAGACAATAGATGGTGAAATATTCAAATATTGTGTTATTATAGTGTGATAATAAATATAAAAAAACAACTACACCACAAAGATCTGTGAATGTATTTTCAGTATGGTGAAATATACAGTAACCGAGTTGTGTGAAAATTGCGTAAAAGTTTTTTTTTTCTCTTAGGATAAGAAGATTATAAATTGCACTTAGTCCTGTAAGAACCTTAGCACTGCATCCGGATATTCAGCATGGGTAAGGCTAGGGGGTAGGAGCCGCCTCCAATCGAGATCCATGAGGAAGAATCAGGGCACTACTCTCAAAGTCATATCCCCCGAAGAAGAGGAGACCAGCTCGTCCAGTCAAAGCAGGCAGGGGGTGGCACACCCTTGTGGAGGCTTGCAAGAACCTCTGACACTTAGGGAATGAATCCCACCAATTCCAACAGTTATCTCCCGCAGTATACTAGACCTATGAATTACCCTTGCACCCCAGAATCTCAACATTTGCGGTTATTGATGTGCCGCTCTTGGACATCCATAAGGTTGCCCAGATTTAAGTGACACATCGGTCTTTGCTATGCCTAGTGGTAGGTACAAGTGGAAGGTACCAGACAGAAGTGATCACTGCTGGGTAGCATCAAAAGTATAAAGATGGTCGAATGCCAAATGCAAGGATATGTTCAAGAAATGTCAAACCTGAAGCCATTCAACGAATGTGCCAGTCAACATCTTTGGCTTCCTATATATATATATACACACACACACACTGTCTGAAAAAGTTACAAATAAAAGTTGTGCAGTTTTAAAAACTATCCACTTGAGTTATGGTGTCACTTTCGTTTATTAAAATGGAAATCCATATTTTTCACCATGGCTTCATAGTCTAAAAAAAAAATAAAAATAAAAAACTTGCCTAGAAACTTTGTTTTAATACTGACTGTTTAAAAAGAATAGAAACGTGGAAAATCATGTTTTTTATAAGTTCTCAATTAAACTTGTTGCATTGAAATGAAAATTTTCAAGTAAGAATGTGTCTACTTTTAAACGTATTTTTCATTAATAAAACATGGTCTGACCTACAAACACTCATAGCTTAAAAAAAAACCTTGTTACACTTTTGGAAAAAATAATTTGAAATGTCTTTTCACATGTCTAAGGTAAAATCAAAACAAAAAATCTTATTTTGTGACCAGTTCTGGAATTGAAAGTATGAATTTGAGATTTATATGGTGGATTCAAAAAGCTTTACTTTGCAATTCCTTTGAGATGTGAGTAGCAAGCAACAAGTAAAACAATAGGACTGGGATGAGATATGTCAAGCAATAAAGAAATGGGTCTAACACTGGGAAGTGAATCACTCCAATTTGTCAAAGACACTGCCAAATAAATACTGATCATGATAACAAAATTCTCTAAAAGTGAAGAAAATGTAGTAAGGAATCTATCTGATATAGTAAATACTTTATCTCTTTTTCTACGCCAGTAAATGAACAAGAGATCATAGGTATGGCTGATGCAACAAATCCAATATTAGCTGATAAGGAGAAAATCTCTGCTTGAAATAGATGGTTCGTACAACTTAGTAATGTTTTGGTTTATTGTTGAATCTGTCACCTATAGCATGGTGTAAATGGTTTAAAAGCATGCTATTTTTAAGCTTTTTCAAAAAATGCTCTAAAATGAACTGTAATCAGTGCCAATCGATTTTCCTATACCCAACTTATATAAAGTGATTTGGAAACTGTATGACTCACAACAATAAAAATATGATTGGCTCCATATCAATTTAGTTTTATAAAGTACTAGCGGGCCCGGCGCGCTTTGCTGCGCATTTCAATAATTTTTTGCAAAAGTTGCCCGCGGCTTCGCACGCAATTTCCCGTTGAAAACAGTACACTGTATTCACTTATTCTTTTTCTATCACATTCTAAACATTGCTGAGATAATTGATAGTCGTTCCATCGTGAGCCTCTTGGGCGTATTATGAAGGTATGTACCATATTCCTGCCTCTATCTAGCTGTTACCCACGGCTTCGCACGCAAATCTTAAGAACCGAAGTCCTTATATTACTTAGTAAATTTTTTTTTTACTATAATAAATTTTAGATTAAATTTAGTTATATCTCCGATGCCACGATTGAGCTTGCTTTGTTGTCTCGATCGAGAGAATATGTACACACGGAGTTTTGAGAACCATACTTCTGTCAAAAAAAACAACTAAGGTTGATTTTATAACATTCTTTATATTTGTAGCCAACGTAAGATAGTAATTATGATATCTGCATTACTCTTCTGATCAAGCATGAGCATGGTTTATATTAAATAAATATTGCAGTTAAAGGTGAATTTTTACGTCAAATTTGAATTGTATTATCTGGATAGTAAAGTCTATGTTTAACAGTGATTGCAAAAACAGTTTAAACAAAATTTGTCGTTTCTCTTAAGCTTACTCTATGCTTTAAAACTATAAGTGTAATATATGTTTACAAAGAACAGCTGATTAAAAATTTGAAAAGACGTTAACATATGTTTGCTGCAATGCATTTCTTATGGGTATTTCTGTAACCAGTGGGGCGGAATCCTGAATCGGGAAAGGGATGGCATAGCTTATAAACCTTCTCCGTGGAAAAATACATATACGTACAAATTTTTCATCATGATCGGTCCAATAGTTCACGATTCCATAAAGGACAAACATACAAACATTCATTTTTATATATATAGATTTTGTTTTCTAGTGTCTGTTGTCAGTGATATGAATTCTAGGAATGAGGCTTTAATGTACTTTTTTATTTGACTAAGGATTTCAACTCACTAGACCATGATAGACCTCTCACGTAACTATCATTACTTGGTGTCCAGTGGTCATGCATATTTGTGGGTGGTGTCCATCTTGGAAGACCGTAGTGTTGATATTCAGCTGTTTTTTAGAATGAACATAGGTTGGTCAAATCAGTTCCTTTTCAGTCAGCTATTTAAATTTAATTTTGAAACCCCAAATTCAGCGTTGGGCCTTATTTTCAATTCATAAACAAATGTACCTCCTCCATCCACGGACCGAGTCATGCAAAATGCCCTTTAGCCGTCCTCCCTCCCCCTCCACTCACAAAAAATATAAAAAGTACTTCTTCCATGGTATATTTTTTAACAGATTGAAACTTTAGTTATCAATACAACAGGATATTATTTGTTTGTGTATTCCAATTATAAATCTAATCATTTATCACAAAAGACTACTATTTTGTAATTCAGTAGAAAGAAATTTATTTCCAAAAGTTTGCATAGGATTTAGCTATTATTTTATTTTTTGCAGTTTAATTTTTTTAAGGTGACATGAACTCACCATAGATTTAGGTTTGGACCAAGTGTTGTTCTATTGGTAGTTTAGATAGTCCTTAAACTCTTTTCTAGGCCATCGTCAAACGAATGTAAGTTTTAATTAACTTTGGTTTGGAGGAGGAACTATGCTTATCACTAGAAACAGACACATGTTAAAGTAACATATTCGTAACATCCAGTTGTACTGTCAGTGTTTATGCTGACATAACACCAGTGATCAAGGAATAATGTCACTGAAAGGAATGTTAAATTGAGTTTCAAAGTAAGTTAAGCCCATGTTATCTAACTTTTTGCTTGTGAAAGTACAGAAATTTTACTAATTTTGCCATCCTCCGAAGCTGCCACCTAGTTTGCCTAATGAACACCACTTGCCTGTATTCTTCTCAGTTATTTTGTAGATTTTATATATATATATATATATATATATATATATATATATAAAGTTTACTGAATATAATAGCTGTTACCCGCGCAATATTTCAGCAAATTTACATTAGTGCCAGTTTAATTTGGATTATGAAACGTAAAAACTGAATTTTAAAATATTCAATGTAACTTTTCTTATAGTTTGCTTCATAAAAACCTTCCATGGATTTCAATGAACATTTTACAAAAGGAATTAACCGAAGTGGTCCAGTCGTTCTCAAGATTTGCGCTTAGCAACACATTTTGCAATTCATTTTTACTTATAAGACTAGCTGTACACGCGGCTTCGCACGCAATCTTTAGAACCGAAGTCCTTATATTACTTAGTAAAAGCACTTATGATTTAAAATTATGGAGTTCTATGAAATTTTAAAACGTAAGTAGGCATACATCAAGTAGATATTATTTATGGTAAATTGCATCAGAGTTTAACTTAATTGCTATATCATGTTTGGCACGTGTATGAGTATTTCTGGTTCTAATTAATTATATACATAACGTCACAGCTGAATCTGCCTTGTCATCCCGGTCAAGAAAACAAATCTCGGATCACACAGGTCTCGGAATCCTACTTCGGTCAAAAAGCGTCTATTTCTAGCCTTTATCACATATTTCAGGTCTAAGATATTTCCAGTACCATAGTAGAGTTTGCCTTGTCCTGACGAAGAAAAAAACATATACTTATGAAGGACCGAGAAGCCTATTTCGGTTAAAAAGTGCCTACTTCAGATCGTTTAAGTACACTTACAATGTCACATTTTAACTTGCAACATTTCCTCGATCAAACTGTAGTAGATAAATCAAATCAAAATCATTTATTTCTCATTGACATTAACATGTATCGAGAATGGTCAATATGTATAAAATAACTAAATACTAAAAATATTCTTATTAAAGTATGTTATTGTTATATCTGGTAAAACTACAAATTAAAAATATATTGAAAAACAGTTCTCGGAAATCTACTTTGGTCAAAATCGTCTACTATCGGCTTCTTTAATCTATTTTCAGTTTAAAATATTTCCAGGGGACATAGTTGTTTATTTTGTTGTCCTGATAAAGAAAATATACACATACGTAGGACCTATTACGACCAAGGGGAAGTAATACCTACTTCCTATGTACTTTAGGTATAAGGGGGAAATCCTTATTAAGGTTATGCAACGTAGCGGAAAATACGGAGTGGCTATATGCCCGGTCACCGGTCTTGGTTTCAAAGAACGGGAACGACTATGACGTCACAGACTGTGACGCCAAAGGCTTTGAAATAGCACTAGCACTGTGCATTGTTATTAAAATGGCGGGTTGTAGAAAGTTTAGTTCTTTTGAACAGTTGAAAACTTTTATCAATAATAAAGAAAATACGGACCATATTCAATTAAGAATAAGTGATTCGAGAACAATTGCGTTACTTTACATCTGTCTGACTCATCCAGACGTTTGTATAACTGACAGTATTTTGCCGAAAATAATAAAAAAGTTAGGTAGTGATGTAGACTGTATGCTATATACTTTAAACTGTACCAAGATCCCTTCTATAAGAACTTACAGTCCTGCTAAAGTCCGATAATACATAAGTGATTGATAATAAAACTATTTTTAATCGGTAAATGGAAGAATTTTCAAATATCTCAAGACGAGAGACTAATTTCCCTCTTACCACTTACATACAATATACAATGAAATCATAACCATTTGAGTGTTATTACTAAATAAAACAAATGTTCCAGTTATTTTATGCTATTAAATGACATACACATTTAATATGACAAAAGTTATTTATAATTAATTATGATTTCTCTTAATGACTATTAATTGAAACATTCCAGTAAAATTGAGAGAAACAAAACTATATCTTAATAAACTACGAAGTGTAGATTCTGGTACATAGTTAATTTTTAGTTGTATATTTCTTATTTTTAATTTATTTAAGCGTACACTTACATTACCGTTCAATACATTACCAATGCATTATGTAATTAATAAAATATTCTACAAATTGTGTTTTTTATATTTCTAAGGCAGTGGTGTCATGGCTGCCCTGACGTCACCACTCATCGCCCGGCTGTCTAATCTACAGACGGTAGCCGGCCATATAGCCACAGCGTCTTCCAAAAGCCACTGTTAAAATGCCATATCACAAATTCGTGGGTTTAGAATAAAAGGGTACTAAGTGCACAATTCCTAAAATTTTCAGGAGGGAGCATCAAAGATTTGACATATCGGTTTGAAATTGTTTCAGGCTCAAATAACTTGCTTGTAGATTTTTTAAATGCTATATCATCTAAAAGTTTGAATTATTCAATTAGTTAGTGGTTAAATGATTAAAGTTCTTTTAAAAAATTAAACTTTTGTTTTCAGTTAGAACCTTATTATTTTTAATATTTTAATAATATAACATAAAAAGGTTCCAAGAGGTAGTTAGAACTATTTTATTTAACTTTTTTTTTATGTGCTTATTTAAAAAAGTTCTATTTACTAGTTAGAACTATATTAATCTAAAATATAAGCAATCATTTAATGTAAGACAGTTCAATGTACCACTTAGAACTCTATTAAATTAAATGAAATCACAATATTATTTTTTCCACCTTTCAGTCATAAGATTAATTTCTAATCTTATAACACCAGAGCATCATATTTGAATAGGTAAACAAAATAAACAAAACTACAATTAGTATAGTTAATTTTATTATTAACAATGTCGGTATAAAAAATTTACAAAACTGCACTAATTAACTTAAGTGCTATGTCTATCACACCTGGATTGTGAAAACAGTAAATAAAAATATGATATTTCTAAGAGAGTTTTCAACACAATGTTTAGTGAGCATTAAGAATTACTTGATAATACTCCCTATCTACTATAGGCATAAATCTTTCCATTCTTTTTAAATCCCTCTTCTTTTCTGGCTTCAGCTTTATAATGCCTTGTACTGTTCCAGGTTCTTCATAGCTTATATATTCTGTTAATCTTTCTGAAGTCTTTCTTCTTTTTTGATGTTCTCATAGTTGGTTTAATGTTGACATGCTTCATTTCTTGCCCATGTAATTCATTATACTCAACCAATCCAAAGACTTGGGATAGTTTTTAGTGAACTTATAAGTGTAAAGGGTATCAGTTTCATATTGAGCTCTTTACTGGATGCTGCAAAGTCCAAAAAGTCATTTTCTGTCATCTGCAAAACAACATAAGGATTTTTCCGGTTAACAATTTTCAAATTCTCATCAGACTTACAGGCGAGAAAAACTCAGTACCACTAAAACCGCTTTTTCAATGTGGCTGTGAATGTTGTCTACTTCTTGGACAGCTCCATGACCAGGTGTTGAATAATTCATTGTAATCGATGTGAGTTGAGGATTGTTTTTAAGAATCAGCATCATAGCCCCCGTCATCATTTGATTTCTGTTTTTGAGGAACACATGAGTCACTCCAAGTTATCAAGTTGTCGGTTTCTGGAAAATCTAGCAAAACTTTCTTCACAATTTTATATACAGCGCTGGCAATATCATTGCCTGTACGACCACCTGTTACCTCTGTCCACAGAGCACAGTAAACTTTCTTACCATTTTTTGTTTTCAAATGGGCAGTTAAGTTGTAAACATTTAATTTACTAAAGTAAAAAAAACTGCTAATCTCAGCTCTTGGGCAAGTAATTACATTTTGTAAGTCAAAACTTAATACAGTAGCATCAGAGTTTTCACGATCTTTATGTCTTGCTTCTCGCATAGCATTTTTCTCTGCTACATGAAGTTGGTATTTTTCTGAATCTGCAGGCAACTTCTCTTTAAGACTCACCTTGTGCTCTTCACACGTGTCACAGCGATCACTTTTTGGAAAATGGAAATCCATGTTAAATTCTGTTAAGAATATTCTCCTATACATACTCTCTTTAATAATAGTATCAGGATGTTTTTCAACAAAAAAGAGAATACATCTTAGAAATATTTAATGAACTGTCTAAATACTGTTTAGAGGAATTCTTTCTGCAGTAATGTGATTCCACAACTGGGAAGGATTTTATATGTATCCTGACATCATTTTTAGCGTAAGCAGGAATCACAGTACTTTTGTTATGTCCTCTTTGGTCATTTTTTGGTAGGTCAGTCTCAGGGTCTTTCTTAAGATGGGGACATTATAAATTGGTTTCTGAGAAATGCTTAAAGTGCTTAAAAAGAAGGTTTTACAAACCTGGATTCTTTCATTGTTAATATTAAAATAGTATCGAAAAGAAAAACTGACGTCTTGATACAGAGTTTTCAACACCTTTATTTTGTTTTCTGGCTGTTAGCGATCTTTCAGTAAGATTTTTTAAGAACATGTACTTCTCATTTTTGCGTCTTTAAAGTATAAAAAGCCTTAAATACTGCCTGTCTTTCATCGCAAGTAATCTTCTTATTGCAAAAGAATTTGCAATTGTTTAGGCAGTCTTTTTTTGTTTTAATTTCTTTTCTTATGAATTAGTTTACCTTTTTGATTGATATATTCTTCCCCTGCCTGGTGTTTTCTTTTTCCTTTGGTTTATTTTCCAGTTATCTGGAGTTTGTAATCTTTTCCTAGGCTTCTTCTGGACAGGCAAGCTGTCAATATCATCTGGAGTGCCTTCAGTGATTGTCTGTTGAATTTGTTCGTCCTCAGGAGTAGGGTGAGGAGACTTGTCCGGAGTAAATACCAAAGTTTGTACTGATTCATTAGAAGAAAGTTCTGTGACAAAATCACCTTCATTAATGCTTTGTGTATCTTCTTCAATAATTGTAACTACAGTTCCATCTAGTACATTTAAAAAAGTCTTCTTGCACTTCGTCACAGTTTTGATTTGCTGTTATGACTATAAAAATGTTCCCTTCATCACTAAAAAGTTTTTGCCTATCATGGTTGTCCTCAGCGAGTTGGTCATGACTGTCCCTCAGCGAGTTGATCATGGTTGTCCTCAGCCAGTTGGTCATAGTAATTATCCTTTGTGGTTTCATCATGGTTGTTGTCTGTGATTTCATCATGATTGTCCTCTATGATGTCATGGTTATCCTCTGCGGTTTCTTCATGGATGTCCTCCATATATTGCTCAAGGTTATTGTGGTGCACCATAATTACTGGAAATAAGAACACAGATTAGATTAGGTAGATTATAAATACAACCTAGGTAGGTAGGTTATTGCGTAGAACATGAAAAATGCAAATACGTACTTATTCTTTACAAATAGCCTATCTATATTTAGGTAGTTATTGGTTATCTCAATAGGAGTTAATAATTAATTTGTACTGAATTTGGACTGTTTTGTGTAATTTCATGAAAATTATTGAAATCCTATATTAACACGACTTACATTTCTGAGTTACTTGGATCTAGTATGTTTACACATTCAGTGGGATATTCTTCTACTTGTTCATCTTGGATGTCATCTCCTTGTTCATTGGGATCACCCTTTGTAGGAAACATAGTTGTTGTTTACACATTGATCAAGATTGCTCTCTGAACCAGCATTGCTAAAATCAAAGAAAAAATTCAGAACATACATGAATAAAAACTAATGGAATTATAACCAAATGAAAACACTATAGACTTTAATAGAAATTTTGATTGATAAAATTCATAGCTATTTGAATAAAAATACACAAATTTAGCATTCAATTTGGATTCTGGTATATAGCCATTTACCAGTTTTAAATGTTGTTTTATCTATGTTAATGGTTTAGAGCAAAACATCAGTATGGGTTTATTTTAGGTTAGATTTCTTACCTGTCAGAAGTGAAACTCTGATTTCTTGGAGCACACTGATCTTCACTATCATCTAGTGCCTCTAATATTTCACTATCGTTTATGGAACTCATATTAGTTATTAAAACATCCCAATAAATAATATTACAGTTTCTAGGAAAACCGCAAGCAAAAATAACCTTAATACATTGAATCAGGCTTTTACATCAGCTGATAGAACCTTACTTGCATTGAAAAAAGATAATTCATTTAAATAACATGGTTCCATCTGCAAATGGAACCTTATTGAACTAAAAACTATTTGTTTTTGGGACCAATATGGTTGTAAGTTGCAGTTAGAACCTTCTTCAATTGTAAAAGAGTGACTTTAGCAGATAGAAACTATCTTATTTTGCTTATTATTAAATTATCAGCTGACATAAACCAAAACAGATGTTTAGAATACATTCAGTTTGTCAGTTAGAACCTTATTACACAAAACCTCATTTTATGAAAAAATGTCAGTTAGAACCCTTTTATTCTAAACCCACGAATTGTCAAGGAAGCCCGCCAGTTTAAAAGTAACTTATGTGAAAAACACTCATAACTTTGTTCATTAAGGTTACATAGCAGTATTTAAATAATATTTAAGATGCATTAGATGATTTAAGTTCGTCATTGGCGCTATCTGGAGTAAAATTTTGATATTATCATTTTTATTTACTATCTGCATTGCACTACTAATTCATTAGCACCGTTTACATAGGATAGGTTTGATCAAATGTAAATGTAAACAGATTTGTTTCAAGCCAATTTGTCGACATAAATCTGAAGGTGTAAACAGCTGTCTTAGTGCTAGTTTCATTTGGATCATGAAAAGTAAAAACTACAATAAATTGTTCTAAATTCTAAAAAATATTTCAGGTAACTTTGCTTATATTTCGCTTCATAAAAACCTTCCATGGATTTCAATGAACATTTTACAAAAAGAATTAACCGAATTGGTCCAGCCGTTCTCGAGATTTGCGCTTACCAACACATTTTGCGATTCATTTTTATTTATAAGATATAATATATGTTAGCTGTTGCATCACTAAATTTCAGTGAACTGAAATCCAAAGCTGTCATAGAAACATTGGATGTTGGATGGGTACAACTTTGAAAGTTTGTTGATGAGCAAACAATTAATTCACAGTTGTAAGTTACTGTTTGTCAATTATATGCCATCGTTTCACAACCTGATTGGAAGGTTTTTATTAATACTAGAAAATTCACATATGTATAATCATAAAAACAGTTTTGAAACACAAAAAAACAGTTACTTTTTCAAAACATTATTTTTTAGAGTTAGAGAAATTTTGTTAAGCATGTTTATGTGACGTGTTATTTTAAAGGAAATTAATTGTTTACTGTTTCATAGTGCCAAGTATAAGTTTCAATAAACGCCTGCTCAAACACATAGACTTAGAGTTCTAACTAGATAACATTTCATTATGTTTGCTCTAACTAATAATGTTTATCTGCTTTGTTTATTTGACTACATAAAAAAGAAACACTTGTATGTATAAAGGTTAGTAGGGTATGATAAGTTTTAAAAACAAAAAAAGACCAAGCAATAACTGGCGCCAGTATTCAATGTGGTTATCATATACGTTATTCGTTCATGTCATGCTCAGTTGCTGGACTTCCAAAATCAAACCTTGCAACTGTTTTTTCCCCATCAAACTCTAGTGACACATATATGGCTACAATCATTTGTTTGAATAAGTCCTGGTTTGTCAACAGTTCATAGTACAACCCTTTCTTTGACAGAAACATTAAATAACGAAAATATGTAAATTGCATTTTTTGTTAGGCTTGTCAAGACAAACCTATTTTGAATTATAGTTTTGATTATTTAATATTCTGTATGTCACCAAACATAAAATATATCAGACATTCATCTGGCTGCATGGTATCTAATGACAAACAGAAGTTTATACTACGCAATATGGTATTAAGCAATTGTGTTAAGTAAACTGTAACAGCAGCCACAGAAATACATTATATTCTAATTCAGGTATTCCAAACGAGGGTGTATACCTGAAGATTAAAAACATATATACAAGTTGAAGGAATAGACTGAGGACAGTCACAGTTGCTACACAATCCTCATATGGATGTGAGATCTATTGTCTCGATCGTCAAACAAATGTAGTAGTGATAAATTCATCCTTGGGTATGAGGTTATCAGATATCATTATTAAACTGTGCTCTATAATTATACACCAGAATTCACTTCACTTTCGCTCAGTATTAACAAAGTCTGAATTGCAAATTGTGGTGTATAGTTTCAAATCATTTTATATAGGAATTTAGTCTGTATTAAGTATACAAAAAACAAATGTTATAAAAGAAACAATAGCTACATACCACTGTGCAAAAAATATTTTTGATTAATGACAGGCTATGATTTTATTTAGTGTCCAGTATACACGGCTTTACAGAGCAATACGAGTCAGTCTTAATTCTAGGATCTTATTCTATGGTTGAATTATTCTATTCGGTCTATAAATAACCAATAATTATCTATACCTATATTTCAAAGCCAGATAGATTAATTGATTTGAAGGTTATATGTTTTATTAAGATTTTTGCTGTAGGCATGAAGATCTACATGATTAAAGAGTAATTTATAAAAAAACTGGTATATGTCCCCTTCTTTTAAATGGAGGAAAATATTAGGTTTTGCAAACCAAGATATATGTACAGATATCAGTTTCAAAAGTAGACAGATTGTGGTATTTAGTATTTCTGCCGCAAAGTTTTTGATTAGATAGTACCACTGTAAGTGTTCATAATTCACATGGAACAATAATTCGATTATCAAGAAAGAATTACAATTGGACAGAAATCTCTAAAATCACTGTTCTCCGAAATACACATTATTTTGATTTTTTTTACAACTGTTGACGTGTAATAAAACATAAGTACAAATTACTGGGTAAACTGAATCAACTGCGTAACTGTTTGAAATTGTCCTATTACAATAAATAGTATAATTTGCACAGTAAATGTTTATTTGTATTTGTTAGTTTAGTACTTAATAAAATCTAACTAGCTCATTACTAGTACTAGTTTGTCTGGCATTTTACCAAGGCCATTACAAGGTAATGTTACAAAACCAGAAAGATCACAAGGTTTTGTTGCAAAACAAAGTAGATCGAAAATAAAAATGCATTTTCTTTAAAAGCATTACACATAACTAGTAGAAACAGCCTGCCTAATACTCTGCATATCCTATATAAGCATGAATAAAAAAAAACGTTTTTTATATTACAACAAATAATGACAATTTTTTCTAAGTTAGTGACATATTACAGACATATTATCAACATGTGATGTACCTGGATAATACCAAGGTCAAATTATAATTGAAATCGGTTCTAAATTAGCGAGATTTCAAGGTACGCGTCGGGTTATGTGTCCTGTCCTCTCTGTGCTGAAAAATCTATTAATGGTTTTAAACGGAGGCGGCTACGCTAGCCCGAACCGCTTAGGCGGCCTGAGAGCACAATGTTGTGTGTGCAAAAATGAACTTTGGTACCCCTTACAATGATAGTTGTTAAGTAAAACATATTGTAACTCTTTCAATCCTTAATAGGTGTGACGTAGTGAACTTGCGGAAGTAGGAAACTTCTGATTCTTGTACGGTACATTATTTGTTGGTTCGATTTGTAAAATAAAATTAAAACCCGCTCTATAACTACAGAAAACTTTTGTTTTATTTAATACTTAGTAAAAATATTCAATTACATTAAAACACGTTGAAGTACATTTACACACACACAAACAAATTGAATAAGGTATGTCGGATTTTATACATAAACTTAGAAATGAATCTTCCTAGCTTTGGCAGTTTAAAATGTGCTTACTAGACCATTATAATCTAAAGATGATGAAAAATAATTTTCAATTGACAAAATTGCAAGGTTTTTAGGTATTTTTTTGTGAAATGGTATATCTTATATAGGTTTTTATTGGTTTTAATTATGAAAAACTTCTTTCCGCCGAAGCTTCCGACATTGGCATAGTCAGGAGTACTCGCAAAGTAACCCACAAATTTATGTAGTCCCACTTTGCAAAAGAAAGTTCAGCACGCGCATACGCGTTTTCCGGCCTAAAAAATGAAGATAAGCTGGTAACTATTTTTAATGCTCAAAAAATCTTTGAATAATTTTATTGTTATTAAAGCTATTAAATGGAAAAACGATTAATAAATAAAACTAAAAACTAAAATGTAGAATTCAAAACGTTCCTATGTTTGGCATGAGGTCTTTGATAGATATCAGCTCCTCACATAACTCCGCTTCTTTGAGACTAACATTCTCATCTGAAAGTATGTCTTCTAGTTCTTTGTATTTAACAAGCAAGTCCTTCCTCATCAATTTAGGCAATTCATCAATTTCAAAAAGAATTCCACTTTTGGCTTTTTTGCCTTACGCTGTTAAAATATCTCCTGCAAAGCCGTATTGACAATCTCAACTAATGGTATAAAAACTTTAAATCACTCTTGGGAGTCAATTATAGTTTTATCTTTGGCTTCGTAATTAAATTGATTTTTCTTCCTTCTGATACGTGGTGTTTTAAAGCTTGCTTCGACTTCTAACACTTCAGCCAGCTCTTTGGCTTTCACTCAACAGGTAAGGAATCACGAGAGTCTTTAAAAAAAATCCCCAACTGACTTAAAACTTGTGGTTGAGAGAAGTTTACAGTCTTTGATTTCAATATCTTACTATAGTGATGTTTATTTTAAATAAGATGGTGTTGATAGTCACTTGTTTTACCTGTGCTCAGTCCTCTTTCTGCCTCCACCCATCTTTCATAGCACTTTAGATGTGGGGAAGTTTCATGACGTGTCAGTATAGTTCCAATGTGCCTTAAATCGCAGTTTCCGCTTTTATATGACAGCGAAAAATCTGTACTGGAACATGCAGTTGCAGTCCTAAATAAGTTACAACAAAAGTAGTAAACACTATTGTTTTGTGAAGAATACACTAGCCAACGTCTCCTCACTTTTCTCCTTTTGGCGCTATTCGATAGTAAAACAGATTAGAAAATAATCTGTCTGTAATAAATAATTTCAAAATAATCTCATCCTTGGGATACTTTTCTAAATACAGTCCCTCAGCTATACTATAATATAGTCACGATAATTTGGATTAAGATGTATAGGCCATGTTGCAGGGTCTTACAATAGGAATGGAACTGTGACGTTCGACGAGCTGGTGCCTTCACTTCCTTGCTCATCCAATGAACGATTTACATTTACAGTTATGAAATCTTGATCTCGGACATTTTCATCTGATAGTAATGTTCCACTATTCTCAGAATCTGGTGGTTGTAATTCTTGTCCGTATCTGTTCTTATCTTATTTCGTGTTCATCAGTTACGGGTCAATGTCTCTATTAGAGCTCGGATGTTGTAGTTTCGATGAATACTTGACGTAATATAGCCATGGATTCTGCTTCTTTCAAGGATTTAGCTTTCCGCTTCCTATTTTGACTTTCAGATGGCTAGGAAAACATTATCAGTTCATTAAGATTACAAACAGTTATTTAAAAATAATATTTACACAAAACAAAAGACTAATAAACACAAGACTCATATTAAAAGCACCTTAACAAAACTCATCACTACTAACTCTGAAAACGACTTATCTTAATAAAAGAATTATCGTGCACAATAGGGCAGATCTGCAAGCGCTAGACAGTAGATGTGCACGTCAGCGCGTACGCACCCGTCATTCAAAGAACACGATGAGGAGAGCGGTGAGAGATACACAGAGTTGACGAAGCGTCCTGTGAGTTTTGTGACTCGCTTATCTACATTAATCAAGTGCCCATTTTATTTGTTAAAACAACAAAAACTGAAGCGTATACTTGTTCTCTCATAGCAATAGTTTAGTTGTTCAAAAAAAGTTATAACATTTAATATCCATTGAAAAGTCCATAATACTTATATTTTTACTATGTAAGGTTTTCATTATACTTGTATCTTCCTGTTCGGCGCCCCGCACACGCATCAGGTTCCACGTCATAACCTGTCCTCTTCTCTCAGCGCCCGTTCTGATGAACTCTCGAGAAAGAGAGCCATCCACGTTCTTCCGAAAGGAACTGGAGCGGACAGAAACAAATCTGACTAGTTTAGCCACCCTCTTCAGAAATTTTGAAGTTTTCGAGTATTCTCGGCTACGCTCGGCAGTTTCGTATGTCACGTTACGACCACGTGTAGTCGTATAGACAGCTAAGCTCATCACTTCTCTTTGTTATTCTCAATTATTTCTTTATTAGTAACTTTGAGATTGTGTGTTTGTTTTTTTTTAGTGTGGATAGCGAAGCACTGATCTTATTTGTGCAAGAATATACAACAGCTCTGGTCCCAATTATATGAATAATTCAACGCATGGCAAGAGATTGCGTCTAAAGTACATGCACGCAAATTACTGTTTGTTTTCTTTCAAAAAAGTTTACTTTCACAACAAAATTGCTCGTACATTATGTATTGTTGGAAATGATTTTGAGAAAATGTAAAACTGCGCTTGGATCTTTCCGGTTATTTGTAAGGCACTTCAGAATATTCAAGTATATCCATTCCACCATCGAATTCGGCGCGGACCGGAAAGGAATGGTCAGCACAGAATTGTACGTGTGTAGCGGTATTTTCCGACTTAGGTTGTGTCTACCCCGTCACGTCACGTCACGTCCGGAGTCGAGAGGATGCTCTTGAGGTCAAAATGGACGGAACGTGACATGACGTTGACGTTAGTCACCACATCTGTATTGAAACGAAACAGTTGACTCATCGGGTGTGCTTTAGCAGGCTGAGCTAAGATGATTTAAATCAATATTATTTTTCACCAAGTATTTTAGTGTGCATTTTTAATAAATTAGTTTTATTGTACTGTTGAATCACTATGGAACGTACCGTACTTTGTTGTTATAGGAAAATCTTATATAAGCCAACATGTTAAACTATATTATATTACAAATACAAGCAAAATTTAATATATCCGTGCTTATATATAGATCTAACTTAGGAGAGGGCGAGTAGGGATGAGGGATGAGGTAAGTAGCCGAAAGTAAATTGTCTTGTTGTCATATATATCTTATTAATATTAAAAATTAAGTGTAACTGCGCTATTTATTGTGTTCTGATTAGCCGCGTTTTTAAGATGGGTAATTTGAACTGACGGGATTCTAGAATATTATATTTATAGAGAACTGCCAAGGTGAAACGAATAAGCAAGTCATTGGTAGAATGTACAAGCTATTTGCAATTCTCTTGTGAATATTTTTCTTTGCAAAGCTCCCTTGTTAGCCCAGGTACTATGTGAGGTTGAACATAAACTGAAAGTCTAACACAGTTTGAATTTAATATAAGTAAATTTAATTATGAAATGTAGTTCATAAAAATGACTTGGCATTTAATTCATAAACATGGAATGTTTTAAAGTAAGTATGCAAAATTAACACTTAAGTTTTAATTTTATAAGAGGGAAACAAGAACATTTTATATTAAAGTATAAATGACGTTTGATATAATGTTTAATATATGTAACTATGCAACTTGTCTTGACTACTCAGTTCCTCATGGAATAGTTTAGGAGATTGCGCAATAGCCAACTCTGCTTCCAACTAATCGATATTATAAACTTTTATTGCTGACGTACTACCACAGATGGAATTTTACAAATACAATAGAGGACTAAAACTTTTGTATGAAATTTACTTACATGTATAAACCAGTGGGGGAGTTGTCAGAATCCAAAAATGTTTTAATTTTATGTGCAAAGTAATGGTTTTTACTATAGCTTTTACTACATTTATTGTTTTTAGCTACATGGTTATTGTATTACAAAATTTGATCCTTTCAAAATTGTCAGATGCACATTGACAAGATATATTCATCTTACACAGCTTATACAACTATGAAGAGTTGATATTTTAACACTACAAAGATTCAAGTGTCCAAGAAACAAATAATAGTGATGTAACTATTGAAGTATTAAAAAATTAGTTAATTTATTACGAGATCCACCCTGCTATAGTCACTAAATTTGCCTGTTAGTTTTTTAAATATATTATAAAAAGTTATTTCAAATATATTATTAAAAGCAATATTCAATTATTCAAAACTCAAATAATTTACGGCAAAGATAAGAAGTATTTACTACTTATGTGTGACATCAATTGTTGTAATAATATCTGAGTAATAATGTATTACTCTAATGCTGTAATAATCATTACTAATAAAATCAAACTAAACTAAACTTCTACAAAACCAAAATAGTATAAAAAATTTTTCTTAGATTCAAATCAAATTGCCTTTTGTATTGTGTTAACAATTAATTATATTACTTTACTAAACACAAATTAAAAAAAAGTGTAGAAATGCAATGCAATTATTCATATTAAAAGACAATTGAAACAACAACAAAAATTCTGTATAATTGGCAATTTAAAATTCCTAAAACAACTATGAACATTTTTAAAATTTAAAGTTAACATGCTTCTGAATGGTTTACGATTGCAGTCTAAATTTCTTCATAGATTTTACAAATTATGAGTCAAAAAGTCTAAAATTGTAATAATTTAACTCAACACAAATTGGATTCTTCTTTTTCTAGTAACTCAAAACGTACTTTAAACTTTTTTCAGTATCAGATAATTCTACATATAGTAACAAGGTCAAGTAAGTCTGTCATTGCACAGTAGTTTGCAACCCCATTTTCCTTTTTACTCTGTGCATAACTAAAACATTGACCACAACCAGCCGAGCTGACAGGAACAGTAATCAGAACCTGCAACATCCTGAATATTTGGCGTTAGTTCTTTCTATACATAGCTTGTCAACACCCTTAGAGCGTTTTCAAACACACTCCCACATAAGGTTATACACTCTTTTTGATAAATTAAGAGGTGACAACAATATGTTTTATAATTATTTTCATTATCATTCATCATTATGTTTGTCCCACAAAGATGAGTTATTTGTAAAAATCACATAATTTATTACATATTTTAATTTGACTACACAATTTGATAAAAATTTGTTCTATGTTGATAAACAGATATAAATTGTATTTATAAATTACATTTTTCACAGTTTTATTTGGTTGTCAAATTTGTATACTTCTGTTTGTAATGTTTAATAACGGCAAATGACGAAATATTAGACTATTTAATTCAAAGAATTTTACTTCAGGTTTAATATGCAAGCAATTTCCACAGCCTGAGTAAATATCCTCTTTTATTTACTCAAATTAACAAGCAAAGGAGTGTGCCACACCATTTATTGCATAACACACTCCACTGAGGTAGCATGCAAGATTTCATATCTATAGCATATTTCACTCTTATCCTACAGTTAAATAGACAGCCAACCATGCATAAAATAAAGGTTAACATCTCCCTGATAGACAAAAAGAAATTGTATCAGCCTACTGAGTGATAGGCTTCTCAAATGATGCACAGTCAAATTACATGGTTGGAAATGTCCCATCATAGAACTTATTCTCGTCTATGTGGAAATTAAAATTCATTCTAAATTTAAAGTCTACATATGATATCTTTTTCAAGATATCTTGCTACATGATACACTTACATTTCTGTTCACAGGTTAGGTTTCATAATAACAATTTCCAATCGGTTACGCCAACGCAAAGTACAATGAAATCAAATCTTGTCACCCGCTTTTGACTTTCCAGTGTATTATTTTTAATCTATGAATAAAAATTTGAACGTTAAAATTTTATACGATTGTACTCATATTTTTGTTTACTTATTTATTTACTAGCACTTACTTGTATCCGCAGCTTCACACGCAATTCCGTAGGTTTATGAGCACTTTTGATTCAAGTGAGTTGCATTTCCGACGCCAATGTTGACTTTACCTTCTTTCAACGGTCAACATACGTAAAAATGATTTATGGTCATAGTAATTTACCTTTTTCTTAGTATATTTTGTTTCATACTTTATTTTGCCTTGTTTTCTGATAAAGAAAAAGAGGAGTCTACTTATGTCAAAAGTGAACTAAGATGGGTTTTATATCAGTCTTTAAATTTATAGTACAAGTTAGAGAGTAACTTTGTTTTTAATTAATATATGATAAAAATTTACAGCTAGAAGTACATTAACAATAACTATTTACATGTTTGTTTCATTATAAACTGAAAAATACTGTTAATATTTTGAGGCATTTAGAGCTTGAATTGGTACATTAGTTCAAAACACAGAGCAGCGAACTAAGATTTAGCATAGTTCTAGGGGACTGCTTCAAAGCGAATCTTTGGAGTCAAATTCTGATCATCTTATATTTTTAGGAAATTTCCTTTGATACATGAGTACTTTCCTTACAAATTGACTATGTCTATCACATTTTTGTAATGTTTAATGACAATAAAGAACTTATGACTATGACTTATGACTTTACCTAATTGTCGAAATCTAAATCGGCGAGATAAATATTGGTTATTCCTAGTAAATGTACTCACTATAAATGTAAACAAATTTAAAATAATAAACATTGTTTACACAGAACAGTAAATTACACTAGACATGACCATTTAATTAATATTTAACAGCTTTAGAGTCCAAGATCACTACTTTAAAAACCAGTGGGGCGTAGCCTGGAGGAATTTTCAAAATAAGAATAAGCCTATATTCATCCGAGGAACCGTAAGAATGTCCATGTAAAATTTCAGTACAATAGGTTGAATAGTTCGCATGAAAGCAAAACAAACAAACAAAGCCACTTTCACATTTACGGTATTAATTAGGATTATCCTATTATTGCTATTATGGTGACCCATAAGACCAATTTAAAATTCACTAATGCTCAGCCCAATCCCAGAGTAACATGTTCCATCATAAAACTCAAGTATAGCCTATATAAAAAAAGAAAAGAAAAAGAAGCTTCATGCAAAATTAAAAATCTATAGGTCAGTTTGTTTTCAAGTTATCGTGAGAAAAGCAAGACAGAAATTAAACCTTACTAGTCCCACGAGTTAGATAGGCTTTGCTATGCTCACCTAATGACAATGATTCTCATCCTTCACAATTTCAAATTTCTGGAAACTAATTTACCTTCAGGTTAAAGGTACTGTGATGGGAATGAGGATGGTCCTATCCTTTGCAAATTTGTTTAATGGACTTCTTGAGCAACACTATCTCAATACCCCCAAAGTGGTTCAAATAGGTGGATAACATTTTTGTAATATGGGTACAGGTTGGACTCACTATATACATTTTTACTTACAACTTCAGTACACTAATTGTTTTTAAAACTGAATTACGTATAAAAAAAAACGTAACAAAATGCAATATCTACACTACACTAGTCATCCAATGCATGTTAAACTTCCATTCCTCAAAGTCTATCATTTACAGCAAAACAATTTTCAGTTGACAAACTGATTTTGAAACTATATAAGTAGACTTGCACAACCAAAACTCTTTCATGGTGTATCCATGAAAGGGGATATCCCCAAACAGTAATAGAGCGGCAAACTAACTCCAAGAAATAATTTAAATTTATTTGCACCTAATGACTCCAAATTTATAATACAATATTTTTCAAGCCTACATAAAATGAAAAAATCTTAAAAGTTGTTTTTCTTACTCTTGAAAGTTGAGCAGTAACTAGAAATCTATTTTCTAAACACGTAAAAGTATTTTCCCTAAACCCCACTTAAAAAATATTTTTCATGTCCAAATATTAGTAGTCCTAATAGACAGTTGAAAATATGAATTCTGTAAATGCAAACCGTGTAAAAAGGTTTTATTGGTAAAAACCATTAATTCCCTTAGAATAAGAATTAAGGATTAACCATCGCTTGGACATTTCCCACCAAAACTTTAGAAAAGCCTTTTTTGTTTGCACACGCTATGGTCAAATAAAGTAAATTATTTTGAAAATTGTTTTAAATGAAACGAATTTATAGTAACCAACCTTATCCAGGAACACAAATTTAATAGAATTAAGAAATAGCTCACCCATCAGTTGCTCTTAAAATCAAAACAGCCTTATATACTTAACAAAGAAATTGAACAATTATTCTACATATCAGGCGTGTTTTATTTATATTTCTAACCTGTTGTGTTTAGTTCATTTTAAGTTTTTGTTTTGGTTAGGGTTATAAGCTGTGAATAAGATCAAAAATTATATAAATACAAACTAAAAAACTCTGTACTTGCTTCCATTTTAAAGAATTTTTTTGGAAGAATACAATAAACAATCCTCAAGAATAAAGTTAATACCTTTTGTTATAAGTCCACACTTCAGCCATTTTTATTTGGGCCTGAAAACTCCTAATTCCCAGCTTGACATTTCTACTTTTCTATATTCAGGGAAGTTAGCTTATAGAGCTATGAATTTACATTAAGAAAACATTTTCCAAACACAAAATTGATTGCATCATCTTAAATCACAAAGACAGCAGTCTGAGATACTGGTAGCTGAATTGTTGACATAACTGATTGATAAGGTAACTGTCTCTTGCAAGTTATAACAGAAAGTACCACAGAAAACAAGTTTTCAATTCCAACTACGAAAGATATAATATTCTTAATGTTATGAGTATAAGCTCTTCCATGTAAATGTTTATTCAAAATCTAAATCTGTTGTGGAGAAATACTTGATTTAACAACGCGTTTTGAAATTAATTTTCACCAATAATTCAGTTTTCAGAAAATGTATGGTTCTATCAACTGTATAAGTAATTTTAATAGTTAATAATTTTCATAAACTAAAACATCATGTTTTAGCACACACTTTATAAATTATGAATTGTTATCACATAGAAGAAAATATTCACATATACATATACATGCACATAACAAGGTAGCTTCTTATACTTCAAGCTGCTTGAATAGTTAAAAAATATAATTCATTTAGTATGAGTTTTAAAATTGTTTGGATAGAGAATTAGAATATTCTTTGTTTAAAGTTTGTTATTGATGATGCAAGGTTTGAGAGGATAATATGATTTCGGTCATTTGACATCGTTATATATTACAAAATTTATAACAAGGCGAGGATTGAAATCTACCCTCTTCGCAGACATAAGAACTTTAAGGCATAAAAATAAAACCTACAAAGTTGTAGCAATGAACTACGGCCAAAATATTATTAAACCAGACAACAGCATAAGGTCCAGACAGGAGAATATGAACTCAGGCATTGTCACTGCACAGAAATCAAGACACATCACACCTGCACAAGTGGTAGCGAAAAATTAACACGAAAATTAATGTTGCCATTTCCTGTGGCATTGCGGCATGTAATCTGAAACACTGGGGCAGGAAAGCTTAGTCAGAAGAGACAAGGGTAAACATTGGGGCAGCTGCCTCCGGCCCAATGTTTTGGTCCTAGACCGCAATGTCATGTCGTGAGTATGGATTTTATTGGTTAAATTTGTTTGATTGTTAAAATCTTTTTAGGTTTCGTTAATCCTTTTTTTTAAATATTGGTACTCAAAGTGGCCTAACTCAACCGCAGGTTGACTTAGCAGTTGGTCTGCTAATTTGATGCACGAAGCCTCAAAAGTTGAAGAAATTCTCTTAATACTGGCATCATCCCATTTAATGTTAGAATTTTCAAACCAGAAATTTTTCACAATTTTAGACTTTTTCACTAGCTCTTTTATTGTATTTTCTTCATGTTCTTTTAGTGGCAGCCTATACATTGTACGTTTTAAATATAATTTTATTTCTTACATTTTGTTACACCCGACATAGAGGGTAGATTTCAATCCTCGTAACATATTTTAAACCTTTAAATTATTTAAAAGATGAAATAAAACAGTTTCATGGTTGAATGTTAGAAGATTTTGAATGGATATGTTAAGTATTAAACAATCTAGAGGTGTTTTTAAATAAACTTTCTCAAAAGAAATTAAAAAATTTGAGTGTAGAATTTAAATTTAGATTCAATTCTAAGAAATAGAACTCTCTGAACTTTTATTACAAAAGATATAAAATTATTTGTATTATTAATATTATTTCTTTTTATTCACATGGAATAATTGAATAATTACATGTTCCATTAATAATTAAATGTTTAAGCAAAATTATTTGTTTTTTAATTAATCTTTGTATATTTTAGATTTAGTCCAATAAAATTTACTTTGGCTAAGAACATGCTATACATTGAAAAACTTGTTCTTTACTATTTTTTACATTTGTTTTTTTAATAAGTGTTCCAAAACTTTAGTTTATTATATTTTATGTTTATTTCATTAAACCCATCAATAGTAATTTTTTTATTTCTAATTGTAATATTTATTTGTAGCTACTTAATTTAAATACATACATTAAATACCATAAATTTGACGTTCCATAATTTTAAACCAATTATACAACTGTATATACATAATTGTAATGTGTTTAAACATTCAAAAATCACAAATTCTTAAGTTGTAATCTGATTAGATTAAGTTAAGTAGTTATTTTAAGATGGGGATTGAGAAGAAATGTTTAACAATTAACATTTTAGCATTATTTAATCATTTTAAGTAGGGGTAGTGGGATGTGGTTTAAATAAATCATAATGTTAAAAGGTTAAAATATTAAATCAGAAAGTTTTATTGATCTATAACAATATTACAACAGACAATGGTAAGGATATACATTTAATTAAATTCTACTTTATGTATAATATTTATATATATAGCATCTTAAATTTATGAATAGTCTTATGTTTAAATCCTCTCTGTGATTGTATTGTAAACTAATTAATCTAAATGGACCCATATCTGTTAAATTCCAAGGTAGGTATCAAAACCTTTTTTACTATTACGGCAAATGTTAGAATTTAGGGTACACAATGTTTAACTTTTGTAAAGCACCATATTTTTTCACACCAAGACAGAAAAAGAGAAGGAAGTAGAGTGGTTTTAATTATATAAAACTCTTCTCAGCTGCAATAAATTATTATTACAAGATAAACTTAATCTATTATTTTCAATGACAAAACATTCTATTAGGTACATTTTGTGTTCAGGAATGTGTCTTAAAATTTACTTCCATCTACATGTTCAAATATATCTTTAAAAAATATATATGTATATATAATTTGATATTACAAGCACAATGATAAATTATTACATTGAAATATAACCGCTTACAATGAAAACAATTAAGAAATCTCATTTGTGCTAACAGTTGTAATTTCATAGTAAATAATATTCAACATATAACATGGTTTAACCTAATACTTGTTGCAGGAGGGAGTATAACCCGTGTTTTAACTTTTTAACTCAGCTCAAAAATAACTGTTATCTTGATGGTTAAGAATTATAGTGAGGAACTAATTTTCTTCTTTATTGGCTCAGGAAGAAAAATCGATAAGCAACAGTAGCCAGAAGTCCGATGGCAATAGGAAGTAGCCAAGATTTCCAGGAACTGAAAAATAAAGATCAGTGTTACATTGAATCTTATATGTAATAACTAGAACACAGGAGTTTAACCCTTTGAGTGCCAACGTACGGGTAACCAGACGTTTTAACATCATGCATAAATTGTCAATATCCGGGTAACCGGACGTTTTAAAAACGCGCATAAATTGCCAATGTCAAAATACGTTAATTATATTTTTACACATATTTCCTATCAATTCATTAAAAAAATAAACGTAGTTTCTGTTAAGTATGTTTTATGATGCACAAACACAGCTGATTAGTCAGTAACAACGAAGTAATGATCAAGTTGGCCTGTTGTCAATGACGTCGTGGCCGAGATGCCTTGTTTTCATTGTTGTTAGTCTAATGTTTCGCTGTTTCAATGTTGAGGTTATGTTTCTGTTTGTTTATGATTATAATATACCCAAATAGTGTGTGTAATTTAGGCGTATAGTGAAGTATTATGAATGTTTTAATGTCCCTACTGAAAGAAAATACTCTTAAAATTAAAAAAGAAAAAACATTTTTTAGTTTTTATTGTTGTTATCCTTTGTGTTTCTGGTAGTATAAGAAGTTTTTGAGTATAATTAGTATTAATATACATATTTGTATACAAAACAAAACAAAAATTATAAAAATTCGCCAATAAATAACAAAGTTAGGACATTTAATAACTGTATGCAAATTGCTAAAACTAGCACAGCACTTTTGGATAACACCTGCAAATACCTTTGGCATTACTGACTAACATTCCAAAAAAATGTTCGGCACTGAAAGGATTAAAGGATGATTCTGATAGTGGCTTAAATATGTAGGAGGAAAACAATTAAGAGCTACAAAGAAATCAAATCTAAACCTCCTTAATTACAAATTAGGAAAACCACTTAAATTAGTTTTATTAAATTTTATGAATACATGTATACCAAACTGGATGTTTACACCCAAACATTTTTAAATGAGTGTTACATGGTTTATGTTTAGAGCTCTTTACAAAAGAAACACTTTGGTGGGTTTTCCTAAAAATATTCAACAGTTTTAAAATGGTTGGCCATGTTTAACACAATAAAATGAATACTACATTTTTTCACAACCATTATGTAAAAAATGAAGTAAATTGACCTATTATCATGAAGTAGTTATTACCATATCATGCTTGTTAGGAAAAGAACATGAGCATTAATGAGGACAAAAATATATAATTAACTCGTCAATGCTATAATGTTGTTAAATTATAATTAATGCTTACTCATGATGTTGATACCAATTTAGAGAAGAATAATGCTAACAGAGCATTATTCACCGTTTTAATATTGTTGTTACTATGAAATTACAGATTCCAATGGTTATGTATCCATTAACATTGTAAACTATCACTAGAATAGTATTGATATAACATATTACATTCCTGCGTCACAGGAATAGGGAAAGCAACTACCAAAATTAAGACACTGTAGCTTTTGCTCCTTTGGAGCCAAATATTATTCTTTGTAAATTTATATAAATTCATTGCTATTCTACATTAGCTGATAATAATAGTTATCATTGTAAAGTTTATTTATAAGTGAAGTACACTATTTTTATTCCTACAGTTGTGGAATATTAGTTGATAAATCAGAGACTGAGATATCAAGTATACTGAGATATATCATCCAAGTTTGAGTCAATTACACAGATGAATGGACAATAACTGGCCTTATAAGGTCAACTATACAAAAGTTCCTATGTTGACTAGAGTTACCAAAGAACATCAGATTGGCATGCGAGTAAATCACTGAAGACAAGCATATATGTACAGAATTTCTCAATCCTAGACCAATTGAACAAAGAAACAATTGTCATCCAAGGACATCTTGTCCTTAAAGCAAATTGTGCATCACACATCTGCTTTATTAAATTTATTTTTTAAAGAAATTTTAGTAATTACAGATTTGACATGACACTGCACAACATATGAATTGTTGAAATGTTTGAACGACAATTCTTGGAAACAATTGGAAAAAGTTTTAATTCAATACAACTATTAATAATCATACAATATTTCTATGTAAATTTGTATTTTGTACGAGGTCTTTCAAAATCAATGACTTTCAGGTGACTCGACAAATAAATATAGCCTGCCTTTTTATGAGTAGATACAATTTTTTTAAGGTTTAGACACATTTTTAACCCTCCAGTAGTTAATTAACTAAACTTTTAGAAAATTTTATCTACTTAAGACAAGAATACACTTTTTGTACGATGTAAAAAAAGTAAACTTTACTTTTACTTTTTGTAGGATGTAGACTTTAGGAGTTACATGCCAAAAACTGAAATAGTAAGAATATTAAAGAATAAGTTTGTATATATCAACAAGTCTTAACTTATGAGTATTATAAAACGTGTGTATGAAGTATGTTGAAAATTAATATAAAGCTGATACTAAGTCTGAATTAAAAACAAATTTTTTTTAGTAAAAGTTGAAGAGCAAAACTTTATAACAATATTACAAATTTGTTAGTTATGACCATTGTGTATTCAAGTTAAACCAATAAATGATTACTTGAATAGAAATGATTCTGTAAATGCGTGTACTACTGACACAATCAGAGAGGCCATCCACCCAAGATATGGTAGGCCATGAGCAGACAGGTTTCTGAGGTCATCTAGATAGTTGTGCCAAGGCTAAATTTAAGTGATGCTAGTCACTTGTGGCATCCATGTTCCACTGATTTCCTTATCTTCTGTAATGTAATAAAGATGAACAAATTTTGAAAACACCAACAAATTGTTATTGAATGTTTTGTTTCTAGGAGTAAAATATTCCTAAAAGTACATTAATGTATTATTTAAAATTTTCCAATTATACTACTAACATGCATTCATTATTTAATATATTCCCGGTGAAGTTTTAAATTTAATATAAAAAATAACTTAAATAAAACATTTTTTCAGACAGAGTTGTATTACTGAGTAGGTTATGACATATTATTATTAAAACCTTTGATTATATTGTTACTAATATAATCAATGTTACAACTTTCCAGGAGCAAGTTTCTAAGCCAATTATGTAGGTTTAATGTGTTTTTTGTGTTGTAATACATTTATTCTTAATGATTACAGATGATACAAATGTGAATAATTTGTGAATAACATTTCAGATATCTCTCACCTGATACACTTTATTTGGAAATGCAATAAAATGTTTTAAAACAATGTAAAATCCTAAAATATACATATTAACTTGTCACTAATTGTCAACACTACAGTTTCACTACCTTGTACAATATTGCATATGCCTTCATTTTATATGACCGAGTGAGCACAAATCTTTTTGTAGCCTGAATTTTCTATAACAATATAGTAAAGAGAAGATCTGATATGTCTGAAAATTCCAAGGACAGAACACTTATTTTGAATCTACAGTTTTCTCTAAACACTATGTCAACTCATTCAACAAGGCCATCCTGTAGTGCCCGAGTTTGGTTCTTGACCTCCTTCATTTTGCACGTCAGTTTGGTCATCTTTAAACTTGACACTATTCATGCACAAACACCATTATTCTCAATGTTTTTTTTCGTAATCACATCACACTCTCCAATGGATTTCTGCTGCACTATTTCCTTCGGCTGTAAATAACACTCCTCAATTCACATTTGTCTGAAGGATCAACAGAGGCAGCCATGTTTAAGCGAATGCAGCTCTGCACAAATTTGCTACTTGAACTCGTCAGTGGCATATGTTGAAGTTTATATATTTATTATGTATAAACGAGGTACACATTGGCCTGACAAGTAGCAGGTCAGCTGTATGAGCTGTAGTCGATCAAGCATCTTTCCCACTGCTTTCATAAAACTTCATAATTTCACCTTTCATTGAAGTATGCTAATTAAAATTATGTTTAAGTGATAAATATTCTTTTACAAATATTCAAAAGATTGTGTTCTATAAAAAAATACTGTTTTCCACCGAGCAGTTTTTACCACTGCCTGCTGGAGGGTTAATGGTAGGTAAGCATAAATCAACACCTTTAACTTTAGTTTTACTTCATAAATTCTGGAATTACTAAAACATGTTTTTATACATCTATTTTATATTTTAGTAATTTAATGTTTACATTGTAGTATGAGAATAATCAATAATTTTAGGGCTATTTTGAATAGGCAAGAAAGACTTGCAAATGATATACACAAGTGTTGATAAGAAGTGTTTCAACACTCAAGTGTACTGTGCCCCATAGAGATGACTTGCAGTTACGACTCACAATGACAAGCACTTAATACAATTATTAGGGACCACACTGACAAACATCCTGTAGATAAACTGAATCAAATATAAAAAAACAATAGCATATTTAATTACTCAAGACTACAATATTTTGAGATACATTAATCACTGATAAAACTTGTGCTTTTTATTGTGTTCATGATTTTAATTTTTAATTTCAGTTATAAAACATCTGTCAACATTAATTCCCCACAATGATAATAGATTGGTACACTAAATGGTTTATTATTTTTTCTCAAACTAAAATGTTTCTTCTGTCAGGTACTTATTCAATTCTAAATACTGTATAACTAGGCAAAAGTCAAAATGAAATTACTAACATTTCTTCAAAATCTAAGTTTTAAAAATAAAAACAAACAAAAATTATATATGTATGTATTAATTAGTAATAAACCACTTCCATTTCTACAGTCAATATAATATTAAAACACTTTCAAGGGGTTTAGAAATATTCCTGTTGTAGTAGGTTGATAGGTACAGCCTCCTTCTTATACTTCCATCCAATCAAACTTTATTCAATAAAAGAACAATAATGACGAATCTTGTAAACTTTTTTTAATTTTATAGAGAAACTGTTAAAAATAATGTTTTTACTCTTAGACTATTAAGTCATTAAATATATTTCAAATTTTCTGCTTTATTACTACTTAACGCATATTAAAACAATATTTTATTTTCATGTAATAAAAAATGTTAATGTATAACTTTAAAAAATTCTTCAATTGACTATAAAGATCTATTCACCATGTACTCTTTTCTTAAAAATGTCTTTAAATTATGTTCATTTCTTACATTACTAAGGAATTGATAGAAGAATTTGTATTTTCTCAACTGCTATTTTAAAATAAAAACTTTATAGACCTTCTTAATTATATATTTTGTATTTTCTCTTGCCCAACAAAAAATTTATGAGCCATCTAAAATTCCTGTACAACTTTAAAGACCTAGTACCAAATTATTATTATTATTATAAATTTTAATTAAATCATTGAAATTTATACTTGTTTAAAGAGAATGGTATGTACAATTGATACCACTGTTTAAACAAAGTTTATCAGTCTATTAGACTCCAGCGAATGCCTGATGCCTTCATTTCTACTTGCTTGGAACAGCTTTCATGCTTTATAATGAAACCAAGCAAGCACACACACGTCCGAAACTAGAATGATATAAACTATGTCTATGATTATATATCGTTAATCTGTTTAAAATATGTATTTTCGGTACCCCAAGGCAATTACGTAATTGGCAAACAGCAATCCAGGAGTTACACATAATATATACATTTTTGTGTATTGAATGTACAGAACATTTGTCAACATGCAAAGAAATCTAAAAAGAAACAAAGAGTTAACACACTGAGAGTACATCTGTATATTATTTAAATAACTGAATTACCAAAGAAAGCAAGAGCAGATTCTAAAGATATGTGGATGACAATTGTTTCATAAAAGTTCATGATATTAATCATAATGAATCATTGAATAAATTATTATAGTTACATCACATTTCTGTGCTATGGTTCAAAGAAGATTTAAATAAAAATCTAAATTTACATCATAATATACCACTGTACAAATAAGCCAAACTCTGGCATAAAATTAGATTTTAAATGTTTACAGTGCACATGTAACTAAACAATTGTTTAAAAGTAATTCAGCTAACTTTTATTTAGTTATAAGAAATTCTAAATACTACACTTACTTTTTTTCTGTGATAGAGTATGGAATTTATTTTTGAAGTACAGCTTCAATGCGGTTTTTATGACTAAGGAACTTATTTATAATAAACCAACAAGACAGAGTGTGAAAAGACCCAGAAAACCCATAGAAACTACTTTTTTCGGATTATTGCAACTTTGCTACCATTTGACCTTTAGACCCCAAAATAAATAGGATTCTTTCCTTAACCAAAAGGATTCTATGTGAGTTCTAGAACCTTTCTATCAAGAGTTAAGTTACCATAAAGACAGACAACAAGATTTTGTGAAGGACCTTTTTGGTCCTTAACTATAAATGGCTTTTGCATCTTGGAAGTTTTCATATATAAACTGATATAATCAATAATCTACAGTAAAAATTAGTTTACTGGTTTCATTATATTTCAGGAATATTTTGGTTGAACAAATTGGTCACTGTGAGAACACATTGAATCTTCAGTACTGTAAGCATTGATTGTTCACAAACACATGCATATGGGAGAAAACCCTTTTAATAAAAACCTGACTAACAAACTCTATAATGGTATTAAATATTCAAGCTTTACTATTTTGACATTTTTACATGTAGTTGTGCTATTTTGTAAATATTTATGACAACACAGAATTATTTATTGGAAGGTAGAATGTGATATAAAGGTCCAAATGACATACATGGAAATAAAAATCTTGTCATTCTCATACTATTTTTAATACAACTAAAAATTGAAATTTGATTATTTAGAATCATTTTTGTTTGTCACAAAACATTTGGTAACAATAAGTCTATATAAATCTAAAATCAAAGTGCCTGTATGGAGATGAGGGAATAATGAATTGGTAAGTTCGACTGCAACCTGTATTAAGAAGAATCCACTATTAATTGACCAATTAAGTGAACCCAACACCAAGAACGGATGAAATGGACTCAATTGTCATAGCACATACCACATTGGTCTCTCAGATTATCACGCAGTGGCAGGACAAACTAAAAAGTAATAAATACAATATTATCAAGTCATTGGAACTCAAATTTAAATTCAACATAGGGTCTCCATCGTAAAAAGATAAAATGGCATTAATAAATGTAAAAGTGCTAAAAAATCTATTAATGAATTAAAACAAAATTTATTCGAAATGTGCTTTACTGAACTATATTCTTATACACTTCTCTATCATCTCTATAGTTACCACATGGTAAACAAAACCACAGAGGACTCAATGGAGCAATTAAAACACAAATATTCCCCTGGCAATGCAACACTAGTGAATTCTGTTGAGTAGTTGATTAATAATCTCAAGGAGACAATTAGATATTCATGTATTTATACATATGTGCATATTAATGTTTAAAAAAGCACTTTGCAAGATTGTTTGGTAATTTGCTCATTCTTTTCTTATAAGACCTATTCTACATGAATTCATACATTTTTATTTTCTAAGAAAATTTAGATTGCTGGTATGTTACGTACAATAATGGTCTAAATTATCTTTTAGACGAGACTGATCAAGATATTTTTTTTTTTATTCAGCAGAAAATGTTTTGAAAAATTCAACATATTCAAATTCCCAGTTGTATGATTGTAAGCTTTAATTAATTTGTACAACGGTTTATATTTTAAGACTTAATTTTTACGAGATAAAAGATTTGCTATTAATTTTTTTTAACAAGTTTGCATTGCAAATTATTACTGAAAAATATCCACTTTTTACAAGCAAGGTGTAAAAGTAGGTTGAAAGCTCATAATGCAGAGTGCCTTGTGATTGTCAGATTAGACATCACATTAAATGTTATCACATAGTGATCTTTGGGTATACGTATGAAGAGACTAGACAAATTCGTCAGTAGCACACTTAAATTCCTTAAAGGCAGTATAGTCATTGACTTAGGTCAGACCAATTATAAGTAAAATCTATAAAATCACTTTAGTGTTTCATGTCTTGCTTAGAGTGGGATTCCACATTCTTAGTTATAGGCAGAGTTTATTCCTACCACCATTTTATAAGTTTAAGGATTTGAAATTAATAAAACTAGATATTTATTACATGTACTCAGGTTGCAGTGCTCAGATGGTATAGTTTCTTTATAATTGATAACCTTAATGGATATTAATTAACAGTGTCTATTTAATCTTTGATCAGGCAGATCACCACAAAGAACTAATTGTGTACCAATAGCTTTAACAAGATTACTGTGAATGATGTGATAGTGCTATTATGCATGCTTGTTCGATATGTCCAGCATCCACTGGTTTTCATGTTATAACAAAAACATCTCTTTTAATTCAATTACTATATACAGGAACAAAGATAAGAAATCTATATTTCAAGTGTTTCTTGAATCCATTAGAACATCAAGTGGTATGGTTGGGGTATTTCTTTCAATTACCTTACTGGTATCACACCAGTAACAAGTATAACACAATGGAATGTCATTATCTATTTTGGTCTTCTAAAGATGTTCATCATCATAGATCATCAGGTATGTGGTTTAGTACATGAAAAATTACTAATTACAGTTTTTTATCAGATGAAGGTATATGTCATGCGGATGTTTTAAATTTTTAGAAAAAGAAAATTATGACCAAATGACTGGTGATGTAAAATATGAACCTCTATTTTCATATAGTCAAACCATAGTGTGTATTTCAAATTTAGAGTATGATATTGTCATAGAGAAGTTGTTTACTAATCAAGGTTATTCCTACCTGTCTCTAACTCCCGAGGCGACAGGAATAATTATGATTACCTTATCCTAAAGGAAAAGAAGCTTCTGGTATTTCGACTTTGTTTGGTCTCTTTACATGACAGAATTAAATGTGATGCATGTCCATACTGACCGTTATAAGTTACTGGACAGCACAAATGTTAAACTCCTTTTACAAACTCCCTCCATTTAAATAGCAATCTTATCTAAATTTTCAAGAGACTGAAAATGTTTTACTTCATTATCATACAAAAATCTAATTTAAAATTCTGGATTAATAGCTTGGTTATAGATTCCAACATCTCTATACACAGGTGTTATAATTCAGTGTCATTGATAATTAAGAGGTGGTTTTGTCAAAAAATTCTCCAGAAGAAATATGTAAAAGCATGCATTAAAGATACAAGTCTAAAAAAATTAATCACATGAAAAATATTATAAATAATACAAAGTGGTTTTATACTACTGACATTTGCAAGTCTATTTCAAAATCTTTATAATTGGTATTTTTCATTTGTAGGATTATCAAATTTCTTGAAAAAAAAACCTATATTACTCATGGTAATGATCAATGATAAATGACCACCCTACACTACAGTTAAGAATATTACAATACTTTACATTTTTTATAAATCAGATACCTCCAAAGATACAATAACAAGACAGAAAGTCATGGTTAAGGACTAGACAGGCTACAGCCATTGAATTGAAAGGAAATTTCTCAAATTATTTTTTTATATTATTATGAAGTGATTGATATAATATAACTAACAATTAACTTTTGTGATGTGTCTGAAGAAGATAGCCTCGCTATCGAAAGGCCTCACAAAAAATAAAAGTATTAAATATTGGTTTTATGTTTTAAAGTAAGTTAACAGTAACCAATATAAGCTCCATCTACAGCATAACTAACAATTTAAATATTTCATAAAAGTTTGTAAGTATTAATGGACGCTGCACTCAAAAGCTTTTATGGCCTAATTTTTATAATCTCAGGAATCATGATTCAGTTAGGAGCAACAGAAAGAGGAAGCAATACAAGCATCACATTTAGATGATGATTTTGCCTGGTTGTTTACAGAAACATAACAACACAACGCAATGATAAATGAAAGTATTGAAAAATGTATTATTGCATGGCAATACAAGTTGACCGTGACCAATATCTCCTTTGTTTATTTTACCAATTATGATAATTCTAATGAATGTAGGCTTCTTAATTACCTGAATGTTAAGAAATCTTATCTTTTGACTGATATGTAAGTAATGCACTTTCCGTTCACTAAACTGATTTCAATATCAAAACCTCTGTGATGAAAAATAACAAGAATATGGCAAATTTTCACCTATTTAAAAATATTTTTGCAATTTAACTTCTTTGCATTTTAAACTTTTTTTGTACTGACACATACATTTGAATTTAGCTAACAAAACATAAGTTTGGTTTACTATGATTGTAACACAGGTTGTGTCACTTTCACTCGGATTTATATGGCAGTATTTGATCTTTGACTCTTAAATGACTGAAATTTGAATGAAATTCTCAAATAATTTACAAATTTTATCAGCTTCAAGGTTGAAACTTTATAGATAGATTGGTCATTTATTAGTTGCTTTTAAATTAACTAAGTAATAAGTAATTTAAGTTATAGGTTGATATTTTTTTGAAAGTATTTGTATTTGCGGAATACAAATACAATTCAAAAATAACTCTACAGGTTATATCAACAAATATGAGTTTGTTTCCATATTTTGAGCTTAGTCTCCACCAAATGCACTAGTATTTTAATAAATTGATAGGAAACACTATGGCAATTACAGTGATACTGATAGAAAAATATTAATTTAGTTAGTTATTAGACAGAGATTTAAGCACTTTCTAGACACAATGGGAAGAGGATTGAATTTTATAACTGTGCAATACAGTAGGCGTCACGTAATGGCCTGAAGAGCTGAGGCTCACCTAGCTGAAGGACAGAGAATGTGATCATAAATCAATGACCTGATACAGAAAGGAGCCACGGCCACCCTTTTGGTATCGCAGGATCTGAGAGGGCAATCATAAAAATTTACTGCCGATTGCAAAGGATTAAACAATTCTGCTGGTATCAGAATCAAGTGAAAAGAGCCACAATATCGATAATGGGCATTGATTCATTCCTAGTTAAAATTTCCAGGGATATTATAAATATGTTTGTATAATCTAAGCTTTTTCATCGTTGGTGGCAGCCCTAGTTATAGTCATGCCAAAGTATTGTGGTTCCGAAAATGTTACACTGCCGACCAATATAAGAAAAATGCATCGGAAAGTTATCTGCTAAGGAAGTTACTGAAGTGCAGTTGTTTATTATAGATGGCGTTCAAAGTATTACAAGAAGAAAGTAATATTAATATTTTATTCTAAAACAACACAGAGGTAGAACTAACAAGATGAACTCCATTACACTAATAAAGGCAACCTGGGATTGAACGCCGTAAAGTGGACTTTACGAACACATTGTCAATCACACACTGTCCACGAACTCTGTAAACAATTCGGTGGCATCAACAGGTGCAATGGCATTTCAACTTATGTCGTCGATCTTCATTCACAGTTTCACTATTCATGTCAAGTCTATTCATTTTTTGGGATTTATCAACTCCTGATTCAAATAGCTGTCAAATTATTTCCTGATTTCTTAAGTTCTTAGAGACAGACAATCTTGTTTTTGAGACTTTATTGGTTCCCGACAGTTTTTCATATTTTCTTATGGTGTGCTACATTCTGTCTTTTGGCTATGGCTATCACCAGAAATATTTTGATATACAACCAGTTTGTTTGTGCACTAAAATTGCTAAGCAATCACTAGATTTTGAAAGGTATTTTTTTGTACAAGTGTTAATATTTCTCCAATTCAAAGTTAACTTCCGCATACTTGAATAACAGTGTAAAAAAAATCCCTTTAAAATATGCCAAAATGGGCTTACAGTACAAAAGTTACTATACAATCAGATTTAGAGCAAAATTATAATAAAACAGAGAAAAAGTTATATCAAAATTATTGTAATCTGATACAATTTAAATTTTTTGTCATAAAATATAACAAACATGTATGTAACGCTTTAAATTATTTTCAATATAAACAATATTTTAGAGCACTTACTAAGGTCAGAAAAGATTTCCATGGTACAGCTCTACAGTTAAAGCTCAAAAGGTCAAAGTGAAAAAATTAGCATACAAAACATGATTTGAGTGTAAGGCACTTATATTGGACCAACTCTTGTAATAATTGTCAATTATAAGAGCTTACCTATCGCCATCTGCTGAATTAGTCAAAGGTACTGCTGTTGGTAGCTTCTCATCCTTTGATGTTTTCTCTGACTGAAACAACATTTCTGTTATTATTAAATGTTTTATAACATAAATTTGTAATTAGTAAGATTTTTCAAGTGTCGGATAAAATTATGAACACTATTTTCAATACAATCTGTAAAATAACAAACATCAAAAGCAATGTTTTCAAAATGGTCTCATAACAATGCTACATTATAAAACAATTTAGGACCAATTCCAAATTTTTGGAACAATTCAGCCTCTTAATTATAGCACTGTACAGGTAGTGATTGCAAATAGCACAATAGCTAAGCTGTGCCCAAGACTTTAGTAATGTGGTTTCAATGCAAAAAATATTACACTAGATCATGATAATCTGACATTAATTCTGTAGTAATAAATTATATGAGGGAAAGGTCTTAACTCTGGTTTGATGCCAACTGCCTATATGTTAACGAATATAAGACGGAGCACATCTTTTAGTTTAAGGAAATACTCTGACAATAAATCAATAAAGTTACTGGGAATTAATTTAGATTCTAGGCTTACTTGGAGAAGTCATACTGATGCTCTTTGTTCTCGCCTGTCTCGAGTAATTTTTTTACTTAAAAGACTTAAAATTTGTACTAGCTCTACCATAGTTACTAAGGCATATTTTGCGCTGTTTCATTCCCACCTTTTGTATGGTGCCCTACTTTGGGGCAATTCAAGTGGTGCCAAGGAGGTTTTTTTATGTCAAAAGAAGGCCTTACGCACAGTTTTTGATGTCAGTACTAGTGATTCTTGTAGGCCTATTTTTGTAGAACACGGTATACTTACTTTGCCGTGTATTTTTATCTTTCAATGTTTGGTATATGTAAAGGAAAATCTAGATGTTTTTAACCTGAGAAGTGTTGCTCATAATTATAATACAAGGTACCAAGATCTTCTAGATTTAAGATATGTTAGACTCACCAAAACCCAGCAAATGTATTTGTATATTGGGAAAAAGCTCTTCAATAAGTTACCATTAGGCTGTAGAGATATTACATGTAAAGTTTTTAAAAATGTTGTTTTAAGATGGCTTAAGAAAAAAGCTTTTTATTCTGTTGATGAGATGTTATCAGGTAGTATTGACATTGTATTTTAATTTAGTTTTTTATGTTTTCTGACATGTACTTATGACCATAAGTGCTAAACCTAGTATTATCTAATTTCTTTGACTTTGTCATGGCATTGTAATGTGGGACGACAAAAAATGATTCTTGATTCTTGAAGCCGGGTATCTGAAAGAAACTACACTGATATGTCAGGAGTGGGGACACACAATTCCTTCCCTAGGCTTGGACAGTCCAGTGTTGCCAGTGATGTCAACCTGGCTTCAATTCTTTAAGTGTACTTTTATAGACAACAATTTTTAAAATGATATGTTACAAGACTATAAGTGCTATTTGAAAATTTTGAGTTATCCCCCACCCCCACCCCTCCACTGAGGGTAAAAAAAATTGAAAAATATTATTATTAGTGCTGCCATTTGTGGCTAGTACGAGTGCTTCAAATTGATTTACCACATCTAAAATAACAAACAAATTTTAAGAAGAGTGCAACTTACTTTTCAATCACCCTGTATACTAAGTATTCCATTTTATAGCACAGATCATAGTTATCAACTTTACTGCCAACACTCTTCAACACAACCATGAAGTATAAGGTTTAAAACATTTGCACCCATTTATTTTAGGGATGTCCTTCCACCAAATCAACACAACCATGAAGTATAAGGTTTAAAACATTTGCACCCATTTATTTTAGGGATGTCCTTCCACCAAATTATATCATTTAAAATTTTTATTTATGTAAAACGTATTTGTTGTTGATTTAATTGTTTATTTAAAACATAAAATACTGTTAAATAATTGTTTTCTAAAACATTTCTAACACTTTATACAAATTGTCAGAACAAAAGTACGGCACCAATATACAAACATTGACAAAAAACCTATATAAACAAAAAAACAATATAAGAGGTAAATAAATACATATTTAGTAAAAGTAAAAAGACAAACTATTTTAAACTATTTTGGACAGAAAGAATGAAACTATCAAAGTTTAAATGGGTTTACTGTTATTACTCTAATATTTCAAAACTTTGCAACATGTATCTGGATTTTGATGTTATAGTAATTATTATGCTTACAAGTTAACTAGATTATGGTGTTCAAGGGGTTAAATTTATCTAAATTTGTAGTCTGACTTAAACCGCACACATGGAATAACTAAAGCTGTCAGACTTCCATTGTCTTTTACTCCTAAAACGTAGGCCCATTCAGATAGGGAAACTTCTGTCACATTACTGAACAAAATTGCTTTAGAGATTTAAAGGTTTTTTATGTACAAGCTACCAATCAACACCTTGATAATAACATAAAAGTATTTAATAAATTATATAATACCAAAACTAGAGGCTTGTATAAAAACAAACGTTAAATGGTTCACATTTTACATCTAAAACTCTCAAACAATGATGATTTTCAGGTAGCTTATTAGGCCGTTGTAAGCTGAGGTTAACTAGCAATGCAACTAGGGGCATTTTGGTGACGCTACTAGTTAATGCAGCAAAATTATGCTCTGTCACTAGTTACGTAACTCACAGAGCAACCTAAAGTATGACATTTTTGTCACAAAAATGATGTTGAACGATGAGCTTCTGTTGCTTGTTCTGATATTGAAAAACAAAACAATTAATTGTTGGGAAAATGTGCACATATTAATTTCTAGATTAAATAAAGGCTAATATTACACATTTTTTGATGACCTGTGCGTGCACATTAATAAGTATTTTCTTACATAGTATGTACAATAGTATGATCCATAATTTTATTAATTCGGCTACATACAAGAATATAATATTATTTTGTCTCATCTTTTCTTTATTTGCTACCAACTTCACTATCCATTTAGCTTCTAATAAACGTTTTAACGGTTCTCATTAGAGTATAATACAAGCCTGAAAGTGATTTTAATTTCAGATTAGGAGCTAGTAAACAATAAACACAATGCACGCTTTGTACACAATGTGACTTTGTATGGACGCAGAGAAACAGAGGCATCATCAGTGACTCTGGATCATAGGCTGCATTTAAAACAATGCCTCAGAACACTTATGAGTAACAAAATGTTGCCCGTCCTGAGGCCAAGGCCAGCAACCATCTGTTACCAGTTACTCGGTTATGTCACTAGTTACCTTCGGTTAAAAGACTAAATTTCATACAATGGCCCACAAATCCAAAAGTAACCAGTAGCACCAAAAGTTACCCTTGGCTAATAGCGGCCTTAGAATGGATGGGATAAATGAGAAACTGACAATGTTAAAAACCTCCTTTCTCTTACTATGCTTGTTAAATTCTGCTCTTTTGGAAATATGCACAATAAGAAGAAAATGAATTGCCTTACTTTATAACTTAAAAATCTCAAATGTTTATATATTTTATTTTATGTAAATAACTATGATTATACACTAACATACACCATTTAGTGTTTAAGAAATCATTTATCTCGCTAAGTGTTGGAATGTTCCCAATATTGGACTTACTTCATGAAGTTCTCCAACTTTGTATTTCTTCATCATTTCTCTTGCATCTGAAGAATGTCCAACATCTTCAAAAGCTTCAGTGGCATCCTTTCCCACCTGCTCCAATAAAACCTCTTCTCCACCAGGATGCTACAATAAATATATTATTAAAGATCATTTATCCAATTAGATGGTTGTTTATTTTCTTAAACAAATTAATGATCTGAGTTAGTAATTTGGCTTATTATAAACCATAATTAATTCTATTTTATAAATTAGTTCACAACCAAATCTTACAAAAACAATTGTGTTATTTTCACATAGTGTAATGTGGATAATTTTAACTTTCTCCAGAACTTCCCATTCCAGGATGTCTCTATATACCTGTATTAAGAATAATTTTAAAATAGTGTAGTTAGTTTTAATTTTGTTACTGATAGTTCAAAGATATCTGTCTCTTGTACTCGCACATTATTCTTGAGATAAGATTCCAAAAATAGATAAGGAAGCATTGAAAAGTATCATCTTATACAGTTGTTGGCCACCATCTTATAGCTGTGAACACCATTAAACGGACTGAATAACATAAATCTCATTAAGTTTACAACAATAAGTCTCTTACCACCGTTCTATTCACTGCATACATCAATGCTTGTTAGTTGTTAAGAGTTCCTCAATTTTGGTAATATGAGCAATTTGACTGTATCCATATTTGTCTTACACTGTTACTGACTTATAGTTATGTGTGCAGCTTAATAACAGGCAAAGGCACTTGATACCTGTTTGTTTGACTCGAAAGCAGTTTGGGAATGCAAGAATGCTCTGGTAGAACTGATGAAGAAGAATGGAGTAACACTCAGTAAGAAAAGTAGATATGCTCACGAAAATAGGAACAGAGTCCCTTGTGGTAGGGTCTGAGCTAGGCTACGGAGTAGCCTATTTCCTTCATCAAAGGCTCTTGTAAAAGATTAGGAACAGAGGATTAGATCCTTTTACTGGAGTAGGGCCTCAGATAAGATAATCAAAAATGTTTATCTCTCCTTATGCTAAAGGGTGCGTACCTCTCCTAGATCAAAGTAAGGAAGACATAAGAATGATAGTAGGTATGTTGACAGGACATGGTCTCCTTAGAAAACACCTTATGAAGATGGGTCTTAGACTGATGAATGCAGACTCTGCAGAGAAGCAGAGGAATCAGCGGCTAGTTATCCTGCCATATCTACAACAAGGAAATAAATTCCTAGGGGCATATCTTCTCAGCCCTGAAGACATAAGAGAACAGGAGCTCTCAAATTTAATTGGCTTCTATAAAAGTCACAGATTCTGAGGGCAAAAACTCAAGTAAGGGAGGTGCAAAAGGCCTTTTAGACTAAGTGTGAAGACAAACGTCTCTTAACCTCTGAAAAAAGTGGTAACAGAAAGGAAACTCAATGAAGTGAAGCAAACATACAGTTCATTGCAGGGGCCGTCCAAGATGTATTTCGAGTTGTCTGATTACAACACCCTTCCACACTGTATTCGTATTTGTACCATCGGATCCTATAACATGTAGAGATATCCCCTGTTCATTAAGAGACACAATTGTATTCGTTATGTCCTGATCTGATCCAGATTTTTGATAAACGTACCTAAATAATCAGATCCTGGTTCTTTTATGATTGTATAATGTCCCTATTTTTTTAAGGTTCGATGGAATTGTTTTGGACTTTCAACTTTCTCTATGGATAGTGTCATCCTTCGCCTATTAAATTATATGTCCAATAATTAACTAATGTCTGTAAATCTTTTGATACCAAGGAAGAACTTGGAGTTGAGGAAGCGGAGTGAGTTGCAAAAGCTGTCAGCATTCAGTTGTTGACTGTAAGCAACAAGTTTGTTGGGATGCTGAATCCAGTGGAAGTTGGACAAAAACGTTGATCATTAAAATCACGGAGTGGATGGAAAGACAGCAAGGCGAGGTGGGCTTCTTCTGTCTTCAGTTTTTGTTGGGCCACGGTTATTTTGGATCGTACCTGTAGAGGATGGGGAAACGGGAGTTGCCTGCTTGCATTTTGGAAATTCACCTCGGGATGATACAGAACAACCTTCTTTAGGTAGAGATGATGGAAAGAAGAAAGGAGAGAGCTGATGACACAGTTGCAAGAAGACCTTCAACTGCAGAGGACAGGAAGATGTGGCTATGTGGTTTGTGGTGGCTAAATACATGGAGAAAATCCTAAGAACGAAAAAGGTGACTCTAGATTGTATAGAACTAATCTAGGAAAAGAAGAACCAGACGAGAGCTTGAATAAGGCTCAAACAAAAGTCCTAGCCCGAAGTATTGGGAACACCATTTCCAGGCTGGTCGAAGAAGAGAGGGTGTTCTTTTAGTGGGTATGCCTTCAGGAAAACCTCTTTGAAAGCCCCACACTTGTTCGCTTGGTTATGTTAACAACAAGCGTTTGTTCAGTAATGCATTTTTCACACCCCCTCCAAAAAAAAAGATGTAGTGTAACAACACTGGAAAATGTTGCTAGTGAAGCGGTAGGCTACTCATATGCCTAGAACGATCAGCAAGACGTCATGATACTGAGCTGAGCTCAGTATGAACTGTGAACCAAATAAATTAATTTTGCATTAAAAAAACCAAAATTCTCTCTATACAAAATGATTATTGTGCAACAATTGAAGATGAGTGATCTGTATGTGAAGATTTTGTTTATAGTCAGGAGTTAATGAAAATATGAAACTATTGATGAGTGATGAAGCTCTTTTGAATTTAAACAAGACAGCAAATAAACAAAACCTGCATAACTGGAGATCATCCAGACCTTATTTTTCAGTATCCTTTACACTCTGGGAAGGTCACAGTCTATTGTAAGTAATTGAGCAGACTTTAGGAAACAATTTTAAAATATCAGTAAAATATAGACTGACTCGAGAAATACTTTCAAATAAAATCCTAGGCTCGGAAAAGCTAAAAATTAATAAAAAAATAAAGTATAATTATTTTGTAGGCTGAACATTAGTGAAGTCTATGACTCAAGGTGCTGGAAAAGTTAATTTGACTGCACGATATCAAGAACGGAATTGACTAATAGACTTGAAATTGTGTATGAAGCTTAATTTCTATACTGTAAAGGAATACCGAGTTTGATGATGGTGCATGTCACTCCATGGGATTAGCATATATTTTTACATTGGTCTTAAGGGTAACCAAGATGGCAATGAGAAAATATAAATGAATAAATATGTAAATTAACTCAGTACACTCATGAGAGATTATAAATTTGAAAAATTAACCAATATAGCCTAACTATACCAACAAATACACCATTTTATGGTAACTAGGTGATTTTTTTATTACCATACCAAATTTAATGAACAAAAATGTGAATGTGTCATTTGGCAAGCTATCTCGAGAAAGATTTTATCTGTAGACTTGACTTTAGCATAAAGCTTCATTTCTACGTAGATAAAAATGAGTTCTATGATGGTGCATGTCCAACCATGGAATTTGGCTGAGTATCTTTGAAAGCTTTCATTTAGTAGACTGACACAATTTTCTTTTTTTTTTTTGTTGGGGATGTAAAATTTCTCTTTAGTTTTATCTGTCAATAATGATCATAAAGTTTTCATTGAACTTTAGCATTTAAGTCTGTGATGTGACACATGGTGTGGCATTCTCCTACCTTGTTTAAATTTAGTCAATATGCACTGTAACCAAATACAACTTATTAAACACACCATTGGTTGGTTTACATAAATTTATTATTGTATAATTTTGTACTTTAAATGAGTTCATTTATTAAATTTACTAGTAATTTCAGCTGTTAAATGCAATTACTCAGCTGAAAATTTAAGTAAGAAGAGTTTATATTAATTGATTTTATTTATTAAATAAACTCATTTAAACTAAGAAAATAAATATATTAATACAATTATGTAATACAACTAATTTTTTGTTTAATAAATGATATTTTGTTTACAATAAAAAACAAATTTCAATAACAATTTAGCAAACAACATGTAATTCATCCTAACAAATTTCATACCAATTGAACAAAATGATGACAATGAGCTATTAATTTCTGCTGCTAAATGAAATTATTAATCAACAGTTACAACATTAAGTTTAATTAGTGTATTATAAAAGTGAGGGATAGCCGTCAGTAAATTTATATAAGTATTCTCTGTTATTATTTGTCAGAGCGTAAAAAACTGGGTATTAAAATGATCCATCTAACAGTAATCCATATTTTACTGTTCTTATAAAATTTGTTTACAATCATCTTTTTATATGGAAAACAAATACTTTATGATAATATCCAAAAATATAAATAAGAAAACTTAAAAAAATAAATAAAAAAAAATTTATTTTATTTTTTTTTTTAATTAGAAAACTTATATTATTTACTATTTATGTAAACATATGTTACATTTTACATTCGTATGTATAATTATGAACCAATATAGAAAATTTCAGAAAGAAATATTGAGAAATAAAAGTTTTATAAGATTTTTTAATAAAACTTTACATTTGGACTAAAATGCTAAAATATTGACAATGTAATGTAAGGGCATGTTATTGTAAAGGACTTTTCTAAACAAAACTATATTTATTAAACTAGCATTGAGAGATGGTTGAAAAACATTGGTTAGGACCCTAATGCATGTTCACAAAAAATAAAAGCATGACAAATAGCTTATTTTTTTATATTATTTGCTTTTACTCACCCTCAGTTATTGAAAGGCAGAAGAAAAAGTCCAATCTTCAATCACTCACTATTTTTTAGTGCCTATAGTCTACAGCATAGGCCTATTGAAAAATGTTACTAAGTCTATAAAAAAACTATGCAAAGAAATGTCTCTATATAAAAATATATACATTGTTACATAAACGTTCAGTCTATTTACACTCGTGGCGGGGGAAAACAGTCAAGGTGGCAACCCCGGGTGCACTTGACACATACTGTCCTGGACCTTATACTATAACAAGTTATATATCAATTTGTTAAGTAACTCTTCCCCTTTCGTTTGATGTATCTATTATGAGGATTCGCTTACTATATGATTTAAAAAAATAATATAATCGCAAAGCCGAAAATATCGGCCCGCGGCACACTTCGGTTAAACGTAATGGGCCGAAAACATCGGCTCTCGGCACACTTCGGTTTAAACGTAAAGGGCCGAAAATATCGGCTCTCGGCACGCTTTGGTTAAATATAGTGAGCCGATAATAATCGGCCCTTGGCACCCAAAGGGTTAATTTCTGCTGCTAAATGAAATTATTAATCAACAGTTACAACATTAAGTTTAATTAGTGTATTATAAAAGTGAGGGATAGCGGTCAGTAAATTTATATAAGTATTCTCTGTTATTATTTGTCAGAGCGTAAAAAACTGGGTATTAAAATGATCCATCTAACAGTAATCCATATTTTACTGTTCTTATAAAATTTGTTTACAATCATCTTTTTATATGGAAAACAAATACTTTAAAACAATATTTGTTATAAACGGATGATAAATAATGGAATAAACGTGTGTTACTACTTCTCTGAGATGCAATTAACTTCAGTGAATGTACAGATACAGATTGCATCAGAATAGTAATCACACATTTATTTCTAATCGACACAGAGAAGTGGGAGATGTTTTTTTTAAGCTTTCTTTTATGATTTTTCCAGGTATATACAACAACTTAGGTTATAATGGAAATTTGGTCAAAATACATACAAAGATTTTGATAGATTTTTTTCAAAAAGTACATAATTTAAATGTTTTCTGTGAATAATTAGTATTGTAAATAGCATAGTAACATATAAATATGAGATGAGAGTAGATTCATGGTTTATAAAATATATTTAACTTATACTACTCGTTTTTCATAAGTAATATAATTTTTACTGGATTCTATTTCTTATCTTTAACCTTTGAACTGCTAGTGTCTGCTCTTGTAACTAGTACACTTTTTTCAGCCATTTGTAAGCTTTTTATTAGACTGTTATATACCTCTTAAAACAACAAAATATACAACTTATCATTGTTTTTAGAATATTTTGAGGAATAATAAATTATTTTTATTATTATTTTCTTAATTAAAAAAAATGTTACCGTAGTGTTTGAAAGGGTTTGATATTTTGTTTTTCTAATTTGTTATAACTGCACTATTTTATCATATAGCATATGTGTGAAAGGATTATATAAATTCCAAAATATACAAAAGAAACATAATTAAGTTATATAGTTACCTTAAAAAGAATATGGGTAGGGTACGATAAGCGGACTCGGTTTTTTTTATATCGAAGAATGTAATCATCGATACCTAATATTCGTATCTCAAATCCTAGACTATCAATCGATATATAAGGGTTTAATATTATTTATACCCAGAATAAGAATAATATGATTTATATTTTGTAAGTACCTATAGTCCTCAATAACAATCATATGTTTTAAATTAAAATATGAATGTAATATTTACAGTGATCAAACAAATTATTATAAAAAAAATTAGAAAAACTGAAGACGACCATATTTGCTCCTCTCACAGTTACAGTTGTTTCTTTCCCACAAATTTCACATAATGGCTTATTCTGTACGAGTCCAACATGTTAAAGCCACTAAAAACATGTCTTCATCTTTCAAAGCAATGTCGTGTAGTTTTCTAAAATTGACTGCCATTTTTAATAATAAATGTTACTTATGTAAAATTGAAATTACCGCACATGATTTATTTGAAAGTGTTTACAGCTGTTGATATATATCTTTTAAATTAATTCTTCAACTAATTAATTAGTATCGATTGATTATATTGATGGTGATTAAGCAATATCATTTGCCAATTTCAATATAAAAGACCCGGATCAGTACCCTACCCAAAAATATATGTCCTTATCGGCTTATCACGCTCTACAGATGGTGATGGTTTTCCATGTTCCTGGTTTTATTAGTAAACGTGTTGGCTGAATAATTAAAACTAAATCTATACCTTACAAATTTCCCAAAAACCTGTTTAATTACTAAGGAACATGCAGAACGTTTAGAGGATTAATAAACATAAAACAATTACCACTATTTCAATTCTTACCTCGTTCAGGAAGTCTGTAACATTGTATACAATGTTATTAATTACTATCAAAGATGCATTGTCATTCTCAATTTCTTCCTTAATTTCAGAATAATAATACTCTTTGGTCGCCATATTACACGTAAATACAATTCAATTAGAAAACACAGAACAGGTTATTATATTCAATTTCTCAACCAAATTACGCACAATTATAACTTGCAAAACATAACCGTGAACAGAAAAAAGTTGGAAACACTCAGAGAGGCCCTTACCGAAGTTAAGATAAAGCCTCAGTTCTCAGATTTCATCAGTTACTCTACTTAATTTACTACCTCTACCAGACCAGTACCAATGGCTAAATTACTCACTTCCCTAACAGGATTACCAAATCTAATGTATAAAATTACCCGTGACCTAACACCAAACTTCCCGTTTTTACGACGTGGGAATATCGTATATAATCACCGCATTGAAAATAATTGAACGAATAAGGTGTTGAAATCATTAGGTGATTACGTTAGGTATTTATTCATAAAATTATTGGATTATGCGTTTATGCCAATACATATAAAGTTTTTTTTATCGTACCTTAATTTGTCCAATCTGCATGTTGTGTTGTAAAAATGATTTCTTTTGTGTTCTATTATGTATTTCGGCATTATAATGATGTGAATTATTAATACGTAGTTTATGAAATGTCATGTTATGTGCACATAACTAAAATACTGAACTAACAAAACTAAAAGACACGTGCACAAGTTCATAGCTTAGTTTAATATTACCGAAGTATATAATCTACTGGAAGTATAGTATAACATAACTTCAACGCGACAATTCGGTTAGACAGTGAATTCGCTTTCCCAACACTAGTGCGGAGTTGAACGATTCCAATACGTTAAAAAACTTTTGAAGACGAAGTTCGTGGTTTTATGTTGGACTCGTAAAAAGGCTCTAAATCATCAATCTTCTGCATACACAACTTATAGAGACATTAATTATTACTTGTTATTTCCAGTTCCGAAATAACCAATATGTCGTACAATAAATAATTATCAAAGTCAAACTGCTTGTAAAATATTATGAAACAATAATAATGAGAGGCATGAATAGGTTTTGAAAATTAACTTATTTGCTGGGAACGGTCGATTACTCCACTGCTCGTTGGCTAAACGAACCTCCTGGAAGGAATGCAATTTGTACATAAAGTCGTTGGCCTAACGGCTCTATTTGTTCATTTATGTAAATTGTAAAAAATAGGGTTGTTGGCTCTACAGACTTTATAGTTTAAGTTTACTAGTATAAGTTTGTTGGGCTAACGATCAGTAGTGTTATTGGACCATGAATTAATGTTAAGCAATAATAATTGAAGTGGGTCGTTGGGCCACTATGTTCAAAAGAGGACCGATTACACAATCAGGCCTTGGTCGAATGACCTACGCTGGTGTATTAGCTTATTTAAGCAGGTAATAGTGTCGATTACTCAATATATTCGAGACTTGTGTTCTTCGCATATGAGTCAAATAATGATCTTCAGAGACTCCAAAATACAAAAAACAACCATTAAATTAATTTATTTAATTGAATCTTTTATATTTTAAAATTAAAACCAATAAAATTGTTTTGTAACATTATATTTGGTTCGTTGCATTTTCCAACTGCCTTAATCAAAGAAATATAATTTGAAGGTTACATTACTATAAGTTAGAAATTATTCAATAATTGCCATGTGCTATAGAACAGGTCAGCATTATAATAATTGCGTAAGCCAGACGACACATGACACGTATCAGGCTTGGTTGAAGTTGCATGCACAATTTAAAGTCTGTAGCTTATTTGTCATTCTCGATATATCCAACAAACAGACAGAGAAATCTATTGCTATAAGTTAAAACTTGATTGTAATAATTTGAGGTTATTAAAATATTAATACTTAACAAAGTGTTTCAAATACTACAGTTCTCAAAAGAAAATACGATTTGATTTTATAACATATTCAAAAAAACAAATGTTCGCAAAAGCTGTAAGTACACAGCCTAAGATATAGCGGTCTCTTAAATTTTACACAAGAGAGCATAAAATTTTTGTGTATATCAATTACATGAATAAAATATAAATAACTAATAATCATCAAATATTAGTGACTACAATGTAGATAAGTAAGTCGACCATTCGTTATTTAAGAGTAAATAGTAGAACTAAATAGTTTAATTAAAGAATAGTTTTAAAATAACTGGTCTGTTTTATCGTTATCGTAGTAGACTGCAACAAAATGTCAATAAATTGTATAGATTAGTGTAAATGTAATTGTATCATAACTCTGTATATTCGTAGCATTATAGATCAGTAGGACTAAATTATTTTCATCATATGTATTATATCGATATTTCTACGCAACCATAAAAGTGGTGTTTAAAATTGTAAACCGAACATACAGTCATATATGATCTTAAATTGAATTTGTCAGTTACATTTCTATAATCCAATTAGAAAACATTAATTTTGTATTTATTAACGATGCCACGTGCTAACTTAGGTATTTAAGTCATGTAGTTGTGATTTACTTTGTCATATTTCTATAATTATGTTTTTGTTGAACATTTGCTCACAAGTTTCTTTTTTAATCCACTTAGTTTCCTTCTAGTTCTTATCATATCTACTGGAACAACTCTTTATTACAGCTTTTGTAGCGTACTAATAATTAATTTATTTACTACCAATTAAGGACTATATTATAACATGTTGCTTTTGCCTTATTAATTTTAATGGCTTTCCAATAAAATAAAATTACCGTCCATTTAAGCCTATATGCAGAATATGATGAAATTATGACACTTTATTGGTTGTGCAGCATCTCACATTTTGTCAAGTGTCTTTGGAGTTATGAAGAAAGTTCAATATTAATATAATTATTCGACAAACATTAATGTAGTATACGTTCTATATAATTTATATGTTTTGCAGATATGTTCGGATATAAAACAACTCATTAATTCGTAATAGATATTAGAAATCAGAACCGTTCCGAACTGAGGTCGCTAACAGCCGCATGTTCGGGGTTTATCGGAACTGCTCAGCTAAATGTTCGGAATTTGTCGGTACTCGACGGCTCTGTGTCCCAACTCCTTCACTCCGCCAGTTGCGATCACCCTGTTTTGTTGCTGCGTGAGGAGCTCGTGAACGAGCTCGGAGACTCGGAGGTGTGTGATCTGATCACCCCATCCAGGTGGCTCACGAGGAGCTGGCGTTTTACTTAACCTCTTCATACTTCATAACAAACTAATACTTTGGTCGAGTGTTAAAGTTCTATTATTTTCGATTTAATCTTACCATATTAAAATATAAATGCGCGCATCATATTATGTACTAAGTTATTTGAGAGCTTAACACTAATTTTTTCAAACACAGCCTAGAATGTTCAAGCAGTTGTTTACTAAAAACCCTTATAAGTGTAAGTACAAATCAGTAGCAAAATAGATAGATATTCAAGAAATATTGTAACCAATGAATTCTGTAATAGTGTATATGTTACCGTAGAGTGAATTAATAACATACTAGTACTGCTACAGAGCACTCAGAAAATGTCTTAACTTACTGAGAATTGTAGATTAATGTGTATTATTCCTATTATAAAATGTCAATGAATCTGATTAGATTTTGGAAAGGTTTTAATCAACCCATGATTAATCAGAGCCACAACAATTTCACAGGCTATGTGCAAAAAATAAATCTATGGATGGCGATACCTGGCCTAAGATTGAGGGTTATATTGTAGAATGACAATGTATTGAATATGTATAGAAAGTTTTATAAAAATCGGCTTGTACTTTTTTGAGGAATCCATAGATATGTTTGTATAGTAAAAAAGCTCTGAAAATAGGCGCAGCCTAAGAATGTAGGTAGTAATATAATATATTTGACTGTGTATTGAATGTGTATACAAAGATTTATAAAAAAAACCGGCTCGTACATTTTTGAGGTACGGCCATCTATAAGTTTTTCCAGTAGTTCACATGTAAAATTGTTATACCTGGAAAAAAGGCGTGGCCTAAAAATTAGGGTTGTATTGTAGTATAGTAGACCGTGTACTGAATGTGTAAAGTTTTATCAAAGTCGGCTTGTACGTTTTTGAGGTACAGTCATTTGTAGATTTGTTTTTTTTTTCTGAATTTGGCCTGTGAAATTGAGTAGACCTTTCATGAAAACCGGTATTTGTAATTTTAGCATGCCAGTGAAGTTGATTCTATAGATTTTATTTTGTATTTGTTCTTTTTGTCTTCAAATAATAAAATTAATTTAGTTTTTTTTTAATTGAACTGGTTCAGGAACTAGGTCATGAGTGATTCATGAATCAGGTTAGGATTTGTGTCAGAGCAATAGTTCTTTCGGTACTTTGGGATTATACTGACCACACCAGTATGAAGAACACAAAAATATAAATTTATAGAAACAAACATGATAGAACGAAAAAACTTGTAATTACAAACTTACAAGCATTTCCAGGTATTGTGATCGGTATTGTTGTCGCTGTTATCTTATCTTTCTCGAGAATCCCGATTACGGCAGGCCGCGCAGCATCACTGATGGCCGGAGACACTCGCATTTTGGGTGGCGGAGTGTGATGAAGAATAAAAACAAGTTGTTAGTGTTTTTTTCAATAAAGAGTTTAGTTTTTGTTGAATTTTTGTGTTTGGAGAAATGTAGGGGTAAAACACGGAAGTACAACAAAGCGACGCACCAGCTGAATGGGCGGCGAGACTCTGCAATCACGTTGGTACTTTGGGATTATACCGACCACACCAGTATGAAGAACACAAAAATATAAATTTATAGAAATAGACATGATAGAAAGAAAAAACAACTCTTTAATTGCAAAATTACAAACTTACAAGCATTTCCAGGTATTGTGATCGGTATTTTTGTCGCTGTTATCTTATCTTTCTCTAGAATCCCGATTACGGCAGGTCGCGCGGCATCACATGATTTGCACTGTACATAATTGCCTTTCCATTACAATTCAATTTATATTTCTGATCAGCCCCTCTAGAATTTGATATTTTACTGATAGGTACTATCTCGAGGGATGTTTTTCTTTCCTTGACATCCGGATGGCCGGAGGCACTCGCATTTTGGGTGGCGGAATGTAATCAAGAATAAAAACAAGTTTTGAGTGTTTTTTCAATAAAGAGTTTAGTTTTAGTTTGGTAATGTTTGTTTTTGTTGAATTTTTGTGTTTGGAGAAATGTAGAGGTAAAACACGGAAGTACAACAAAGCGACGAACCAGCTGAACGGGCGGCGAGACTCTGCAATCATGTTATCTACTAGACCGCTCGACTTTGACCTCTGTCTGAGGATGGGGAGGGGTTTGCGATAAGACAATTCCTGTTTTATATTGACGAAATATTGTTCTACGCTAATCTAGTAATCAGTAGAAGCAAAATGTCAAATAACGATTCATGTCTGGGTGTGGTCGGTATAATCCCAAAGTACCATCACGTTATCTACTAGACCGCTCGACTTTGACCTCTGTCTGATGAAGGGGAGGGGCTTGCGATAAGACAATTCCTGTTTTATATTAACGAAATATTGTTTTCTACGCTAATCTAGTAATCAGTAGAAGCAAAATGTCAAACAACGATTCATGTCTGGGTGTGGTCGGTATAATCCCAAAGTACCGTTCTTTCTATGTATGGAATTTATTGGCAGTTTCACACTGCTACAGAGATTTCTTTCTTACCTCCAACTTCAATGGAATCTTTGATACCTAATATGTCAAGTTTCCAAAGCTTACCTATGGAAGTTGACCTGTCAACTGAAAACATACTTGATGCAAGCATTTTAGAATTTTTGTACTCATAGTCAGATTTTTTCGTTTTAACATTTTGGGGGGGGGGGGGGGGGGGGGGGTGGGGGGGGGGGGGGGTGGGGGGGGGGGGGGGTGGGGGGGGGGGGGGGTGGGGGGGGGGGGGGGTGGGGGGGGGGGATAACAATAGTCTTGCTGCCATTTCACACATAATACTACAAAAATGTCTATCCACAAGTCTTTTCTATTATTTGTTAAACCTATGTAAATTTTGGGAATAGAATTTGGAATTTACAATTAAATGTTTAAAAAAAGATGAAGTTGGAATATATTAAGTAACTTTGAAAGCTGTATTATCGATGTGTGTTTGACATTTATTTTTTCGATGCAGGTAAGTAGGGATGAAGTCCACCCCTAAAAAAATTTAATTTAAACTGGCGATGCAAAATGGAAAGAGTAAAGTTCAGAAGCCGTGTGGTGCAGTTTGCGGCCTGCATCACAAGGTGGTCCTGGACCGGTTCTGCTTGTAGACTGCCGCTGCTAGCTGCTAGCTGCTAGATGCTGCTACTGATGCTAATGTGCATCGACTACTATCATTAGTGTGCCCCCGGCCGCGGCCCTTCACCTCTCGCCGAATTATTCAAATCGCGCCAGTTCTGGATCACGTTCCTGCTATTCGCTCCAATTGCATTCTTTATTAATTGAAAGATAATGACTTTAAGGTACTTATGCAGATCGCAATCATCTGTAAGCCTAAATAGCAGTTGATTGCCAGGAAATGCCTTTCCGAAACAGTAGATTGCCGCCTTGTTACGTAACAGCTAGCTGTCAGTCCTGGCCATCCGCACCGACATCCAGCTGCTAGCCGCTTACGTCACGTTGCACCGAGAGGCTGCTTCATAGTCGGATTAGTGTTCCCCACTGCAGACCACTCTTAATAAATAATATAAGAACAATATTTTAACGTGTTATAATTATTACTTTTAAGTGTATATGATATAACGATTACTGCTTCCTTACGGTGTAATCTTAATCGAAACAAAATACAAAGTGTGTATAATGTATGCTGGTAGTTTTTCTTGCTGTTTATTGGTGTCTTGTACTGTGATGTCTAACGAATAGATAAACAGTCTCTTACATTCATCTACATTACCATTCGTTCACTTATTTATTCGCGCATTGACTTCGGTGCACTTAGAAAACAATAAGAACTCTTTATTTCCCAAAAGACCTCTCGTATATATTTACAAAGATGCAGATTTCCGTTCATATTTTTTAAATCATTATAAGAAAAGATACTCGTAAAAGTAGCTAGATATACTGATAACCTTAAAGTTGATTGTGATCCCACCCAGTAACCAGTCTAAACTGGACAGCTAGCCGCTCTTACTAAGTGACCTAACATCTTTTATTGCTTCCGGTGAGCTTTCTGCTGGCAGTAAGAGCGATGAGATATTAATTCAGTTACACATAAAGTGTGTTTCAGATTTCTTACGTTAACTTCGTATCATTGTGTACACTATTATGTGTTTGAGTTCTACATATTAGTCGCATATTTAAAGCTTTATGTGCACCACGTACTAACAAATGATTTGGTGATCACACATGATAAACATTATCTTACAGGTACACGTGCCTTGATAGAGGTGGTCAGCCCTTTTCGTGAGACAGTTAAATGATGCCACATGATAAACATTTGGAAAGACGTAACTCACAGTAAAGTGTGAAAAATCAACAAATGAACAAGTTGCCTTTCTGGTTTTGCAGGACTTTACGTAGTATAAGTAGTAAAAATAATACAACAAGAAATCACGAGAAATAGGCTACATGGGCGTCACAGCTCATTGACGACGTATCTGTGATTAGTGAAGGATTGAAGCTATGCGAATGATAGGCTATCTTTATATTGCCAGGTAAATTATTAGTATTATAAGTAATTGTACTAAATGCCACGTAACAGCTTCTGGCGAGCAAAATGGTCTTCCAATCTTCGAGCGTCTTACTCTATTTGTTGGTGCCTTTTCACAGTAGTCAAAACAGTTGGGATAGTAGTCTGACGACGAGAACAGTCTGACGCCGCCGAGTGGGCTGTAGATAAACAACCTCCTTCTTGTTTATTATGCAAAAGTCAACATCTTCATATTCTTTTCAGCTCGCTTGCAGCGATTATATGAGCTTCTCTTGTCCCTGTGATCGATATGTCACAATCAATCAATGTGTACAATCTCATGCCGATGAGGTGGGAGGGTTCTTGGTGCTTTTCCACATTATGAGCACATGTCACTGTTGATGTATGTTAAAGTACACGTTCCTCGTATTACATAATTACCACGGCCCATATGAAGTTCTAACAGAGACGATTGGGAGGTTTTTAAGCTTTTAAGATTGAAATTGGACGTATTTATATTTATGTTTGTAAGTATTACCAAACGAAGTTTGTACACATAACGGGTCCATTCTTGGCTAGAGCAGTGATCATCTCTACACGTTGTTCCACTGCAGATATTTGCTGCTAGTGGGGAAGTAGATGCAAAGAGTTTTAAACACGAATTTTACCTCAACAGTCGCACACATAGGCTTTTGAAAAAAATTATCCGCGAGAATGTTTCCAAACCACTCTCTGTCAAACTGTTCTTGTCCGTCTGCCACAGCGAAACGGATTATAGGTCTATGAAAATATGAACTCGCGCGACTATATCATCAAGTAATAGCATTCAGGGTTGTTAAAATTAAAGTTCCTGTATACTCTTCTGTATATTATATTACACTCTCTCAATCATTACATTGTTGTTATATATTATATATACACGAACATTGACAGTCAGTTAACGTGACTATCTCAGCTGTGGTAGTTGTATGCCTATTTGATGTGTAATTTGTCAAGACATTCTAGGTTTAAAAACTAAAACAAGGCTTTTAAATTTGTTCAGCATAGGTTTATAACGGCATGCTTGGAAAAGGTTCATTATCTAAAGCTTAAAAGAAATACTAATTAATCGACGTGATGAAGCAAGAAAAGCTCGAGACAGTACAATATTCAGTACTAGTATTTCTGGTGTTTTTGAGATTGAGGACAGGAATCAGTTTAGACAGGGTTGATATCTGGTCGTTATAGTTGCAAAAAGGAGTAGCATGTGACCTGCATTCATTGAGCTAGTTATATAAGGATATTGACAATGTCTGCTGACTTCATAGATCTCTGGGCACCTTACGATATTGTTTGCATGATTGCGCTGACTTTTACGTTGCCACCATCTATCATATACGGATCCTAAACAAAACACAAAATTGATCGTTTAATAAATATGTTCCTTGATTTGGACGCATTCATGGTGTATTTCTAGAAAAACGTATCTTGCTTCAGTTATTGTAGTATTTCTTCTGCTTGTATGTATCACTGCCTAGAATCACACTGTGTTCCGATATGGTTGCCATTAATATAATTGTGGCAGAATAGTTCTTAATCAGTCTGACCTTGCTTCTTTCGGAAACAATTTTATGATTATAAACTCAAAATAAATTCCTCAACATTTTAAGTTTTCATTGATGGTGCTCTACTTAGATACAGTGAGCACTTACAAGTATTGTATATGAAACAAATGCATCGTACTTTGATACTTGGTCAATATAAAAATAAAACTCACATTAATTTTATAATGTGCCATTTTTAATAGGGTTTAATAGTAAACAAGATATTCCGTTATATTTATGAAGCAGTTCATAACAGAGCTTTCACAACAGTAAATCCATTTCCTGAGTAACCTGGTCGCGCTGTAGTGTAGACTGTATAGGATATAGAGGGCAGTATCACTCAACTGCGACTGCTCTTGGCAAGCTGCCATTGTCAGCCAGACATTGCTTGCGTGTATATTATATTGTACATAGTTCTAATCACTCTGTCGCCTGCAGCCAGCACAGTGTAGACTGTATAGGATATAGCGGGCAGTATCACTCAACTGCGACTGCTCTTGGCAAGCTGCCATTGTCAGCCAGACATTGCTTGCTTGTATATTATATTGTACATAGTTCTAATCACTCTGTCGCCTGCAACCAGCACAGTGTAGACTGTATAGGATATAGCGGGCAGTATCACTCAACTGCGACTGCTCTTGGCAAGCTGCCATTGTCAGCCAGACATTGCTTGCGTGTATATTATATTGTACATAGTTCTAATCACTCTGTCGCCTGCAGCCAGCACAGTGTAGACTGTATAGGTATAGCGGGCAGTATCACTCAACTGCGACTGCTCTTGGCAAGCTGCCATTGTCAGCCAGACATTGCTTGCGTGTATATTATATTGTATATAGTTTCTAATCACTCTGTCGCCTGCAGCCAGCACAGTGTAGACTGTATAGTATATAGCGGGCAGTATCACTCAACTGCGACTGCTCTTGGCAAGCTGCCATTGTCAGCCAGACATTGCTTGCGTGTATATTATATTGTACATAGTTCTAATCACTCTGTCGCCTGCAGCCAGCACAGTGTAGACTGTATAGGATATAGCGGGCAGTATCACTCAACTGCGACTGCTCTTGGCAAGCTGCCATTGTCAGCCAGACATTGCTTGCGTGTATATTATATTGTACATAGTTCTAATCACTCTGTCGCCTGCAGCCAGCACAGTGTAGAGTGTATAGGATATAGCGGGCAGTATCACTCAACTGCGACTGCTCTTGGCAAGCTGCCATTGTCAGCCAGACATTGCTTGCGTGTATATTATATTGTATATAGTTCTAATCACTCTGTCGCCTGCAGCCAGCACAGTGTAGAGTATAGTATATAGCGGGCAGTATCACTCAACTGCGACTGCTCTTGGCAAGCTGCCATTGTCAGCCAGACATTGCTTGCGTGTATATTATATTGTACATAGTTCTAATCACTCTGTCGCCTGCAGCCAGCACAGTGTAGAGTGTATAGCGGGCAGGATATCGCCCAACTACCGCTGCTCTTGGCAAGCTGCCATTGTCAGCCAGACATTGCTTGCGTGTATGAGTCTCGTATTGTTCTAATCACTCTGTCGCCTGCAGCCAGCACAGTGTAGAGTGTATAAGCGGGGGATATCGCCCAACTACCGCTGCTCTTGGCAAGCTGCCAGTCACAACCAGACATTGCTTGCATGAGTCTCGTATTGTTCTAATCACTCTGTCGCCTGCAGCCAGCACAGTGTAGAGTGTATAGCGGGGGATATCGCCCAACTACCGCTGCTCTTGGCAAGCTGCCAGTCACAGCCAGGCTTTGCATGAGTCTCGTATTGTTCTAATCACTCTGTCGCCTGCAGCCAGCACAGTGTAGAGTGTATAGCGGGGGATATCGCCCAACTACCGCTGCTCTTGGCAAGCTGCCAGTCACAACCAGGCTTTGCATGAGTCTCGTATTGTTCTAATCACTCTGTCGCCTGCAGCCAGCACAGTGTAGAGTGTATAGCGGGGGATATCGCCCAACTACCGCTGCTCTTGGCAAGCTGCCAGTCACAGCCAGGCTTTGCATGAGTCTCGTATTGTTCTAATCACTCTGTCGCCTGCAGCCAGCACAGTGTAGAGTGTATAGCGGGGGATATCGCCCAACTACCGCTGCTCTTGGCAAGCTGCCAGTCACAGCCAGGCTTTGCATGAGTCTCGTATTGTTTCTAATCACTCTGTCGCCTGCAGCCAGCACAGTGTAGAGTGTATAGCGGGGGATATCGCCCAACTACCGCTGCTCTTGGCAAGCTGCCAGTCACAGCCAGGCTTTGCATGAGTCTCGTATTGTTCTAATCACTATGTCGCCTGCAGCCAGCACTCGATCAGATACAGCTTTATTGGAGCTCACTTTAAACTATGCAGAGATGGATGTAAAAACTGCAATAAAAAGTTGTTGCCTGCCATAGTAGACAACAGTGTCAAATTAAACGAACAGTCATGTTTGAGTGAATAATTGTACTGTCATTCGTATACAAATCAGTGGAAGTGGCCTTTAGAATTGTCATTACGTTTTGTAACAGTGGTACATATTGCCTCGCTGTAAATTTACAGATAAATAATAAACCATTTGATAGTTTTACGTTATATGATTTGCAGATTATGTCTCAGTATAACAGTGGTAATCCCCAATCATACCAGTGTACGAGTGGAATATTGGATTATGTGAGTTTTGACGTAGCTCGTGGCTGTGTGTGTTTGGATGTAACGTAATGGTATAAACACCTGGGTGACGGTAACTAAGGTTGTTTGTAAGGCACATATGAATAGTTAGTTAAGTTATAATTTATTCAAAACCAAAGAATGAGTTATCTATAATTTTGATGTTAATTATTTTAAATATATTAACATAAACTTAAAAAAATACATTTATAAAGTATAAAAAGGAAAATATTTAAAGCCCTGTCAGTACTTTTCGGTAAAAAAATCGATGTACACAATAATACCTTTTTATATTGCTTTATGGTAAAAAGTTTAACTCTTGAAACGATGTTACAACCTACAGTTTTTGTGAATTATTTGTATCGAAAGTCTTTTTCTTATAACACTGGGATAGTGTTAAAATACCCACTACAAATAGGAACTCGTTTCTAGTTCAAATATTTTTCACACCAGGCTCTTAGATTTTAGTATCACCATGTTAAGGAACAGTGAAATGTTTATCTTTTACTATTAATTATTTATACTCTAAAGGTTAAATGTAGATTTGTTATAAGGAAAACAGGCTCTCCCCCGGAATCAGGTTTGAAGGATATTCTTCAAGCATCTCCAAAAGAAACCGAAGGATCATTTACAGTAGAAATCTTTTTGGGTTCTTTTGAATAAGCGGAGTTTTAATTTTATAACTTAAAACGCTTAGTATACTATATGTATGTAATAAAGCTGTTTAGTAAATATTCTCGCACACTTAAATGTTGTGTTACATAACCAAGATAGCGCACTGAATAATCGTGGTCAGACAGAACCGTTACTAGTGTTCCGGAACGTCCTTCGCGGCCTTGTCAGTCTTGAGGTCAAGGTCGAGGAACGGTCTGTAATGTTGTACGAACGTAAACAAATAACGTGAAGTGTTACCAAACATAGAAGTGTGAGGGAAAGGTAATGCGGGTTGAGGAGTAATTGGAGGAGACTGAGTAGAATGATCGGAGCGAAAGTGTTTTGTTGTTGCTTAACAAATGAGGCCATTACGAGCGCAGCGCGGGCCGCCCGTTGTTGTGACCGCCATCGTTATTGTTGCTGAGAGCTGCAGGATTTACCTAACCTACATGAGCTTGGATAATGAAATCTGATCATTTCAACTGACCTTATTGAGCTATCGTTCACAGCCAGGTGATCTTCGTTGTGTAATAACGAGGCTGAGTGGTTTGAAGGCCTTCCTACGAGGAAACGCTTGGTTGATGGAGCTCAACGAGTTTCTAGAAACTTGTAACATTACATGAGTTAGCCCACTCTACCACAATCTCTGCCTTCGCTGTGTATCGTCCACACTAAAGCGTCGGCATTGGTATCCATCACTGATTGCACTGTCACGTTTGGATTTTTGAGGCCATTTATATTATTATTATATTATTCACATAAATGTTGCCTCACAATCCGGTGGTTCGGAATGAATTTTCTTGAAATCCTCTTTACAAACCAGATAATGTAACGTGAATTTTTAGTTTTTATTCACAATAGTGGCATTTCTTATCTCATATGATAGAAAACTCATTTGGAAACAAGCTATTCTTTAAAATAAAGTGTGTTACAGACGTATTCAACAAATAGCAAATGGTTAAGTAGTACGAGGTAGAAGGTAATCTACCGTAATACTGTGTTAGTACGACCGACTGTAAAGGTTGAGTACCGTACTGTTAGTACGAGGTAGAAGGTAATCTACCGAAATACTGTGTTAGTACGACCGACTGTAAAGGTTGAATACCGTACTGTTAGTACGAGATGGAAGGTAATCTACCGTAATACTGTGTTATTACGACCGACTGTAAAGGTTTAGTACCGTACTGTTAGTACGAGGTAGAATGTAATCTACCGTAATGCTGTGTTAGTATGACCGACTGTAAAGTTTGAGTACCGTACTGTTAGTACGAGGTGGAAGGTAATCTACCGTAATACTGTGTCATTACGACCGACTGTAAAGGTTGAGTACCGTACTGTTAGTACGAGGTAGAAGGTAATCTACCGTAATACTGTGTTAGTACGACCGACTGTAAAGGTTGAGTACCGTACTGTTAGTACGAGGTAGAAGGTAATCTACCGAAATACTGTGTTAGTACGACCGACTGTAAAGGTTGAATACCGTACTGTTAGTACGAGGTGGAAGGTAATCTACCGTAATACTGTGTTATTACGACCGACTGTAAAGGTTGAGTACCGTACTGTTAGTACGAGGTAGAATGTAATCTACCGTAATGCTGTGTTAGTACGACCGACTGTAAAGTTTGAGTACCGTACTGTTAGTACGAGGTGGAAGGTAATCTAACGTGATACTGTGTTAGTACGACCGACTGTAAAGGTTGAGTACCGTACTGTTAGTACGAGGTGGAAGGTAATCTACCGTAATACTGTGTTAGTACTTCCGACTGTAAAGGTTGAGTACCGTACTGTTAGTACGAGGTGGAAGGTAATCTAACGTGGTACTGTGTTAGTACTTCCTACTGTAAAGGTTGAGTACCGTACTGTTAGTACGAGGTGGAAGGTAATCTACCGTAATACTGTGTTAGTACGAGGTGAAATGTAGAATGTTGTACTGAGAGTCCGAGGTTGAAGTGAAACTATTGTTATTTTAGTACTACTGTGTTAGTATGACAGTAAAAATAGAGTGTCCTAGAGTTAGTATAAAGTAGGAGGTAGAGTGCCAGACCTGGTATTTAGTCCGGTTTGAACCGAATCCAGCTAGGTATAAATAACACCACTCTGCGGCCAGCGATTCAGTTCAATAGTGTTCTTTTTGTGCTGTTAACAAATGTTTTTTTTCGTTTTTGACCTCAATACGCAACTAGCGAGATCATTCAACATGAAGTAGTTCTACAGTGCAAGTACTCCCAGGGATTGACTATCCAGTGTCTAGATATCCAGGAACGCCTAGTTACCTGATGTCTTCAAAAGAGGATCCTTATCGTGCCTCCTGGTTGTACGCTTTCAAACTTTGGAGGTTTTAGAGCTTCAAGTCCCCCCCCCTTGATGTAAAGTACATTGAGAGACCGAGAACCCCAGTGACCAGAAAATAAATCTAAAGCTTACAAAGGATGGGCTTCTCTGGGATAGTCCTGGAAATTGGAACTTCCGGAAACGTGATTACAGAGACTGAAAAGAACGAGGATGTCGGTGTGAAAGACAACCCCCCATGGGAGGTACACAGTGTGATAACAGTGTAGGTTGTATCCTGTTTGTTTCTGTGTAGAGGCAGATTGAGAATATTTACTTCACATCCAAATTGTCGTAAAATCGAGCCCAAACGCTCGGTGCCAGTCGGGGGCCACTGCGCCGGGGACCCAATAGTGTTTTTTTTATATACAGCTCTTATTACGTTTGGTGATTAGAAAAGATCCAAACCTAAGAGTCGGTTCTAGATGATACAGAATAGCCAGGAAGGTTGAGTGATTGACATTATCAGAAAGCAATTGGACTGAATCTCACAAGTATATTTTATTTAAACATCCTTAATCACTACGAGTAATCAATTGAAGAAATCGTCAATTGGGAGACCGTTACGGAAATGGAGACTTAACCACGTATTACTTTGCATTTGTAAATATTAGCGTAAACTAAACAAAATCTTCCATTTACTTTAAATACGCTGGAGATTCTCTTATTTGAAGTACGCTAGCTCGTTAAAAATTACATAAATTAAGTTTGTATTGTATGGTACGAAGTAAAATATCAATAAATATGCATTTACAGTAATGGACTGAGCGTTAGGGAAGTCTATCACTCGAGGGGCTGGAAAAAATTTCATTTTTCATACACAACTCAACCACATACAACTTTATTATGTTTTGATGACTGTGTAGAGTGGGGTAAAAAGAAAAGTGTGTAGACTTTCATTATTTAAACGGTTATATGAAAATTAACTTAAGTGACAAAAATATGAATGTATCATTGTGGAAAGATATATCGAAAAAGATTGTATCTGTAGAATTTAAATTTTATGCAACTTCATTTCTACAGAGACAAGAATGAGTTCTGGAGAAAAAAATTAGCAATAGACTTAAATGTTTTACGCGACGCGCTGGTTAGGAATAGAGAAGGCTATTTTGTTCGAACACTGCCTTTCAGATTTGAATTACATTGTGGATTCTATAAACTTGCCACATTTAATGATGAATACAGTAACATAGTTGATTGCTAGTGCTGTATGCCATGTATAATGTGAAGTTTATGAATTATTGATTAAACAACCTGTGTAACACCCATCGGAAATGTTTCAATATTTCGATAAAATATAAATAATCTGACACAGCGGTCCTGGAGACGTAGCGACATCTTCTGTAAACTGGTGAGGGCTGAGGGTTACAGTACTGTGAAGGCCGAGCAGCAGTTGTAGGCAGGCTGGCGAGCTGGTAGTGGCGGTCGTTATGTCCACGATTACAGGCTTGCACGAAATGACGGATTGCCATAACAGGAACCGTCCGTCAGTATGGATTACTGCAATGCAGCACTCTTCCTCGCCGCATTCCCCCCCCCTCGTCTTGTCATTTATTTATTTATTGAGGCTGTTAAATAAATGAACGAATAGAACTCTGCATTTTAGAGTTAAGGTTGGAACTCTGTATGTTAAAATTGAGAAATGTGTAATCAGCACAAGGCTGAACGTTAAGAACGTGAATATTTTACAGTGTGTATATGAATTATAGCTCAAGTTTAAGCGCATTACACGTTTATAGTGAATAATAACATAAGGAAATAACATTGTATCAATTAAATACATTTTAGGAAAATTACATGTTTTTATTATTAAAGTATTATTTAAGGTAGTTAAACACTGTTGCAGGCCATTGCTGCACTGGTGGCGGGGGCGTGAGCAGTGTAGCCTTAGGCCGGACTCGCCAGTCTTGTCGCAATATTAATCACTGATTTATCACTGATCATAAACTCAGTTGACAGTTGCAATCAGTGTGTTAGTATATTTTAGTCTCCTAATTAGTTCAACAACCGTAACGTTCCGCCCACGTCCTCAACGCGAGGATTCAACCGAGAAACACTTCTATAAATAAAAACCACAGCATTCATTTCATATAAATACTGTAATTAAAATAGTATTTACCCATTTTCTTTGGGCTCGATTAGCCCCCATAATACCACTTTAAGTGCTTTTACATTACCTCATGGAAAGTAAATGTGTTTTATATTTGTCATAATTAGGTAGTTTAAATGGGTGTTACCAACTATTAAATAAAACCTATTCTTATCTACAACCGAGTACACTTTCAAAGTATGTAGTTTTTTTTTATTTCGTATCACTGGTATCTTGTATTTTTCTTACTAGAATATAATTTGTCGTTGTTATTGATGTTATGGATTTCAAGCTAATCGTTACAACAATGAAAGAGCGTTTCGCTGAGTCAAACATTTTTATTTCCGGCCAGAGTTGTATACTGGGAAGAGTAGCAAGACAATAGTGATGTCCCCAGGGACTTCCTCGCGGCCCGAGTCCAGGCTCTTATTACAGAACGAGTGCCTCTTTTACTTACAAATACCGTTTTCTCCAATAATACAGCAACGCCTTTCTCTCCGTAGAAGGAACGTCTGTGTCTTGTCATTACTTCTACGGATTCGCCGTTAGCGGCATCACAGAATGCCATTTGCATTGACAACATTAAGGCGTATTAATTGGTATTAATTGCCTTACAAGACTCTCGCAGGGATAATGGAGGTACCGCCGCCGCGGAAATGTTTTAAAGGCATTTTTAAAATATTCTCAACGTACAACAATATTATAAACTGTGCGGGATTTCTTTCATATAGAATGTTTGCTCTGATGAGAGCATTACAAGACCACTCTGTGTATAGGTCAAGTTAAGTTTCCTCAATAAATCAGTGTCGGGCCACGCCCAGGATATCGGGCGGAGAGGATTGCCTCTACAGTCTGCAGGGACACCCGCCTACCGCTCCGCGCCGCCACTGGGCAGGACGCTCGCCCGTAGGCTAACTGGAACCGACACAATTGGGCACTTGGAATTCCTTCACCGTTGTTTGTTTTTTTTTTACTAATAAACAAAGATCACCCTGCTTCTCGGAATACTTTGATCGGCGCCCGAATGTGTAGACCGTATGTATCATTGAACTATATGAACCATTTTCTATCACTGAGATAAGTTTTATTTGCATTTATTTTACATGCTTGTTAGTGCGAGAACACTAATAAATGGACTCTTCCAAGGGAGGTAACGAGGCATTCAGAACAGAACATGTTACAAGATGACAATGACCTCAAGACATGTTTTAAAATACACACACATACATACAATGTTATCAAGAATAGTGTTGACTTGTGAGAGGTTGTGAAATATACGATCGTTTTAAAAACATATTTCATAGGTCAAAGTTTGCATGTTCAAATTTATCTGATCCAGCAATTTATAAAGTCTTGCGTGATGCAGGGATCGATAACTCTACTAGTATGCCTTTCCAGGTAACATACGCTATGGTTGTGACTGTGAACCAAGTTGAATTTTAATGCAAACGAATTTGAGAACATTATATTTTTATGAGCATTAATTCCTGTGCATTGTGGAATTATTTATATGCCTTTCTTCTTATCTTATAGTTAACTCTGTTGAGTAATTTTATGGTTATTCATGACATGAGTAATCAGTGTAGAGTGAGACACCCTTGACGTATCCAAACCCAAGTTCTTCTTTACTGTGATGGGCACATCTGGAGCATGGGAGGTAGCACCCGAGGAGATGCTCCAAGCGCGCTGTTTACAAACATGTAGCCAGATGGAATGTACCTATCGAGTCGGATTGTGGCTCAAATGTAAAACTTGTATCAGAAGCAAGGATTGATTGAAATTTAAGTAAACTTTATAGCCTTAAGAGTCCCAAATTAAATGTGGGGTAGCCGGTGTAGCATCTCTTGGGCATTGATGTCAAACTCTTTGTCATGACTACTAGAATGGATGCTTCATCAGCCTTACAGTTAAAGACACAAAGTCTTCCTCTTTTGAAGACTCGCAATGTCGATATTCAAAGGGCTAAGAAAACTCAAGTTTTACCTAGCAGATGAGAACAGTAAAAAATGGACCCGTAAATTAAGAATGTAAAGTACTTGAACGGTTGGCGGAAGCAGGAGAGTATACTCGTAAGAGTAAGGCAGCCACCCACCGTGCAGCCCGCGAGGGTTCCAGTCTACTTGTGGACTTTCTCCCGGACAGCGGCGTGGCACGTGCATGATACCTGTTATCAGTGGCTAGTGGTAGTGTAGCCTGTCGCTGCGACCTTCACGGTCCACCTGCATGCTGCGGTGAGTGACCGGTGTCCCAGGATGTTGTGTGGACTCTCGGGACCACCGTGTCACCAAACTCTGGAGCGTGACGTCACACAACACAATATTACATGCTAGTGGTAGTGTAGCCTATCGCCGCGACCTTCACGGTCCACCTGCATGCTGCGTTGAGTGACCGGTGTCCCAGGATGTTGTGTCAGCAACAACTACTCCTCTCGGGACCACCGTGTCACCAAACTCTGGAGCGTGACGTCACGCAACACATTACAACTAAGTGTCTGCTGAGTATGCGCTGTCACTAAGTTGTAGTCTGTAAGTGTTTAAAATGGTGGTTAATCCGTCCCATGTGGTTGTGCAGAATCTAGATTCATCCACTGCGTCGGTTGTAGTTGGCCACTAATAAAAACACTCCCCCAACAGTAAACGGAAGTGAAATAAGGTTCCTAGACCTTTCACGCCCTCTTCTGTAATCTTACCGTAGAACGATTACACTGTAAAAGTACAGCGTAGCAATCTATGGTGAATTCATTGCATCGTGCAAGAATATTTTTAATGATGAAATCTTATCGAACACACAAATCTCTCCTCTTTCTTACAGGTACGAAACGGAGAGAGTAGAACATTGATGTGTTTTGGTAAAACTATCTTATATCGGGTGATTCGTAATTGAACACATTATTACGTGTATCAAAATTTGTGTTACAATTTGTCATATCCAATAACTTAGCCATTCAGTAGTTACTTGCTTCACTTATTATTTATATCGTGACAAAAACACCGAACTGTATCAGTAACTTTGCGAATAGTCTAATTTTTAGTAGTGAAATTATGTCAAATGCATATAAAACTTAAACATTATTTTTATATTACAAGTGCGACCTTGATCTTGATGACTCAAACCAGGCTCAAGTTGGACTCGGAAAGATGACTTTGTTATTTTATTGTTTTCTCTGTTCGTCTGTAATGAGCCAGTCAATACTGAAATCGCCAATGATGCAAATTACACTATTGATTGTGAAGAGTGGTTCTAGTGAATAAAAGCGTAATCTAGGGTAACTATTGGTCCGGTATACACCTGGGATGTAGACATGTCTTTTTTAATTACTTAGGCTTTAATAAAAGCCAGCTCACAAGCAAACCCTCCGCAACAATGTGACTTTGTTTCCGATCTCGTTCCTCAGATAAATTCGCTTGAACAGTGGGACGCATCCTTTTGATGTAATTCCCTGTTGTACTTTGTAATTAGAACATAGTTGATTAAACGGGCGTTGTTCAATACATTAGCATTAAGACAATATTACGTCTTAACTATAGCGGGCTTAGAAGGTGTAGAAGGTAATTTAATGTATCAACTTTATTTCGAAGTTTTTAATATTTTAATGATAAAACTATAATGGTTAATAGTTTTTGTTTATTTTCTGTGGTTTTGTCTATTAACGTTGTATATGACAAGCCTTATTTCGTCCTGCGGGTTTTTGGGTCAGCGTGGTTTAGAAAGAATCTCGACGTGGATGTCTCCTTGATTTGATGTCTAGTTTAAAGAAGGACAGGGCGTATAGGACAGTGAGAATCAGAAATGGGAAAGGTATTTTCAGTATAAGTAACTATCGGTTGTTTATTGTTGTTTGTGATATGTTCAATGTGAAAACCTATTGATTAAAGTTTAATAAGTTTTATATCCTCTCGTTTATCCAATCTGATTTCATCTGTTCTAATGGTGACATATTTAAAAGGTTAACCTTCACCTTCGGACCTTAGTAGACGTGATGCTGGATGGCTTTCTTATACAATTAAAATTGTTACTTCTTGTGTTGTGTAATTTAAGGTCCGACCACCATGGCTATTAAGGTCCGACTTTTGAAACATGTCACCATAAAACCACATGAAATTGGATTGGTTTGACGGTAGGATATACAACCTATTTTATTTTAGTAAAATCCCTCTTGTATTTCTTTCTTTGTTCGTAATATTTCAATAATTAGAGTTAATCCCAACTGTGCTGTTACAGTTATTTCGTTTAAAGAAGTTTAGACTACACGAGTCAAGGTGACGTCAGGGTATGTTTATTACTAGTTTTTGAGGTGTGGGATATCGTGGATATTTGACCTGATTTAATTTTCTGAGATTGTCCTTGTTTATTAGCAGAAGGCCGGACAGACGTCATTCCAAGGCGCTGTGTCATCTGAGAATATTTCAGTTTTTGTGACGAGTTTTGACTGGCTCCCCCACTATACTAAAGATGGTCAGTTCTCAGTCGAAGGATCTGCGGTACTTGACGGCCACGCAGTGAAACATTAAACAAGTTAGATTTACCGGACAACTTTGTTCTCCGTAGGGGTTTATGACGATGAGAATGATTTGTGTATCTCCTATTAGCGTATTCTTGTTTTATCTTCGTTTTTTGTTATATTCCTCGCGTGGTCTCTCATGGACTGCTCAGTGTGGTCCAGTTTTTAATGGGGGTTAAATATAATGAACATTTGTTTAATACATGTCTGTGTTTTATTAAATTCCTGTATAAAACTGCTTCACTTCATTTTTGAATTTTGAAACGATATTTTCCTGCTTTTTATTTCATGTAAGTAGATCGTAAGTATTTCTGATTTAGGTCATGTTCCTCGAATATTTTAGATTTATTTTCATATATATTTCGAAATTATATTTGAAATGCTTGTTGCAATTTGGAACAGCTAATCAGTGATGATGGTCAACTGACGTCAACTGGAATCAATAGCAATTTAATTATCCGAACGTAACCTATAGTAACACGAGGACTGCGTAAGTGTGGACAGTCGTTGCTCAAGAGGTTACTTTTTACTTTACCGTTGCTACAATCTTGAGAGCATTACGATTTATTAAATAACAATCCTACGCAATACGTAAAAGATTGTGACCGTGGATGTATTAGGAGCAGTCGTGTCACATTAGGACTGTCTGTCTGCCCGGTCTAATACATTTCTGATGTACGGGACTGTCGAGCGGCAGCTGGACCTCTCCTCACCTCACCTCCTCCTCGGCTCCTCTAACTTTTTCTTTATGTCCGTTTAAAAACATAGTATTGCTCCTCGAGCCAGGTCCTAATTATGGCGTGTGTGTAACGTTTAAGGGGTGTGTTCTCGAGGCGGACTATTGTAGCTGGCGGCGGCACCGGACATAAAGTGTTTATGGAACTCTTTTCCAAGAATAACCTTCCGAGTAAACACTTCAGTAATACTCTAGCTGTCTTTACAGACAAGGTAGGAAGCAGATATCGAGCGTACACATGCCGCGCCGAGTCACTGTTCCTTCCTTTGTGTTCCTTTCAAAAAAAGGGTGTCGGAAGAATTTTAGGAATTACTTAAAAATTAATTTTCTGGTAAAATTTTACGCAACTACAAGAGTTCTTGATAGGAAAGCGGATCTATGTGGACACATCATTTCTCTTCGGTTTTTCAATAATTGCGAGTTTTAGGATTTAAAAATAAGTGTATATGATAATATCTCTTGCTATGCGCGTTGTAAAATGTTTTACAGTAAAAAGGCTGTATTTAGAGCAGCAATGGTCAGTCATAATAATAATAATAATAATTCTTTATTGCAGTAAAACAATTAACAAAATTGCATTTCAAGCGTCATTTCAACATTTTGATTTAAAAATCTATAAACTAAAACCTATCTTATCATAGGAACAGTTAATTCCACATACTCATGTGTGAACCTAACAATATATTGTATTTTGCATGTTTTGGATATCAGAAAAGGATAAATAGAATAATAATAATAAAATATTAATTTTCATCCCAGCGGCCCATCGTAAACTCATCAACGGAGTAAAATGCCTTTGACAACAAAAAGTGTCTTAATCGAGATTTGAATTGTTTGGGTATTAATTCGTTTGAGATCTCCAGGGAGCTTATTGATTAACTTGACACCCATTTGAGATGGCAAGTGTTCGAACATAGCCGTTCTATGCTGTTCTGTCCTGAAATTGTTCCTGCCTCTGGTCTCGTACTGATGGACGTCCCTGCCCTGAACCAGTTCACATTTGAATCGGCAGTACAGGGCAACGTCGAGAATATAGAGGCTGGGTAAGGTTAGAAATCCAAGCTCCCTGAAGGCAATTTTACACGACTCTCTGGGTTTTAATTTCGAAATTATTCGAACAGCTTTCTTTTGTGTTCTAAATACTCTGTCAAATTTGTATTTAGAACAGCTGCCCCATCTGTGGTAATCACAAGGAAGTACGCGATGGAAAGTCTGTGCGGTTAACTCTTTCTTGGCAGTATATAATAAGTGTGTGACAATACCCAGAGCAGTGACGGTCAGGATCATGTATGTAAATATATAAAATAAACGTTCTGAAATTATATGAACTACAAAACAAAAGGTTACAGTAAGAAACTAGAGCTACATAGAAAATGGTGAGACATATGATTGGAGAAATTGTCATTGTATATTGCATCCAAGTATTGAGTTAGTATCCAAATCTATGGAAAGTAGTCATTATATGATTTACACGTAGCTGCAATTTATTGTTGTTGTAACTTCCAATACGGATTTACAAGAGAAGGTTTAAATCAGCACACAAATGCTGACTGTGACCTTTTCAACAGAGGCAGGTCAGTGGAACCGCACACCTCCTATCAGACATTTGTACATTGTACATGGAGAGCCTTGTGAGTCATGCCTAGGTGACTCACTGTAGACCAGTTATTGACGCGGGCGGGGGTTACCCGTAGCCTACCACGTAATCATGAACTTGTAGTATATGCATCACGGCTTCTCATTTAGTAAAACCTAAATAAAACAATTACTGTTAACAAATGAATGATTTCAACTCATACCTTATGTATTAGAAAAAACTAACCAATGCTTATGGAAAAATATTAAAATATTAAAGGAGCTACAAGAAGCAATATTTGTTACTTGCTGATTTTATGCACTGCGTATGTCTATCGTGTAATGATGGAATATGCTGGATGACGAGCCTTAGTCAAACTTTCCTGCATATAACGACCTAATGCCAAAAACCACAAGATCATGAGCACATGAGTCATCTAATCACGGCTCGTGTCCACGTATTCATTTATTCACCGATGGTGTGCTACTAGTTGTCACGTTACCCGGCAATTACAACTGATTGTATGGCCACACCACGCTCACTGACCGATGGTACAATTGTCAGTCCAATGTCATGAGACAGTGGCAGTTCTGTCTGTCATCTAATCACGGCTCGTGTCCACGTATTCATTTATTCACCGATGGTGTGCTACTAGTTGTCACGTTACCCGGCAATTACAACTGATTGTATGGCCACACCACACTCACTGACCGATGGTACAATTGTCAGTCCAATGTCATGAGACAGTGACAGTTCTGTCTGTCATCTAATCACGGCTCGTGTCCACGTATTCATTTATTCACCGATGGTGTGCTACTAGTTGTCACGTTACCCGGCAATTACAACTGATTGTATGGCCACACCACACTCACTGACCGATGGTACAATTGTCAGTCCAATGTCATGAGACAGTGACAGTTCTGTCTGTCATCTAATCACGGCTCGTGTCCACGTATTCATTTATTCACCAATGGTGTGCTACTAGTAGACGTATATTATCAGCTGTTGTATTAATATTCAATGCACGATATAAATAGTGTAAGTGTTGCGTCCTCACGCTAGCGCTACACAAAGGACGCGCGGTGACGACACTGACAGCAGCTGTGAAACTGTAGTTTACGTGTACATGCTAAACGGTAACGCTGTCACGCAGCGGCCTCGTGCACAGCTTCGCTCGGCCCGTCCTTATGTAAACCTTAGCTTTCGTCCACTTTATAGGACAACCATCCTGACGTCATGGACAAGTCTTGACTTTCGTTTCTTTGTGGGCCAACCCCAGTCACAATCTGCGCACATAAGTACGTACACTCGCGCTTTAAACGATTGTGTCAGCTTGACAGCTGGGATCGGCAGTTAGCTGTGACAAATGAGGTAGGATGTTAAAGTCTCATCATGCTATAATTTCGATCAAGAGAGGTCTATGGTTCCACACCTCATGAGGTCTCGGTCTTGGGTGTATTGACAAGCTACCGAATCCACATTCCGATATTCCAGTAGTTAAATACCATATGTTAAAATGTCACCGACAGTGTGAGTGAAGAATGATGCTAATGTCTCATCAACCTGCAATGTCAATGAAGAGAGACAGGTCTATGGTTCTGTCCAGAGAAGACAGTAGGTAATGTAGAATCCCCGACTGCAATATATCCTAGCCTTACCTCAGATATCCAAATAGCTGAGTCGTGACACCACATTTCTAGTCTGCCAAAGTATTAATGCAATTTTTAAAAAATCAGTTTTTTGCGATACTAAAACAATAACCCTTTTTTCTATTTAATTAAGGTTAAGTAGTGTAATAACAAATTGCATCAACTCCATCATAGTCCCAGTGTCTAGTTCTAGACTGTAATTTCCGAATCTGATTGTTTTTTATGGCATTTAATAACACTTATTCGCCGTAACTAAGATTGTACAACACAATTGTGTGTCAGAACTCCTATTTTTAATTTGCGTTCAAAGTTACCAAAATATTTTTCCTTTTTATACTTAGATAACCCGTATTACAGATAACACGAGTACTTGGTAAGCCACTAATATTTTAGATGGGGACGCTGCTTTAGCACCCCCTGGGAATAAGCACCCCCTCGGGCTCTGACGTCATGGCAGGGGGGTGCTAATTCAGCGCACGGACACGGACCAGGCACGGAATTAGCACCCCCCGGCTACAAGGGGGTGCTAAATCAGCGCATGAAACATGGTCGAGGCCCTGAATTAACACCCCCCTGTTCCAAGGGGGTGCTTATTCAGCGCATGGACATGGCTCAGTCACTGAATTAGCACCCCCTAGCATTCAACCAGCAAAAAGGGTATTTATCTTTTTACATATTTCAATTCAATCATAAATATAATAGTTGTTATCTGGATTTTTGTGACGCTGCCTCTTATAAGCTACTATCTACGATTGTTTTGCAATTTCCGATGAACGATTAAATAATATAATAATCAAATATGGCTACTTTCTCTTAAAAATTACCATAGACTTAATATTACATAATAATGCTCCGACTAACAAGGCTAATAGACCTTAGAACTCCTCCCTCTCATACGCATTGTCATATTTGTGTAATAATTTTCACTCATGACTTTGCTTTCTTAATTTGTTCTATATATCACCTACTAAAATAATAAATTTAAATCATATCCTTCATTTGTTCTATTTCAGTTTATTCTTTCAGTTAATATGTTTGTAAAATTTAATTAACGCACTGCTAAATATATATTTAAAAAAACATAAATTCTCGTCGATTTCTGAGTCGATTTTTGGAATATTACGGAAGGTAAAATGTAATTATGGTTTTTATACACAATTAGTCTAGTATCTTTGCTGTGTCATTTTTATTGTACAGGTATTGAGTACTGGGCGTCCATACCAATGAAAGATCTAGTCTAACTCATAGTCTAGTTAAGGGTATTCACTGAGCATTAACAGTTCAAACTTAACCCAATCGTGAAAACTCAATGAAACATGTTTCTACATATAATTAAAACTATGTTATTTGTATATGAATCCATAATTAAAGTATTTATTTCATTTAATAGCTTCACGGAAATGGAAACTTCTTTTTTTAGTTTAATTAACTCAAATGTAAAAAACAATTACAACAAATAATTTTGTAAACAATTTAGGCTCGTATTTTAGACAAAATAGTTCACTGTCACACAGCATAGAATTTTTTCTCTGCGGCATTTTTGTTTCATATTTAATTTTAATTAAATTTCAAAATTAGGTTTATAGAATGAAACAGATGAAGTATGAAAATTACAGTTTTTGACTTGTCATTTATTACAGAAATAATTTTTCAGTACCTGCCCTTAAATAATTACTCGTAACCATCTGCAGTAAGAAACTAGATTATAATTTTTTATCTTATGCACTATTAGGCGTATAGTGAATCATCTGCACAATGGAACAGCTACATAGACTTAACACTACACAAATATCCGTAGAATGGTACTCACAAAAATATCTCAAGGTTACGCCATAAGTATTACTATTGCTTACGTGTAAAAATATCCTCTATAGAATCATGCCTAACTATTTTCCATGATTAAAGGAATATATTATAGAAACATCAAATATATTTCACATGAGGCTACAACTTGAAGATACATTATTAGTTTATGAACTTAACACTGTGATAAAAAAACTTATGGATGAGGCATTGGTAGCTAAGGATGAAGTATATTAATCCGTAAAGGTTTCTTCCTAACTAGTTAATGTAAAAAAATGTTTGGTCGACTTCTGTCCATCTTACTTCTAGCAGATATATCTCTCTGGTAAAGGATTATACCCTCGATTATATTACTTTTTCTAAACGGTATCGATAATAATTAGTGTAATATTACGAGAATGAATAATAGAATTCATATTGGGACTTTTCATTATTAAGTGATATCAACTATTACATGTAAAGTATTCCCACATATATGTTTTGTTGCTCCTTTATGAGTAACCCTATTTTCAAATGTGGATCATAAATCTTTTATTACCTACAGTACTTTAGGAAAGGAGGGATCGTTGATTTTTAATTACTTTAGAACATCAGTTCAAAAAATCATGGAATTGTCGCATTGACATTAAAATTGGAATATTTTCCAATGACCATAATTTATTTCATCAGTAGTATGCCATTTTTTTAAAGACATGAAGGAGATGTCTATGACGTACCAGTTATTCTAGAAAAAATTCCGTACGAAGGGGCGGGTATCAGCTAGTAAACATTTAAAAACTTGAAACTCGTTATTTTTGCCTTAACATCGTTGCTCGTTATATATTGGCCGTCTACCAAATATGAAATATACAGAGTGAAATCAACCTGCAAATATCGATTGTAGGACTGTATGTCCACACATATTAGAGTGGAAGCTGACGAAAACCCGTCCGTGCACTACCGACCCTACTTTTCAAACTGATGTGGCCGTATCGAGTGGTTGAGTAATAATATCGATGTTATTCTCAGTTGTTACTCCTATATTAATACATAACTTATTATGTATAGTGAATTTGTTTGATGAAATTTCCTAAAACATATAAGAAGAAATCAAACAACGTTTGAGTGTACAGGCCCAAGGTGTGGCATATTATACTCTCTAGGTAACGGATACTTTTACACGAGTAAAGAGAAAAGATAAACTAGAACACGGTAATGATGTATGGACAAAAACTGAAAATCATCGCCCTTTTGTATGCAGTTAAAGAATATTTAGAACTATTGTGTGTTACATTAGTCAGACGTGCACTTCTAACCCCATGTATCTGGAAGTGTCAAACTTAAGAATGAACATTCTTACAATATTGTAAAAAGAAGAGTGAAATCTCAGTGAAGTCTTTAATAAAGCGTCTATAAAAAGGTAAAATTTAAAATTACACTTCAGCTTAGCTGTACTTTTATTTTAAGGCTATTTATATCGGAAAGTGTAGAGAATTTTGTTACACTCTAATTTTCAATTCGTTGTAATTTTTATAACTGATTTGTAAACTAGGTAGTAAACAGATGTATAGAAGCATAAATATTACTTCATTAATAATAAAAAAAATACTACACAAATATACATAATATTTTATTTTGTATACAGTAAACTTTTATATTTTTTAATGTTTTATTTTCCGGGTAGAACAAAATCTTCAAACCTCGGTTAGAACATACTTAACAACTGCAACAAATAGCAAAATCTTTACTGGTACATTTAAGCATCTACGTTTAACACCGTAATCAATAGCATATCTACAAACTCCGTATAAAATTTACAAGCTCCAAAAGTAGGTCTGAGGTCTTCCATTTAAAAACAAAATATTAAAATAGACATATAATAACTACAAAGACATTTTTAATTTTTGGTCTAGGTAATCAACATGTATTAGAGTGTTTTTTTCTGACGTCTCAATCAAAAGAAACTTTGTTTAGAAATAATTAAGAATATTATGACCACAGTTCAGCAATGTAATGTTAAAATCACTTGATTAGAGCAGCTAAAATCAAAACAGCTGATTGTTGCAGCCCACATTCAGTCATATAATAAAGGCGGATATTGTTTGGTAATTGGTTTTAAAAAACAGTAATTGGTTTTAAAAAACAAAAACTATCTCCCTTATTTCACAACCAATTTTTAAAACTTGGTATCGTTAGATTTTTTATTAAATTGTGTAATAATTTAGATATTTTTTTTACCATATATCGCTTTTAAGATATTTACGCTTAAAGATCTTTTAGAAATCACTATTTTGAAAATAAAGCTTGTAAGAAATTTAAATTTTTGATTTTTCCTTAAGGTTATAAAGGTATATATACAAAAATTTTAACCTAAACAATCCATCAAATATAAATAGTAAAGTAAAAAAGACAAAAACAAAAACAAAATTGTGGCTATTAGAGTAATTATTGAGTTTTAGAAAGGTGAATATGATTGTTTTTGCATTTGGTCCATGAATAATGTCTGAAAATATTGGTAGAGATTGTGGAACACTCTCTATAATAATTTTATGTACAGAGTGTCCTGTAATTCTTAGGACAAGTCTATATACCGCAACTGCTCAGGTCATGGCAAACGCATTTCAGAATATGGAAATAGATCTTTGGTGCTTAGTTTCCTATCCGTTAGTCTGTATGTGTTTTTTTATATACAAATTCGCTTTAATATCTTAAAACGAATAAACAAATCCTACCTAATTTGGATCAAATATTTTGTGGTAATAAGGCCAGTTATAAACAATATTCATTAATACTTTCGAAATGGCGGCCATTAAATCTGATTAACTTTGAATGTCTTAAAATCCAGCAGGTATACAAGAATAAAATCTGATCGTGGATTGTATCACAAATCTAATTACTCAAATACTATTTCAAACTAATAATAAATAACTCATTAAGAGCATCTTTACTGTAAAAAAAACATGGTTCGTGAAAATAAATTAATATCAACTTTAGAGTATCTTATCCCTATTTCTTTTATTTTTGTGATATATTATGCAAAAACATTTGAAATTACATGTTTCAGGCCTATCTAAGGATAGAATACAATCATATATTTCATGTTTAATGAATTTATTTTAATATCTGTTGTTTTAGGACATATTTATTTACGAAAATTTAGTCAAGCGACAATCAGATGTATTTCCAATAAAACCGCTTATCTTTGATTTTTGTCATCTATAAAAGCATTATTGTCTGAATATTACTGTACGAATTTTCTTGTTTCTTTATTATTCTTAATATATAACAGATAACCTAGTCACTTTATTTAGTTTTTTCACATATATTGTGAATAAATTGAAGCTTTATGATAAATACAAACAGTTTATTATTGTTAATTAAGAGACATTTGTTATTGTCCTTCATTGTTCATAAAGGCGTTCATTGTTGATTACATTTTGCAATATCTCTAGTAGTTTTTAATTTATTAGAAAAAAAAGTTGCTTGGCAACAGATATTAATGTATTTCCTGTACTTTAAATGAAGGGACTAAGATGTGAGCACGATTGGCATAAGATATTCTGGAGCTGCCGTTTACTCGATTTTTGTATTGTGACCTACTCGTTGAGATTTTCCAAGATATTCCATTTTTAACAACAAAAAAAAACGCACACTAACCGACAGAGGGGAAATTAAACAATGTAGATCCATAATACTCAGTATATAAATGTATGTTTTGACAGCAATAACGCTTTTGAAAATACGGTAGTATATTTATTGCTACGTGTTTTAACATTGTTTTCAACTTTTTTTTTTAAAATTATAGTTGAACTAACTGATATGGATATAAACTGAATGATATTTTATTCTTATAGATATAAAATAATATTTAAATTGTTTGTCAAGTGTGTTTGAATTATACTATTCAGTTTAAATAGTATAATTCAGTTTATGATGCGTCCTTAAAAATAATTGGCTCTTAGCCGTCGCAAAATTACAATTTCACGGTTCTAATTTTCCCGCTTTTGATTGGTATTCGAAAAATTAAAATAAATAAATAATTGTTTTTAAAGTGGTTAATAGGTTGATATAATTCTCTGACCATGTATATTTATTACACATGCCGGATTTACGCAATATCAGTTCGTACCACGTTATACTCTGCGTTGTTCGTACCACGATTTCAAATTAATGTTACTTTAAAATAAACCTGTATTTGAATGCCTAGAACCTAGTATTTTACTTAAGTATATTTTGATGCATAGTATTTTTATAATTGGTAATGAACTGTTTGTTTTTTGAAATTTTAAGTAAACCACAGCAATGCAGTAAATATACTCATTGCAATATATATAATTATTTATATTATATATATATATATATAATATAAATAATTATATATATATATATATATATATTATTTTATTTTTATTGAAAAATAAATCGCAATATGGTTAAACGTTTATTACTATATTCCGTTGGAGTAATTATTCATCTCATCAATACGCTGATTTAGCAGCCCCCAGATTCAAGGGGGTGCTAAAATCAGCACATGAGCACGGTCAAGGCGCTGAATTAGGACCCCCCTATTCGAAGGGGGTGCTAAATCAAGCACATGAACACGGTCGAGGCGCTGAATTAGGACCCCCGTATTTCCAAGGGGGGTGTTTATTCAGGGCCTGGACACGGCCACTGTGCTGATTTAGCACCCCCTTTCGTGACGTCAAAATGACGTCAGTAGCGAGGGGGTGCTATGTCCAGGGGGTGCTAATTCAGGCGCACCATTTTAGATATTCCAGATATTCTCCAGACTGTCACCGCGGCTGCGACACAACATTTAACGTTGAAGGGTGCGTGACCTGTAATAATACTCACGCTTTGTCTACAGTGTTAATGTTTTATTCTTGTGTTTCATTACTAGATGGGCGAAGCGTTAAATAGTCGGTAAATTATATTTGTTGTTTACCGCTTTTGTTTTAGATCTATATAATTATATCTGTGACTCGCTTTCAACCCGCTGTAGATATGTGTTAAAATATAATAGTTTTTTTTTATATTAACAATCGTAAACAAAACATGTAATAACTAGAAACTAAGTAAAGAATTATACCAGAAGGTTTCGCGTCAGGCTATTTTATACATTCCAGTTGAAACTACACTAGGTACAGCAATAACCAATGTGTCACTTAAATATGGACAACCCTGTGGATGTCCAGGAGCGGCACATCACTATCTGTGAAAGTCGAGAGTGCAAGGAAAGATCGATACGTCTAGTCAACTGCGGGGGTGACTGTTTGACTGTTGAAGTTAGTGAGTCCCTAAGCACTATAGGCAGTCGCTAGGCTAGACAAAAGAGCGTGTCACCCCTGCCTGCTTTGACTATAAAGGCTGGTACAGAGCTGGCCTCCCCTCCATCCAAGGAAACATTACTGGTATTAGTGTTCAAACAATCCTTCCTCATGGGTATCGACAGGAGGTGATCCCCTTCTTCCAATCTTACCAACCCAGAATATCTTGTGACTCCGGAAACAGCGCAAAGGTCCTTTTAGAACTAAATTTCTAAGCTTCTTGTCCTAATAGAGAGAGAAGAAAGTAAAGAATTACAGATTTTAGCAACTTTTTAGATGGTGAGATGTCCTCAAATAACTCTTAGCTCAGGAGAGGAAATGATCTCTGATGGTGACTGAAGTAATCCTAACGGGTATTTTTACTCACACTACTTCATCTCGCTGCACCAGGTATAAAAGCTGTCTCTAACAGGGAAATTTGAAACACACTTCGGGTATTGAGTAAGTTGAACTTTTAGTTCCAAGTGTAGTATTTCATGACTCCTAGTTATCGATATGTCTCCAAAAATCCTTCGAAACCAGGATAAGAGATTCTCTCTAAAAGGTATGCAATTAATTTGTGAGACGGAGAGATCCCGGCTGGACGTAGATGTTATATTTCTCAGGCTTCCTTAAGATCAGGAATACTGGTCGTTGTGGAAATTTCCCATCTGCGCATATAGCCTACGAGTATACCGCCTCTCCACACCAGGCCTGGCGGCAGCACGTGACTGGAACCTTTACCCAGTAGGTTATATCTCACACACTTCGAGAATGTTGGATGTTAGAGTAGTTCAAGTTATAAAATATACTGTTTTGCTTAATTTAGATTTAGATTTTTTCTTACCTAATGATTTGAATTATTTTTTAATGCCAAGAGGAAAGTTTATTTTACAAGACGTTCTTTAATCCGTCGGCAAATCATTTGTTTTATTTGCAATCAAGTTTTGATAAGCTTGCCACGCTTCCGTATGTGATAACTCAGACAAGCGATTTGCTGAACTGTTATCAATGAAGCTTCGTAACTGGAAGTTTCTATCATTATTCTGAGTATTTAAACGTTACATTTCTAAATATTACTGAAGATTCGCACTTTATATTATTTTAATTGTACAAAATTGAAATGAATGTGTTCAATAAATAATGTTATCTTTACAATCACCGTGAAACTGTTATCGAATGGTTTGGGTGTATATACGATATGAGCATCACAAGAGGGGCCAAAGAGCGCGGCGCGGCCACACGGCCTGTACATAAAGGCGGGTATTAAATATTAACTCGGGCGGAGGAAATAGACCCGAAGCTGCCAGTGAATAGCTCGGCTAACTGGGTCAACAGACTGCCAGACTCGGGGTGGAATATCGCCAGGGATACTTGGTGAAAGTTCACATTGCCGGAAATTAATTAGGGGGCTGCCGGCCTGCCTCGCTTATAGCTTGGTGGCACTGTTGGTGATAATTTCAGATCTCGATATGGGTTTGTGTGCTGTTGCTCTCATAAGTATCGAAAATTTTATCCTGCCAGAAATTATAATACTAATTGAAAAATAGCAATAAGTATGCTTCTTCAGTGTCAGGTTATATTATTTTCTATCATATTACATTCACGCCGGTTGTATTTCATACACGCATAATGTATGAAAACTGGCCCCCCTTCTTGTATACCTTTTTTTGTACTAGTTTAAAGTTATAAACAGAATATAGATGTAATAAATGTACAAAATAGATGTATTTCTCTTTACCTTAATATGTTGATGTATACAGGCCCGTACTCAGACTGGTTTTCTCGGACAATTTTACCGGGGCATAGGCCGAGCCCCCATATGTCTAAGGGGTGATAGGAGATAGGGACGTGGTGGCGGAACATGACGGGGCCCGGTTGAATATATTTTCTGGGGCCCGCCAAAGCTGAGTACGGCCCTGGATGTAGGCATGTTTTCATGCCAGTCAGCTATGAAATCATAAGATCGTTTTGTTCAAGTTTTCAGATTTTGCAATTTTCAAATATAAAATGCTTTAGTTTAATTTAAACTATTTGATATCTCTATTTTCGAAATCACTGCATTAAATAATATAATAATGTTGTTCATTACTCATCCAAAATGAAGTTAAAAGATTCAGACCCTAAATAACGATCGTGTGGAATGACTTGTATACGCATGATTAGGTATTTCCCTGGTTGAACTCCCCGAACCCAGGGAAACAATTCTGGCTACTGCCTTGTGTGTATCAACGGGCCCTGCAGCGCGGCGCAGCAAAGGAATGGCGGATGGTCTGTGACCTTGGGCGGTCTCCAGGGATCTGACGTCACGGTTGTCCCCGCCACAGTGATAACAGTTTGTAGAGAGTGTCGTGCGAGAGATACAACCTACAGTTGCAACCTACAGAGCGCGCCAGTTGTGCGTCCGGACGCCATGTCCACTTCGGTAAGATTACGTCACGTCATGTTGCATTTACTTTCTGAATATTTACTATAATTTTTAATGTTATGATAGTTTAAATTTTGGGCTGAATTAGACGGGAAAGTCAAATCGGTCCGTCCTATGGATAAGCATTACAAGTATGATATTATCATTTTTGTTCCGTACATTACATTTTCTTGTTATTAACGTGTTTATGTTTAATTCGTTGTAATGCACAATGTTAATAAACACCGTCAGTCCCATGTTAAAATCATTTATGATAAAGTTAATAATAATAACACAATAAATACTGATTTAAAGAAAACCTCAATTAGGAGTGTTGTAAAACATTTTTGTATCTCAAGTGACTACTCTATAAATTAAATTTCCTCGTACATACTTTGTGATACATCTGTAAAATACTAATCTTGTCTTGAAATAGCAATAGTAATAATGATATAATTCTCTAAAAACCAACAATTTTCAAAATTCAAATTAAAAACTAAATTATTTTTAGAAAATTATTTAATAGATTGCAGTATACGTGTACTATATCTAACCCTCTAGCATTGCTAATCAAAGGAGGAAAACTTTATTTAAAAAACACGGTTTTTAATATATTAAACGTACTTTACATGCATATTATTATTATACATAAATACATCTACATTTATTCAGAAATAAATAATTCTGATAATGATGAAAAAGTTAAAAATAATTTATAGATATCAAAAAACATTCCTTCCTCCAATAATAAATACATAAAATCCTTTTTGTTTCCAAATTAAGGTAAGAATTTGAGTTTTAGATTGATATAAAAAATTATAAAGTATTTAGAAATATAATTGAAAATTTTATATTTGATAGAGTGGGAACTCGATCCCAAAACCATTGTGAGTGACCTTTGACTGCTTGTACTTTGTAAGATAAAGTTGACTATCGGGTTATCAGTTAACTGTAATAAAATGTCCAAGAGAATGAGAAGTTAATGTGGTGGATCATAAATCTGAATTAGAAGATATTGTTATGTTTTATATACTGTTTCTTCTTGAATATTTTTATTATGAAATGAACAGGAAATGTGAATTAGCTCAGTTCTCCATAACTGTTAGTGGAATAAAGTACTGGTGTGTAAGAGTGCTGAGTAAACCTTACTTTGTGAGTGTATATGCCTCTGAGTTTATGGAGTTCTGAATGGAAAACTTCTTTCTCTCTACTATTTTTTAAATTGAACTGAAAAGCTCGTCCTTTATCTATATATAGAGAGATATAGCCGTTCAACCATTTGTCTACCTGATTTTTGTTCTGAAAGTGTTGCAGTTCTCTTGGTAACGAATTTATTAGTTTCGGTATTCTAAATTCAGGTATTAATTTGCCATGGTTATTTTCATGGTGTTGTACCGAAATATTTCTGTATCTGTAATCTACATGTAATACAATTCTAAATTCATCTTTCAAAAAGTGTCTCATTAAATCAGTAAATTCGCATATAGATTTATATGGCATTATACCTAGCATTTCCATTTTCATATCATAAAACAAGGTTTTTTGTATCCTTATAATAATTTTTTTAAAGGGCTTATTATGTATTCAGGAGCTAAGTAGTACAAATCGATTCCAATTAGTACAAGTCGACTTATATTAATAAGTAACTTTGCACCATAGAAAAGTAAGTAAATAATTCTTTTTGTTGAAACTGGAAATCTGGACGTATTTTCTGATATATTAATATAATATATCTCAGTTTATTAGTGAGTGCGTCAATATGTATTCTAAACTTCATATTATAGTCCAAATTTAAACCAAAATGTTTCAGATTGTTATTAAAAAAAAATATTTTTTCGCATTGGCATTGTTTGTTACCTACTAAACATTCCATTTATGACAATATAAAACAGCTCACTACTAATATTAACATTGATTACAACTCTTGGGCTTCTAAATATTATAACTTTAGTTTTTCCAATAACTTTATACAACTATTTAAAAAACATTTAACAACTAAATTTAAATCTTCCTGTATACATGTATTGCACATCTACAAATCTGTATGAGTCATATAAAGAATATTATCATCTGCATATTGCAAGATAGGGTATTACATTTCATACTAGCTAGATCATTTCAATAGATGTTAAATAGTGTACATGATATTATGCTACCCTGTATAAGACCACTATTTTGATTACAACTACTATCACTAATATAATATCCTATGACTACTGATAGTAGTCTATCTTCAAAGTAATTGTAGAATAAATTTAACTTTTTAATTGTTATTCCAACATCCTTCAACTCCTGTATCATTGTTATATAATTAACAGGTCTGTTGCCATTTTCATAACAAACTTTATCGCATGCAGAGTTTTTTTTACGCTATATAATTTATTAGATTTTTCAATATAGACTATCTATTGTTGATTTCTTACTAATAAATCCGAATTGAGCTGGATTAATTGTGTTATGTTTAGCAAGATATTTTTGAAATTGCTCACAAATTTAGTGTTGTAATGTTTTCATTATTGCTGAAATAGAGCCCACTAGCCTATAACAAAAAACCTCCGTTTTATTTCCATTTTTATAAATGGGTCTTAGATAGGTAATTTTAATTTTTTTCTGGTATATTACCAGTCTACAATTCTATTAACTAAGTGAACCAGCATATTCTTTAGGTAAAATATTTTGTGGTTTAAATCCTTAGGCCTAATTCTGTTAGTACTTGTAGAAGAGTTACCATTCAATTTACTTACTGACCTATAAAAAAATGTCATTACATTTAATAAGTTTCATACTCATTTGTTTTCCTATTAACTAATTCCCGGTTTTATGTTTTTTTGTTAAATCGAAACGATTCCCCTACCATGTATTTACTAATATCTTCTGCTAATGTTTTGAAACTGTCTTTAAAACATACAATGGCTTATATTTCATTTCCTCTTTAATTTGAAAATTCGTTTTGATATTACCAATAATATTAAACTTATTTTCTTTTTAGAGAAATTGGTTGACTACATCTCAATTTTCTTTTGTCTTTCTATTATTATCAAAAAATGTTTTAAAGTTATATTTTTTATTTGTATCTCAAAACTTCAAAGTTAATCTGTTTCTTGCACTTTGAAATATTACTGTACTTTTAACCTTAAATTATATTTATCCCTTTTTAATTGCTTCCAAATGTGCGATTTATTTTCTGAAAGATTTGTTATTTCTCCATTGTACCAAAAGTTTGCTGATATCATCCCCTAAATGTTGATAGTTTTTCGATTGACTGTAAACATTTTTCGAAGGATTCAACAATAAATCTTTACTAAGCCTTGAAATTTTAGTAAAGTAGATTTCTGTTTAAAATTATTAGTAATATTGGGAATTAGTAACTATACAGCAGTGGGATCATACAGCAAAGCCCAATGCCAAAATACATGATCAGCATTGTTCTTATGGGACAATACTGAAGACGGCCGTTAGAAAATCAGGCTCTTATTCCAGTGAAAATTATTGCTAGACGTAATTAATAAAAAAAGTCATTCAATTTGACCACGTTTAGTTGTTAATTAAGCCTAATACTGCTTCCAACGACTTAAATTAAAAATGTGAAGGGTTTTATATGTGTAAATACTGAGCGCCGAAACGAATTACCAAACACAATCCCAATCGGTTCAACGATGGAAAGTTTAGATTCTGTGCCGCCTCACCGGAAACTGGTATAATATAACATGTATATGCCTACAATATAACTTGTTCGCAGTACATTGTATAGCATGTACACTGTACAGTACTGTAGTGACCGCTACCGCCACCGCCACCGCGGTCTGGGAACTGCAGTGTTATGTCGGGCTCACGACTGCCACATAGACGAGATGAAGTTGGCACTGATATCGGCTGGCTCTCTACACACTGCTGGAGCCTCGCCAGGCCGCCGTCACCTCACCGCTTCCTATTGATTATTTATCGCCTTCGTCGCCTCTTATAAGTAAAGTTTTAGTTATACCGAGTCGAAATATTATTGCACATCCTCTCAGGCCAGAGACGTATAATTACCAAAGTGCCCCGTGTAAGATTTGCAGAAAAGTATGTAAATAAACCGTTAGGTTACAGTAGAAACTAGTAATACTTGTTTATTTTGCTATAGAACTGCATTCTTATGCAGGGTGTCAATTAAGTCTGGAACCTCTTTTTTAATTTTTGAACCATAATAGAAAGAAATACCAAAGTTCACACGTGCTTACTGGTGATAGTAACGCACACATCTGCTCAATTACTGACCGGATAATCCCTTTGGGGGACGGTCCACAAGGAGTCAGACAAAATTCTTAAATAGCAGCATAGGTCAAGTTTGGTATCAAATTAAAGGTCTTACTTAGCAAAGTACAATGCCGCAAACCGGACTTCAAAAGGTGGATCCATTCAGTAGTTATAGCTATTTGAATTTTAAAACAATTGAACTATGTAAATTATTAAGTATTACAAGCAAACACCAATTTTTAAGTACCTGTGATCAAATTAAGTGTTCAAAATGTTCCCCTCCCATTATCTGACAATGTAGTAATCGAAGCCAGGAATCAATAATTATTACCAATAACACAACTACTGTTACAATGTGAAAGTGGCAGATTGAGTCATACACAGCATCCACAGAAACTTATCGTTTGGGCAGGTATTATAGGAAATCAAATTATGGGCCCATTATTTATCAATGGTAATTTAAATGGTGACTCGTATCTAGCAATGCTCCAAAATAAGATAATTCCTGCACTACAAGCTGCTCTTGGTCAACAATTTCAAAGAATTTATTTCCAACAAGATGGCGCGCCACCACACTTTGCTCTCCTTGTTAGAGAATACTTGGATACAATATTCCTTCACAGATGGATTGGGAGACGTGGTGCAGTAGAGTGGCCTGCTCTTTCCCCTGATTTATCTCCACTGGATTTTTTTTCTTTGGGGATACCTTAAAGATAAAGTTTATCGTACTAAGCCTCGAGATTTGGCGTAACTAAGAAATCTAATAGTCTAAGAAGCTCAAGATATTCCTTGTGACTACCTTCAAAATGCAGTGGATGGCTTTTACAACCGCCTAGGACATTGCCAGACGATGGTAGGGGAACATTTTGAACACTTACTTTGATCACAGGTACTTAAAAATTGTGGTTTACTTGTAATACTTAATAATTTACATAGTTCAATTGTTTTAAAATTCAAATAGCTATAACTACTGAATGAATCCACCTTTTGAAGTCCGGTTTGCGGCATTGTACTCTACTAAGTAAGACCTTTAATTTGATACCAAACTTGACCTATGCTGCTATTTAAGAATTTTTTCTGACTCCTTGTGGACCGTCCCCCAAAGGGATTATCTGGTCGGTAATTGGGCAGATATGTGCGTTACTATCACCAGTAAGTACGCGTGAACTTTGGTATTTTTTTATATTGTGGTTTAAAAATTAAAAAAGAGGTTCCAGACTTAATTGACACCCTGTATATTTAGCATGGATTAAACTGTAACCAGACGTTTATACGTGTTCAAACTTCATTTCAGCTCGCTATAATCGATTCCAGTGTGAAGCCTGAAGGTGATATTGTTCGGTATGCCTAACACTGTTTTACAGCAGTTAAAACCAAACACAAGACTGCCAGGAATGTAATTAGCAGCAGAAGGCTGTAATGACCTTGAGCTCACCCGTGGCTGTTGTCTCGGACAATAGTGCTGTACAGTCCGGTTCCGAGGCAGGAGAAAGACGAGCTACGGCCGATGAGTTGTGCAAGCGGGCACATGTTTTATGTAAGGCGAGTGTCAATGTCCAGCCAGCGACGCCGTGTGACCTCCACACCTCGCACTGTCTGGAATACCTCATCGGCTCCTGGAAGATAGGTGACGTCAACACCGAGAAATGTCCGGGTTGTGGGAACAGTGGGCGGTGGATCAGTGACGATCAGTGCAGATAGGATAGTCTGAGGTGGACCGGTCAACGTGTGTTGTGGAGTGTGTCAATGTTCAGCCAGCGACGCCGTGTCACCTCCACACCTCGCACTGTCTGGAATACCTCATCGGCTCCTGGAAGATAGGTGACGTCAACACCGAGAAATGTCCGGGTTGTGGGAACAGTGGGCGGTGGATCGGTGACGATCAGTGCAGATAGGATAGTCTGAGGTGGACCGGTCAACGTGTGTTGTGGAGTGTGTCAATGTTCAGCCAGCGACGCCGTGTCACCTCCACACCTCGCACTGTCTGGAATACCTCATCGGCTCTTGGAAGATAGGTGACGTCAACACCGAGAAATGTCCGGGTTGTGGGAACAGTGGGCGTTGGATCGGTGACGGTCAGTGCAGATAGGATAGTCTGAGGTGGACCGGTCAACGTGTGTTGTGGAGTGTGTCAAGGTTTGTAAAGTGGGCCGGTGGGTTGTGGCCGACCCAGCCCGGTCGTGGTACGCGACTTTTGTATCACCTTCGCCTTCCGGCTCCGAGCTCCGACAGGATTGGAAATTTCCATCGGCCGCCGCTTCAGTCGGGGCTTGCACTACTTGTGGGGTATCAGAGCCTCTCGTTCGTACCTACCAGAGCTGCCTTTGTCGGCGCAATTGTACTCTGAGGTATGAGTAGATACGATCTACTGCTTTACGAAAACAACAAGAGTTAAATCGAATTAATTCATTATTTCGCCATTATTTATCTTCCTCCAGTTAATATTGTTTTTTGGCTTTGATGCTAACCAGACGTCGTAATGTATAGTTTTTATGTGTAATACATGTGTAAATCCCTATAAATGGTACTATGGGTAAACGTTATTTTCAATACAATATTGTATTGCGAACATGCTACATGCTACTGCTAGGACTTGAAATAAACAAAAATTCTCGTTCTTCATATTTTGACTATAGTATTTGTACAAACAATGCAGGTTTCTCGAAAGGGAACTTTTTACATCCTAAATATGAAATTGGAAAACGTCTACTAGAATATAACACACACGTTCACACTACGTATCCGACGGCTCAAAATTACGGGGTATTGTAAAATTAATTAATATTTTCGTGTTATGGATTGATTTAAATCGTGTAAAATTTGCTAACAAATTATACACGATCAGGGAAAGAACGTCATAATGGAGTAAAATAAACTAGGCCTGACCTGTTGTAAACTATATTACAAAATAAATTATTCATAAGCGAATCATTATTCTTCTGAATTTTCTCGAAAGAACATAAAGTACTCATCCATGTGAGTAGTGTAGTCGCGGAGCCTATATACCCGTATCGTATAACTACGAAATTTCTACATAAACTGTGTATTAGTTTATTTTCATGTTATTACTCTACACTTTGCCGTTTTAATGTCTACTCATAACGTTTATTCAGATTTATCAGTTATAAACAAGTAAGATACGTTGTAAAGATAATTGGATTTAAAAATAAATTAGTAGTTAAAAATATCGATAGTGTTCTCCTCCCGACAGGGCTTCCTGCAGCGTAATATTTCATTTTTGTGCATTTAAACTTCAACCGCGTCTATGTTAACGGCTACTATACAGACAATAATTACTTACTTAGATGTGTGAGCCCGCCGCAGTTATAGAGTACAAGAACTCAATGTTGCTCGTCCTAACCTAACCTCAACTATACCCAGGTCAAATTGTCATTGCACACATAACAAAATGTGTTATCGCATAGCATATATCCTATCTAGTTTATTGAATTTATTTTGTTTATTTAATGATAATCAACTCTATGCCTCATTTGTTGCCCTAGGATTGCGTGAAGTTTATTTACGAGGATCTAGAATTTAATACTCCCCAAGGCTTATCGTGAAATTGTTAACAAAATATAATGCATTGGCAAAGTTGCCACGTAAAGCTATTGAGTTATTTTTTATATTCAAAATCTGTTATGTGCTTAGGTTTGGACAGAGGGACAGGCAATCCGTTTTAATAGTTTTAATCCGTTTTACAGAAATGTGTCTATTATATTCAAACACGTAGTGGGATTTCCGGGAGGGTTGTTAAAAATATGTTAGATATTTTCATTTAGTTGTTTTGCCAGAAGTTATTAGTTTGGCCAAGAGAGAATTTCCCAAAACAAATATTAAAGAGTTCAACAAGAAATTCCATCTAGCCCTTTGGCTGCTAAGAATTTTTTGACATGTTATCCCAAAAGTGCTCAGGTTTTTTTCAAATGTTATCCCAAAAGTGCTAAGCCTAAAATGGTGAATTTGTAGAGTTTTACTAAAAAAAATCATAAGTTCCTCAAATTTTAACCTATTTTATTGGTTTATGTTTTGTTTTGTAGTATAATATATGTAAGAAAATAAAAAATAATACATTTCGAAAAATACAAAACTATGTAAACAAATAAAAAAATAATGTTTTTTGTTTTTTTTTTAACTTTGACACAGAAAAACATAATTAAATTTAACTTTTATTTTTTTAAATACGTTTGTACCTAAAACCATATGTTGTTTTGAGTACATACTGAAATGTTCATGCAAAAATATAGATTTTTACTTATGTAATGGAAAAAACACAAAAAAACTTACCCTGTGCTATTTTTTCAGGGGTCTATATTTAGATCACAGCTGTTTTTGCCGTTAGTGTACTATAAAAAAACCAGCAAATACAAGTGTTGTTATTATTTTTAAGGAAAAGTAAACTTATTCAACTGTCATTTACCGCAATCCTCGTGTAAATAACGTAATATTTAGCGCTGGAAAAAAAAATTCGCAACAACGAAATATCGTTCCATAGTATTTTTCGGAACAAAGGCCAACTACGATATATCGTTGCATATCATTTTTCGGCACGATTACCAAAAACGACATATCGTTGCATAGCAGCCAAAGGGCTAGGACTTCGATTTTCTTCTCGCTCGTATTACATGTCTTCCGGTGCCGTGTGTAATAGAATCAAAGGAGAAATAGTTGATAAGTACTTAGTTAATACGTAAGTGAACTGATTTATACATCGCAGTCAGCTATTACCATTATTTTACATACTATGGAAAATATTAAGAACTGTTATTGAACGTGTTATGTAATACGTTTTTAATGTAAAATAAGCATTAAAATATATTAGATTTAATTAAAAAGGTGGTTTCTACAGTAGAGACAACACTAAACTATGTTTTATTTTGTTTCAGGTATATATGTTAAATTGCAGTTGCGTAAGTGCAGAATTCTTAAGTATATGTAAAATAAAATACTGTAAATCATTAAGAAGGCGCTTTCAAATTTCAGTCATTTATATTACTAAGAGTTAGAGTAGGGAATGTGTGTTATTGTTAATATTATGTTAACCGAATGCATGAGATAGTCTGCTACATAGCGTGCAGTTTACTACATACTGTACTGTACATTACAACAACTATAACTCTATTCTAGTCTGGGACTGACACACTACTCGCCACGCCCCACACCTGGCCATCATACCATGGTCTCTAGCCTGCAGACATAGCGTGCAGTTTACTACATACTGTACTGTACATTACAACAACTATAACTCTATTCTAGTCTGGGACTGACACACTACTCGCCACGCCCCACACCTGGCCATCATACCATGGTCTCTAGCCTGCAGACATAGCGTACAGTTTACTACATACTGTACTGTACATTACAACAACTATAACTCTATTCTAGTCTGGGACTGACACACTACTCGCCACGCCCCACACCTGGCCATCATACCATGGTCTCTAGCCTGCAGACATAGCGTGCAGTTTACTACATACTGTACTGTACATTACAACAACTATAACTCTATTCTAGTCTGGGACTGACACACTACTCGCCACGCCCCACATCTGGCCATCATACCATGGTCTCTAGCCTGCAGACATAGCGTACAGTTTACTACATACTGTACTGTACATTACAACAACTATAACTCTATTCTAGTCTGGGACTGACACACTACTCGCCACGCCCCACACCTGGCCATCATACCATGGTCTCTAGCCTGCAGACATAGCGTGCAGTTTACTACATACTGTACTGTACATTACAACAACTATAACTCTATTCTAGTCTGGGACTGACACACTACTCGCCACGCCCCACACCTGGCCATCATACCATGGTCTCTAGCCTGCAGACATAGCGTGCAGTTTACTACATACTGTACTGTACATTACAACAACTATAACTCTATTCTAGTCTGGGACTGACACACTACTCGCCACGCCCCACACCTGGCCATCATACCATGGTCTCTAGCCTGCAGACATAGCGTGCAGTTTACTACATACTGTACTGTACATTACAACAACTATAACTCTATTCTAGTCTGGGACTGACACACTACTCGCCACGCCCCACACCTGGCCATCATACCATGGTCTCTAGCCTGCAGACATAGCGTGCAGTTTACTACATACTGTACTGTACATTACAACAACTATAACTCTATTCTAGTCTGGGACTGACACACTACTCGCCACGCCCCACACCTGACCATCATACCATGGTCTCTAGCCTGCAGACATAGCGTGCAGTTTACTACATACTGTACTGTACATTACAACAACTATAACTCTATTCTAGTCTGGGACTGACACACTACTCGCCACGCCCCACACCTGGCCATCATACCATGGTCTCTAGCCTGCAGACATAGCGTGCAGTTTACTACATACTGTACTGTACATTACAACAACTATAACTCTATTCTAGTCTGGGACTGACACACTACTCGCCACGCCCCACACCTGGCCATCATACCATGGTCTCTAGCCTGCAGACATAGCGTGCAGTTTACTACATACTGTACTGTACATTACAACAACTATAACTCTATTCTAGTCTGGGACTGACACACTACTCGCCACGCCCCACACCTGGCCATCATACCATGGTCTCTAGCCTGCAGACATAGCGTGCAGTTTACTACATACTGTACTGTACATTACAACAACTATAACTCTATTCTAGTCTGGGACTGACACACTACTCGCCACGCCCCACACCTGGCCATCATACCATGGTCTCTAGCCTGCAGACATAGCGTGCAGTTTACTACATACTGTACTGTACATTACAACAACTATAACTCTATTCTAGTCTGGGACTGACACACTACTCGCCACGCCCCACATCTGACCATCATACCATGGTCTCTAGCCTGCAGACATAGCGTACAGTTTACTACATACTGTACTGTACATTACAACAACTATAACTCTATTCTAGTCTGGGACTGACACACTACTCGCCACGCCCCACACCTGGCCATCATACCATGGTCTCTAGCCTGCAGACATAGCGTGCAGTTTACTACATACTGTACTGTACATTACAACAACTATAACTCTATTCTAGTCTGGGACTGACACACTACTCGCCACGCCCCACACCTGGCCATCATACCATGGTCTCTAGCCTGCAGACATAGCGTACAGTTTACTACATACTGCACTGTACATTACGCTAACCACAAAGTTTGGTACAAAGTTACCAGGCTAAACTCCATATACGAATAATAGCCACGCCGAACACTTCATTGGATTGTTTATCTAAATGTGATAGATTTGTTGGATATTGTTTACGTGATTAGTTACTACTAAGAAAACAAGTAAATTCGTCGAATGATAATACTTGTTAGATAGCCAACAGCTTAATTAGACGTGACGTAGGAGTTGTCAATGTCGTGTGCATGTAAATATAGATGGTTTCTACCCGATCTCGTCGTCACTCAGTCGCACAAACATCTACTATACATTTCGACTATTCGGAGTAGTTGAACGATTGTTTAGCATACATCCACATGTAATCGTTATCAACAATATCTTGTTGTTCAATTACTAAAATCAAAAGTTATATAGCAATAGTCTAATCTCTCATAGCCATGCTGGTTTGAAGAAGTAGGATGGCAAACTGTTAGAAATTTAATGAAGGTGCACACAAAATGATTTTATTCACTACAATACTAAGAATACGGTTCATTCTAAATTATATTGAGTTTAGAGGCTCATATGTTTGGTTCTGCCTCGTAACTGTGGTCTTCTAGATGGAATATGCACCAAATGGAAATTTCACAGAGGCGGTGATATCATTTATAGGTTTGCGAAGATACACATGCAAACCTGCATGTTGAGGTACTTGATTGTAATCTGGAACTCTTCGACTGATATGAGAAGAATGTCGATGTTTTGCAAAAAAGTTTTTACATGTGTTTACATTCACAGATTTCTCGAGCGACTGCTTAATTATAGAAAATCGCTTGACGAGAGCGAGATACTCTCATTATCATAAGTGACTATCGGGGAAGAAGCCATCTAAAACTGTCCAGACTTTTCAAAATTTTGCTCGAGTTAGACCTCAAATCACTTTAGAACTTCTAGCGAAGTCCCTTTTACAGCATTTAATCATCTGCTTTAGGTACAATACATTCCATTGTAATTCGCAGTTAGATTGGCTTAAAAATGCTTAGATTACATGTTAAAATTTTGTCCTTTTTGAAGGTATATTCTACCTCATACAAACGACAATTCCTAAAATAAAAGCTTCAGGAACTGTCGTGTATTAGATATAGATTACCATAGATCTTACCCTTACAAATAACAGAGTGCTTGATCGAAGGTGGCTTAATTTGTGCTCTTAAACGTAATATTACAATAACAGAAAAATATCAGAAAAGCCAGTTGTGTCTAAGATACTAAAGTAAACATCACCAGAAATTTAAAAAAAAAAACGAAAACCAATTACAGGAACTAGCTTTGGGCTTTCAACCCTGCTAAGTAACGAGATATGACCTCGCTATTCGTCTACAGAAGAGAACCACAGAAAACACTCTTATCAGACGATTGTGCTGCTGACCACACCTAAAGGACATTTCCCAGGCTCTAGCTACGAGTAGGTTGAATGTGTGTTACCCTGATGTGGAATGTCTGAATTTGGAATGTTGAATCTGGATTCAACAGTTTGGACGCTAAGAAGAATTAGGTGGAATAAACAGAAGCAAGGCTATCCGAGAAACGACATACCGCAGTAGAAGGATGGTTGGAGGGAGGGCAACGCAGCCTAGCCTGAAGGACGTTTTGGTTTGGAAATATCCTTCGCTGCGCTGCTGTTGACTAATCCAACATTCATTATCCTGATTGCTTTTCACAGTTGATGATTCCTTTGAAACATCAATATTATATTTTATTATTCTATAACATGTTTTACGCCTACTAGGCAAATACTAACAGACCAAACTCTCTGTCAATAAATAATACTTTCACACCGATCATTACAGTATTTGGAACATCAACATTATATTGTATTCTTATACAACACATTTTTCTCCTACTACGCAAATTCCATCAAACCAAACTCTCTGTCAATAATACTTTCATACCGATCAATACAGTATTAGCATAATATATGTGGATGACAAGTTACAAGAATTCATCATTTTTCATAAAAAAATTAGGATGACTTCTTAAATAATATTAAAAATATATACAAACCTCTTCCTAGGGATACAATTTTGGTCACAAATAAAGTCACATATTTATACACAAAACCTAGAATACGATGAAGGAATTGAAGCTGTAATGCACTACCTTAAAGAAAGACAAATTTATACAAATCATAGCAGTTCAATTATTACAAAACTAATCCATTTTGTTCTTACAATGAATTGCTTCCGTTTTCAAGATAGCCTACATTTTTATGAACAACAAAAAGGCACAGCCAATGGGGATTCCTGTGGCTCTGGAAAATGCCAACCTTTGTATGGGAAAACTAGAATCTTTTTGGGATAAATAATTTAAAATATTTGTTATATTTAAATGAATTTAGCAAACTAAAATTTACATTTGTATCCTCTTCTATATCAGTAAAAGGAAGTATCTTGAGACATGGAAGTATTTATTGAAGACTAGTTGTTACCAGCGCCTTTGCATGCAATATTTAGCACTTACGAAATACTACTACTTACTTAATATGATAGAGTTATATACATTTTTTCAAACGTATGTAGGCATACATCATTATTTCAGTGTTAATGCTTAAGAGGATCAGAGTTTAGTCTGATTCTTATATCATGTTTTGCACGTGTAGCATAATTTCTGGTTGGAATTGATAATACTTCTGACGCCACAACTGAGTTTACCTTGTTGTCTCAATCAAGAAAATGCAAATTCGTGGATCTCGGATAAGTGTTTCGGTCTTAAAGCCTTTCTTTTTAGCCCTTGTCATATACGGAAGGTCTAAGATATTCCCGGTGCCGTTGTTGAGTTTGTCTTGTAGTCCCGATGAAGAAGATATATGTACATACGTGTTACTGACATACAAGTCTGCTTTGGTTAAAAGGTATATATTTCCGGTCCAGAATATTGGTACAGGAAGTACATTAGACCGGAAGTAGACGCTTTTCGCTGAATAAGAATTTTCAGACCTATGCATGTATATATTTTCTCGATTGGGCTGATACGTAAAGAAGTAGATTCATTTTTTAAAATTAAAGTTGGGTTCTTTCTCAGACCGAGTATGTATATGTTCTAATTGATAATTGATTCGATTCAGAAATGCTTCTTCACACGCATAAAAACTACTTTAGTCTTTCATTTCAGGGCCCCAAAATATTGTTCTCCCTACGTAAAGTCCAACTATTCAGAAATAGATCAGGAGATTGTAATATTTTCCAGTGATCATCACTTTTTTCAGGAGTTAATATGCTACCCTGCAGAGAAAAGAAATGTCTATGGACGTACCTGTAATTTAATAGGAAATCAGGTGTTAAGCCGCGGATAACTGCTATTTTCTTAATATTAATATATCGGCAGGAAAACACCTGAAAATTTAAATCTGTGTACGTGAGAAAATCTCATTAGACGTTTAGCATCAATTTACCATTTAAAAAGGAAGATTACACTATAGCATTTAGTATACTCTGAAAGCTATCCATTTAATTTAAAGTTTTAATTTCGGTTTGATAGTCATATAAATTAATTTTTTAATCACTTCCCTAGGTAATAAACACTATTAAGTAAATAATCTAAAATAGGATGTTTAAAACTCATACGTTTTTTTCTATTTAGGGAATGAGTAGATGTTTTGGCTAAAACAATAACTAAAACGTAGAACAAATAACTAATTTGTAGAAACCACTTACATACTATCTAAATATGTATCAAATTTTCAAAACTGTGGATTTGTAATGTGTTTAGTGTTTTAAAAATTACGTAAAACATTTAACACAACATTTACACAATTAAATAAATCGTTTAAACAAAAAGAAAAAACTACTTGCAAAGTAACGAAATTTCTACATTTTTTAAAGTGTTACGACCATATTAATATGTCATCATGTAGTTGTTATACCATCAGAGTTGTACAAATTAACCATCTAAACTACTACTACTAAAACCATCTAAACTAATGGTACATCTACAGTTTGATATTTTGTTATGAAACAACTTTAACGAAATATATATTTCTTCCAACTGCGGGAAAGGGACATTTGACATTAAAAATAAATTGCCTTCGTCATGCCCCAGATGAGTGCTCCATGCCACGTGGGTACCTTATACAGAGGAAACGTATGTGTAAAGTTAAAATTATGTCGTGTATGTCATTGTTATTCTTTTATTAAAAGATTGTCTTCGATTACGTGTGATTTGATATCATACAATAATTATAGAAATGTTATGTTGCGAGAATATTTAGCTCTCTTCTTCTAACGTTGAACTTTAAAACTTACAACTAAGTAGTAATACTGCGTGAAATGCACACAAAGCGAGTCAATTCAATAGTGAGTCGATTTAGAAAACCCTATATCTGGAACGAAACACAAAGTAATAATGCGACTAACACAAAGCGACTATTAGATCTAGTTTAGTACACTCTTTGAGTTTTTAATCATTTCCAACTGTTACAGCACCAGGTTAAAAAGATTTGTATACTTGCAAATTTACAAGTTGTCATAATTAGTTGTGGTTAGAAATTAAATTCTAGTTTATAACAGTTCCGAAATACTCATGATTTGAAAGTAGTGTGCCGCCAAAGAAGAGAAGGAAAATGAAGGGTCGGCTAACAGGGGCAGAGTGCGTGCCTCGTGCAAATATTTCAGTGATGGCAACTAGGGTCTCGGTAGGGTAAACTGAATGATAACGATAGCCGTTGTGGGGTGGTGGGGGAAGGGGTGGGTAGCGTGTAGTTGTCTCTGATTGGAACCCGGTGTTATCATTGCCAGCCATTGTACTATGTTAATTACTCTGTAACCACCCTGAGAGCGCCGTAACTCTGCACACCAGTCACTTTCATGCCGCCAACTTCCACCTCATTCTCCACACAGAGTATGTCTACAGTCTACCATGTAAATTACTCTGTAACCACTCTGATAGCGTCGTAACTCTGCACACCAGTCACTTTCATGCCGACAACTTCCACCTCGTTCCCCACACAGAGTATGTCTACAGTCTACTATGTTAATTACTCTGTAACCACTCTGAGACCGCCGTAACTCTGCACACCAGTCACTTTCATGCCGACAACTTCCACCTCATTCTCCACACATAGTATGTCTACAGTATACTATGTTAATTACTCTGTAACCACCCTGAGAGCGCCGTAACTCTGCACACCAGTCACTTTCATGCCAACAACTTCCACCTCATTCCCCACACAGAGTATGTCTACAGTCTACTATGTTAATTACTCTGTAACCACCCTGAGAGCGCCGTAACTCTGCACACCAGTCACTTTCATGCCAACAACTTCCACCTCATTCTCCACACAGAGTATGTCTACATCTACTATGTTAATTACTCTGTAACCACCCTGAGAGCGCCGTAACACTGCACACCAGTCACTTTCATGCCAACAACTTCCACCTCATTCCCCACACAGAGTATGTCTACAGTCTACTATGTTAATTACTCTGTAACCACTCTGAGAGCGCCGTAACTCTGCACACCAGTCACTTTCATGCCGACAACTTCCACCTCATTCTCCACACAGAGTATGTCTACAGTCTACTATGTTAATTACTCTGTAACCACCCTGAGAGCGCCGTAACTCTGCACACCAGTCACTTTCATGCCGACAACTTCCACCTCATTCTCCACACAGAGTATGTCTACAGTCTACTATGTTAATTACTCTGTAACCACCCTGAGGGCGCCGTAACTCTGCACACCAGTCACTTTCATGCCGACAACTTCCACCTCATTCTCCACACAGAGTATGTCTACAGTCTACTATGTTAATTACTCTGTAACCACCCTGAGAGCGCCGTAACTCTGCACACCAGTCACTTTCATGCCGACAACTTCCACCTCATTCTCCACACAGCCGTATGCCTGATGTGCACTGTTTTAATAATCTATTCCTAAGAGTGTTTTAATTCTGCACATCATGCTCCACACAACAGTATGCCTGCTGCCTAATACGTATGTTAATTACTCTCTAACCATCCTGAGAGTACTGTGACTCCACGCCGACAAACTCATTCTCCGCACAGCAGCGTGCCTGCTGGGGATTACCTGTTATCTCCTTAGGCAGTGATTATTTAAAAGTTATTTGTATTAATGTGACCTTGTGTATTGGATTCTTAACGAAAATTGTCGTCTAGTAATTTATGAAATCCAACAAATACGAATTTAGACTTGTGATTTTTGAGTATTTACCCTACATGAGGTTAGCGTACAATCTGCGATTGATATAAGTGTAGACAAACGATGTTGGCGCCAATACTTAATAGTATATTTTACTTTTTGTACACAGAGTAAGGTTCAGATTACCCAAATTACAGCTGAAAGATATGAAGGACAAGTGCAAGAATGCGAGGTTAGGCCTTGAGCTATGGTCACTACTTACTAGTAACTGTAAACACACGCACGCATACATTAGTACAGTCCAGTCAAGGTTGACGCCTGCCGCTCAACTGTGATTGGTAGAGGAACTTGGAAACATACACGCATTCGTTAACTATAGGAATTCATACCTGAATGTTGTGGGCGTAACTATTGTAAAGTAATCACTGAACTCATTCACCCTAACTTTGTTTTAACAGGCAACTCTTCATGATAAAGTTATCTAATTTTTATTGTAGCTAATTTAAAATATTCTGATGTAAACATCCCACCTGGGTCATGCGTTCTAAACGTTGTGTTCTTCGAGACATTTAAAAGTGATTTATAATTTAAATTCGATTCACATCAAATGTAAAGGAGACATAAACATTTTATTTGAAGCTTAGAATAGCAGATATTCAGTACAAACTGTTAATTTATTCCTAAACATTTAACTGAATATAGTACTGAATATTTGCTTGTCCAACAGTTTTTTTTAGTATAATGTAATACAAAATAAAATATTTTAACGTCTTATTAAATTTAACTTTACAAGTTATTATAACTTAAGTTACATATTACAGCCACCAAAAACATTGTTTCACATATTTTCATTTTATTGGACATTACAAATACAATCTTTCAATATATTGATATAGGAAAGTATATTGTAATGTTAAGTAATTTCCCCAGGCTGCGTTAGGGTTTATGTGTGACAACCAACTATATGGAAGTAAAATAATTATTAAAAAGGAACGGTTCAAAAGTACCTTGAAGACGTTAAAACTTCAATAGGTATTATAAGTGACATAAGTAATGGTTTGAGATTGAAGGATTACGAAGGTGTCAGTTTCATCATAGTCAATTAATTGACATAGTTCGTGAGTAGGAGAAGTGACGAGCGCTTTGTTAGCAACGATGGCGGTCTCGTTCAAACAGTTTCGGCAAACCGTGGCCCAACTTGCTACAAGATATGGCACGGTGTACTTGAGGTTGAGCTGTAATACTAATCGAGGCTGACTTAAGAGCGCATCGTTAGTTAACAGCGGTGGCGATCTCGGTGAAACAGTTTGGTGTATAGTGGCCCAACTTGCTACACGATGTGGTGCGGTGTACTTAAGGTCGACCTGTAATACTAATCGAGGCTGACTTAAGAGCGCATCGTTAGTTAACAGCGGTGGCGATCTCGGTGAAACAGTTTGGTGTATAGTGGCCCAACTTGCTACACGATGTGGTACGGTGTACTTAAGGTCGACCTGTAATACTAATCGAGGCTGACTTAAGAGCGCATCGTTAGTTAACAGCGGTGGCGATCTCGGTGAAACAGTTTGGTGTATAGTGGCCCAACTTGCTACACGATGTGGTGCGGTGTACTTAAGGTCGACCTGTAATACTAATCGAGGCTGACTTAAGGGGACATGGAACTCAATATTTTGTTTTTTTTTAGGTTTTTATTTTTTTGCAAATTATTATAGTTTGATTTGTTACAAAAAAAATGATACCACTCCCACATTTCTATGACAACTATAACCCTTATAGAAAAATTAAACAAAATATCTTGTCCCGTGCAATATTCAACCGATCCGTGATGACAAGAGGTGTAAGATATCTGACTTACTTAGGGGACGGTGACTCTAAGAGTCATGCAGCTGTCAATGAATCAAAGCCTTATGGAGATATAAATATAGAAAAGGCTGAGTGTATAGGACATGTTTCCAAAAGGATGGGGTCGCGACTTCGAAAGCTGTGTAAGACAACGGGAATATTGAGTGATGGTAAAGCACTTGGTGGAAAAGGTAGGCTTATTGGCCCTGAAATAGATACCATTCAGTCCTACTATGGTAATGCCATAAAAAAACAACAGGGATGACTTACTTGAAATGAAAAAGGCCATATGGGCAATTTTCTACCATAAAATGTCAACAGATGCTAACCCTAAGCATACTTTATGCCCCGAAGGAGAACTTTCATGGTGCGGTTTCAACCGAGCAAAAATAACTAAAGAGCCATATTCCCACAGCACTCTCTTCCTGAAGTAGTTTTAAATGCCATCAAACCTGTCTTCAATGACTTATCAAACAACACTCTTCTAAGTCGATGCACTTTAGGTCGTACCCAAAATCCAAACGAGTCATTGAATGGAGTTATATGGAAGCGCCTGCCAAAAACTGTATTTGTAGGTATGACAACCTTAAAAATAGGAGTATATGATGCAGTTATTAGTTTTAACAAAGGTGCTTTAGGGAAACTAGATGTTTTACAAGCTCTTAAACTAAAATACAGTGATAATTGCAATCTGCGCCTTCAGAAAATTGATAGAAAAAGAGTGTATGAAGCTGAAAAGAAAGTTCAGGATTCACAAAAGAGGAAAAGGAAACAAAAGAGGATGGCTAAAAGGAAGATTGAAAAGAAAGATAAGTTCAAGGACTATGAACCAGGAATGTTTTAATGCTGGTAAGTTACAAAAATTTTAAATCTAGTATAATCTCTTACTTTAAACTGCGTTAACCGAAAATTTCATTTTCGCACACTTATGCCCGGTTTTCTCAGAAACCGTTCAAGATAGAAGCTTCAAATTTTTGTCACATAATTATAATGCATATTTGTACAAATATACCTATTATTATCTTGGTATCTGTTTTTTATTGGAAATATATTAATTAAACATGTTAAAAAATAAATCTTTAAAATGGTACTTAAAAAAAAATTTTTTTTGAGAGGTTTAAAGAGAGATATTTATTTGAAAATAGGTCTGTTTGTAAACCAAAAGAGGTAGTACAAACTGTGAAAATTTCATAGGTCTATCTCCAATGGCCTCTGAAAAAAATGGGCATAAAAATAGCAAAATTAGCATTGTCGGTGTAGGGTGTACCATGTCCCCTTAAGAGCGCATCGTTAGTTAATAGCGGTGGCGATCTCGGTGAAACAGTTTGGTGTATAGTGGCCCAACTTGCTACACGATGTGGTGCGGTGTACTTAAGGTCGACCTGTAATACTAATCGAGGCTGACTTAAGAGCGCATCGTTAGTTAACAGCGGTGGCGATCTCGGTGAAACAGTTTGGTGTATAGTGGCCCAACTTGCTACACGATGTGGTACGGTGTACTTAAGGTCGACCTGTAATACTAATCGAGGCTGACTTAAGAGCGCATCGTTAGTTAACAGCGGTGGCGATCTCGGTGAAACAGTTTGGAGTATAGTGGCCCAATTTGCTACACGGTGTGGTGCGTTGTACGAGCGAGGTAGGCATGTGATACGAGGCTTGGCAAAGTGATGGCATTAACACTGCTATCTCTTGCGGTGAGACAGACGATTGATTCCAAGCAGAATAATTTGATATTAACGGAAAGGTAATTGGTGAGGCATTGGCAATTTTACTTGATTGATAATGTAAGTGAAGTCTGAATAGCCAGTGAATAGCTCCTGACCTCCACAATTGTCCATCGCCACTTCCGGCGTGCCTCCATTCAGCCAATCAGAACATCCTGCTTGCGGTTAACTCTTGTATCTCGCCGTGCTAAAGGTGGGGAGTAGAATTTCTCATTACAGTATTAACTTGCAACTCTGATTTAATATAATTGTGTGTAAGTCATCACAAAACTGTGCTATAATTTTCTGTTGTCTTCATTGTAAGTCAATTAATCGCTTCAAATTAAAGTCGGTGGTTATTTAGTGGCTTAACTGTACTAATAATAAACTTATAGCCACCGTTTGAGTTTTTATTCAATTTTGAATAACATGGTTGCGAGTGCTACCGTTATAAAATTACTTCAATCACAATCTTTGAACGAGTAAAAGTCTAGAGTAATAGCTGTTTGCTATTATATACAGTTCATTCAAAAAGCAAATATTTTAACTTTTAAAAATATGGTTACGCAAATAACACTTTACAACATGAATATATGCAAGATAATTGCTTACAAATCCAAACAGTGGTATGATTTTTGAAACTGCTCAGTGTTTTTATTAATGCAATGACATTCTGTTATGTCGATTTAAAATAATTCTCTGTGTCTATGTACATTTTTATCGCATGTAGCCTATATAGCTCACATACATATATCATATTTTGCAATTATATGAGTTAGTTCCTTCTTCCTAACGTGAGTAGAGATTGCACTGTACCCAAGCCCAGTTAGTAACCTCTACTCTGTCTTCCACTAGCCGCTACCACGCCTGGCCGCCGTGTGCCGATCTGATAAGAGAACCAGGCCATATCCTCTGCTCCGCCGCCCACACCCATGTTTCTGGGACTTGTCACTCGTTCTGGACAGACAAGGGCGAGTCAGTGAGACGTGGTACACCCTACTCGGCTAGCTCTTAAGAAACAATACTGATGTCAAACCCTCGTAGACCCTGTCGACTCTATGAACCACTTACTGAACCACTTAATTTACGACGGATGGGACACATTCCAGCCAAAACTACGATTTACAATCCTCCCTCACTGTCAGGGTACGCTGCGTAGGTGCTACCACATCGCCGAGTTGAAACAGTGCCACTCATTTTAATACCAAACGTGGATTATTAAAACTATCATAACTAATTCATGATCATCATACATTAAAATCATTTCTTAATTTTGTTTCAACTGAAGAGAATACCTTTTCTGAAACTGAAAACGTTTTGAAATTACACAGTCGTCATTCTGAGAACGTTTGCATACATTATTTAAAGGAAATTGGTTGCCTAAATATAATTATTTTATGTATAATACAATATAAATAAACCTTTTAACACTTTTTTGTAAACTTTTATTTTTGTTACTATGTACATTTCGAAAACACTTTTCAAGGCTACATCTCTAATTATTTTACTAACACTATTCAATTGTAGCATTGCAAAAACATTATACTGAGAAATTAGAAAGAAATCTTTATTTCATGACGTGAATGGCCCAGACATCGAACTGTCACAGATAAGCTAGGATATGTGTGTCACTGTGGACAGGACAAGGAGGGGCGTAGGCGTGTTAATGAGGATTTTGTACAGGCGGATTCTTCAAGGATTTACTGTCGAATCATAGACCTTCTGATAAGTTCAATAACTACTTAATAACGGACCTAATCTTGGTTCACACTGCATTTCACAGCTTAAAAGTAGTTAATTAAATTCAATGATTACATGGAATACATCTCATTGGTGAACAAATTAGATTAAATTAGAAATTACTAACTAACGAAATGATCTTATAAAATCAGTAATATGTAGTTAATGACAACAATATTATGAAAATAAAGTAAACTGAGATATACCTGAATTGGTATGAAGGGGTAGCATTGGGGCTTGCGTGTTCTGGCGCCATATAGGTGCCCAGTCACTCAAGAGCTGTAGTTCTGCACGCTACTGCCCCACGACGATGCGGACTTGCTCGCTTCTCTTGTAGGCCTTAATGAGCGGCAAGGTGGTTTTATATATACGTAGACACATGTCTGAAGTGGTATGAAGGGTAGCATTGGTGGTTGCGTGGTCTGACGTCATATAGGTGCCCAGTCACTCAAGAGCTGTAGTTCTGCACGCTACTGCCCCACGACGATGCGGACTTGCTCGCTTCTCTTGTAGGCCTTAATGAGCGGCAAGGCGGTTTTATATATACATAGACACATGTCTGAAGTGGTATGAAGGGGTAGCATTGGTGGTTGCATGTTCTGGCGCCATATAGGTGCCCAGTCACTCAAGAGCTGTAGTTCTGCACGCTACTACCCCACGACGATGCGGACTTGCTCGCTTCTCTTGTAGGCCTTAATGAGCGGCAAGGCGGTTTTATATATACATAGACACATGTCTGAAGTGGTATGAAGGGTAGCATTGGTGGTTGCATGTTCTGACGTCATATAGGTGCCCAGTCACTCAAGAGCTGTAGTTCTGCACGCTACTACCCCACGACGATGCGGACTTGCTCGCTTCTCTTGTAGGCCTTAATGAGCGGCAAGGCGGTTTTATATATACATAGACACATGTCTGAAGTGGTATGAAGGGTAGCATTGGTGGTTGCGTGTTCTGACGTCATATAGGTGCCCAGTCACTCAAGAGCTGTAGTTCTGCACGCTACTACCCCCACGACGATGCGGACTTGCTCGCTTCTCTTGTAGGCCTTAATGAGCGGCAAGGCGGTTTTATATATACATAGACACATGTCTGAAGTGGTATGAAGGGGTAGCATTGGTGGTTGCATGTTCTGGCGCCATATAGGTGCCCAGTCACTCAAGAGCTCAAGAGCTGTAGTTCTGCACGCTACTACCCCACGACGATGCGGACTTGCTCGCTTCTCTTGTAGGCCTTAATGAGCGGCAAGGCGGTTTTATATATACATAGACACATGTCTGAAGTGGTATGAAGGGTAGCATTGGTGGTTGCATGTTCTGACGTCATATAGGTGCCCAGTCACTCAAGAGCTGTAGTTCTGCACGCTACTACCCCACGACGATGCGGACTTGCTCGCTTCTCTTGTAGGCCTTAATGAGCGGCAAGGCGGTTTTATATATACATAGACACATGTCTGAAGTGGTATGAAGGGTAGCATTGGTGGTTGCGTGGTCTGACGTCATATAGGTGCCCAGTCACTCAAGAGCTGTAGTTCTGCACGCTACTGCCCCACGACAATGCGGACATTTTCACCTCTCTCTTTTGGGCATTGTTATATATAAAGCCGGTTTATGCAGTCTGTTTTGTAGGTAGTTTGTAAGTAAAATAATAATTCGCAATTTTATCAGGATGTCCTTTAGAAGTTGAAATGGCGTCCATTCGACAGCGCGTTGCCAATGGATGATAAATGCGTTCAAGTCAAAACGTACGTTTATAAATCTATTGACAGTGGATGAATAATGTATGAAACAAAATACGTTGGAACTTTTTGAAGCGAATGTACATGAGCAGGTTGAATAATATTGGCCTTGAATGTATATTGTTGCTCGGTCTCATTTGAATATGCTTATTCCTGCAAATTAATATAGTGTTCTTAAAAAAAATCTAGTATTTTGGTAATAAATTAATTCTATGGACAGATGTAATTTATTCATATAGGCTACTAATAACTGTGTACACAGCATGTGTAGCAAGATTAAATCCAAAATGACAAATACGCTACACAAAGCTGATTTAGGAGTAAGACAGAGTCATATAGATTTACAACTCCACGTTTGTCACGCAAAGATAACAGGGACTGCTGGCTCAGATATTGTGTTCTGTTGTTTGTACATTTGTCTACGAGGTTTTCTCTTTTTTAGTTATGTGAATTCAGCTCTACAAGATTGACAATCTCTATTGAATGACTAACTTTGGTTCAAACGGAGGCACGAGATTTAATATGAAATATTATTTGTCGTTTTATAGTTACATTGAATAGAGAACATATGTGTTTGAATGGTTAGTCATTCTAGTTGAAGACCCCAGACCCCATCATTGTACTTGACGGTTTAGTCATTCTAGTTTATGGACCAGTCCTTCTAGTGGTCCAGTCATGCTAGTTCTTGTGAGTAGTCTAGTCTGAAACATGCTTGTGCCTAGTGGGTTGTGCTTGCGTGGATTGCTTGTCACAACCCTGACAGAATGTGAGTGAGAGTAGCACAGTAATTTCACCAATTTTCTTTCGCATTGTCGTAAATGAGACAAAAAATAATAACACGCACAGCTGTTTGTTTACATTCTGAAAATTACATTATAATTATAGATATGTTATGCTTTCTCACCTTCTAGATGTGTTTACTGGAATTAAATATTACACAATTATTACTGTATTCCACAAACAATTTATGCAAGTTTTTTAATCTCAGGTAACTGAACATTTTAATATGCGTTTTGTGCAGTCTATGTGAGTTCAGAATTAATTGTGCATAGACTTAGAAATGTATACGTATTCTACAATAAAAATTATTCAACTGTTATATGATTCCTATATTGAAATCAATAACAATAACGAACCTCATAAACCAGACAATATCCGTGATTTTGATAATTATGTATAATTTATATGTACTGTATATATGAAAATCCCATACTTATTTAAGCAATGTGTGAATATTTCAGAATCTGCTCTAACCATTTTGTCCATATTCATCACCCGAAGGGATTTTGATGCCATAAAACAATCAGGGCGGCTGAAATGTTCTAGTACAGGATTGTCTCGTTTTAATTGCCAAGACAAGTACAGAGGTTAAGTAAGAGCAAACACTTGGTCGTATTAGAACATAGCAATTGTACTGAGTGTGCTACGATGTGTACCATGGTGACACGTGGATGTTTTCATTCTTAGATCGAAGGATTCTATACCACAATACAAATTTAAGGTCAATTTACATATTTCTTCTGCAGGTTTCCTCTTTGTAGTGGGTTTTATAAAATTTGATGTTACACCTTGGTGGTTCCCACCACTTTGGTACCAGTAATAGAAATACGCATGGCAACATTGCACCGTTATAAAATAAACCCTCTTATTAACAACGAATTTTAAAAGCAGATAGAAGAGAAGACATTGGGTAACAATGTTCATATTGCAATGTTTGTTTGTTTTGACTCAAGAAGTTTTTGGGATACTAATATAGGAGGATTGGCATGAGAGTCTCGATTATTTATCCCATATCCATCAGTAACGAAGTCTAGGGTCAGAGGACAAGGGGCTATGTCATATTAATAAGGCTGTATGTTCAATGGTCGGTTACAAATAATGAGCTCGTTCGCCATATATAATGTAGTGGCGCAACTTCTAGCTGTAAATTGTTTAAGTTCCACCGAAAACCTTAAAAGCAACAGAGTAAGTTAAAACCAGCGTGATTAGTAGGTCTTACAATAATAATATTTGTCATCAAAACTGTCATTACGTACTGAAAATATTATGTACTTTTTGGTTTGTACTTTATGTATTTCACAGTGAGCACAAAACAAACAAAATATTTAGAATCACATTATATTATTCAATTACCACAGATTAAACGTATACGATATATTTTTAGTGGTTGTAACGTTTGTTTAATGGCAATTGCGTAGCTTTCCAATAGTCGCCGCCATAGTGAAACCTGTATTGAATCTCACGCTAAATTGACGAGGCATTAAATATCTCAACCAGAGGTGATTGGACATAAAGCGTACAGTATTGGTGGTATGAAACTACAGATCTCGTACGTTGTAAAATCATAGTAGTGGAACATAGTAAAACAAATCGATTTAATTCGATTACTTACTATACAATTGAAAAAATACATTTCCACTTGGAAAATATTTTAGTTTGGGTAATTGGTCAAATACGTCGTACGGTTATGCCGAGTATAGGCCGGAGGAGGAGGGGGGCGACAAGTCTGCAGCAGTAGTCACCGAGCAAGTGAGGGCTTTCACCCGAGATGAAGCTTTATAGATTATTTATTCAGTAAATGAACGGAGCCAATGTTTTTGCTAATCGGGTCGGTTGGAAAGTCGCATTCCGTAATATGCCGACAGAAAGTGGTTTGACCGTGTTCTCTACATGCCTTCTCGGTGGTGCAGGGAGTGTCGGGTCAGAGCTTCCCCTACCCGGCCAGATAGCGAGGGTGCACCAGGATGAGGAAACTGTGAAAGACAATAATGGACAATAACATTACGTATTGATTTGTGGTAACCGGATATTCGGGAACCTACACCGTAGGCGACTTTTAGCACATCTTTGAAGCTGCGTTCATTCATAATATCGACCACTCGACGATTTGTTTTCTTCATGCAGTCTGGACAGTCTAAACATTTGCAGAAATTGTTCTGTACATAGCGCTGAATAAGCCATATTTTCTAAAGAATGTAAAAACTGTTTCAACACTAATTGAGGTAGATATAGTGGGGAGGGTTCATTCAATGTGATTGTTGAGTTTAGTCCAATTTCCTCAACTCACACCAATAGTGTTATCGTTTGAAAAATTAACTATAAACTCTTTATCTAACAATTTGTGAGGGCTGTTTTATCGATTTTGATTAATTTAAATTTGATCTATATGCAAGCAAATCGACGAAGAGAAAATATTGTGAGAAGTAGTGGCGCAGCTGTAGGTGTGACCGAGGTAGAGGTAGAGATAGCGGTCATCGACAGGTACCGACCGCAAATACAAGGTCGTCTCCTGGCCCGGCCCCCATCTTCTATCGCTGCCTACAACAGTACCCTTCCCTCAAGGGGAGTATACTGCAGAATATGTGGTGCTATAATCGTTTGCTAACATTGAATATATATGGTAAAGAATATGTATATTGTTTTTATGATTCCTCCTTGTCCTTAAAATATACTCTACATTTGCATTAGGTTAAATAGTAAATATGCGACAATTTTATTGCTCGATATTTATAAAAATTCATGTTTTAACCCCTGGATTGCAATAAACAAATGTGTTTTTAGATTGTTAATGTAAAGGTATGTAAAAACCTATTGAAATACTGATATTAGCGCTGCCTTGTACCAGTACATTGGTTTGGTGCCAACTTACAGGATGACTTATTAGTTTTGTTCGCACCAACTGACCAATTTTTCATTACATCGAACCAATCTCTAGATTGCAAGGCGCTTAATTTTATATAAAATTGATCAAAACTTACTTTCAAAAGTAGCAGGTCTCGAACATTTTGTTGAATAGTTTTGTTTTGTAAAATACTGCAACATTTTGTAACAACGTTTTTAAATGCCAGCTGTTCTTAGATAGGCTATGAAAATTAATTAGAGGATACACATGTATTGCTATGTACTTATTCCACGCATATAGCATTCCGAAGTGTGATTTATAGGTTTAATTACCGGTTGAAAACTGTGGCTTTTAAATTTCATTCGCATAAAAGGAGATTATGTACTTTTACAAGTGTAATTTTACAAGTTAAAATTATGTATTTCATATTTGTTTTTGAGATTAAACTAATAAAAAGATAAAGTTGCTTGAATAAAGTATAACTCTACAATTTGAAATTAAATATACAGTATTTTGTTGATGAAAATGAGAAAATAATTATTAAGTTTTCTGTTCATCGAGCGGTTAAAATGAAGTAACCAGAGTAGTGCAGCTATCCTAGCCAGAGTGTTCCCCCAGACTTACCTAGGTCTGGTTTTGGGAAGAAGGCTGACGTGGGATTGCGTGTTGGCAGAGTACATGTACCAATTTGGGGGAGGGGGTTTTTGCGTACTTTCGGGGCATCCGTCTAAGCGTACATATGTATTAATGTACGGTTTTAGTTTACCGTAACGAAAGAAAACACACACAAAAAAAAAAAAAACAATAAAACTGCAATTAACCATTACGATTTGTTTAGTCAAATATTCCCCATTGTTGTACACTCCGAACTCGGCGAGCCCTAAAATGAACACTCCCAACCCTAGCGCTCCTCTCCTGTTAGGTCTCTTGAAAGTCGGTTGATCTCCCAGTAGACAGTAAAGAGGTATAATGTCAAACGGTGACGTCTAGAAGAGATTTTGAATAGTGTCCTGTCACTGCCTTAGGGATGATGGATCCGTGATCGCTCGAAGTCTATCATTGTGGCGACAGTTGTTGGAGACTGGACAGGGCGTATCCTGATCCCTGAACACACTGTAAGAGCTAGGAGACCTTGGGCCTATTGTAGTCACTATCGTAAACAATCCAGATATATTGGCACGGTATAGATGTAAATCGTATTGATGTTGAATACAAGTGTTTTATCAAATTGTTAGGTAGTGAGGTGTCAAGTTAGTGTCCGCTTAAGGTTTCAAAAACAGCCTGCCGTGTGTCAGCTATTGAATAGTTGAATATTATTGAATACTTGTGTTTTTATCATTGAAATCTTTTTTCATGGCAGTTTGTACTTCTGGTCATAGTTCGGGTCATGTTAATTTTTTTAAATGAAGTTTCAAACCATTTATGTATAACTTTATTACTGTATCTTTCAACAATTCCCCAGTTAAACAGTATCAAATAAGTGCTTAAAAATACTTAGGGCAGAATTTACCTTTAAAATTTAACTTTTTTACTGCTTGTTTTAGTTTTTATTTATTTAGTTATGCTCAACATGGTAAATATAATAATTTGTATTGTTATAGATTAGGAAATGTTCGAGAATATACTGTAGTAGTAATTATCTTTTAATCAAGCGAGACGTTTTCTGACACTAAAAAGAACAGCTTTTTTCCTTCACGTATAAAAATAAATATTTAAATTAAGTTGTTGTTTTTTTTTTAACTTTTCCCCTCTCCGCTTCAGAAAGTGCAAAAAGACAGGTCTAAATAGTGGCATAGGCCATATTATACTGTTTTATTTCTTAGTGTTGCAAAAATAAAGAATTGCAAGACACAAAGTCAATTTTGACAAACTCATCTTGTTGGCAGACAAAAGTTTTTCAGCCGAACTGTGTCGTTTTTGCCAGTCACTAAGATAACTCTAGATTATTTACGGGTTGTTTTATTTAGATTATCATTCTGTAATTGGCTGTAATTAGTGCTTCCATTTATCTGTGTTGCCCGCTTCTACTAGATCCTCCGTTAGTATTATTATTTGTTTTTGCCGAAAACAAACGTTGTGACATTTCATAAATCATTCCTTAATAAATATGATACAAATCACTAAAAAATATAATAATATAAAAAACTGTTAGATAATTTCTTGTTTATGTTAAGATCTTAACGTAGTATTTGGTAGTCTGTCAGTCTATCTAATCTGTAGCAGCATATATAATAATAACAAAACATAATTTTACAACTTCTTGTAAGTAGTATAAACAACAATATAAAGTAATATAACATCTTTATTCTCCTACCCAATCTTCTAACCCATCCTATTGAGGTTATGTAAAGATAATTTTTAAAGTCTTAAACAATTTTTATTACTTTTTTAGTAACGGCATTGTGCTTTAAAGTAGACTCTGGCTGTTTCAAATAATACATTATCATTAATCAGCACTATTTCTGTAGACGTACTTATATTCTTTTATCTTATTGATTGTTGCAGCTTGGCATTCACAAACATTACAATTAATTAAAATATGGGATGTCCAACCGTTCTCGCGCCAAAATAAAACCTCTTTGTTAAATAAGAATTATATTTAGTCCAGCGCTAGTATTAAACGCACTAAATAATAAATTACGACGTTTTACATCGAAATTACGTACACCACGTGCTATAAAGCGAACGTTTCAACAGGGAAAGGCTCCCAGTGCGGTATTGCTCTGGTGAACGTATGTATGTCTTGTTGACGTTGTAGTGGCGTATTTTGTTGTGGTTAGGTTGGCAACAGTCAGCTGGTCCAGACGACCTTGAGCAGTGTTGCGGTAATTGGTCAAATGGCGCGGCGTGAGGGTGCAACGTAATCCAGTCTCTCATCTCTTTGCCACAATTCTGTTGTGGTTTAAGACGTAATTTTATTCGTACATCTTCGTTTAAACTTGTACTGATTACGATGTTACATCCTTTTGCTTTTGGCATTTAGTGCAAATTTTATCATTTGTAATAAATTTATGATTCTGGAAGTTTATGCAATAATTTATATTATATCAGATGTTGCAAAGAATATTTTTATATTCAATACACTCAGATTATTTCTGATGTCAGATTTATTTTTAAACGGATTTTTTAAACAAAAAAAGAATTTCGTTAAACAAAACATTAATAACTCTGGAATAAAAATAGTGTCACATGTCTTGAGTGGCATTATATCGGAAATTTAATTGCTTTATTTTTATTCGTGTGTGTTTGTAACCTCGTTTTTATATTTCTTTAGCAAGTAAAGAATTGAGTATGTGTCGATAGGAGAGAATATAAATTGCTAGATGTGATAGGAATGCTACGAAAGTTTAACAAGTTCAGACATGCTGCTAGTTTAAATGAACAATTTTCTTAATAGTTCTAAAGAGTAATAAATAGAGTAATGTTTTATTGAACTACATATATATATATATATATATATATATATATATATGTATATATATATATATATATATACATATATGCAATGCTAGTTTGTGACATTTCTTTTGTTTATTTTAAGGAGTGTTTGATAACTTTGAACGCATAAAATGGACGTTTTTAATACAATCATTAATTAGGTTAAAGTTAAATATTATTTACTTACAAAATACATAAAAAAAGGTTTAAAAAATTACATACTAGTTTCAAAAAATGAATAATTTACTATCACAAAATGGTGTTATTTTCTATCGATCTGTATATTGCCTGTATGATTAATAATACATCTTTTGATATTGGTTGCTTCATAATTTTGAATTTTACGGTCACAATCAGTTTTTTTAATTAAATTTCAATATTAATATAATTCATCACGTATTTAGGCACGAGTCACAATATCAATAATAATAGATTATTATTGGATTCGTTGAACGAACATTGATCATAGCCTAGTACAAGTTAATTGTTTAGGTACTTCATTTCTAATTGTTAATGTTTGGTGTAGACATCATTGTGTTAAATATTACATAAAAATCACGTATAAATAATGGATACTTGTTTTGCAAAATCGATTGGGGAAAGAACGTTACATTTCTTCATACCGTAAAACGTTGAGAACCAACCGTAAAGATTTACTTGAGCTCTCAGTGGAAACTTTGGCACTCAAGTTCCGTCAGGAAATCCCACGGCATCAAACGCACATTTGTGTGTAATACATCTTTTCAAATACAAACATGCCAATTCTCATCCATATTGCCAGGAGATTATTCAAAACAGACCCGTAATTTAGCAATCAACGAACTTTTGGTTACTAAACTACGCCTTTTAAACGCTACAATAGAGAACTTCTTAAAACAAATTCCAACTGAAGAAAATATTTATAATAAACATTAAGAGTAAAAGTCTTGCCATATTGGTCTACAAAAAATGCAGTAGATGTACTAGGAAGATTGCAAATAACATAAAGCTCCCTTCTCATTTGCTTTTGTATTACAGGATCTAGAGTGTAGAAAATCTAAAGACACTGTCATAAGAATAATGAAGAACATTATTGATAAATACATAGTTTAAACGTCAAGTACTATCAAATTGAAAATCAAAACGTATATCAGTATTAATTAACTACTGTAGAGCAATTTACGTTTTTATAGCTTGTAGCACAATTTCCTTAGATGTGCGATAGTAAAAATATTGGTCAGTTTTAGCTTAATATGGGGGTTTAATGGCGATGTAATAAAACAAGAATTGAAGATTAGGTGCCAGTCCTTGTATACGTTCCTGTTGTTATAGAGCATAGCTGAGACGCCTGGATTTTCGTCGCCGCAATACAGATACAGTGATGTAGACCGTTTTAGCAGGCGCTGGACACACATACAGTATATTCAATGATGAGTGAAGAGAAAGGTTTCAGTTCCTATTCTTATTACTTACTAACAGCAAATGAAAAGAAAAACTTTCTGTTCCTACTCTTACTGACCGATTGCTATTAGAACATTTTCACATATCTAGTGGTGAATGAAGAGAAATACATTTATGTTCCTACTCTTACTGACTGATTGCTATTAGAACATTTTCACATATCTAGTGGTGAATGAAGAGAAATACATTTATGTTCCTACTCTTACTGACTGATTGCTATTAGAACATTTTCACATATCTAGTGGTGAATGAAGAGAAATACAATTTATGTTCCTAGTCTTACTGACTGATTGCTATTAGAACATTTTCACATATCTAGTGGTGAATGAAGAGAAATACATTTATGTTCCTACTCTTACTTACTGATTGCTATTAGAACATTTTCACATATCTAGTGGTGAATGAAGAGAAATCAATTTATGTTCCTACTCTTACTGACTGATTGCTATTAGAACATTTTCACATATCTAGTGGTGAATGAAGAGAAATACAATTTATGTTCCTACTCTTACTGACTGATTGCTATTAGAACATTTTCACATATCTAGTGGTGAATGAAGAGAAATCAATTTATGTTCCTACTCTTACTGACTGATTGCTATTAGAACATTTTCACATATCTAGTGGTGAATGAAGAGAAATACATTTATGTTCCTACTCTTACTGACTGATTGCTATTAGAACATTTTCACATATCTAGTGGTGAATGCAGAGAAATACATTTATGTTCCTACTCTTACTGACTGATTGCTATTAGAACATTTTCACATATCTAGTGGTGAATGAAGAGAAATAAATTTATCTTCCTAGTCTAACTAACTGATTGCTGTTAGAATATCTTTGTAAATATATACATGGTGCTTTATAATATGTGTGTAGATGTTAGTTGCATATAATGAATGATGAATGAAAAGTTACTACTTCTACTTGCTGTTACTGTGATTTGTACATCATTATTATAAAGATATTGGACTGTAATTTACGGCAGACCTATCTTTACACGTGTTAGATGAATATCTAATTTCACTCAACTGGGTTTGCGGAATTTTTATTTAAATCACCTTTATTATAAAAAGTGGTGTGTGGCAAATATTCTGTGATGTTGTGGGTCCACAATCACTAGCACAGTAAAACCTGGCATACTTCAATCACCCAGACAGTGGCGGTAAAGCCTGGCATGTTAACTTGCCGCAACTGGATGTTGCGCACCAGCATTGTCCTCAACATTGTAATCCTGATGTCAGTTTATCAGCATTCATATGTGTACTGTAACAATGTTCCAGGAGGACTGTATGGTGAGGATGCTATGACGTTGTGGGTCCCCAATCACCAGCACAGTGGCGGTAAAGCCTGGCATGTTAACTCGCCGCAACTGGGTGTTGCGCACCAGCATTGTCCTCAACATTGTAATCATGATGTCCGTTTATCAGCATTCATATGATGTTCCAGGAGGACTGTATGGTGAGGATGCTATGACGTTGTGGGTCCCCAATCACCAGCACAGTGGCGGTAAAGCCTGGCATGTTAACTCGCCGCAACTGGGTGTTGCGCACCAGCATTGTCCTCAACATAATAGTCCTGCTATATGTCGGAACACATGTCGCTTCCAGGTATGTACATGCTTTAATAAATCACATATGAAGTCTCATAACATTCTGTCATGACAATTTTGTTTTAATTTGGAGGATCAGTTAATTATAACCATGATAAAAATAAATGTAGCTACTTTTAAATAATTAAACATTATTATATATGGTTTTTTTTGTTTATGATCATTAAACTATTTGTTTAACATTACTGCTATCATAGTTACTAATAATGTTTTTACTTTTTAAAATATTATGAGAAAGTGTTATTGTAAAAGTTTAATTCACTCTAAAATGGAGGCAGAAAAATGAATAGTTATAAATACATCTTGTACATTGCTGTGATTCGATATTTGCTCACAAATAACCAATTGGACATTTCGCCTGGTTCTGTCTTCTATGTTGTGCCCATTTTTGAATCATAGATGAATTTGGCAAACATTTGGTAACGTATTAAAGAAAATTATTCCACCAATAACTATACTGGTTGTTTTGTTATTTGGCTTTAACAATTTTCAACAGGCGCCATTTTGATAATATTAAATCAAATAACGCAATTATATTTGTTTTGTTTTCTTCTAATTTGTCATAACTTATGTGCAAAATTTGGTATCTGTATCATTTATTAGTTCTAGAGATAATAATCTTTTTATTACAAATACAAAAAGGTTGCTAGGGACTAAACAACACATTTCTCGACCCTATGTATATAGAACATTTTGGTTTATAATCATGAGTACTATCAGCCTCAGAAGCATATATGCATATATATATATATATATAATTTTGTGGTGTGTCATTTGTTTTAAGGTTTCAAGGTAATGGTAGTTTCAAATTTCAAAATTAATAATTCCAGAATATATATATATATATATATATATATATATATATATGTATATATATATATATATATATATATATATATATATATTATTTTGTGGTGTGTCATTTGTTTTAAGGTTTCAAGGTAATGGTAGTTTCAAATTTCACAATTAATAATTCCAGAATATATATATATATATATATATATCCAACATGTTTGTGTAATTTATTGTTTTTAAGAGAACTGAGTTTGAAAGTAAAAACTTCCCCATGTAATTCTGTTCTATGTTCTAATCAACCAGATAATAGAGTTTTTTTTAATGTGGATACTGAATAAAATATTACATTTTGTACCCGAATTTGTAAAAAAGAAACTCTTATATTTAGTTTTGGTTAGTCCAAAATTATTTGTTGTGTAAAAGTGTAAAGGCAAAAAGCATCATAAAAGATTTAAATATTTATTATAAAAATTGTAATGCTATTCGTTTTATAAGTGTGCAGAAAAATTGTGAATTAATGGAAATCACAACTTGTAAGAAAAATGTTTTAAGAACTAAATGTACATATTTGGTTTCAGAAATGGAGGGGTGGACATGTTGGAGGAAATGCAGGCTGGTGGACGCAGCTTGGCATCACTGGAGATAACCCAGGACTCTGCACTTCCTGCAGTGGTTGGCTCAGATAACCCAGAGACTCAGGCTGCCGCCCTCGTACAGGGTATATTACTTAGTTCTAGCAACCTTTGCATGATATTCTAAAACTTTATGTTATTTCACTGTTAAATGATTGTAATGTACATTTTCTTGCAAACGCAAAGAAAATATTATTTTGCTGATTGTGGAAAGATTGAACCAAATTACGAGTATTAATCAATGGCAGTGCCTATTTGAACAATACAAAACACATAATATATAATAAAAACGTAATGATAATTAATAAACATCAAACTGAAAGTAATAAATAGGTGTAAGCATAAATTAATATAATTGGATTGAAGATTAAATCACGATCAGGGTTCAGGTAATTTGTAATTTTGTTTAATAACTTATTACAAAATATACAATCAAGTTACTGCATATAAACACATACAATTATTACCTGAAATAAATTCATGGACACTGTAAAAAACATGTAATATTGGAACTAATTATATACTTTCAAAAATGAAATAAAAAGCCAATATTGGATAAGTCAAATGAGGATAATAAGAGTATAGTATTACAAGATTTGGGGTTTTTCTTGAAAAAATCAATATGCAAAAGTATATGCCAGAAAATTTTAATTTAATTTAAAACATTTTAATTTCTCATAAAAATGTTATTATATAGGCCAATAGTTATGTACAAAAATGTTTTAATATTTATATTCTTAATTACCTTTTGTTATTACATTATATTTACTATTGTATCAAAAACACTAAAATGTTCACATGTTTAAAGTCTTTGTGTCAGTCACCAGTAGAACAGGTTTGTTTTGTTAAAGAATAAAAATTCATATATAATTTTATAAAGTTCTTATCTTATACATAATAATAAATTATTTTGGTAAATATTTTGTGGAACTTAACAATTTCTTTCTTCTAAAATAAGCTACTTTTATGATGTATAGGCACAACATCAGCCCCAGGCATGCGGCACAGTACAACGGTGGCAACCTCCACGGAACATAAGGAGATGAGCAGCACTGAGGAGATGGAGTCCCTTAACACGCTAGAGGAGATCATCGGGTGTAAGGATCGGGAGGCGGTACCACGGACTGAGCAGCGTGGGGACTACTGGGTACTGTACAACTATGTACGGGCTGCGAGACACTTCCATTGCTGGGAGAGTATCACCTACACCACACATGCAGACTTCACCTTCCTCGACAACCTGGAGACTCTGCTGGATCGGTGGCAAGGTCCTATTTCGCTGGCCTTGCACGCACCTGGTACCGACTTCATGCCCACTCTCAACACCATCCGCTACTTGCGCGAGTGCACCTCGTCACCGATAGCCGACTACGTCACTTTCCATGTGTATTTTCCTAGTAAACATGTTCCAAAACAAGTTCCTCGTGTAGACAAAGTGTTTGATGAACATTTTAATTGTTCTAATCCCCCACCGTGGGTCACAATGCCAGCAAACACCATTTATAAAGCTCAGAAGAAGCTGCTCTATCCTGTGAATGTTGGTAGAAACATTGCGAGAGAGAGTGCGGTAACTCATTATATTCTTCCTAGTGACATTGAGTTGTATCCTAGTCCAGGAGTTATTCCTGATTTTCTAGATATGGTGAGGAGGCAAGATCCACCTCTACAACACAAACGCCCCAAAGTGTTTCCTCTTTCAATTTTTGAATTGGAATCAAATATGAATCTTCCTGTCAACAAGAGTGATCTGGTAAGTGATTATCCATTTTTTGTCTTATTCTGTCCCTAAAGACTTTTATGTAATTCCATGTAAAGTCAACGTATGTAAAAATAGTTTTGGTCCTTGACCCCTCAGTTTTTGATGATTTTTGTATATGTAAGTTGTACCTACCAAGACTAGTAAAAATGCAAAATATTACATTTTTCTGCCATTTTGAGTTACAGACTTTTGAAAACCCACAAAAGGCAGATTTTGGTAATGTCTCAGTATATTGTAATCACCATAGCTAAAAAACTAATAGAGCTAAAGAGCTCAAATTTGTAAAAAATTGAACTTCCATTTGAAATGCTTTTTAATTTGATATATCACTTGACTAGGTTTTTTTATATTTTAAATTCTTCCAAAAAAATACATCTCCTTTAATTTTGTTAGAAAATATATGTTATTTACATTATAACTGATTACATATATGCAAAATTTCAGAATGGGACGTAAATGGGTTCTTATTTTCTTTTTAATACATGTTTACTGGTGTACACTAGGTTGGTGTGAGGAGCCATTGCTATGTACATTAAGGTGTGTTATGCAACAGACAGTTAGGTGTGAAATTATCTCCCTTTGGTAGACAATGTTTTTATCCATTTGATTAAAACATCTAAATTACGTAGGAAAACATTTTTATGTATCTTGATAATACATTTTTAAATAAAGTGCTAACCTTTAATCCTTCAAAGCTTTTATTGTAATACAATTTTTCTCCTGTGGCGAACAATTAAATTAAATTTTTTGAACCCTTCTCATTAATTACAAGAGTGTTTCCTGGTACCCCTATTACATCTCTTGGTATAGTGGTGTAAAATTTACCAATTTTGGTGTAATAAAACAGTGCTGTATTGCAATATTTTGTGTAAAATGTTTATACATGTTATTTTCTGTCTCAATAGGCTATAATCAGCCTCTAAGAATTTTCATTTACTACTGTCACAAAACCAGAAGCGATATATTCTGAACCAGTTGGTGTTACTTGGTAAACTGACATTATACACTCAAGGGATTTATCCTGACTGAAATGAGATGTAAATTACTATCACTTGACTTCAATCCTAAAAATTCCTTTATGCAAACACAATTATAAACATTTTTGTATCCTTGTACTGAGAGGTGTTGCCATTAGAGAAGGAAATGATCTTTTTAACAGGAAAAGGCACAGCCTTCTTCAAGATTTGTAAAAGTTTTTTCTAGAAAGTATAAAGGCAACTGTGTTGTGTACCAGACAATCTGATATGGACCATATTGAAGATGTTTCAATTTTCCCTTCAATTTGTAATAAATAATGAAGGAGTGTAAGGTAGCTTGGCTGGTAGTCCAGAGAAAGGATTGTATCTCATATTGTATGGTTAAGGAATAATGTTTGACCAAATCACAATTAATTAATAGCCTACATGGCCTTCTGTTAAGTTTTTGATTTGATTTCACTATACTGATTAACTATAAATGTATGTAGTTGAAGCCTTTAATATGTTTCTAAAAATTACAATAACATTTCTGGTGCTTTTGTACTACTGTTTCCATCAAACTCCTATTTACAGTTTATTTTTGTTAGTACCTTCATCTATTATAACATTTTAAATTTGTTATACAGTTATAGTCTTGAAATTCACTAACACTTGGGTATTCTGTACACACATTGATGTAACAGTCCTGGGAAAGTGGATTCTACATTATCTTGACCAAACACGAGGAGTGATCGAAATTTAAAGATATTCATCATCTAAGACAAAATTTTGCATTTTTGCTCCAGTCATCATTAATTTTATGTTTTAGTGCAATGTGCAGAAACACAAATTTCATGTGTTCCACTTTATCCAGGAAGGATGTAGTCCTTGGGCCTAAGGTTACAAATCTTTGAAAAATTAATTTGACTTGTTTGGAATTTTTCTTCAAATAAAAGATATATTTCTTAGAAATTTACTAAAACTAATCACTTTGTACCTGTACCTTTATATCTTTATTTCTAATGGTGAAATGATCTGTTTTCCAGACATCATTCTAATAATGTCATTAGAATTGTAAATATCTTACACCAATTCAGCAACATTCTGGTTCAAAATTCTTAAAGGACAGACTTTCATTTTCTACTTTTCAGAATCCAACCTGTCTGTATTATTGAATACACTCTTTTCAAGAATTACAAAACGTAATATTGAAAAGATGTGGTCCAGCAATGCTACATTCATACATAAACTAGTTATATTGTCAAAATAAAAACTATTAATAAAACTTTTATCTAAAAATTAATTTAAAACTTATTTAGGATTTAACTAAAAATGTTTTCATATGTAAATTTAGAAGTATTAACCAAATTAGACATAAAACACTGACTGGCAAAGGGAGATAGTTTCACATCTAACTGATTGCAGAACACAGTACCTTACTTAATGTACATAGCTGCTCACACCAAACTGCTGTGTACTCCAGTAACAACAATTTTTGTTCTTTTTTTTTTCCTTCATGAGGGAAAAGGACAGTTTGTCCCCACACTTAGTCCTAAAAGGACCTTTGCGCCTCCCTTACTTTAATTTTGTGCCCTCAAAGTCCGAGGCTTTTGCAAAAACCAATCAGATTTGAGGGCTCCTGTTCTCTGATATCCTTAACAAAATATAAAAAAAATAACACATTTACGTCCATTCTAAAATTTGGCATATATGTAGTCAGGTATAGTGTGAATAACATATACTTTTATCGAAAAAATTGAAGGGAACGTATTTTCAAAAACCCCTATTGGGAGAATTCAAAACATTAAAAATATAAAAACATGGTCAAGTAATATATCAAATTAAAAAGCATTTCAAATAGAAAAGGATGCCACAAATTTGAGCTCTTTAGCTTTAGTAGCTATGGTGATTAGAAAATACTGAGATATGACCAAAAACTTCCTTTTTGTGGGTTTTTAAAAACCTACAACACAAAAACTTTAAGGTAGAAAAATGTAAAATTTTGCATTTTAACCCTTGAGTAGTATTCCCGCAACAGATTGGGGACCACCCTACGTGTGTAATCCAGATAACCGTGCGGGAAGCGCTATGACTCTACAGTTTTCACAACAATGTTTCATGATGAATAATCTCTTGCTTGAATACAAATGTGTTCTAGTGGAATAAATAAGAAACAGTTACAAGTAGTTATTTCGTTCCCTTTGCAGTTGTTCAGTTCTGTCAGATTGCAGTTGTTCTTTTATTTATTTCTTTCAGACCCAATTCAGGCTATATGACGGTATTCAATCAGTTGTTCCAAGTAATCAGCTGATTCTGTTTCTGTTTGAGTAGTCAATACAGGTTGTAACCTCACTTTTATGTTACCGGTTGCCCTGATTGTAAACGTTTTGTTATGTTTACCATGAGTAAATAATCATGGCTGTTTGTGTAATTAATTATGTAAAATGGAGAGAGAAAGACTTACAGACACATTTTTGGCTAAGATGCTCCCCTGAGACTTACTGCTTGGCATTTTCTCGCTACCATCCCTGCTACAGATAAGAAGGACAAGCCGAAGAGAGCATGCCACGTGTGCAGGTAGACAAGGGTCGGAGAGCAGCAGTGCCGGGACACCATGTGCAGGGATTGCGATGTTCCCCTTTGTGTGTCCGACTGTTTTCGCGCCTTTCATACCATCAAAGATTTCTGAGGAGACTTGTGTACTGTTACTAACTTGTACCTTAGTATGTTTATGAGAAAATGCTCAATATTTTATTTTATTCTCATATTTTGTAAATTTAATAATTTTTGTGCATAATTAGATTAATTACGGTATAAATACAAAAACAACTTCAAAAACGTGTATTTGAGTGTTTTTCATAACACTTCTACTGCGGTAAACCCAAAACATTAAAAAACAAAATTAAAAATTAAAAAAACTCACTTTTCAGTGCACTCTTACTGAGGAAAAACCCACAAGTCAATGTGTTAACTAGTCTTGGTATATACAACTTCCATACACAAATTTTCAAAATCTGATAGGTCAGGGTCCAGACTATTGGTTGATTAAACATGGAATGACCCTGTTATATTATACTTAGGTTTGTGGGTCAACTTGGGTTTTTGGGTTATATTATATTTGGAAGGGGTCCTTCCACTTGAATTTCCTGAATCCTGTTGTTCCCTTGTAATCGCATTTATTCTTAACAAAAATGCATTGATATAAATAAAATCTTTGTGTGAACTTATTTGGACTACTACATAAATGTTTTTCTTATAATTTTTGAGCAAGCATTATAATGAGCTCAAATTACTTGGAAACCCAAAAAATAAAATTACAAATTTATATTTTTTTTGTTTGGATGTAAACTAAAATTAACAAAAATACTTGTACTTTTTTATATATATAGATGTTCATCCTTTTGGGAGTTGAAGAAACTAAGAACTGGACTGGCATCTTAGAATCGACAAAAATTTATCATAACTCATTATCTATTTTAGAGTCTACAAACTAGTCATCTGCCAACAGCAAAGAACCAATCGATGGATTCCCGTGTACCAGGTTGAGGGTTTATTCACACCAAAGAATACTACCCTTTTCAATCCAGCTGTGGTATTAGTTTCAATTAGATTTAATAAACTAATAGTGTTTTGGAAATCAACACTATTGCAGTGTTTTCAAATAAAGTTTTAACACTTTCAGGAGTAATGATATACTGGAATATTACCAGCAGCACTACACTCTTGAGGAAGCTCACAATAGATAAAATTGCACTCAGGAGTGAACAATTTTTTATAACATTTAGACTAAAACAGTTTTATTGAGTAAAAAATCTAATTCTGCTAATATATAAATGTTATTATTGTGAGAAGGAAAATTAGCTATCCTTTTTGTTTTCCCATACTATAGTGTGGCTCTGTTACTATATACATCTAAAGAATGTTGAAATGTGTCTGTGCCAAAAACTTCTTGCGAATATTGTCAGGGATGTTAACGCTAAACAAGCATATATTTTATTGTTTGTCAGTTACAAGCAAGAACTGGGCTGGTTATTTTGCATGCCACCTAGTGCAAGTAGCCGACAATAGCGTATCTCAAATTTTAGCTCCTCATCACATTACTGAATCAGCTGTAATGGCGTACTTCCCTCTCTCCCTTTTGTATATAACAATCCCCCAATCTTCCTCCAATAACCATCCTCGAAAAACCTTGTTCTCCTTCAGTATGAATAAAACAACAGTTGGGTCAAATTACTTACAAAATATACTGGTACATTTGGACTTCTCTAGTCCAAATAAATTATGTATTGTTACGTCATTACTCCTTTCCTACTGAAACTCATAATCTTCAAAGTGTTAAATATAATTGAAACCTCCATTTTTATTACACATGGGCATGAATTAGTTCCTTATAGGTATATGGATTTTTAAATAGATACAAATTATGTCCCTGAAAAACATTTTACAAAACATATATTTAATTATTGGAATGAATCTTAATTTGTCATGCAGGATTCAAAATTTATGGTATAAAGCCTACGTATTATACATTTTCATTTACTTGGTGTTAAAGGGCTGAAATTAGCTATCCATTTCCAATTAATTAGCATATCCAATTTAGGAGCCCTTCTGGATAAAAACAGTTAATATTTAATATAGTTTAATTTTCGAAAGGAGATTCCTGCCGAACTGTAGACCTCCATTATGTCAAAATTAATAAGACTTCAAATTTTTGCAATGTTAATTTAATATTTAAAGGGAATTCCTCTATTGGTCTCATGAAATACTAGATTATATTCAGAACACATTGCAACTCCTGAACTACTAGCAAGGTAATACCCATTCAAGTAGGAGAATTGAAATACTAGTCAGTCTTTATTACAAAGAAATGTAAAACTATTTGATGCATTATAAACATTACTACAAGTCATATTTTTTTGTAATAATTGAAATATTAAATTAGTGCACAAATCATTACCTGAAAGAAATTTCTTGATTATATACAGTTATTTGTTTAAATGTTGTTAAGTAATGCATTTTGATTCTCTATTGCGCTTTGTCCAGGTCTCTATGTTAAGAAATGGCACAGCCATACCTTTCCACAAGAAAGTGTGTCCTGGCTGTCACAACGTGCCCAAGTCTAAGGAGTGGCAGAACGCCCCTCCCGGTGAAGGACTGAAAGTATTCCATATTGGAAAACGAACTGGATATTTTGTGCACTGGGAGCCGATATTCATAGGCACTCATGAGGATCCGTTGTACGATGAGAGGCTGAGTTGGGAGGGAAAGAGTGACAAGATGACTCAGGTAAGAATTTATTTCGTTGATGGATTATAAGGAGCTTACTTATATTTATTAAACTATAAATTTAGCATTATAAACTTATTACTAAAATGTTATATTAATATATTAGCCTAGCAAACATCCAACCTAATGTGGTGGTCAGCCAGGGTCTGTAATAAAAAAGCTTTTCAAGAAAATTAAGAGAGATGACTCACATCTATTTATAAGCATTTAATGTTTTGATATGTTTTTAGTATATTTTAGTTTAAATTGTTTTTATGTACATTAGTATTTGTTACAATAATAAAAATATATAACTATTGTTAAAGACGATAGAATTTTATTCTTTTTCTTGGTTCTAATATATATAAGGTGACAGAATTAAAGTCTAGATGCATCAAATTATTGGTATTATAATATTAATTTAATATGGTTTTAATGATCTAAATCAAATAATGTTACAACTGTACTTTTTATCTTAATTAAATATAGGTACAATGCAATACAAAGTAATAATTCTTGTGGCATAAAGAATTATGTTAAAATAGGGTTTCCAAAAGATGTTTTGTGTCAACACTTATTTTTAATTACTGCAAGAAAAATAGATTATAATATTTTCAGTGCTCACAGCTAATAGCCTACTAGAATGAGCAATGTTTTCTCATCTGTATATTGTTCCTCAAAATATAGATTTGGTTCCCTGCTAATGTTAATCAAGGTACAAGATAATCCTTTTTCTCCCAGTTCCTTTTACTGTAATTATATTGTACTATTACCAAATGCCAGTTAGTTGATAAATAGTTTTATTATTGTAAGTAGCAATCTAAACAAGATAGAGCCAGTAAGTTTGATAGAGTACCTAATTTATGGACATCCTGTATAAAATAGTGGTAAAACAATGGTAGTTTTATCTTACTTACATTACATTACTTTATCTTAAAATCAAACCCGTTTTCCCTTTTTTTGTGATAGAAGCTGCAGTATCTAAAGAAATCATGACTTTAACATTGCAAGTACTTTTCTAAAGCAAGGAGTACTGTAGTGTAATAGGCGTATTTACAAGTGTAGATAGTGTGTATAGTCTTCTTTTACTGTAAAAGTTTCTTGTATTTGCCCTGAGGCAGAAGCTTCTTGAATATACTGCTGTTATTTGGAATAAAAACTGGGAGTAGCAAAAATATTACAGAGATGTACAGAAATGATGCAGAGAACATTGTTCATTTAGGAGATCTGAAATTGTTTGAAGACTGGTGGAGTGGATTTACATCAGAAAGAATACTGAATATACCTTTTATTGATATATCAAGTATGTCCATTTCTTTCTCTCTATTTTGATTATAGTGAAGGAGATAATGCTTGCTACCATAAATTTTTAGTGTCTGTCTTACAAAAATTTGTTGAAAATGCTTAAACATAGAATATTATTGATATCTTAAAATACAGCTTTACATTTCCTCAGTAGTCCAAATAGACAAGATGAAATATTTCCTATAGCATACTCTAAGTTATTGATAAGTTAGAATTTCTCTAACATAAGTACGAGAACAAACTTGTTTGTTATAACTTCAAAGGAATTTTGTTTTTTACAGGGTTACATCCTATGTGTTTTGGACTACGAATTCCAAATTCTTGACAATGCTTTTTTGGTACATAAGCCAGGAATTAAGACACTAAAGAAAGATCCAGCAAGAGCACTTCTTGCTGGAAAAACTAACTCTCTGATTCGCAAGATCATCTTCCCGGAGCTGAGGGTGCTGTTTGGTGTAAGAAAGGGTTGTGCTGTCTGACATTCACACTTTCACTCTCACTTCCAAGGAATTACACCTAGGTAATTATTGGTTTTCTTCAGTTAATGGATTAAATTAGGCTACCATTTATTTTTAAACCAATCCAATACCTTGGATGTTCAAAATGTGTACTGTTTGCATTAACCCAAATAGATTTTGCATTGAATGAATCTGAGAATGATAAGTACTATTATATGACAGTAAATGGAGTGTTACCATAAAACGATTAATAGATACTTACAGCTAAATAAATAACTAAGTAAATTGACAGTTTATTTTCTTTTTAACTAATATGTAATGAAGTGTTTTGATTGAATTTGATAAATTAATTACAATAAAGTGAAAAAATGGAAAAGTTTAAAATCAGAGATTACAAATGTAAATATACGGAAACCAAATTTAATATTTAAATTATAGTTGATAAAATGATAAAATTGATGTTCTTCAGGTGTCGGACTGCCATCTTGAGCAGTAGAGTTACAATATTCATACATTTAGTGGTGGTTGATTGTGCCAGATATTTTGAAAAGTTTGAAAATTTGTGCAGTCAATAAATCATTGGAAGATAAATCTGATTATTAATGTGAATTAAAAATATTTCTTTACATTAAATTTTGTAATAAAAGTCATGATAAATTTTTTCTTGAATTTAGACATTATAAATATTCTGATATCATCAAGTTTTATAATTCTTTATCATGGAGTTGACATCTCTCTCTGTCCGTTGAATAGTTGCTTTTACTTGTTTTAATTAATTTATCATTTTGGAAAGCATCCCAAATCATTATTGATCAAAGAGAGCTTAAAGATATTCCTATTGTTGAGAATCTTTCATACTCTAATGATTGTCTGGAAGTAGTTGAAGAAATGTACGGTTTAAATCTCAAATATTATGACTGAAAATAGCGAGTTGTTGTTTTTGTTTATGAATGGTTACACAGGGTGTGATACAAAATCTAGTTTTTTCAATAGGAAAATCAACGGCATTCCTCAAACTAATAAAGCTTGAGATGTGCGCTGTTGCAGTTATAGTGTTTTGTTCAGGTTGTAAACAACAATCAGGTATTGAGGAAGCTGACAGAAAACCATGCTTATGTTCTATGATTGCAAATCACTGGGAATTATAAAACTCACCATGTCATCGAATTTTCTGCTGGGAAAGTAGTTTGTAGGGAAAGTTGTCACACCAGAACATCTGCTCCAACTGATCCTTCCAAAAAGTACCATAGCTTTCGAGCCTAGCTTAAAATAAGATTATTGAAAGACACAGAGGAAGAAAACAAAGCAGACGAAACTATGCCCACTAATAATAATTTCAATGGGCATGCTATCTGAAAATAATTCCTGGTACTCTATGACTTATCATGTAATGGGCTGTCCTGTTCATCAGCTTGTGAGAGGATTATAAAATAAATAGTAGCAAGAACAATAAACCTACTTAAAGAAGAGTAACAAATTTGAGGCTTTTATATGAATCCTAACATTCTTAGATTGGTCAAATAATAAATAATTAATGTACACTGTGTAGAATCTATAAAATAAATATTAAAAGTATCTAATTTTTACTTTATTTGAGTCACTAACTGTACTAATTGGTAATATTTAGTCAGCCATTTTAGTATTTCATTAAAGTAGTGCTGTTGTCATTAAATCTAATTAATTTTTTACCTAACAGGTGACAAGAAGTGAATACCGGTGTCAACAAAAGACACTTCATCTTGCTGCAAGATTGATTTAGTCAAAGAGTCTGGTTTTTCTCTGACCACAAGTCAGGAATGTGCTTTTCTTCACCAATTAGGACGGAGATAGTGTCTTAAGTAGCTGTAAACCATATCATTTGTAATTTTAATTATACTCACATTTATTATTTGTGTACAGTACATTACTTCTACAAGGTTGTGATTCACTCAATAATATATCAGATCAGTTTATTCCGCCAAGGTTACACTAATCTTTCTTGTAAAGTTAAATGCAAAAAAGGAGATGATATTCTATAATTTTATACAGTTTGTATAAAGTATTGTATTTTCATGTTTAATTTTACAGAGATAGAGTTAATATTGATTGATATAGAGATAAGTTTTGATACAATTTGTTCAGGATGTTTCTGGGAAAGCAAAATCAATTATTTATATTGATTTTATCTTTACAGTTGTATGTGATTAGTAACTAATATTGTATCCATTATTGGTTTACCTTTTAATAACCTTTTAAGTAAAATGCAAAACAAAAGAAAATATTGTGTTTCATCATATGACATTATTTATATTTTGTGAATAAATTTAGATTTAAAAAAAATTTAGCATATAAATCATACAAGCAGTCTAAAATTGAGGGTGGGAAACAAAAACTGACATATCATGTCCCAATATAATAAAGTAATAATAATTATGTCTAAGATCCATTGATGCTCTCTTAATTTGTTACAAGGGGTCAACCCTTTATTTAAGCTAATTACAACTATTCATTAATCTTCAATCATTATTTTTCCTGAGTGTGGTCCAATAGGATCTGACCTAACTCTCTGATTGGAAAAGTCAGATATTTTCTACCTACCGTTGCAAATGCAATTTAACACATTAGAATGTTATAAAAATCTATAAATATGTACACCAATAGGTCAGTAAATGTTCAAGACTGCAGTTTTAAAACTGTCTACAATATTATATGTGCTATATATGATCACATTAATGTTCAATGTTTATAAATATTTTGTGATAAACTGCAGTCATGATAGCAGCCAAGCAACTTTACTGAAAATAAACCTTTTTCATTAAGCTGTTATTTCTAGAAATACCATTCATAAGCAGATGTGGTTGATATTACTGGAAAGATATTGTAAAAACCTTTCACAATTTGTTGATTTAAAGAATTAATCACGCAAATATTTGCTACGATAATATATCTCAGAAAAATGTATAGGGACATTCTAAACATTCAGTAACATTTTCATTGCTAGATGTTTACGGATAATTTGACCAGATAATTGATTCGTAACAGATATCCATTTCTTTTCATATTCATGTAAAATAGCAGTAAAATAGCACTAGTTAATAAAATGTAGGCTACATTTGGGTTCAAGAATTTTGACACCAGCTGAGTTGTAGGCCTGATTCTATGCCATTCTTTCTGTCTGCTGTTCTATTTTGCATAATGTTGTTCTGGTCATATGATAAGTGCAACCGGTGTTTTGTAATTAATTGTGTTTATGTTGTGATAATAATGAATTAGTATTATTTTGTGTTGTAAAAGGCATTATTGGGTGTTGTGATAATTGAAATGTCTAATAACTGGAGATATTTCACCATGTGGCCAATCAAAATGGTTCAACTCGTTGAGGCCAGACATTTGAGCAATCTAAGGGAAGAGGTGTGACTACGATATTTTACACTAGCTAGATATCCATGCACCGTTCTCAGTCAGTTTAGACACAGCTGGACTAACCTGGTGGATCTGAGCTACATTATCAATCATTCATTATTTTTAAGCAAATGCTTCAACAATAGGTGGTTTAAACAAACATTAAATTATAGATCTCTACTATTTTACCCGCAAGGAAATCTTTTCTAAGAATCTTAAATAGTAACAATATTACACAGGGGAGGATCCACATTCAATCTATACATTATACATAATACAAAGTATTAGACCATTCCCGTCCAAAATATTGTCAAAAAATATTACTGATATTGAATAACAAAAGAATAAATAAAGAACAGCTATTCACACTTTAAATGTTACAACAAATTAAACATTTCAAAAATGTTAAATGAACCACTTAACTAATTGTTAAGAACTATGAGATTTATGATTTAATATTGATTGGTTGCTGATTCTATTACCATTCCATCTAATTAACAGTATATTTTAACATTTATAAGTAAGAAGATGAAGAAACCTATATTTAAAAAACACTGTCATAATAGAGTATGTATCTTAAGGTTAATAATAATTGAAATATTTACAATTTGAAAAATAATTCTATTTTCTGAGTCCAATTATGGATATTTTAATTTGAAAAATAATTACAATTAACTAAAAAATATATAATAACACAAGTTATTTCAAAATTTAGCTTATTCAGTTATGAATTTTGTTATCTAGCAACAAAATTAACAATACAAATCCTTAAATTTGTATTATTGCTATCATAAAACAGGTAATTATAGTAGTTATTTCTTAGAAAGCATAAACACAAAACTAAACAAGCTGTTTTAATCTTTCTCTTGATATTGCAGTAAAATCATTTGTAATTATAGTAGTTATACAAATTCGAGTTTCCATAATTTTGATATGTTTTATTAACTTTGAACTAAATTTATTTTAAAACTATTTTAAATAGTCATTATATTTATTGAGTATATACAAATTCTATTCATTAAGTATATACAATTTATTTGTTTGTGATACAGGTTATTCTTTTTTCACATATATTAATACTTTTTAGCATCATTTGACTCAAATACACATTTCAGATGTAATTGACTTATTTTCCTTTTGCTGCTCTAACTCAGTTACACAAATACATATAGAAATATGTTGTATTTGTATGGTATCTAAAATTCTGTTATAAATGAGAAATAACTGGAGCATTATTTATTCATGTGTATGTATCTAATATATATATATATATATATATATATATATATATATATATATATATATATATAAACTTTTCATTAGATAAGAATGAGTTTAAAATTAAATACTGAATGATATTGTTTTGAAATTGTAAGAAGATACTCTCCATCAGTGTCACTGAAAGTAGATCGTTATCACTAATCTATAAAGGAACCACGAATAAAGCTGATTGTAAAACATTTATTTGCCTTTTGCATGTTTCATATTGCTTTGTTTTCCTTCATGTGAATGTAAAATATAATTGTTGAAATCTGCCTCTTAATTATTCCTGAGTGTTTTGTTTATGACATTTGCGTCCGTAGTGAAAGGCTGTAGTGAGTAACATGTGCCTGCTTGCAAACCATTCCAGCCCATTTTAAACATCAATTTAAGAATCAATCAAAGTTGTGCCTTATTTTATGAATGATTTGCTAGTCTACAAGTACATCTCCTAATTATTCCTAGTGAGAGAAAGAAAAGTATTGTCTCAGAGAACTAGTGAGACCTTTTAACAGAATTATGTAGTTTAGAAATGAATATAGTCTCCTTTTGTGATAGGATGAATGAGTCTTTGGTCATACTGTGTTATGCATCACATTTGAGATAGTTTTATGATCGAAATAGCATATAAATATAGGATTACAAAATATTATTTACTAGAATTTTTGATGTAGTATTGTTTAAATTTTACAAGTTTCTGATTGTTTTAAATGTCATCTAATTCATTTACAATATATTAAACCGTTTAACAGTATGTTTCAGTAGTGATTGAATTCTGCTAGGAATTACTTTAGAATTGTTAACATCAGATATTTGAAAGGATAATAAGATTTTGGACATATGCCATAGTTATATGTTACAAAAAATTATAACAAAAAAGTGTTTTGTGTTGAAATCATAGGATTTCAGAGATTTGCCATTGTTATTTAACTTACGGTAATTGTAGTATAACAATGGCAAATGTCTGAAATCCTATGATGCTTTCAAATCATCAATTGTCAGTAACAAGCTTTAACCCTCTAAGTGCTAGCACATTTTTAGAGATATGGTTTTTTTAAAAATTACATTACATACAATAATGCTTTCAAATATCATGTATTATACTTACATTTTTCGGAAATACAGTAAAACATTTTTTTTTATTGAAGAGGTACAGTTTTTTTAATTTATTTTGTAACAATAATTTCAGAATATACAAATTGTTTCTAATTTGATTCTGAATAACTTAAATGTTGCAGCAAAGGTTTTTTAACAAATAAAATCTGACAATGACGCCCACCATAGTGTCTGATTCAGCTGACTTATATTTCTCATAAGTTACTTTGCATAATCTTCCAAATTAGTAGTCTACTTTCAGTTCAGTCAGTGCATAGAGGAATCTTACTTAACAAAGACCATAAATATTGAATAAACCATTTGTTTGTAACACAACAAAACCAAAAGATATCACAATGCGATGATAGCACTTTGAGGGTTAAACAAAGAATCAAATAGTTAATATCTAGTTTTCATGTTTCAAACAAAAACCATGTTGCAACAGCATTTTGTTACATTAATTCTTTGTTGACCACAATAATATCTGTCCCAGTAATCAACCATTATTGATTGATTTCTTTATTCAAAACTAATTTTGATTTATAATTATTTCAAATCTATAACATATGATGTAATATTACTCTTTATAACCACAACAATATATTTTTAAAACCTTGTTAATCTGTACTGATTAAAGTTAAAAGAAACTAGTGTTAGATTGTCCTTTTTTATATACTTATATTTGTAAATATAAGAAAAATTAGTCTTTAAGCTTACACATCCACAAAATTTTGAGGTGCTATGTGTAGGTGTTTTATATATTCAATTTTATAAGAAGGATTTTATTCAATAATTAAAAGTTCCATATGTAGTGAAATAATTAGATATTTAAACTTTATAGTATGATGTGAAACTATAGTAAGAACATTATTCTTTTGACATCCAGCATAGTAACTTTCAATGAGTAGAAAGAATGAGCAAACATATTTGCATTTTTAACTTAATTACAATGTCATTGCTTTTGCTTTGATGGATTATAAATATTTAGTGATAAAAGAATATTGCATGTAAGGTAGAGTGCTGACAAACAAGTGAAATTCTTAAAAGTAGGGATATATTTTTAAATATACATGTACATATTCTCTTATAAGTATTTACTTTAAGCTTGCATATGTGAAATTTCACTCGTAGTAGATTTTCTAAGATAAATTGTATAAATATTAGATCAATTGTACAATGTATATACTATTTTTAAAATGTAAAATATCATTATTTTAATTGACTTCTGATGGTGGTGGGACAGGGTTAAGTTTCAATTAGCAGATAAAAGATCTACAGACTTTAAAAACCAATTATAAATCGTGTTTCGACTGTGCAAATCTTTTTTGTTTCTTATATTGTTGTTATTGTAAAAAGTATAAAAAATATGTTCATAAAATTGCAATGTACTAAACTAAAATTATAATAAGATTCATAATTTTTGTGCTATGTGTCAAGACTATGAAGTACAATCTATTGATACACTAGAATCTTGTTCAACCAAATTTGTTGGGACTAAAGTAATTAATTTTGTGAAATGAAAATTCTGTTAATAAAGGTATTAAAAAAATATTTTAAAATGTAAATTAAATATTAACAACTTTTTTGTATTAAAATTGATTTGTTTAAACTGAAACTTTGGTTAGTGGAAACTAATGTATTAGTTCTGTATTAAATCAGATTCTGAGAGATCAGTCCATGTAGTTTGGAGTAATATATGAAAACTATAGTAATTGTAATAATTTATTATTTTAGAGGATGTGAAGCCAGGCTTGTCACATTAGTTAACTGTGAAATTTGCAATAATTAAAACTGAATTCTGTTAGATTTTTTTCAAAAATGCAGATTTTGTGTGATTTTTGCAATTTATAAAAACACTATATTACCCTACCATATGTTTAAATATTAAAGAACAACACGTTGGTAACACCATAACTGTGAATTAACTCTGAGTCAGCCAAGATGTTTTCTAGAAGGATTCGCCAAAGTCAATGTATTTAACTATCAGGTCTATTAAAATACACATAGGTAACATCTTAACTGTGAGTAACCTTAGAGTCAGTCTGATTGCTCTCTAGACACGTTTTCCAAAGTCGATATTTTAAACTACCAGACCTATGTTACATGTAGGTAACACCTAAACTGTGAGTAACCTTAGAGTCAGTGTGATTGCTCTCTAGACACGTTTTCCAAAGTCGATATTTTAAACTACCAGACCTATGTTACATGTAGGTAACACCTAATCTGAGGGGTGGAGTAAAGACTTGTTATTCAAGAGTACATGTTATACCAGGTTTTCAGGATTAGGAAACGCTTTTTCAATTAACCCTTTAAGAGATAGAATCATTGTCATATCTCTGTAATCCAGATTCCTTATTGGTATCTGCCACAGACCTAGCACTTGCATGGATAACTCGTTAAGTTTGGGTGTTAAAAGAAAAGTCTAGTCTTATTTCTCAAAACAATCTCTAAACCCCCAGGCAAAGGTTATTTTTGTCTGCTAACTGAAACTTGAGAAGTACTTATTAATTTAGAACCATATGTGCATATAAATTGTACAGATTGTAATTTTAAGCCAGACAGTTTCAAGTGCCACAGTGGGACATGTATGTTCCACAATATGTTTTCTTTGTCATATTTTCATGTAAATGTTAATAGTAAATACCTTTCATTAAATTATATAAATCTTTTTTATGATGCGTTTTATTTAATCCTGAGCTCATAAGGCTGAACATTAGAGTTACTATTTTAAAAGTGATTAGGACTGTCCCCATCAATGACCAGTCATCAATTTCAAAATCAAGTTACACCAGAGTGCATTAATTAATTCTCTGTTGACCAGTGCCAGAAATGTTAAGGTGTAGGAAGATAGTGGTTTGTAGACTTGCTATTCTGTTACACCATAATCAAAACAAAAACTCAAAACAGTAAAAACCTCATCTGTTGCACTGAGTTCTTCCGATCAGCGTCTCAAGCAAAAAAAAACATGACGTTGAATTAAAATACTAAGGGAGCACCACCCTCTCCAACAGTAATCCTCCGCAGTAAACTAAACTTATTGTTAGTTGATCAATCCTTTTACCCCAATATTTTGACATTTGCAGTTTGATATGCTGCACCTGGCAATCCATGGTTTGCCCAGATGTTGAGTGACACATAGTTTTATGCTGTACTCTGTGTATATTCAGCTAGAAAGTATAGATTAACCAGAAGTGTACCCTTCTGGGATAGAAATACAATATTTTCCATGAATAGAGAAATTGTGTCTGGAAAAATAAATAAAGTTGAAACTCATTATGAAAAAGTTATACATAGAAGCAAGTAGATACAAGAAAACTTTTAAAAGGTATCTAATTGAAGGGCCACAGAGAAGAATATTTGGTGTCCATTTTTCTGCTGCATTCAGGTTAACATGGGAATAGCTAGATTACCATACAGATAGTATATTTAACTACAATATCATTCAGGTAAGAAAGATCAGTCACTTAGTTATAACAGAGAAAAGATTGGGGTTAATGGGCAAGAACGTTCATCGACCTACAATATCATTCAGGTAAGAAAGATCATAGTCACTTAGTTATCACAGAGAAAAGATTGGGGTTAATGGGCAAGAACGTTCATCGACCATGCATGGACAAGGGAGATCAATGTCTAATTCACTCCCCTCCCCTCACATCTGATTTATGTTAACCATATAAGTAGTTTTCACCATTGGAGTGTGATAAAAATATGAGCGTTGTAAATGCAAAATCTTACATAAAAATGTCCATAAGCATATCCAGGGAGGGGGGGAGGGTTAGATGTTGTAATCCCTCCCCTTCCATTTATTGATTGTGTTAAAATGAAAGTATACTCAAAGTCGAACCAAGTATCATAGATCAGTTTTGTTTTCAACTCTTTTGATATTTTTACTAAAAAAGCTGATGTAATAAAACACAAGAATTGTGCTTTGTAATTTTTCGGAATAACACAGCAATATTTAGGGGATGACAAATATATAATACAGCCACTATCGCTTTCACACTACCCACACTTAGGGTGAGAGAGACAGGGAGTAATTGCCATGATAATAATAAAGAAATGATGAAGACAGCTAGAACATTTTTAATGGCTAAGCATTAAAATTTTACCCAGTAGAACATGTTTTGTTTACATGAATTCCAGGAATTAAATATAATAAATAATAATAAACAATATGATTTGGAAGGAAATGTTAAGCTCATATTAAAATAAACTCGGGAACTTCTGTAAACAATAAAATACCTTTCCAGCCATGTAACGTCCTGTAGATAAACCGCTAGCAAAGAAACCTGCGCAGAAGCAAATTTCTAAGCAGTACCGCGCAGAGGGGGCCCTCCTCCGGCGGAGGGTTGTGGTGGGGAGTGGGACCAGCACCTTCTTGATCTGTTAATTGTATTACTCCGTAGAATATTGGTTATAGTCTCAGCTCTCTAACCGAGAGATCACGGGTTCAAATCCCGGGGAGGTCCAATCATGTACTTTGTACGCACTTCGAAGCCAGCATAGCTGACGCTGAGGCTTAAATGAGATTTAAAAAAAGATCTGTTTATCAGCTGTATGGATCGTGTCTCGCTCGCACAGTTTTGTTTACACTGCAGCTACTTTGCGTGCTCTATAACTATATATTATTTTTTGTGAGGAGGCATACACAAGTGTCGCAGTCTAAGAGTAAACTATTAATTGAACACATTAATTTAGCCATAGACGTATCCAGGGAGCTTGCATTTTGTTGTGAGGTTAGCCGCGGCCCGCGTAGTGGCAGTGGCCAATAGAGATGTGTCGTTCGGTCTTGCTTGAACAGTTCAATTCGAACGAGTCAGTCAAGCGAACGAGTGATCCGGATCAGAGTGATTCAAAAGACCCGTTCACCTCGAACGTTTCGTTCTCTTTTTCCTGCCAACTTAAAAATATTAAAAATTATTAATATTTTTAAAACTTATTCTTAATTATTATTACTCTTATTTTTAATAATCGTTAAAACTTACAATATTATAACTCGGTTCATTTTACAATCCTTAACCATGAAAAATAGCTTAACATCATATGGAACTAACTAAAACTATAGAGTTTATGCGTTAAGTTACTCTAGGTCCCCAAAATTGTTCAGTCGTTCCTTGCGTTCACTGCTATAGGTAAACCGCTAACAAAAAAACCTTGGTTGATTTGAGTTCACGCAGGGTGGGGTAAATATCCCTCCGCCGCCCCTCCAAGCATCCCCACCACTGCTCGGCCCTCACTCTATTTCAATCTAATAAAATCAGCTGACTAATCCGGCTCAGTCGGTATCGTTCACTGCTGCGACCCGTTCAGTTGAACCGGTCAGTACAGAGTTACTAAGCCTTCCCGCTAGAGAGTGTTTTACCGGTCATCGTGTTGATTGAACAAAATGAACGACTGGATGTAATGACCAAGTGAATGAAAGGATCTGCTTGCAAATATGTGTTCGGATAGAGGAAGAAACAACATATTTTACAGTGAATGGATAGATATATAACAATAAATATATTGTTTCAGGAATCTAGTAAATGTAAATATATATTATTATTAGAACTGATTAACAAAAATTAACTGTATGTTACTATATGCATTACTAAATATTTTAAACGTTAATACTTAAGAACAATGGACTTGGTTGATTCATATGCCTTTAATTTATCACAAGATTATTTCACTACAAATGTTTCGATAAATTACTAAACATCAAACAGACACATTGCAATGTTTGAAAATAATTTATTTTTATAAATAACAACACATTTTAACCATTTAATCGATTAAGTTACCACCACTTTTCATAATACCCAGGCTGAGTCATTAAAATAATATTACGCACACTTTTACACAGAACGCCTCTTCTCAGATCGACCCTGAACATCGCACCTATATCGACCACATGATAACCTTTTAAATGCTAATAGGCAATCAATTTTTAACAGCACAAATGTTAATGTTTTTACATTACAACTACAGAATATTATTACAATTTCAATAGACAATCGAATAAATTTAAAACGAGGTCAATAAACGCTAAAACCATGGATTACTTCAGATTTAGTTCATGCTATAAGACAAAGAGATAAATTACGTAAATTATTGAAAAAGCAACCATTTAATGTGGAGCGTAAAACCCGCTATGTCAATTGCAGGAACATTGTAAGCAGAAATTTAAAGCGATTAAAAAATATTATTTTTGTGATAAATTCGACCAAGCTAATGAGGATTTAAATATGTTTTGGGGGTTTTAATTAAATTGAGTGATAGAGGGGTTGACAAAGTTTCTTCCTTAAATAAATATTTGCCAAATACCAAATTATTCAATGACAAAATTAAGCTTGAAGTAGCTAACGAATTTAATAAATTCTTTACTAATGTGGGTCAGAACTTGGCGAACTCTAATGGCTCAAATTTAACAATCTTTTTCGAAGACAGATCTTATAGGCTTCATTCGACCTTTAACTTACGCACTGTTACAAGAGGTTATATGTTACGTATCCAGTTTGATAGGAAATTTCGCTCTTGGGCACGATTCAATACCTGCAAGTATATTTTTAAAAAATCACATCATAATGTGAATGTATAAAAACACATTCATTTTTTGACAAATAAAATCCACAAGTACATTTTTGCCTTCAGACAATGACGAGAAGTACTCACAGATAAGGAAATTAAAGTGGTCTATTTTGCTTTCGTTCAATCCCAACTTTCATTTGGTATTATAGTCCATGGTGCTGCTTTCAAAACTATTCTTGAGCCAATAATTTTTTAACAAAAAAAAAAATACTAAAAATAATGTTCTTTAAGAGTACAACATATTCTTTAGAATTAATTTTCCTCGAGGAAGAACTAATGACTATGAGACATTTGTTAATCAAAACCATTCTTATTTACTTATACATTAATTTTCATACTCTTTTAGCGTTGACAACTTATACTCATAACACACGGTACTCGCAACAAGTCGTCATTACAGTTTCTATATTAAAAAAAAAACATTCAGCGTAACAAATTTGTATTATATTTCACAAGTTTTGTACCGTAACGTGTGTTTGAGTTACAACTTTGCTTCTGTGTTGCAATTACCTAATCTTAACTGGTTTAAAAACTCGTGAACAATGGGTTACTATCGTTAGATGGCGAAGAATTATATAGACTTATTGTCCCTTGTTATCGCTGAACTTCTAACCCTTCCTCGCTATTTATTGTTATTCGGTCTGTCTTTCACTATAATTACCATAACTAATACTTCATACGACAGTGCAGCAAAACTAGATTTATACTCGGTTACGTATCATTATCAATGTGACTCATCAATTGCCTGCGTGGTCACTGTTCTCATTGCCATCCAGCCGGATTAAAAATAAATTCTAAAACCATTAATAATATAAAAAATTACTAAACTACTATTTTTACTTATAAAATCATTTGTTTTATTATTAGTTTTGAGTTCCAATATTCACGACCAGAGCCTACGCACAGGTCCTAGGCCCATGTAGACTCATCCTGGTTATACTACTCTTCTTATTTCAAATTTTAATTGAATTAAATAAAATTAATGCAATGTTTATTATAATAAGAAATAATTAACTACGTATAAGTACCGTATTGTTACACTCTGAGACATGATTTCAGACATTGTAGGCTATATTTTTGCTTACGTTTGTTGCAAAACGTGTATATGTGTTTTATTGTACTATTTTTAAGAAAATAAACCATTTTCATTTCACCTGATTTGGAAAAAAGTATCAAATTTATTCAGTTGCCAGGCCAAATTGAACAAAACTTTCAAAGTGAACGGGTCTTTTGAAACACTCCGATCCGGATCACTCGTTCACCTGACTGACTCGTTCGAATTGAACGGTCCAAGTAAGTAACTGCAGTATAAACAATATGGCGCGAGCAAGACAAGATTTAAACAGCTGACAAGAAGATGCTCCGCCCACTCACCACTCCCCCCCCCACCGGAGGGGGACCCCTCCTGCGCTGTGCTGCTCAAATATTTGCTTCTGCGCAGGTTTCTTTATTAGCGGTTCACCTATAACCGATTAAGAATAAAACCGTAATTGTATAAATCAACGGGGAGAGTAGGGAGCTGGGTATTATGAAAAGTGGTGGGAAATTAATCGGTTGGATATAAAATATCTTGTTGTTTATAAAAATTAATTATTTTCAAAGGAGCAATGTGTCTGTTTAATTTTGTTTAAATTAAATCGTAATTTATTTTATACATTTGCAAGGGAATAACCTTACTTATGATAAATCAAAGGCATATCAATCAACCAAGTCCGTTGATTATAAATATTAACATTTAAAATATTTAGTAATGTATCTGGTAACTTACAATTACATTTTCTTAATCAGTTTTTATAGATATATGTATTTACATTTACCAGATTCCTGAAACAATACATTTATTGTTATATATCTATACACTCACTGTACGATATGCTGTTTCTTCCTCTATTCGAACACTTTTTATAAGCGGATCCTTTCGTTCACTCGGTCATTACATTCATTCGTTCATTTTGTTCAGTCAACACGATGACCGGTATAACACGCTCTAGCGGGAAAGCTCAGTAACTCTGTACTGACCGGTTCAACTGAACGAATCGCAGAAGTGAACAAGATCGACTGAGCCGGGTTATCTAGAAGATCCGATAGAGCGAATGCCGAGTAGTGGTGGGGATACTGGGAGAGGGCGGCATCACAGCTTCGGAGGGGTATTTACCCCACTCTGCGTGAACTCAAATCACCCAGGGTCTTTTTGTAAACGGTTTGCCTATAATTTTGTAGAGTTAAATAATTTAGGCCTAAAGTAAAGAATATAAATTTTATACATGCGGCAAGGTATTGCGAAACCTTAAGAAAACTAAGGCGGGCAATTAAAAACTAACGGAGAGGAATGCTCAGTACCGGAATTGTGTTGCACCTTGACAATGTTTGGCCCCATGCCGCTGGTAACACTCAAACATTGGTACGACAGTTTCGTTGGGAGCAGTTCGATCACCCGCCCTACAGCCCGGATTTGGCACCGTCTGACTACCACTTGTTCTTGCACATGAAACGCGAGCAAAGCGGTCAACGCTTTGAAACCAACGATGAAGTGGAAACTGCCGTGGAGTCGTGGCTACGTTCGTTGGCGGGAACCTTCTACGAAGAGGGTATAGACAAATTGATCACCCGCTACGACAAGTGTTTAAACATCGGTGGAAACTATTTAGAAAAAATAGTTTAAGCTTTCATGTGAAAATAAAATTGTGTTTTTAACGGTACTTACTTTCTGAACACGACTCGTATATGTATCCTGAAAGCCCATTGTAGAATGTATCAATTACAAGTAAAAGATGGAGGATGTCTCATGTAGTTCTTAAGATATAGAACTATTCTCCCGAGCCTCTGTTATTCTCATTGATATATCGTTTTCTTGAAATTCTTTCGTGTTATCAGGTGGTCTTCTAAAGGCTAAATTTTTACTTAGGCTATAGTCGTTTTTGTAGAGCATATAATAATAATGAGGTCCCAGGTGGCTTTCAAACTTATAATTTGTAATATTGTGTTTGTTTTAACATGTTCAGTGGAGTGCCCACATACCCACCTTGACTGGGAGTACGGGAAGTCTGTAGTGATTTGAAGTTGTTTAATCGACTTCAAACTTGAAAAATGTAATACTGAAAGTCTTAGTGTGTGTGACTACTTTTATCCTTCCTGTGGCCCTTCAATTTCTTTTAAGCCCATGAAAATACCTGCAACTTCGAAGGAAGAACAAGATAAAGTCGATACACTGTAGATAAAGGATTATGATCTGAAGTAAAAAAAACTCTCATGGAAGAGTTACTCATGACTAGTAGTTAATGTATAGTTTATTAACTAACAACAGTAATTTGAAATATGATCATTAATGAAAAGGCATAAATTAATATAGTGCTGTGTTGCAGATACGATGTAGCAGTTGTTATTGCAGACAAAACACTGTTGGTGATTGAGGAAATTTTTAAACAGAACATTAAACCCTTTCATTGCCAACGTCCAGTCTTCTGAAAATGTAGTTAAATAAAGAAGAAACTGGGCTTTTGTTTTGACATGCCCCTAGTGAATGACGGCATTTTCAGAAGAGGCTTCTGAGAAAATGTCTGGCAGCATAAGGGTTAATGATTATTTTATATATGCCTTAGATAAGAAACTGTTTCATATCATTCCCCATTCAATTATGTAAAATGTCAAAACAAATATAAATGTCTTTGTTCTTACACTTCTTATCTTACTTATTTGTCGTTTATTTTTACTTTTTTAATAACACTATTACTTTACTCATTCTTTCCTTAACAGAACAAGTAAATATATTAGAAATATATAATATTAACAAATCACCAAAAGTTCATAATACACAATAAATAAATGATTTAAGATGGATTACATCTTACCTCCCAAAGGGTTTTAACCAGAATTAAAAAAAATGTTCCTATTATCAGTGGTGTGACTAGGACTTTGATTTGAGAGGGTGATGAACGTGATTGAAGAGCACAACAAACTAGGGGTGTATAGAATAGATATAAACTTAAGATATATTAAATAGACCAATTCAACAAACAATTTGGATTTTTAGTATACATATTTTTTACACTTTTAGGGCTTTGGGGAAGAAGTTTATTCCCCTCATCCCCTCCTATAGTTATGCAACTGCCTAACGTCCTTAAGGTAAGTAAAAAGGGAAGGAAGAAACTCCCATATATGCACTATATCTGATCTCACTGCTCGAGGATGGAAGATACATGGCCTACAAATGGAGGTCATCCAGAAACATATAAAAATCTAAATGTTCCTCAGCATTCCTGGTGTAAGCACAATCTCTGCACTCCAGGGTCTTATGGCTCCAGGACAAACATAAATGATCTTGAAAATGGAGGTCTCATGGAACAACAATATACATAGTTAATTGTTCTACTTTCCCTTACTTAATTTGTGAAATTAAATTTTATAGGAAGTCCAATCTCTGTACTGCATCCTTTCACTTATTTAAGATTGATTATATATTGCCTCTAGTAGAAGAAAACGCCATCTATGCACTCCATCAGAGCTTATCTCATTACTTCAGAACAAACATGAACTAACCTCCAAAACGGATGTGATGTGCAACCTTATATACAACGAATTATTACATACCTTCCCTTGGATAGTTTGTTAAATTCAATAAACTGCTTTATCTTCAAAAAGGTGATCTCTTTGAACCAGAATTTAAATAGTGAAGAGTTTCCTAGCATGCTTAAGGTAAGTAGTGGTGTAAGTGGCAGACAGCAGAAGATAACACCAAATTTGTACTCCAGCAGTGGTGGATCCTGGGGAGGGGTTTACCTTTAAAATAAACAACAAATTATTCTTTAGCAACATTGAGTTAACCTGTGAAATTCTGTATAAGATCTCATTTCTGCACTACACTCTTTGTCACTACTGCAAGGCATATTCTACTCTCCCTTTAAAAGGAAGAGAACAATATGTCCTCCTTTTATTTTATGTCATCTGAGAAAATAAAATAAAAAGTGTAAGGTTTTCAAGCATGTCTAATCTAAGTTACGAAATTTGTAAGAATCTAACTCCCTGTTCTCTCGCCAAAGAACCCCTTTTGCCTTGAACCCCTCACATTGGAGGTAATGGGCATATCCTTGACGTTATCTTGTCTACATGGGCAATATGAACCATTATCACACTTGAGTTGACCTTTGTAGAAATATATATATATATATATATATATATATATATATATATATATATATATATATATATATATATATATATATATATATATATACAGGGTGATTCAAAACTAAACGGCAATCTCTCGGGAGCTTATTCTATAGCTAAAAACAAGTAAAAAAGTTCATATAACCATATGCCCGGAAACGCTTCGTTAGCGAGTTACGCCTAGCGAAAGATTTCACCCGGATTTCAGAACCCTTGGTGAAGTCAGGCCGTATAAAAATGGTAAACGTAGTTACAAAGATACAAATACGATTGTTTTTTATGTTTTTTTATATCTGACAAATTTATTAAAATTCGTCCCCAGAGCTGTAAATGCAATACTTTCAGAGATATCTTACGTAAAACACAAGAATTGGTGCAAAGAAATAACACATTTTTGTGTTTAAACGTAAGATTACTTCCATAAATGTTAAATAAAAGGTCATTTTTTTCTTAAAACAGATTTTGTAGAACATTTAATTCTGAAAAGATTCATGTGAATTACTTAGGAAAAAAATTAATAATAGGTATTGAAATTTAGCTTTATTTAAAAATAAAACAGACGCACAAAAATGCATATTCTTATCTGCATAAAAATATTAACTAATGTTTAGGTTGTGAGTAACAGCTGATTATTTATTCTATACTGAACATTAACATAAAATGTATTTACCTTTATAAAACTGTAATAGAATCACCTATAATAGTTGCTCAAAGTGTCCTCCGTTGTTAGCAATGCACGTTTTCGCACGACGAATCCACTCTTTTCTAGTGCGTTTCATAACGTTTGGAGCATTCTGATAGTTTCTGCCGCCTCTGTAATGCGATGACGTAACTCCTCTATGGTGTTAATCCGTTTTGAATAAACAATTGACTTCATCCAACCCCATAAGAAAAAGTCTGCTGGCGTGAGGTTAGGAGAACGTGGTGGGCCATTTTACTGGTCCATTTCGACCAATCATTGTCTACCGTATGTATCATTTAAATAGTTTTTCACATCATTAGAAAAATTTGGAGGTGCTCCGTCGTGCATAAACCATGCATTTATTCTGTTTTGAACAGGAATATGTTCCAAGAGGGTAGGCAGGTTTGTTCTTAAAAAATTTAAGTACGCTACTCCATTAAGTCGATTAGGGAGGAAAAATGGACCAATCAAATTATCACCAGAGAACACCAAGCCATACATTGACTGAAACTGTATGTTGAAAATGCCTCGTCGCAGTTTCATGTGGGTTGTCGTACGCCCAAGTATGGGTATTACGAAAATTTACAATTCCATTTCTAGTAAAACAGGATTCATCAGTAACGAGAATACGCCGAAGAAAATACTGATGTCGTAAACAATTTCTTCTTAACCAGCGGCAGAACATCTTCCGTTTATTAAGATCTTGCGGTAATAAGTCTTGAACACGTGTTATATGGAATGGGTTACAACTGTGCTTCATGAAGTGTCCGCCATATGCTTGACTGGCAAATATTTAACTGACGTGATAATCGTCTGGTGCTTGTGGTTGGTGATAATTCTACAGCATTTATTATTGCTTGTTCATTATTATAGTTCCTTGCGCTACGTTGACGACCAGTATCTATTCGCTTCGGTTTAAAGCTACCAGTTTCTCTAAGTCGTCTCTCCACAGCTTCAAATGTTTTGCGATCAGGTGTTCTTCCGATGTGGAAAAGTATCACGATATTCCTGAACTGCAGCTAAACCATTCTTGTTAACTTTGCCGTAAATCAGTATCATGTCCGTATACTATTCAAACGAATACATAACATTTACATTATCTGCCATTATTTACTAAGATAATTACATACACTTTTATAAAAATATTTAATAAAATATTTTAAAAAATAAATATTAATAAAATATTTTATACACTTGTATAAAATATTTCCAAATAATCACAGGATCTCACAAAATACAATCTTCACACGCCAACAATACAAAAACCTCCATAAAGGTTATTCAAATATTACTTCATGAACTTAATTGTTGATCAGATGATATTGCCAACCTTTGCAAAGAAAATATGACGATAAAAAAGTGTTAAATAAAATGATCAGCTGTTACTCACAACCTAAACATTAGTCAATATTTTATGCAGATAAGAATATGCATTTTTGTGCGTCTGTTTATTTTTAAATAAAGCTAAATTTCAATACCTATTATTAATTTTTTTTCCTAAGTAATTCACATGAATCTTTTCAGAATTAAATGTTCTACAAATCTGTTTAAGAAAAAAATGACCTTTATTTAACATTTATGGAAGTAATCTTACGTTAAACACAAAAATGTGTTATTTTCTTTGCACCAACTCTTGTGTTTTACGTAAGATATCTCTGAAAGTATTGCATTTACAGCTCTGGGACGAATTTTAATAAATTTGTCAGATATTAAAAACATAAAAAACAATCGTATTTGTATCTTTGTAACTACCTTTACCATTTTTATATACGGCCTGACTTCACCAAGGGTTCTGAAATCCGGGCGAAATCTTTCGCTAGGCGTAACTCGCTAACGAAGCGTTTCCGGGCATATGGTTATATGAACTTTTTTACTTGTTTTTAGCTATAGAATAAGCTCCCGAGAGATTGCCGTTTAGTTTTGAATCACCCTGTATATATATATATACATTTTATGATTATGCTGATTTGGGATTAAGGAATAAGAGAAAATGGATGAAAATGGCTCTGGCGAGACGTGGGTTGCGTACTAGGCGCTACTACACTCTAGAGATTAAACGTCAATTCTGTGAGTAGCTTCACCCTAACTTCCCGATGAAGCCACGGAAATTCAAGCAAGAACCTTCAGCAAGGAAAGTCATGGTCACAGATTTTGGGATCGGAAAGACATATTTTTGGTAGACTTTCTGCCGTAAGGAATGACAATAAATGCAGAGTGATACTGTGAGACGTTCTTGAAGATTATACCCAATATTAAACACCGCCGGCGAGGCCTTCTCTCTAGCGGCGTCATTCTGCTTCACGACAATGCTCGGCCTTATGTCGCGTTAAGAACACATATGCAGCTAGAACATTTTTGTTGGGAATTACTGGACCGCCCATTATTCAGCCCTGACTTAACACCAACAGACTTTTATCTTTTTCCAAAACTCAAGGAATTTCTTGGTAGGAAGTGTTTGGGAAATGATGACGTTTAAATAAACAGTTACTAACTTGTTTAACGGTCAAGTGGCAGAGTTCTTTGATAATATGATCCCAAAACTCGTGCCAAGATTTGAAAAATGTTCATTGTGACTATGCAAAAGAGTGCATAAATGTTCATAATTTAGTTTGTGATACAATTTAAATTTAAGCAATAAGTTTCTCTTGATCCGTTACAAAATAGTTCTTGCCAGTAATTATGGCAAACTTGTAAAAAAACAACCTAATTACAAAATAAAAATACAAAACTAAGAGTTTAGCTCAACAGATTAAAATGACTCGCCCTCCATGGCGCCTACAAATACAATAATACAATATAAAATACAGAAACTTGAACGCCATTACAGTACAATAGAGAAAGTGTAATTAATTGTGTATAGAAATTATCTTTCAAATATAAATGTACTCAAAATAAAATAGTTACAATTATCAAATGACTAGGCTTAGATATAATAATACAGAGAAAAGGTACCTTACAGCTTAAATGTGCCACAAGGAAGGATTTTACACAGAGAGCAACCACATGTTCAAATTCTTTAAAAATAAAGTTAAATTATTAAAACTTGTTATGTTATTTGGTAGTAAATTGAAAACTTAGGCCCCATGTATTGTTATGACTATTTAAATCTGTAATTATTCACTTTAGGTAATCTAAATACTCTATGAAAACAATCTCTAGTTTTATAAAATAGGTTATTTATACCAGTATGTCCACTCCTAATATAAAATAGATAGCTTCAAAACTTTATATACAAATAAATGTTGAATATATATATAATTCCAAAGTAACAAAATAACTCTCTATTATTCAGTCTATTTAGAAATAATCTAATTAAGTAATTTTGAGAAACTCTTAGTTTTTTAATATAAGTTTTATACACTTCACCCCAAAAGCTAACGCTATAATGTAATCTAGAATCAATTAGAGCAAAATAAGTGTTTTTAATAAATATTGATAATAAAAGTTCCTTAAAAGTATAAGGTTTTAATTGAAAATTTAAGTTTTTTTTGTGCAACATTGAAATATGAATACTCCAATTTAAATTTTAATCTAGAATGACTTCTATATATTTAAAATTGTCAAATTATTTATTTTATTATAGGAATGGCGCAGAGTATACTTTAAATGCAAACAGTGCCACTTAGTAGATTTTAGATTGTGAGAGAAGAAACTAAGGTACACTTATTACATATACGCAGTGAATAAATCTACCTCTTTGACAATTTGTGACGTCTCAATTTAAACTCTTTGATTGCCAAGTTAGTAAAGTTCGAAGAACTGGTGGAAGTTGAAGTGAAGCGAATGTGTTTTGTGTTTGTTGATAAAATATGTAGTTAACATGGACTAAATTTAAAAAAGAATGAATCATATTTACTTAGGATTATCAGTAGTTTTATTTTGTGTGTTTCTGGCATATTTTATTTTGTCAAAGCTACTTTTATTGACATTGTTTTGTGTTATTTTGGTGGGATTACATTTCAAGGATGACTTCAATCTTTTCCGTTATGTAGCAACTCATGTGGCCTCATTCTATTCGTGGATTTGTGAAACCTACACAAATATTTTAAATATGTATCACCAAAGTAACAATACAAATTTTCCGGTTAGAAAGTGTTTGGACAATAATGGAACAGTCAGGTCCAGTAAACTTGACAATCTTCATAGATTTAAAGGAAATGTTGCTCATAACCTCAACTCATCTCACCTCTGTGAAACTCAGTCTCCAGTGTTTAATAATCCTGCTTGGAATTCTAGACCCAGCACTCCACCAAAACCCAACTTTTTTCTTAATAGATTACAGTCAGCAAGACATGAAACGCCAACATTAAAAATAAGCAATATATATATTAGTGAGGATAAAGGGTATAATATCAGCTCTGTAAAACCTATATCTCCAATGAATGCTTCAAATAAGCACACAATTCCACGAGACTGTGAATCTCCTTTAAATACAGTAGTCAACAACTCTTATGTGGACACCTCTTCAGGACTCAACAGTCCAATCTTGGATGCAAAGTAAGTTCAAATCTAGGTTATAATAGCTTAAGTTTCAGTATAATAAGTGGGCAAGTGCTGTATCTCTAAAGGCAGCAAGAGCAGTGTTCAAGCACATGTTTTATTTGTGTCAGACACATTTATCCTTGAAAATAGTAAAAAGTAAGTAAATGTTTCGCTGTTTTTGTTGTTACATTTTATAAATACATATACTAGTTTGTTTTTTATTCACTATAACATTATTACTTTTAATGATGTAATATTTGAAATAAAACGTAATTGAAATTTGGTATAACTGGTTGTAGCAAGGATTCTTTACTCATGAATATTGATGGTTCGATATTATTGATTACTCAAGTGTTGGATGCTTATTATACCGCATCTGATTGTAGTGTTGGCCAATTACTTTACTGCAGCCGTTATAATAGCCTATAAACCAAGATGAACTAGACCTAGTATTGCAATGCCAATGTGTGGTTCTTGTAAAAGCTGAATTCTCTCTTAATGACATGCTACTGTAAGAGATATAGTAGTAGTTAAAGGGTTACATGCCTAGATGTCACTTCAATTGTCACTAGGCTAGTTTGAGGCTACTGGACTAATAACGAATCTCAGTATGAGAAAACGAATTAATGTATAATGTTAAATAATATATGATAACTCATGTGGCAAGTGTCTATAAGGAGTTGGCTTAATATGTAATAGCCTAGTTGTAGCTTATGTAGATACACTATTTACAACCGGGGGTAGTAGGCCTATTCTCACTTCATTACCTGGGCTGAGAAGGGTTAAACTAGATACTATATCAGTTGTTTAACCAGTTACAGCCTCTAAGTGGTGCCATGTTGACACATTAGTATGTAGCTATAATATTTAATCACTCTCTGAGTTTGATACTCTCAATTCATTATCTAGGCTGATGAGGATTAATTGTTCACAATCCATCATTGACAATATAAAGAAGTGATCATTGCTGTAGTCTAATAAGCACATTACCACAGTTGAATCATCGATATTTATAATTATTTAAACTACCGGAACTAAAATATTGAACCGAATTACACTATTTGTAGACCTATTTAAAATTTCAGTATAGTTCAGCTGGTTTTGTATCTAAAAAGTAATAATGTAATGATCAAGAAAACACTATCTAGGTATTTAAGTATATATTTATTACATGTGAATCACTCAAATACCACTTAAATGATTTTACTTTGAATAAATGGTAGGTTAGTATTATCCGGAGGCAACTCAGTTCCTGTCTATTAATTTGTATTAGGCTATATATCTGAAGTAAGTAAATACATGCATACGTACTATTCAAAGATCAGAAGGCAACTCGGTCCCTATCTACTATTCGTTATTAGGGTATGTAAGTAGGTAAATACATGCGTACGTATTATAAATAGAAAAAGTTAAAGTTAACATTTACAAGTGCCCACATGGTCTGAGCTTGAATTTAGGTACTATCTTGAGGGATATTTTTCTCTTTTCCCCCATAAGAGTGGAGTAAAAGCGCCACCGGAGCCCACACTGATGGCCTTGGGGCATTTTCTATTGGTACATTCATGACCTCAGATGATGTTGTGGAAAATACAGGAAATCTCGTGTGGTAATTAGATGACTCCATCACGCATATGAAAACAAACCTCATATTGAACTTTTGGTCCCCCCTTGCGCACAGTAGCTTGTAAAGCTGGTGATAAAAACAAACCTCATATTGAACCTTTGGTCCCCCCTTGCACGCAGTAGCTTGTTAAACCTGGTGATAAAATACGTTAGAATGTGGACTGAACATCAGACTACAAGACTACACTTTAATTCTCTGTATTCATAATTCTCGACTGCCTGTTATCAATCCAAAACTGATCCTCATAGCAACGGAACAGTATATTTTTCCACATACAGAGGATGGCAGTGCAATTATTGAGATTTGCGTACAAGCTCTGTACATATGTTATGAGTTGTATTTTAAATCTGAACATTTTTTACAGCAACTTATAGGATGACTTAAATAAAGATTTCAATTTTGTGTTCTTTCTGTTTTTTGTAAATTTTAAAATGTTATGTTTTTCTTTTACATACATATTTATTTGTAATAAACATGTGTTTTAATTGTTTTTACTGCCGAGGTTATAATAACTTAATTCTTATAAATATTATAAGAGTATAAATATATATTTAATTATAATTAGAATTTAAGTTAACATTAATTTTTTCAAAGCTAATTACATGCTAGGGGGAATATAGAAATTTATATTCAGTGCTCTAAGGGTTAATGTAAATTTCATGCTATAAGTAATGATATGAAATTGTTTTGTTATTGTTTAAATATTTTGTATTATCTTACAGGTTATATGCCAATGTCAACAGCCCCGGCTTCTGTAGCAGAGTTGCTGAGCGTTTATCAGAATCTATGACTCATCAGCCAAAGTATGATACAGTTGGAGCCTTCCCTGTTGTTAACTTTAAAAACCAATCGTCCAAGATAAAAATTAAAACTCCTGTTCGAGTACGTTTAGCTCCACCATCTAGTGACATGTAAGAATATTTTTATCTTCTTTTTCTTTTTTTTTTAAGAAGATTAAACAAGTTTTTCCATTTCTGAATATATGAAAAGTTTGTGTAAAGGAATTTGAAAATGTGAAAAATGGGGAGTGTGTATGTGAGAATTATGCATAAACAAATACCATCAGCTGGGACATACCTTTCACATTGAATTTTGATATTAAGATATAACTTTCTATGTAACAGTTGAAAATAGCCTAATTTAATCAAGCAAAATAGACCTGTCACCATAGGAAAAATAGTTGACTAGTTCTAGAGGTAATTGCGTGACATGTTGTTTGTCACAGCTTTTGTTTTATTCTTAATATCATAATCAGTCTATTTTGATTATCAATTAAAAAAGTGTACAAATCGCTATGTCTGGTAGTAGAACATTCCTTATTCTATTTTGGTCTTATTATGAAAATTCTGTTTGGTAGGGGTTTGTCATTTGTAACCACGCAATAATTACAAAATATTAAATTTTTGTTCTGAATAATTTTAATTGATTCAAAATTCTTCAGTAAATAAATGATTTAATAGTGGGACAGTAACTTTTTAGTTCTACATAATTTATTTAATTACTTAATAATGTTTGGAAAACAATTATAACCTACTTGTTACCTCTTTATTATTTTAATTTTCTATGTTTCTCTTATTAATATAGTTTTTTTTAAATTATTTCTAAGCTGCATTATATAATATCAATGAAAATGTTACAGTTAAATAATAACAGTTTATACAATTACCATTTTAGGGAGTGCAGCTGAAAGGCCAGGTCAAATTGCCTCACATGCTCATGCCGAGTCCAGATGAAAGAGGCTATCTGCTGATTTCCGTCTCTGTGTCATTCCTATGAATATGAATAAGGCTATATGTTGTCTTTCTTTTACCCTGAAGTGTTAATTTAAGTCTATTATACCCTGTTTGGTATAATCCTTCTTGTAAATTATATTCACAATATATGTATATATACAGGGTGTTTACAAAAGAATGTCACAAACTTCTGGGGTTCATAGTACCTACTCATTATTTAAAACAAAACATTTTATATAAACATAGATCGAGAAAAATCTTGCCTAGCCGCTAGCCAATATTTTGTATTAAACAAAAATTGTCTCTAAAACTAGTTAAGCTAGAGAAACCAAATGTGGCACATGGGTTTGAATAGATAAGAGAAAATAAAAAAAGGTTTATCTTTTGTTTAAAATGACAGATTTCTTAAAATAAATAGTGTTAGAATTGTAATAAAATTCAAATAGTTGGTGTCTAGTTAATTTTGTGTAATTTCACTTTAAAATTTTTCAACAGATGCCATTTTGTTAATCTAAAAGAAAATAACACTATTATTTTTTTAATTTTTCTCTTATCGATTCAAACTTTGGTTGCTTTAGCTTAATTAGTTGTGGTGGTCAGCAACTAAACAAGACATTTCTTGATCTATGTTTATATGAGTTTTTGTTTCAAATGATGACTAATATCAGCCACTGAATTGTATGACACCCTTTTGTGAACCCTGCATGTATATATATATATATATATATATATATATATATATATATATATATATATATGTATATATATTACAGATACATACATGCATATACCGGTTATTTGGATAAAAGTGCATATTTTTTCAGGGTTGATATAGGATGTGAATATAAACATTTTTGTCCAATACATATGGGGTCGCAAATGTTTTATTTCCAAGAAAATGAAGAACAATGCAGTTTGCTTCCTTGTAGGTGAAACTTTATTTCTTTTGTTACAATGTATCAAATAACTGCATAATGAGAAAAATAACTATTATTACAGCAAATGTTCAAACTTTCTCCTGTTTGTGTCGATGCAAAGCTGAGGTCTTTGTAACATCTAATTTCTGACATTTTGGAAGAGTCAGGATTTTTCCCACACTTCTGCTGATTAGTAATACTTTTTTAAATCAACATTTTTACATTGTTGTTTGTAAAATGTGGTTCTTTTATTTGTTAACAAGAAGAAAGACACATTTAGTTTCACTAGCTTTGCACTTTTTTGGTCGAATCTCAAAGGGAAAACCAAGTTCCTCCATACTAACAAGAATTTATTCATTCTTTCTATTGAAATAACCTCTAATAAGAATTTATATTTCTATTACTTTACAAACAGAATTAGTTATGGAATTGATATATGTTGCAGCTGTCGATATTATGGAACAGTTTGATCTGAAACCATGTTGCTCTTTATCAAGTAAATTATTACTTTCTAAATATTTAATGGTTAGATACATCTAATTGGTACCTTTTTTATGCAGAGGTTTTATTGAAAATTTTGATTTTATTTGAAATTTTTAATTTATTTGGGAATATGCCGGATATGAAAGTGAATTTACTAAGCACGCTAGTGGTTTTTGAAGTGAACTCCGGGAATACTTTGTAATGGTTATGGAAATGTTATCAAAGCCAGTTGAGAGTTTATTGGTAAATTTGGAAATTATTTTTATATCCGTTTTACTGATATTTGCAAACTAATATATACATTTGTTTCTACTTTTCAGACTTTTTTCTCCTACTAGTTCAAACTCAGTGACTAGGTCACCTACAATTGGTCCTGATGAGTCAATGAAATCTGTACTTCAAGTTCTCAAAGATATATCTCGTAAAAGAATACATTCTCATGTAAGTATTATTAATGGTGTTTCTGTTTATACAATAATCTAAAAGCTTTTATTGACAGTGTTGCAGTATCATTGTAACTAAGCAATTTTGTAAAAATCGTAAAAAGTAACTTGGATTATTACAGCCTCAAGAGCTTTTGCATAATTTTGTTTTAAAATTAATTGAAATATTAAAGATATGCTCACAAATATGTACCTTTTAGATTTACTTCAATAAATACATAAAATATGTTTTACAACTCCAAACATAAGAAACAAATAAATTTTAAAATAAAATAAAAATGTTAAAATATTTATACTTTTATGTAAGATTGAATCATTTCTTTCTTAACCCTAGAACTCTCAAGGAATTTAGTCTTGACTGGTACAGCTTGCACAGATTAAATAAAATTGAGTGAAAATCAGTTACTGTACTAAGGAAAACATAAGCGTTATATATAATTTTATTCTGAATAAAATACAGTATATTATAAAAGGAATAAAATGTGTTTACCTTTACATTCCAAAGTTGGAACTTTTATTTTATAAACATGGTTTTTGATTTTCTGCAGCCCTGATATTTAATGCGTTAGAAATTGTGACTCTGCCAGTTCAGAACAGAAAAAAATATGTTATAAATTACAAACGTACCTTTTCCAGGATTAAAGATACTTTGATTATCTTTAGCTAAAGACTAAGAATAATTTGAAGCAAATATAATGGCTAATAAAGTTATAAATTTAAAAGTAAAACATTGCTAAAAGGCTAATTTGAGCAGAAAAGTTTTGAGGCATTGAGTTTTATTCTTTTTAACAACCCAAAGGATTAAAATTCAACTGTTAAATAGTAAAAAATTATGACATTTCACCATCATTGCATGGCAAAGCTGACAGTCATTGTAACTGCTGCTGCTAATGCTTTGGGATAAATATTATCAAAGAGGGAAAATATACTTAATGTTGGCTTCAATGGCACCTTCATCATGCCAATGGTTTCTATTTAACAACTATTACAAATATCAGAGTGAGCACATGTTAATTAGACAGCAATCCATTGAGTGCTAAAATTTAATTGTCTCACTTTGTGGAAATGTGTTGTTCGTGATATAAAGGGTAATAGCTTACAACAGAGAAGAAAGTTTTAAATTAGCACGAGCACATTGTTGAAATGCTCTATCAAAGTTTATAGCCTAAAATTTCAAAGTTTTATAGGTAAAAATTTTCAAAACTATTTTTTAAAAACTGTTTTACGTTTTACTTTTTATTACTTAAAATGTTTTAAATTACACCTAACAAAAACTCAACTCATTCTCAGATCATCATCACACACATTTTTATGTTGCTATTTTTGATTATTTTGATGTTAAGAAACATAACTTTTCCAAATATGTCACACAGCCATAGTGAATAATATTTCTAATTTTATCTCGTTATTTGTCAATAGGTCGACGAGGACAGTGAAGATAATTCAAAACGTTTACGTGTAAGCGAGTCTCAGTTTGACAGTGAGAGTGTCATGCATACTTCATTGCTTCAACAGACAATACAGTAAGTTGGTGCTAAATATGTTGTTTAGTCTTTTAAGTTTCACAACAAATCATCTGTAATAAAATTTGTAATAATAGATCTGAACATGCTTCTGATAACCAAAATTTCCAGTAATAAAAAGTTATCTTAATTCAAATAACTTCTGGGAAATATATTTTGGTATACGCAAATTAAATTATTATTGTATTATTTTGTAATATTTACAGAACAAGATCAATATTTTACAGAACATTTACAATCAACTGAATACAAACTTATTTGTTAAAAAAAAAAAATCAGGGGCAAGAGTAAACATTACCAAACTTGTCACTGCAAGACTAGCACTGACCATTAAATGGGGAAACTGGTTTTGCTGCTGCCAGCAGGGTTGGCAAGTGCAGCACTGACATTCCAAGATAAGTTGTTGGCGGTATTGTGGAGGGCATGTAAGGGATAGAAGGATAATGACTTATCTCTGACGATACAGCTATGACTGGGTGCGTGGCTAGGATGGTATTGTGGAGGAGAGTTATTTTATTGCTCTTTTTTTGTGAAAATTGACCCGGCAGGGAAGCGGTTGAAGTGTTGTCTCCTTTGACAGCCCCCGAAATAGATATGTTGAGTGCTGTCAATATAATATTGGGTGTGCCGTTTGCCAAAATTATTTGTTCATTCTGTAGCTTTTCGATTCCAGGTATCTGGAACTGTTTTCACTACTTCTCATTTCCAATGATTCGGGTTTCTGATAATCGGGGATTTACTGTGTATCTGAATATTGTTAGTCTAATATAAAGTTACGTCAATGAAATAACCACTTTCAATTTTAGATATTTTTACATAATAGTATGATATTTAAGAACACAAAAGATTGACATTGTTATAATATGTGTTTTTGTAAAACAATTACATATTTCAAAATCAAATATAGTTAGTTGGGAGTTAACAAGTCATGGGGCAGGGCTCGTAATAAATATTGTAAAAAAAATTAAAAATTCACATTATTTATTGTAGTACTGCCTATTTCAAATGATAAACTTTGATCTGCTATTATCATGATTATAACAAAATGTGTGAGTCTGTTGGGTTGCTCAAACACTATATTAAGAAATAATATGATGAAACAAAAGGCTTGTTTTTAAAGGAACTGAAGTTCTAACCCTGTATTATTTATCGCATAACCAGACTAGGCGTATATGATGTATTAGTGTGTGAAAATGCATGTAACCTTGGAAGTCAAGATTCACACCCAGGTCGCTAGACTAAGGCATTAATCACTTAATTACCAAAGATGGCAAAAGAACATTAGAAATGATAACCAGCTGTAGATTAGGGTGTGGAAATATCTAAGCTTGTGCTCGGAATGTCACATGTAAAAAGAGAGCGTATAGGACTGGCTCAGATTCCTGCTTAGCTTTGGTTACATAGTTACCAGCCCTCACCAATCTGGAGATACAGATAGACACAAGTTGGGGCTTTCGGTGGCTTCTGATACAATCTGTCTTCTAATGATGATCTCTTCACATCAGGTATCAGTGCGTTACTTGGAAACTCTTAGAGGTTAATTTTGAGGCCACAGCCTAGACATTTGGTGCTTATTAATACTGTATATTAGAGACCACCATCCGAGATGTATCTGGAAAGTTACATATCTGAAACATGTATGTATAATTAACAAGACAAACAGCTTCTTTGATTGTTAATTTTTACTGTTTAGGGGTAAACGTGCCAGAGAAGAATCATCACCTACTGAAGATGATGTAAAGAAAAAGAGAAAACCATTGCAAAATAATGAAATTTTATCGTCATTGAGTTCCAGTATTTTAATTAAACCTCCACATCTGAAAACAAAAAAACGTAAAGCACAAGGTGAGTAGTTACTTAACAGTATCAGCTAATATTAATTGTAGTTGGGTTCGATTATAGTGAATATTTGAAATAGCCAAATAATTTTAAAATGACACAGCACCATTTGCTTACCAACCCATTAAAATTTATGTAACATTTCAAGAACTATATATATGGTTTACAATTGAACTATTTTATATACTAATTTAATAAATACCACTAAAACAAATAGTAAAGGACTAATAGTGTACATAGCTCCGAATGATCTCCAACAGTTGATACAACAGTGAACAAATGAAACTCCAGTTGTTTTATTAATTAAAAAGCTGAACCACTTATACTAACACATAATAAATACCACTAAAACAAATAGTAAAGGACTAATAGTGTACATAGCTCCGAATGATCTCCAACAGTTGATACAACAGTGAACAAATGAAACTCCAGTTGTTTTTATTAATTAAAAAGCTGATATACTAACACATAATAAATACCACTAAAACAAATATAAAGGACTAATAGTGTACATAGCTCCGAATGATCTCCAACAGTTGATACAACAGTGAACAAATGAAACTCCAGTTGTTTTATTAATTAAAAAGCTGAACCACTTATACTAACACATAATAAAAATCATATTGTGTACTTCTCATTTTCTTTCAACTCATCTTATTGTAAAGATAAATTGCTGTTACATCAGTGAAAGTGTTAACTACATGTATTATAGCTAGACAGTTATTGTACAATAGTATAATGCATTGACTGTGGCAGATACCTGACGGCGTAGAGGCTAAGACTTGCATACGATCTTACTCAGTATAGACCAGCAGTGGTTTTTAAATAATTAACTACATAATTGTTGTGCCAATAAGCAATATAAGATAATAACAAATCATAGTTAAGTTCGGTCATTTATAGCTTTTTTCCAATTTAAAAAGTTGGATAGGTGTATTATAAAGTGCACATTAATATTGTATTATAAATTCAAGAACAAATGTTGGTATATTTTTTGTTTTAGTGCATCCCTAATGAAAATAGTGCTTCAATTGTTTTAGATTAGAGCTTTAAACTTATTCTTATTTCTTAGTAACAGATTACAATAGGAATCAAATTCGGGGTTAAGATACCTTTTTGGTATTGGAATCAATCTTTTTATAGAATTGGCACATCTTTAGTAAAAAGGATTGATGTTCTCTTGAAGGTATTATCATTAACATTGAAATAACTAACTTATCGATTGTGAACCTTACATGAAATGCAATGTACTGATTTAACCTGTTGAGTCCCGGGTTATGGCAGCACAGGGGCATCTGCTGGCCCGGGTTTTTTTCTGGCACTTGGTTAATACTTTGCATTATAGTTATTTTTTGCATCTGCATAATCATATACTCATAAGTTTTATTTTTATGTTTATTTATTTCATATTATTGATATTTCTAAATTCAAATATACATATTTAAATTTATATATATATATATATATATATATATATATATATATATATATATATTTTGATTCCAAGTGTAAGTTTATTTTTTATAAATCAATAAGACTAGGATAAACAAACTAAATAAATAATATTAGAATTTTGAACTACCTCGTTTATTACCAAGTCAACACTATCCAAAGTAGGCTTATTTGGACGATTATTAGAATAAACAGTATCACCTGATGGTCCTGGTACTGGTTCATCGAGATAACCTAAATCGTGGTTGAAGTCTGCATCACGAACTAGTTCACTAAAAATAAAATCACCACTTCTTACACGACTGAAAATATCCACATCACTTTCGTCGTCACTATCAGATAGTTCACTAAACTCACTGCCCAATAATTCATTAATATCTTGATCAAACAACTCATGCTTACGCGAAGCCATAATTATTGTGTACAAACAACAGCAACCGGCTGAAACGCCTCGACGTTTAGAGTAAAAACAGGCTGCCAAGTATCGTAGCGCGAAACAAAATATACCTCACGAGAAAGCCAGTGTTCTCCCGAGTAACCCGGTATATTGAACGTCATTTAATTTAGCGAATTGAGTTGAAGAAAACGCAAAAATAAAACGCTCTGCGCGCGGCCGCAACAGTGCGGCAACGGGCCACGACTGCACACTTGCCTCAGTCGCAACTGTGCGGCTACGGGATCCAACAGGTTAAAAACCAGTTTATGTACAAATACAATGCAAATAAACTTTGAATAGATATACTTAGTGACCCAATTGCTAATAATACTTTTTATTTATTTAATGAAAAATCCCTAAAAAAAAACACTGTATTTGAAGGAAGCAGTTTTTTAATGAAAATAAAACCAAATTTGAATTAAATCTAATATTTTTACACTCTTATGTTTGGGGTTGAAACAAACATTTCTCACATACAATTAACAAAATGTTAAATTTTGCAGCTATAGATGACTCAGTGAGTTCTATACCTGTTCTTGGAAAGCTGTTAAAAGTTCAGACAGAGGTTACACCTCCATCTTCCACAGTAAGGCCGGCTTCTTATGGTCCTAGTACAAGTATCAACACCTCACCAAATACAAGCCAGGTAATTGTAAATGTAAGTTTTGCTTTCAAAACCTTAACCGATATTCTCTTGTAGAAATATGCTGCTGTCTTAATCCAGTGGTAGATATTCAATCCTCTGCATGCATGGTGTCAGCAATTAAAAAGTGTAAGAGTTTAGTTTCATATCCTTAAACTTATATATCAAACTAAAAACTCTATCCTTTAGTTTAAGTATATAAACTATTCCTCCATTAACCCTTTAAGGAGTGCGCGTAAACTCTACATAATGAGTAAGGTGATGTTTAGCCTCTTTTTTCGTATTATCGTAAATGCATTACTATTACTGATTGCCTTTAAGTATATTTGTCTGTAAAGTGTATCGACAACATACTTAGTAAGTCTAAACAAGATAAAATTGATGTCCAAACAATTTTTGAGGAACATGACATTAAACAATCTGAAATTCTCACTAACTACTCACTTAAAATCAATGAGCAAGAAAAATTAATTGCCAAACTTAAACATTCAGCAGAAAAAAGTCACACTAATGTTTATAAAAACCTCTGTAGATGTTGGAACCCAAACTATTCATATTAAACTCACCTCCAACAAATGTTACCCTCCTCCTAGATCTGGATCTCATTAAAGAGAAACAGGACCAGATGGTGCAAATCCATTACAGAATTAACTTAATAGAAATTTAAAAAACATAGCCATCACGATACCTCTAATGACAGAGGACCCAGGGTCCAAAACATCATTGACAGGAGACTCCAGCCTCTCGACAACTCCAAAGCCTACTGAATTAACTGGGGGAATCAGTCAAACCCCGACAAAAAAAAACTGTCTACAACAGCTCAGACTAGAATTTTCAACCTCTCGACAACTCCACAGGCAACAGAATCAACAGGGGGAATCAGCCAAACCCCAACAAAAAAAACTGTCTATAACAGCTTTGACAAGGAGCTCTAGCCTCTTGACAACTCCACAGGCAACAGAATTGATGGGGGAATCAGTCAAACCCCGACAAAAAAAACTGTCTATAATAGCAAGTGATGATGAATTTGATAAACATGACACTGGGAGAGACAGACAAACTCCGACCAACAAACTGGATGAAGTTGAGAACTGGGAAAGACAGACAATCTCTGAGTTTAAGTCTAAATCATCAACCTAAAAAATCCTATTACCATCAGACAATAAGGCTATAAAATCCCTGAAAGAGGCTCTGTGCTCAGCAAAACCCCACCAATGAATACTTTTAAAAGATTACAAAATGAAAGTCATGAGGAGTTTTTTATAAAGCACATAGACTTCTACAAGGACTTAATAACAAACTGGAGGGAATCTGCACCACACTTAAGCCTACCTTACTGCAGGGCGATCTGCCAATAGCTCTGAATTCAACGAAACAACCCCTTTAGTGGAAAAAAGTAGTTTTTTTAGACAAAACTCACCCCATATTGAAACGATTCCAAAACAAAATTTTAACAAAAGAAAAAACAATAGGCTTTCAAGTAGCAAAACTCTCACCATGCTACATCAGAACGTAGATCGAATTTCTAACAAAATTGACAAGATGAATGCCCCTTCTAGACACAACAAACCCTGACTTAGTCATCATAACAGAACATGGACTAAAAAGAGAGGTCCTGCACTAAACACAAGACTGATCGGCTACAAATTAGTAGCAGAATTCAGCAGGACAACTTTCTTAAAAGGAGGTGTTTGCCATCTATGCAAAAGAGTTGCTTCAGGAGAAAATTGAAGCAATAAATGTTCATGACCAGTGCATTGAGCTATTGTGTGAAGTGGCAGTCATTAAAAATCAAAATAGGAAAAAATTACCACCTTCATTATAGGTGTGTACAGAACAAACAGAAACTTGATTCAAGGCCTGGAAATCATAGCTCAGATCCTTCAAAAAATACAGTCCGAAAAGCATCGTGTCATCTTCAATGGGCGACATTAACATAGATTCACTAGATAAAAAGCATGACTACATCCTAATGCAAGACATCCTAAAAAGCCATGATATGGAGAGACTCGATTTACCACCCACAAGGATTACACCAACTTCAAGAACCTCCATTGACTGTGTTTGCACAAACCTCCCACAAGAGGAGCTTGATATTCATGTCATTAACACGGAATTTCCGATCACACAGGCCAACTATGCACACTAAAGCTGAACAGCACAAAACTCCAGGCACCTTTTACCATGGAGCGTAGGCACATAAACAACAGAAATCTTTATAAGCTCAAAACATGTCTCGGCCAACAAGACTGGAACAGAAGTCTACAGTTCTCTGGAGGTTAACGATGCCTATCAACAGATTTCTTCAGATACTGGACTGATGTAATGAACGAGGCTTGTCCGATGGTTAAATCAAGAACAATGCCAAAGCGAAGTAAATTAATGTTAAATGACCCTACAACAATTCACCTAAAAGGAATGCTGTGGTTAAGGCCCAAGACCAATACAATGCAACAGGTAGTGAAGAGCATAAGAGAAATGCAAATCAGCGATAAAAAAGGAATATGACTTTAGATTAAGACTACTTAGACAACAGGCCACAAAAAACGCTGTGGCTGAAAGCTGATAATAAGACAAAAGCTTTTATGGAGGGTAATCAACTCGGAAAGAAAACCTAAAGAAAAAAATAAACCTCCCGACTGAACTTGACATACAAGGTACACTCTCATCTGAACCCAATAAAGATGGCAGACTATATGAACAACTTTTTTGTCAACATAGCTGATTGACACAATCCATAATAATGGACAAACTACTGGCCAAGCAATGTTACTACCAGTTGAAAATCCAGATATTCCCTGTATTAGACCTCTACCAAACAACCAGACAGGAGGTGTCTCGAGTTATGGATAGTCTGAAACCAAAAACTTCATCAGGCTATGATGGAATCTCAGCAAAGCTTTTAAAAACTTGTAAAGAAGAGCTAATTGACCCCATAGTAGACATAGTAAACAAATCTTTTTTGTCTGGAAACTTTCCATCATCTGCTCTAAAAATGGCCAAAGTCTACCCATTGTTCAAACAGGGATCCCCAACCCAAGCCTCAAATTATCGACCGATTTCTCTAGTTCCAACATTCTCTAAAATTAATTGAAAAACTGACACTAACCAGACTCATAGACCATGTAACGACAAATGAACTCCTTACAACCCAGCAACATGGATTTCTGAAAGGCAAGTCAATAACCACCGCCCTAATCTGTCTGGTAGAAATTCCTTATTGATGAACTTGAAGATGGCAACACCACCACTGCTATTCTACTAGATTATAGCAAGGCTTTCGATTGCCTCAGCCACGAACACCTCATGGCTAAGCTTAGTGCGATAGGTGTAACAGGACTGCCTATAACTGGGTTTCACAGTTACCTGACAGGGCGGTGCCAAATGGTTGAACTTATGCATAATAGCAAGGGGATTATGCAACAAATCAAATCTGAACCAAAAAGCATCACACGGGGGAGTTCCTCAAGGGTCTGTACTGGGTCCAGTACTTTTCATTTTATTTACCAATGACTTTCCAAGATATCTAAAAGACTATTGCAGATCACTAATGTATGCAGATGACACTGTATTGCTTTTGGGCAACAATAATCCAAAACATCTTGAAGTGACCTCTTATATTGCTCTTAACATGGCAATTCAGTATTGCCATAGGAATCGACCTCGTTGTAAATGAGACAAAAACTAAGCAACTTATTTTAGGCAAGCACAGAGAGGCTGTAGGCAAGTTACCTGACCTTGAAGAAGTTACTGTTGCCAAATACTTGGGAGTAAACAATTGATGAAAGCCTCTCCTGGACCCCCCAAATCGATCTCCTGTGCAACAAGCTAAGTGTAAGCCTGTTTGTAATTCGCAGGATTAAGAACATCTGTGACGTGGATACAGCCAAGATCGCCTATTACAGCCTGTTCGAGACCCATTTACGCTATGGTATTGAAGTATGGGGAGCAACTACAAGGGGTAATCTAGAACGAGTGCTCTTGCTCCAAAAACGTGCTATAAGAATACTTGGAGATCTCCAGTCAAGAGAAACTTGCAGAAGCAAATACAAAGACCTAAAAAATCCTGACTGTAGTAAATCTGTATATCTTGGAAGTTGTAACATACTCACATCTAAAATCATTAAGCCCCATAAGAACCGCAGCTCAGATTCATGAGTACAGCACAAGACAGTCAGCCAATTACAGCCTTCCTACACACCATCGCACAATGACTGAGAAGAAACCCAGCTATGCAGGTGCCAGAATGTGGAAATGTCCTTCCTCCAGAGCTGAAGACTGCAAGCATTCAACAGTTTCGTCACTTGCTGAAGAACTGGCTTCTTGACCACCCATTTTACTCCATGACTGAGTTTTACGGATGGCGACAATCACAGGAATTTTGATCCTCTAGAAGAAACATTTTTCACCATTCTATTTACTATTGTTATTGATAGTATATGTTGTTTTTTATTAATTTATGACGCAAATTCTGTACTTAAAGTTCATGAATAAAGCATGCTGACTTCTGACTTCTGACTTCTGACTTCTACTTAACTTCCATGTTTGTGCTCGCATTCACTTGTAATTTGATTTTACCACCAGTATCTCAGTAGCCACCTGGTAGAAGCCACTGACTCAAGGTCGTGTCGCGCGCACATCGCTTTGCTGTCAGATTATGCTACCACATTATTCTAGCCATTCCTTATATACTGCATACTGTGGCCGTATTTATCTTGTGAGAGTGACATATTTGTTGAGCAACCACCCAGTTTGTTACCGTTGTCCAAATGGCAGACAATATTGATTGAGTCTGCCATAGTGAGGAAATAAGACATTTGATTTTGGAAAAGTACTGACATATTGACTTGTAGAATATGTAGTCTTTTTTTATTAAGCATCCAAATGTAAATAAACATTTTAAAGAGATTTTAAAGATTTTAATTTTTTACTCCTTTTGGTAATTTTTTGGATTTCATCCATTACTCATTTTAGCCTATCAAAAGAAGACGACATATGACGTCCATACTCCTTAAAGGGTTAAAAATATAGGTAAAACAATAATTCTCAATACTATTATAATAATTTGAAATAAACAATAAAAGTCAAACTTAAAAACCTTAAAGCTCATTAAAAATGAAGATTAATTTAATTAGTAATTAGGTGGTTAGTAGAGTTTTTATATTCAACCTTGATTTATAAACTAGATACATCTTTTTCTGATGGTCTATGTTTTTACACAAAAAATCAGATATGTGTCTAAAAATACTAACTTGCTAAAGGACTGTTAATGTATATATTTTGATTTTGAATAAACTAATATCGCTAACATAGTTAAAGTTTTACAGTGTTTAAATAATTTATTGCCCATTAAAGTAAATTGCTAGCCTTGAAGTAATTTTTAAGGCACAGTGGAAAGTATGATAATATTCAATGTTGTCATCATATAAAATTATTATATTCAGAATCACTATGCAACATGTTATAAACTTCACAAGGTCAAATGTGGACCGTATAATTAGCATGTGTCTTGGCAGTCAGATAATCAGCTTCAGTGTCTTAATTATATTGATTAATCTGTCTAATTTGTACTTTGGCAAGTTTTAAAACTACTTTTTAGTATAAATGTAAAATAACTTATGATGTATAACTTAAAGCTTGAAAGAGCTGAACCAAACAAGTATTTGTTAGTTACTGCTAATCATAAGTGCATGATTACATAATTTCTGAAACTAAAATGTGATGGCAGGAGTGTAAACCAAAGAGTGAGACTACAGCAAGCAGTGTGGTGAAGGAACATGAGGAGAAAGAGGAGGAGATCGTGGCAGATGCGGCAGATCCTGATGACGGGGTAGAGTCTCGTCTGCTAGGACGCATGTCTGGTCAAGTGTACCATTCTACAGTGCAATCACCTACAGTCAAGAGCAATGTCTTCATGTCCACCAATGACCTGAGCCTCTCTCCGCCAAAAGAGAACCGTTTAGCAGCAATGATTGCAGTATTAGGTGGACCAAGTATGTATTTCACTAAGCAATTCACTAAAATGTGAGCTAGTGCTCCTTAATCTAATCTTTTTGTCCCAATATTTCTGTTAACTTTGAAAATCATAATTTATTTAGTACAAATATTTTTTATGGTTGGTGTCGTTTTGTATCTTTTCTCTATGTCAGACCACGTTGGACAATCAGGAACGTGATTTGAGGTTTGAAAAGTACCGAATGGAAATGCGGTCTTTCATAGTGGCGTTGGTATCATCCCGCACTTTTGGCAAAAAAACTCCCTCATAGAGCGCTCATAGAGGTTAACTTTATTAACTTTGTTACTACTAGTAACATGTGTACCAACTAATGGAAAACTACTAATAATAATAACAATAAATAGGGACAGAGTGGCCTCCAGATAATACAAAATTATCTTTATCTCTTTTTTTTTGTATTGTTAATACTAATATTACTAAAAGTTTTCATGATTTTTCAAGACAACACATTTCAATAAACATTCAGACCAATTAGTACACATTTTATACACTGAGTAATGTATTTATGTAGTACTATTTTACTACAAAAAGCAAAATTAAGTAAGAAAAGAGGGAAATAAACTTGCATTCATTCAAATCATAATCCCTATTTCCCTTGTGTTATGAAATACAGGATGTATTTCCTCTCAACTGTCCCGAAACTAAAACCTATAAATACCACTGAGTTCAAGTATCATCAATTTTGAACTCTATACCGAACTTATCATTAAACTTAATAAGACTAGCAATAAATTTGTTATTAACTTTAGTTTAAAACTACTTGAAAAAGACATTAGGCTTGGGATTATTAGCACAAACAAATTATTTATATCAAGAATATTGTTAAGAAGTTGTTCTCTTGTTGATGAGTAATACTCTTATCTCTTTTATAGGTGAAAATATCCAGCTTGACTCTGCACCGATTGAAGATAGTAAACAACCAGAAAGGAAAATAAAAGGGAAAGCTCTTTTTACCTCACCTGAAACTCCAGAAATTTCAAAGCAGAACAAGAAAGTAACATTCTCAGACTCCTTAACAACAACTAAGATTTATGATCTTGACCAAACTCAGACTGAACATTCTTCAAATCGTACTTCAGTTGTAACCCATACATCTCCTTTATCTTCTTTGACAGTTGGTGTTACTAGCAGTCCTACACCAACAGATACTTCCGGAATAGCTTCTTCTGCATTATCAGAAGCCAAGGAACCCGTAATACAGCCAAAAAGCACAATAGATTTATTTACTTCTAGTACTTCACCCAAAACCTCCACAATGACTAGCAAACCTATATTATCTTCGCATACTACCAACTTAACATCACCTCTGAATACATCATTTAAGACTGTAGAATCTCAGAGTGTCAAAGATACTAAGGTCCAAAATATTAGTGTTAACAATTTAAAACCAGTTTTTAGTTTTGGATCAACTAATGCATCAGTTGAAAACAATAAACCTGACAAATCAACACCATCTTCTATTAGTGATTTAGGTGCAAAAACACCCTTTTCCTTCGGTAGCAGTTTAAATGGAACTCAAGTATCTTCTCCAAATTCAGTGTTTACTCCATTAGTTGCAAACACATCTCAGAATTTGAGCACAAAGTCAGAAACATCAGTTGCTGCAAATAAAGAAGGACAAAATAAACTTGCATTCAGTTTTGGAAATACAAACAGTGTAAGTTCTCCATTTGGAAAAAATGAAGGTGAAGGAAATCAAGTTTTAAATGGTTTGACAAGTACCAACACAAGTACAAGTAATGCTTCTCCATTTTCTCAAAATAACACAAATAAACAAATATTTCCATCAGTAAGCACAAATTCTAACAACAAATCAGAAGTTCCAACATTCAGTTTTGGTTCATCTTCTCCTTTTTCTACAAATCTAACAAGTCATACTCCTACAACAAAAACAGAACCACAAAATGTACATCCGGCGGTATCAAATACTGTTACCTCTTCAATACAACCTTCACTAAGCCTATCTGCTCAGCCTAATATCCCATTCAGCACTGCTTTGAGTAATTTATCACAATCGTCAAAACAGAGTCCATTTGGTTCAAATTCTCAACCATCATCACAAAATAATTTATCAATCTTTGGCAGTGGTACTTCACAGAATGGTGGTGAATTTAAAATTACATCATCAGTCGCATCAACCCAAGTACAAGCCCAGAGTTCCCTTTTTGGAAATGCCATAACACAGGCTGCTGGATTTGGAGTTACTGTAACATCAACAAGTAGTGGGGGTATAATATTACCAACAACAATACAGCAAAATGTAACTAACCAAAACAGTAGTTTGTTTGGAAATTTGACCTCAAATACAACCCCTAAGCCTAGCGCCTTTAATGCTGGAGCCACCATCACATCACAACAACCCAGTCAAATATTTGGTTTACCTGTAGCAACAGCATCTTCTCAAGCAAGTAGTAGCCCATTTGGTGTTTCTGTAAACAGTTCTGGTCCTCAACCTAAGATATTTGGAAATCCATCAACAACACAAACAACTGTGTTTGGAACTGCTACAACTAACACAGTATCTGTAAACAAAACTTCTTTCCTCAACACTCCATCAACTGCAGGACAATCTTCTGTATTCAGCATTTCTGATGGAAATCAGTTGTCTAAACCAGTGTTTGCAAGCTCTTCCACTGCATCTCCATCATTTGGTGGGTTAAACAATTCAAACCCTACTTTTGGAAATACAAACAATGCTAATACTCCAACATTTGGAAACCAAAACAATATGAATACACCAGCTTTTGGGAACCAAAACAATATGAATACACCAGCTTTTGGGAACCAAAACAATACTACTACTCCAACTTTTGGAAACCAAAATAATACTGCTACTCCAGCTTTTGGGAACCAAAATAATACTGCTACCCCAGCTTTTGGAAACCAAAATAATACTGCTACTCCAGCTTTTGGGAACCAAAATAATACTGCTACTCCAGCTTTTGGGAACCAAAACAATACAACTACTGCAGCATTTGGGAACCAAAATAATACTGTTACTCCAGCTTTTGGGAACCAAAACAATACTACAGTTTCTGGTTTTGGAAGTCAAACCAATACTTTGAACACTTCTCAGAGTGGTTTCGGAACAGGTGGAACTTTATCAACACCAGGAGCTTTCAGCTTGGGTAATACTAGTTCTTCAAATACCACTGAAGTGAAGGCATCAACGTTTAGTCAGTCTCCCTTTGTCTTTGGGAGTTCAGCAGTGGCAAAGGAGCCGACTAAGCCATTTGCTGCAGCAGCACCATTTTCATTCAGTTCAAACACTCAGCCAAACGCAACAATGGCAAGTTCGACTCAGTCTGCACAGCCAACATTTGGAGCTCTTGGTACTGGGTTTGGGTCAAGCCAACAAACCCCAGCATTTGGTTCCAGTATGGCACAGGCTCCAACTCCAACTTTTGCATTCTCACAAGCACCTGCTGCACCTGCACCAGCATTTCAGTTTAGTGCTACTGCACCTCAACCAGGTAACTTTTCAAGTATTTTGTTTCATTATCTAGATTATGACTTATAGTATTTGACTTACTGTTTATAACTTCTTGGTATTTTTTCTGCATTCCTGATATGATTTAAATTAACATCTTGATATGTTATATGGATGTGACAACATACAACTGCGTCATGGGGTTTGTGTCCATATATTTCATGTCATCAACACATGTGGTTCTATCTTGCAGCCAATGTATTTGATTTAATACAGTAATGCTATTTTGACTAGATAAGCATTGCAAAATATTGTAGGACAAAGGAAGAAGGATAATATGCTGTTATTGGTTTTTATTCTAGTTTTGTTCTGCTGAATATTTACAATATTTAACAGGGTTCTGATAGCAATTACAGTTATGGTGGCTTAAGTAAACAAAGTGGGACTATTTTACTGGAATGTGTTTGTTGGTTTTTTTCAGTAATGCAATTAATTGTTCTTTAGAAAATCGTTTTAGATCGTGGTATGTTATATCAGAGATTGAACAATGTTTCTTTGTTATCTGACAATAATAGATAATTTTAGGCATACAAATATATTTTTTATACTATAATAAAAATACTAATATAGACGTATTATGGGTTTTGTTGTGAGTGTTTTAATCAAAATTCATTTATTATTTTTATTTACTCAAATTCTGTGTTTTTGTACTAGCTTTGTCTAATATTGATATAAAAATTTTTTGAAAGCTGGAATAGCAGCAATTTTCAACAAATATGAACATTAGTAAACACACAAGTGAGGTTTGATATTATTTGATTGGATAGCATGGAAAATATTGAAAGTAAATGAATTGTGAAGAGAATTTGAGTTAAATATTTTCAAGTAATAAGAGTATTCTAAACTCTAGTCATATAGTACAAATTACTCAACCATCAATCCTAATCCTACTCTTTAGCTTATTCATGTAGTTGACAATATAAATTGAAAATGATAAATCCAAAAGCCACAGTCCAAAAGGCATCAATTCAAATACCATTGCCATTCTTATTATTTTTTTTTTTTAATAAGGAATGATTGACTGAATTTTATTATGGTTTGTCTTCAGTTTTCAGAGGCAAGACGTTCTCGCTTTAGCCACAACAGGGCAGCGATTAAGTTTTATACAATTTCCATTTTGATACTTTCAATATTTTTTCCCCTTCTCTCGATTTTTACTATTAGATGTAAAATAAAAATAGACAATATCAGACATAAAAATCATTCCCAGTACATATTGAAGTTTTTGTAATAAAAATTGTTGTAGTGAAAACATTTATTTACTTTTGTACAACAATCATAATCATAATTTTCTGAAAAAAAGATAAATATATTGTATTTTAAAATAGCATCATATTAGTAGAAAATCCTTGAGACTAAAAATTATCCAGTTAGTTACAGTCTATAAATGTTATTATTATGATATTATGTTTTATCATTAGAAACTACCATAACATTTTGCTATGTGTCATATTTCACTCTTAATGATATTATTCATCAATTAATATAATTTTTCAGCTGGTGGAATGTTCAGCATTGGCTCTGGAAGTTCTTCTTCTCGCAGTAAAACAACAGCTTTAAGAAGGCGCCAAAAACAGACGTAATCACAAATAGGTAAAATATGCTTTTATTGCTTATTCATCCATTAAAAAAAAGTATTCTATATAGGGTGAGTCAGCTAAGATATATATATATATATATATATATATATATATATAAAATAGATATATATAATCAGAGAAAAAAAATGCGATCCACCCAAATCACATGCAGGGAATCTATTTAAAATATTTTCTTAAATTTAAAGGAATGAGCTGTGCCAAAACTAAAGGCCCCAATATATATAAGGCTCATTCCTTTAAATTTAAGAATATATATATATATATATATATATATATATATATATATGTATGTATCATATATATTTAATCAACCAAATGAGAGTGTAATTGACCATTTAATACATGTGTTGTATGATCCCTATGATAGAAAATGTAATTTTTGTTTCAGGTTGAATTTTTGTAAAATAGTATCTTCATTATGTAATCAGCTTCTTAATTATTAGATGTGAAGTCTACATTCGTCAGGTTCCTTACTTCTGTCTTCTTTTTATGGTAAGTTTTTTTAAATTATATTTTTAACAGTTGGATGATTACCAGAAAAAGTCAAGAGTTTTGTAAAAACTACCACTACCAGATATAGTTGTAATAAATGAACTTGATTTTAATTTTGTTCATTTTTCTTAAATCTTCTTAAATAAATGAATATTAATCTAGTAAATTTAAAAACAAGTGAAATATGTTTGATTATTTCAGGGAAACCGAAACATGAGGTTTTTAAAAATAAATCCCACATACATTTTATCTAGTGGCCTAAGATAAGCTTTGAAACGAGAGTAGTTCATTACCATAATTGTTAACCCTTCAACGCACTATTTAATTTGAACTGAACACCCCCTAAGTGGTCCACTTAATTTCTTGTTTTTCACAGTTTTGTGACAACATTACCTATACATACATTAAATGATTTTCTGTTAAGCCTATACTTGTAAAAGTGATTGTATTGCTAAAATATAAGTATACCCATACAAACATGTACAAAATACCATTAAAATTTTTTTTAAGACATGTTTACTGGAAGTTATTTGCTGTACTTATATTAGAAATTTGCAACTGTGTGATATGTCTTGAAGCAGTCCTCTAGGCATAGGCCAGCCTCACATTGGGGACACCAGTAGATTGTGTCCCTTCTTCTGCCATGTTTGTAGCAAACCACACAACTCCTTTGAGGCTTTGCTTTTTTCCCAGTTGGTGGAATCTTTTCAATAAAATGTCTTTCAGTTAGGCGCATTGGTGGAGGCTCAGTGGATGGTCTGCCTTGAACTGTTCTTGGTACCTCTTGTTGAAATCTTTCCAAAATTTCTTTTACTAGGCCTAATCTAAATGTTAAGTGATCAATATTGTTGTGTTTTGACTTCCAAATGATGTATGAGTTCAGAATTGTAATGTTTAGCATACGCTTGAAGACTTTCATGTACCATTTAGTACCTGTAGATTTTTCATTTTCCTTTCCAGTAAATAGTTCTCTAGCATTTGATCTCTAAGGTCCACACCCCCCATATTCTTATTATATTCTACTACAATACCAAACATAACCAAACAAATAAACAGCTAAACACAAACAATAACATCGTCATGCCAGCAGACAAAGTCGTTTCACAGTCAATTGCGTAGTTAGAAACAGCTGACAGCAAGCGCCACCTTGATCGATGTTTTTCGTCTACTATAAACTAAATGTTGAACGGCTTTCGATACATAGGTATTGATACACCGATAGTTCATTTCATCTTCTTTCCAACGATGTATAACTCGAATGTATTACACCGAAAATAACCAAAATATATTCGTTATAAGATCGGACTGCGCGATGCGTACAGCGTACGTCGCGGGCCGAGTTCAGCGGTAAACATTAGATGTACGGTGTACGTCGCGGTACGTCGAAGGGTTAAACCTATTTTCCGGTAGTGTTGAGGAACCACGTGGTGATCCCAACACCAAACCTAATTATATTCCCCCCAAAGGCCCGGATCGGTCATTATGCTGGGACACTCCTCTAGCCAGCTTTGATTTAGAATTCCTGATTAATATTACCCCATAATTAAAACCCTCTAAAAATTAAAACATATATTGACCTTCGATACCTGAACCATGCTGCCCGTGTTTCCCGATCCCCACAACCCCACGATCCCCCGTCTAACCTGCCTAGCCCGCCATAATTTATTGGAACCTAAATTGTAACCAAAATATATATCGAGACTTAATTTAATCTACATCTAACTCACGGATACCGGTCCAGTCTCAAAAGTCCATCAGCGTACCCGTCCGCTCACTCCTTCGGTACTCAACCAAACCCGTTCACCGATAAACGGCCTGATTGTGCCCGTTCCAATCCTCGGTCAAAGGTCACCCGATTAGCTCCTATACACTGACCGACCCCCGATCACAGTGGCGGTTACATGCCACAGCTTATATATAATGGAATGAGCTCTTAAGCTGACTGATATCATATGTGACCAACATCAGTTGCTATATAGGATTTTTCAGTCTTCAGGGTAATAAACAATAGACAATTTATTGATTATTAATCATCAATAAGCCAAAAATACAATTTATTTCTAAAAACCTGATATGGTACAATTTGAACAGCAGAAAGTAACAAATTAAACATTTCAATGCCTAAAGTTGTTTGGTAATTATTCATGGTTTTACTTAATCTAGTTCTATCTACAATTAACTTATCTTTATTCCTTGTATCAACAGCGTGTTTGTAACATTCTCAGTGCCAAGCTGTGTAATGTGATGCTGGATAATGTCACTCTCGGGTTATACTAGGACTGACAACTTTGTAACATCCTCAGTTCCAAGAAATCAGAGGTGCTTTATTGATAATCTTTAAGATTACAAGTAGCGTCAATGAAAATAAGATGTACATAGTTATTAGTTAAGTCTTATTATAAAAAGTATTAGTGGTCTTGATTGAGTTGCCTCCAAGAGTAGAATTCCTCTATTGTATAGATGGTTCTCTGCAGTAGCCAGTTCTTCATTACTGTCTTCATTTTCTTGAGATTATCTTGATTATTCTTGATTTCTTCTGGCAGAGCATTAAAGAGTTTCTTCCCAGCGTAGGTAGGCTTTTTTTCCTCAAATAAGGCTGTTCTGTGAAGAGGCAGTGGGAAGTCTTGTATTCTCATGGAGGTCACCATTTTGAGGAAGGTCTCTTGTTAGGCAATACAATATTGTTTCTATTATGTAAAGGGATGTTACCGTAAGTATTTTCAATTCTTTAAACATAGCTCTACGACTTTCTCTAGGTCCTAGGATGCTCATTAAACGTATTGATTTTTTTTTATTTTAAGGACTTATGAAAGGTTGAGTTTTGTTGTGCTTACCCATGCTGCTATTCCATACCTAAGATGACTTTCAAATAGCGCATAGTATGCTATTTTAGTGTTTTAGTACGCAAGCTGTGTAATGTGATTCTGGATAATATCACTATCAGGTTATACTAGGACTAACTGCTTGCTTGTGGGTAATCATCAATTATATTCAACAGAACAGTTCATTCATTAAATTATATTAACCCGTTGGAGAACGTGCTGGAGCGTCCCTTGTTGCAACCGAGTGGGACTGAATAATCTTGCCTGAGCCGCATTCATGCTCTTTCTAGACGATCACGTATTTGTTTGTTTTTCCGCTAGATCGCAGTTTTGTGCCCTCATGCGTCACAAAACGGTATTAGAAATTATTCCGTTTCAGTTTGTTATGTTTGCACACTGGAACCACAACTAATAACTTGTTTTGTCATTGTTTACATTTTGCCATACACTCAATTTTTGTCACTTCAATGTTCTGCTTACATTCTATGGATTTTGTTCTAAATGTTTAGTGTTTAACTGTTTATATTTGTCGAATGAGTTTTTAGTCCTTCCACTGCCTCATGGAAAAAGACAATTTGCGTACTTCAGAAGTAGACAGATACTTGGACAATAATATTGAGATATCAAAGATACTCAAAGAGTGACACAATAGTGAATTATAAAAAGTAAATATATGGTCATTGTATGTGATGCAAATAGTTTATTTTAATTTAATTTCAATAATAACAATTGAATGTAACAGTGTCATCTCATCCCCTAGACAACTAATTCAGGAGCTTGTCATAAAATCATAAAAAAGTGAAAAAATGTAACTGAATTTTGATTGTTTTGTTAATATGCTTTTTAATTAAGTAATCCAATAAAAACTGGGGTTCCATGATAAAAAATATTGCGCTGTTTTGAATAAAAAAATTATTGAAACAGATAAACAAAAAAGTAATAAAATATTGACAGTTGCTTTTGATTTTTTTTCTTTCTTACTAAAAATACTTGTAAATATATACAAAAAAAAAAATAATAAATAAATAAAAAATTATTTGGAGAAAGCAACAAACACTATTGTAGAGCAACCAAATAGACTAAAATGTCCTGAAAAATTGACTGATTTATCTGTATCTAAACTTATTCTATTTCAGTATATGCAAGCATTTTTGCCAAAATCAATTTGAATATTCAGTCCTAGACAGACTAGGTCAATTGCTTCCTCAATGTGTTAAAGAGATTATGAATATATAGCATTCTAAAACATATGTTTCACTTGTGTACAGCTTTTTCTTTCATAACCTATAAATATAAGTTATGTTCAGTAGAACAATGTTCAGTCATGAACAGAGATTTGATGACATTAGTGGCTAAAACAGCTTTATTCAAGTAGTCCCATGTCTGGTGTGATGCATACCACAGATGTGACTAGAGAATATTTTAATAATGCCAATTGTTGGTATTAAAACATTAAAACTGTTAGTTGGTTTTAAATTTGAGATATTTAATAAACTAGTTATTTAAAAAATCATAATAGTGATTGTATAATTCTGTGTTTTAAAGGTTTATCCAAGAGAGTTCAAAATTTTAAAACTACAGTTCTAAAAGATAATATAAACAAACATTAGGATTGTAAGAATGTAGAGAAAATGTCCTTGTTTGGTGTTATAATTCTTATACTTAAGATAACATTTGGTCTATATATTAGTTGGTATAGTTAAAATAGATAATTTCTTATTATGCTCTTTTTCAGATTTTCAAGAATTAACAGCATTTTTCCGGAAAATTGCAGAAATATCTGTACATATCAGTTGACATTAAAAACAATACTTTTAAACAACAAGAACTTTTAAAATTTGATCTGAAGAGGTATTTATGCTTTTGTAAAATATTATTTATCTTATGCTTGACGAGTGTTGTAGACATTTTAGGTTATGTTTATGTAGCGAAATAATGAGTATTTTTGCTCAACGATTCCGAGCACATTGTATTCATATAGTTATATACACTAATGTTTATTTTCAGAAAACCAATTGAAAAGTTTTTGAAAGTACTATTCAAATTAAAATACATTTTATAAATGTGGATTAATGGGAATATTTCCCCTGTTACCAAACCTGTTTTGTATTTTATAAAAATTAAAATAAGAAATTGTATAGAAGGTGAAATTAAGATTCTTAAATTGAGTGTGAATACAACTAAACTACCTCGTGTATGAGTATTGTATTTTCTATGTATTTCAGCAAAAGTCTATGTAGTTTTTACGTATACTTCAATACACCATTTTTGTTGTACCTTCTCTAGTTGTTCAATAATTTTTTTTTCTTACATAAGATTTTTTTCACAATATTTAATTTATATTCAATCTTTTTCATTCTGGTCAGTTTGTTTACATGAAAATGTTAATATGAAACAACAGTATTTAATAAACATTGTTTGGAAATTTATTTTGTATTACATTGTTATTATGTATTAAGAATTTATACAATCACAAATTTCATATAAAGTTGACTTTAGAAATTAGCAATCAAAACAAAATATTGAATATTATAAATTTAAAAAATTTTACAACAAAATTAAAATAATAGTTCAGAATTTAAGACTTAAAAGTTTAAATTGGAATGTTTGGCTAATTTTTGTTGTTGCAAAAGTTATTTTGTGCTATTGTACTTTTATCGTGGGGAAGTGCGTTACTTGAGTCATACCGTAACAATTTAGAGATAGAGCTTGGGTAATACAACTAATTGTTCCTTGTAAATCATCAATTATGAGACACACCAAAATAACAATCTGTACAAATATAACTGAATATAATTCCATAATGTTAGTCTGTTAAATTTCTCATGAAAAAGCAGGGTGGCCACCTGATCGGAAATCTGGGAATAAACCAAACATTTAATGGACTGTGAATAAGCCAGGAATCTTCTTGTAGAACCGGGAAAATCTTAAAAGCAATTTTTCCATTTCTAAAAACTTATAAAAACAAGAAATAGTTTTACACCTCCTTAAATTAGGACCTGTTTAATCTCAAAAACTGTGAATGAAGATCGACATATGTTCGCAAGTTTCATCTAACGCTGTTAGTCTCCACTAGTGTGGAGTTTATCTTGGTTAGTTCTACCCCTGTCGCGGCAAGCCCCCGAACACCTAAATCCATTTGAAAATTAAAGTCGGCCGACCGACCGCAGCGGGCCTCGGCCACTATTCAAACAGTATATGTGGTAAAGTAGCAAAGCGGTAGTGGCCACGATACAAACGTTTTTGTGTTCAAGTTTTATTCAGTCACTGAAATGGGTCTTTGAACAAAATTGTCCAACTCTTATTCTTAAATGAAAATAGCATTTTGAAAAGACGTTAATTAGATAGATTGCACAGGCCTAAAATGTACAGTATTCTCCCTATAAATAGGCATGTTCAGTAAATATTAACATTTGTTTGATGGTTTGATCAGGAGATGCAACCCGGTTTTTTAGTACATGAAAATGTCAGTTTAATTTTTCTCAGATCTGAAAAACACCTTCTGGAAAAGAAAATAGTGGGTTTGCGAGGAAGTAAAACCGAGAATGGAGCATTTGGGTCCAACATAATGCACAGCAATAACAGAATGAGGTGAGGGCTGAATGGCAGAAGACTTTAATGTCTGGAATTTGTGGTGGATCAGTGGCACTGTGAGGTACCACCCTGCCGTTCGTGTCACGTACAGTGCAAACATTAAACTTTTAAGTCGCTGCTCTAACGCTCACTGCTCGTATTGCGACCAAGGCCTCGGTTGGTCAATAAACGATTGCTCCTCACGCACATGTTCTGATTGGTCGTCAGATTACATAGGTTAAAAGAAAAGTGGTGTTGTTTTGATATGACTTTCCTATCAAAACTTTGTCAAAACTTTACACTCGCAAAAAGTTGTGCAAGTTTTGTGTCTGACAGTAATAATTGCTAGTCTTAACAGGCGCAAGGGCTCTCGTGACCACTGCTACAGCCAGTTGATAGTAGAAAACTATAACAAAATGTTTGTCACTTGCATTTGTAGGAATTTACTAATTCTGTCAATGTATTCCCAATCCAACACTGTTAAAATTAACAATCATTAAATAAGATTGATTTCCCCACAAACTTTACCACATACTGGTGATTCTTATACAAGTGTACTAGATCGCAAAAACTCCAATTTCAGGAGATGGAATGAATACGCTCCCCCATTATATTTAATCCGTAGAATATTGCCTTTGACAGGCTGTCTTGACTTATAGTTGAAAAATTCATGCAAAAATGTATCGTTATGCATAGTGGAAATGTGCTATGTATTGTACTTTATCTACAGCACCATTGATTTTAGTAGCAAATCTGAAATCTTCGTGTCACTAAAGTAAATAAGCTATCATTAATATGTTAAATGTTTTCATATTATTGCGCTGGTTGTTTATTTTGTACATACTGATGAACATAATTTTAATTTGTAATGCTGTGATAGCTGATGTACTTTGTTAGTTTACAATATTACTGCAGTAAATCTTCTGTAAACAAAAAATGATTGTTTTGTTTTCATTTGTTGTTGTTAGTTTCTTGGATATTAGCTTTGATGATTAAGTGTTTAAGTTTATTTCCTTTTTTATCTTCATTCTTATTTATGGTTGGAAAAAAAAACAAACAAAACATAGGAGACAAAATAAAACAAGTATTTGTAAACTGTGTTCTATGAATGTTTTCAGTAATCAAACAAAAACGCTTGATTTGGTATAATAAAATTGTAAAATTTATTAATCTAGTATACATATTTCTATCAATTTATGTAATATATAACTCTCAGATGTGTGTTATGTGTACAGATGATCAATCATGCATCTGTTAGTTTTACGACTTATTGTCCTTTCCTTCTTAATTTATGTATGAAACTGATATTTCTAAAATGAAAATCTCACTGAGATAAGTGTGTATTTCTTTTCCATTATATTGAAAAAAGATTTATTAAAAAATTAATTGGATGTTCACAACCAGTCAACATTTTAATGTTTTACAAAGGGATTTTGAAAATCGGAATGAGGTAAATGTTATTTTCTGAAACTTTCTTTTATAATGGCTGTGAGGATTAGTATATAATTTGTGTTTTAGGTGTCCTAAACTTTCAGCCAAAATAGATTCAAATATGAAGTTTTGAGTGAGGTTAAAGAAAGTAGAATTATTGTTAAAATTATTCAATACAATCTAAGCATTGATTATTCAAAACAGCTGACCCAATGCAGTTGAGGTTATTCAGTCCTCTGTAGGTATTCTGGTATTCTGGCAGCAATTAAATCTGGGAAAAATATCTGAGTTTGGTTTTACCCTTTTAACTTTTTTCTATTATTGAGACAACTATGAAATTAAAATATGTATTAAAAGAAATATCTATACTATACAAGTAGTTTTAAATTTAAAAATTAAAGCTAAAAATTAAAAAAAATATTCAGTCAACATTTTTTGGTAGTTATGTATTATAATGACCACTTTTTGTATGTTTTTGGTAAAAGAAATCTTATGTAATCGTAAAGAAACATGTTGGACAAGAATAAATATTCTACCGTTATTGTAATGGTGTGATTGTTTATCTTAAATCAAAGGGGACAAGTGAGTCGAGCAATCCGTTGGCGGGTCAGTTGGCTTTGCTATTGGTAGAGAGGGTGGCTTTCAGGTAGTATAGGCTAGAGTATGTGGGTGATAGTCAGTCAGTTAGTTAGATTGGGTAAGTTCTTGTTCATTTTTCTCAGCCACTACATTTGCCCTCGGTAAGATGGGTTTAAAATACTGGCATGACAAATTAAGATATGGGTAGAGTAGGACAGATACGGAGGTTGGGTAAGTTTGTTATTTTAACTGGAAACATATAGAAGTAAATTCAATTGTTATAATGTATAAAGTAGCCATATTTAATGAACTAATACAAAAATAAAAATATTAATGACAGCTTTATGGGTTTTTACAAACAAAATTATGCATTTCCACGGTAATATGTTTTTAGACTACATTTAACTAAAAATTATCACTATCTGTAGTTAAAAAATCTTTAACTGTGTACAGGTGAATAGGTTTAACTAATTTTATTACAGTGATTCGTTAGCCTTGGAGAAATTTTAAAGTTGAAGTACAACAGTCTTCTACGCTTTTATCATGTCACTATTATTTAAATTACGTTAAAAATCATTATTCAACACCTTACCAACTTCCGAATCACATAAGTTTCAACATTTTATTATTACACACACATTAAACAAACTTTTAGAGAACAAAAACTAATGCTCCAAATAAATGATAAGTCAAACCAATAATAGAAAGGAGAATAATCAGGCAAGCACCCTTAACAAATGGTTTGGCTAGCTGTTTTGTCTAAATTCTTGGAAAGTTCATTGAATGATATCTGGTGGAAATTCAGCAAACTAATTAAATAATACAAGGTCAAATGTAAACCACGTAACTAACATTTGTCTTGTAAGTCGGATGTGGACTGGCATCGCGAGACCCATGTTTATGTCTGCCTCAATGCATTAATAATTGTTTATTTAACATTTTAATAAGAAAATATGTATCAGCTTGTTGTTATTCTAAAAGAAACTAATAATAGTTTTATGTTCCTGTTAAACTAGTTCATATTTTATACAGTGCTGGTACACCCTGAGCACTTGGAATACTTAACTAATAAACAATGGACTTATCCTAAAACGCTCATGATCAAACAACTTCCCTCTACTGAATCCATTACCATAATGAGCTGTGGTATTTTAAGCAGGGAGATGGGCACCAGTGTACCCTGTACGTGGGCACCTGAGCAGTGAATCTCTTAAACTTGTCTCTATTTAATACATTTTTTAAATATCACAAATTAGCTGTTGTATTCTTAACAACTTTCCACTTGCACAATCTCTGGAAACTGTGTAGTTAATTTGTATGTGATGTATATAAGCTGTCAGTTAAAGGCAAAATACATAATACAAAAGAATTAAATTAGAGTAACCTGTTAATGTTTTTGTAATAAAAATACTGTTTCTAATGTATTTTTCCAGTTAAGTTTTCCTGTAGATGATTAAACTGGGTTTATTCATATTTTTATGTCATTTGTTTTTGATTAAATTAATTTGTGTCAAAGTGTTACTTTTTATATAGTTTTCAATTAAGTTAACAAATTGGACTATGAATGTTATAAAATAATAGTTGTGGATTGTGTGTTTTATGTATAATTAAGTATGTCATATAATGAAATTACTTATCCCTTTTGCTGAACTACATGTGTACTTAATATGTGATATGGATATATTTTTATATATGCAATTGTTAGATACTCATCATGGTCAACACATAAACATAATAAAACCTTGTTTCATGTATAATTATGTGTATAAATATGTGTAATTTTACCGTTAATAGCTTTTATATCATATTTAGTTTACTTGAATGAAATAAAAATACTTAGAAATATGTTTTTTTAATTGATGTTTCATTTTCCCAAATATCCTGTAGATAGTAAATACCTGAAATGGTTCAGAAAGATTATACTCTTATTTTATTTACAAAGTTCTGCATGTATATTTGTGCAGAGGGTTACAACATCTGTAGTGATCTTTGGAGCTTCGTTCTTCAGGTTAGGGCAAACAAAAAATGTAATTTAAATATGGGTCAGAAATGCTTAGAATTCTGTCTGCTTTTATATACGATTTTGCGTATTTTTTGTCAGAAACTTACAAATATTAAAAAATGTTAATTTTGCACAATCATTATTTTTGTAGTCTTTAATCAAGAGATAATTTAATATTAGATTATCATGTACAGTTTCAAGATGGCGGACATTAAAAACTAATAAAACTGTGAAAATTTATAACAAATAGTATAAGTTATAACAACATTTTGAAATTATATCATAAAAATCGGTCAGTAAATAATGAAAACACCTTGTGTAAGTAATTTTACATGCTTTCATGTTGATATAAACCACATTATTGTGAACATAAGTTGAGTCATTAAATTTCTTTTTGAACTTTACAGTATTGTTTAGAGAGAAGATAACTGGTTGAGTGGTTACTCAGTATAATTACAGATTTATCTCCATTTGTTTATTATATCTGTATTTTTCACTAAAATATCCTAACCTATAAATGGCTTTAGTTTGTTTAGTCATTTTGAATTGGTGATTAATTATATTATTTAATACATAAAATTTTTTTAATAATGGTAACAACTTCATTATTAAACTTCAGCTTTAAGAGCCGGCTGTAATGGGCAGTGGTTGTCATCTTAATTTTACCTCTATAAGAACAATGTTTAAATCTCATTCACTTTTACAACCTTATTTTTAATCATACAATTATGGTTGCTTTTAATATGCATCTAAAGCTTTTTTTTTTTTTTTTTTTTTTTTTTTTTTTTTTTTTTTTTTTTTTTTTTTTTTTTTTTTTGAGATTCACCCTTTAAATATTTAAAAAAGCATATACTTAAGAAGGGAATGAAGTGTTTGGGTGTGTTTTAAAGAGACCTTCAAAATTAGATATCTTCCATAACGTTACAATAAAAAATAAGAACGTTAAATTGCCATGAGGTATAACATTGTTGTTATAGGGGAAAACTAAAAGCCGTTCATTACAGCCGGCTCTTAAAACAAGCTGGTCTTCAAATACACTAATCTATATTTTAATCAACACCATATATCTGATATGCCACCAAGGAGGTCTTTGGTTTGGTCATTTTATTTTTTAAATAGACAAATCTAAATTTACTTAAATTTGGATAGACTATTAGTTAAATATACATTTTCTTACATATTTTTAGCTGTTTTAGTGGATAAGGTGCCAAACTTTACCTTATTTTAGGTTGTTTATGATTCTTGAAGCTTTTTGATACAAAAAAACTAAAAGCTTGACTAAAACTATGTTGTTCAACCATCAGGGAAAGAACATGGTAGGAATATGATGACATTGTTTTTGGCTTTCATGTCTGGAATAATGGTTTTCTGCTACAAAATGATAAAATATATTATTTGACAAACAAACTCTGTTCTCATCAGGTATATTATTGCCACGTTTTTCATGTAACCTTAGTGAGTCTTCCAAAGGCCTCTTATACTTTATTTTATTTTGAAGGATCTGAATTCGACATGGTGTAATCTTAAAAATGTTGCATAATATTTTCTGGCAAATGCTGATAGATCCTTCTTCTCTTGGAAGGTAATTGTGAAAGCTACAGTGTCTTTTAGATATGTCTTCACTCACTTGTCTGCGACAAATTTCAACCAATGTTTTCACCAGGAATGACTTATGTGTGTTGTAGTGCCACTTATAAAATTACTGGAACTGCCGAAGAGATTCTCCATTGTTGATGTCATCACATTTGAATTGTCAGGAACATACTTTGCCTTGAAATAATACAACTTTTGTTAGCAGACCTAAGTTTGTAAGGAAATGTTATATGTTAGTAGTTTACTATTAATTTAGTTTGTTATGTGGTTGAAGTTAAAGAGCTTGAAGGAAATATAAAATTGCATTGCTTATTTTGGTTATGCAAATTAAATTACACATGAAATGACACGAAAGGTGACAACTTAGTAAAAATGATTATGTAATATCGATGTAAAGACTACTATATCGCTATGCTAATCTTATTGCAAGTAATCACAACAGGTGGCGGTTATAACGCTATTCTACTGACCTCTGCTGGTGGTAATTTTCCGGTACTGGCTTTTTCTCCTTTGAGATACATGAATTTCCACTATCCTTGGATGTTTTCCTGTCCTTATCACTCCAAGTAGTAATATTTACTTTTGTTTTCTTCCACTATTTATCCTTTTTTGGTCTCCGGAAGAGAGCTTCACGCTCGAACCTTTTGAGATCTTGGTGCTTACAACGTTATTCCTGCAGAGTAGTCCGACCATTTGCTTACCTGGTTTTCAGTGTTACCAACTGACATTAAAATCAAAATACAATACACTATGGTTAGAATTGTTATTTACAACGTTATTAGATTAAAACCTTTACTTCAGTAAGTATGGTCCTTACAACGTTATTTGGCGGACCCATTTAATTATAAATGGACAAACGATAATTACATTTTTTTCAATTAAATACAGTTTATCATTCATATTAATACCAGAGTTTAAAATTTATTTGAATTGGATATCAACCTCAAATCAGAAAAATGGTTAGGTTAGATAGAGGTGAGGTCCAAGTCAAGATCAATCAGCAGTGGAGATGAAACATTAAAAAAGAAATGAAGATGAACTTCTATAATTACTCACCTAGAAAACAGAAAGAATCAATTACACAACTAAAAGTACATATAAAGAAAAATAAGTAGAAACCAGAAGATGCAACAAAATAAAACATTAAGACAAATTGAGTACTATGAACAGACAACTCAAAAGATAAAGCAAATAAAAAATTATGGCTTGAAAGACAGGAGAAATTGCAAGCAAACAAATGAAAGAACTTAAAGGGAAAATAAATTATAATCAAGATCATCAGGCAATTGAAATAAGAACTAATAGATAAGTAAGATATGAAAATTTAACAAGGGATAAGATTAAGAATTTCAAAATATACAAAAGAAAAATTAAGGGATAGAAAGTAAATTCAATGAGGAGATGGAAAACAAGTTTATGTAAGTCTGAATAGAAGAGGAAATAATGATAATACATAATACATGATGATAACAATAATACATCATTATACAAATAAATACATTCTAACAATTAAATTGCTTGATTAAATAAAGTTCACTCTCAATATTTATGTGGTTTAATAAATGGCATTACAGTTTAAAAAATATTGCAACACTCAGTGCTTATATATTAAAGTAAAATAAATAATGCTCTAATATTGTTTCAAAGAATATAATTTTTTACCAAATCATCATAATTATTCTTATTTAGAGATATATTCTCTATTTTATCACGGTTTACAACTAGAGAATTAGATCATCTAGAGAATTCATTTGCATCATCTAGCAGCTTCCTTCATATTTATCAATAACTGGTTTATTTTTTTATTGCTACTTACTAGGGTGGTGTCGTCAGCATATAGTACAGAATAACATGGTATATTGTGTGCAAAGTCATTCACAGCCACTACAAACAGAAAAGGCCCTAACACTGAACCTTGCGGTACCCCTATTGCAACATTTTTAAGATCCAATTTGTGAAGAGCTTCAATTCCTTACCTTTTACACGGTAACCTTCTAGTTTTTTTAAGAGTAATTTATGTGGAATACAATCAAAAGCTTTAGATAAATCTATCAAGGTAGCTGAACAAATAATTTTATTTTCAGAGCCATTTAAAACATTAGAAATCACTGACTCCATAACTTGTACAATAAATTGTATTACGGCTAGGTATAAAACCAAACTGTTTTTTACAAATGTACCCCTTTTTTGACATATAAAAATATAATTGATTCTTAATGCAATATTCAAATACCTTGCTAAAAATTGGAACCAATGATATACGACGATAACTAGCAGGATTAGACTTGTCACCCTTCTTGTACGTAGGGGTGACTTTAACAACTTTAAACACACATGGAAAAATACCTTGCTGAAGCATAATATTGTATAAGTATACTAAGGGTTCCAATATAAATAATATGACTTCCTTTAAGATCTTATTGGAAAATCCATATATGTCTTCACAAGAAGAAGAACTCAACTCTTTTACACATATTAAGATAAGACATCGTATTCTGTAATGTTGCGCCATCTAAAATTACAAGATATGTTATTATGACTAGATATAAGGTACTGATTTAAAAAAATTTAAAGCTCTGGTCTCATCATTTATGACATTATTATTCAACAGATAAGCAGCATCAGTAAAATACTCATTAAGTTGTTTTGATTCAATATTATTTGTTTCACTTTCTTTACCATTTTGAAAAGTTTCAGCTTTATTAATGTTCCATGCTGCTTTACACTTGTTAGTAGACTTTTCAATGTAGTTATTATTTGCTGCTATTTTTGCCTGCTTCAGTTTGGGAACTCCTAACTTAGATAAACATTTTAGCTTTCACTGCTGTGCAAACATCCCATTTTCACCACATCTCATACAGCTGCAAGTCCCTTCTGCATTTGTCAATGCAACAACAAACGTCAGTCAGCTACAAAAAAAGAATATTTTATACAGTTATTCCAACCAGAAACATTAAATATAGATGGATAAAATTACAAAGAGTTCACAGCCTGTTCAGTGCTGATGTCTACCTGACAGCAGTTTCATCATGAGATTCTCTAGTTATGATGTGAATGTGGTGCGGCTATTACCAATGCTTCAATCTCGTCATAGCCTAGTGATAGGTTTACAAAACAATGAAATACTAAACTATTTTGCATAATATAGTTTATTTTATTGTGTAATTTTTAAAATGAAATTTAATAGATTGTCTTAGTTTCAATTAAATGGTCTTCAGTGTGGCCTGGTGAGAAGAACTATATCGTTTACAATAAATCCTTCAGCCATATTCAAAGTAGCTGAAAAAATGGCCCAACAATATTTTGGACCAATGTTTTAATTTTAATTAGAATAACCTGAAACAAAACCAATCAATTAACTTTAAACTAATGTAGTTTATACCTATTATATATATATATATATATATATATATATATATATATATATATATATATATATATATATATATATATATATATATATATATATAATAAGACACTAGAACAAGAAAAAAACAGACACACATACAGATATATCTCAAAACAACTGTTTTAGAGGTTTGGTAACCCTGGCAGGATAATTTTATCAATAAAAACTTCACAGTTGTCACAAAAATCATATGTAAGAAACATCGGTTCTAGGAACTGGTACAATATTAAAGAAATCGTAACTTCACAATTAGATACATAATGTATCTTAATTATTGTTTCACCAGTTTTTTATGCATGAAACTTGATAATATTTTTGAAATTTAATTTTATAAGTAAATATTAATTATTGAAAAACTCAAATGTATTACTATTACAAAACAGGACTTATTAATTGTCATTATCTTAAAATAAAATGACCAATATTTTTTATTCTTTAACTTTTACTTATAAATATTGTCCAATTAACAAGATTTTAAATTTTCAACTTTATAACATTTACATACATACTCAAAGTGCTCTATTATCTGATAAAGTTATTCTTAAAACATTAATACTATACACAATAGCAGCTATTTAAAGTTCAATATTGATTTTATTTCAACAACCGCCCTTATGAAGTGTTGTGGTTTTCTGCATTATGGTATAATAATAAAAACCATTAAAATGTTCCATATTGGACCTAGGCTGATATTTAAGATTTCCAAATTAATTTTGGATATCAAAATTAAATATTCTGTGTAAATAGAATTCTGATTCTCAAGTGTAACTTCAGAAAATTTCATACATTGTTAAAAGAGGTTCCATTTTAAATTTACTTGTTTTCAACGTTGATTTCAGAAACATTTAAATTAATCAAAGTATTCATAAAAATATTTAAAATGTAATTATTGAAAATTAGTATTACGTTTTACAATGAAAAACCAATTAAAACACATATACTTCAATTCAAAAATGACAGATTTGTACAGTTAGCAAGGATCCGCTTAATGAAAATTTGATCATACAGTTTTGCCTTAAACACATTCAAGAGTTAGCATCAACTCAACCTAGCATTGTAAAACAAGACAAACCGAGCACCAGCCGCATAGCAAAGAGACAGTAAAAACAAGTTATCAATTAATTGTATTGTTGCTCCTATCAGAACTGATCATAGACCAGCAATTGCTAACTTTGATCAATTTTAAAATCCAATTAATTTTTCTAAAATAAATAAATTAAAATGAGCCTAATGCTTTTATCATTATAGTAAATGATTAAAAAATATAAACCAATTTGTTTTAAACCGTAATAACATTGTGTAATGTTTTAAAGATTTTTATTTGCTCATTATCTAAATCAACAATGGATTTATAAACAAGTAATCCATTAGATTCAGTTGAAGTTATTGAAGAGACTGATTGTATTACGGAAATAATGAGACAATATGCTTTGGAACAGCATTTTTTGCTATGGCAATCCAATTAAAAGAATGATATCGTGCCTATAGAATCAACCTAATATGCAAAATACGTAATAAATTATTTCCATCTATGAATAATATTTTTACAATCATCATGTTGATATTTGGTTGGATCCAGTGATTGGAAATGCATATGTCAATCGATTTTATTAGCAAAATACTAGAAACTAGATAAATCAGGCATTTTGTCATTCCCAATGTCTTCAAATTTATTGAAGTGAACGTTGAGACCAATCTTAATATTCATTTTCAGATAAGTATGAGTTATTTTAGTATAGAAGTTACTGCCACAGCCCAATGAATATATCAGTGAATGTTTGAGACTTTAAAGATTTGCGCATTAATGGTTTTTTTTTATAGAACCGTTATAGCTTTACAATGTATTAAACAAACTCAATGTATCACTAGAACTAATTCCCAAACCCTTATGTGGTGCGTTGACAAATTATGCTTTGAGAACGGCTCAAAAGAGTTTTACTTAGTTGATTTTAAAAGAAATTATTTTAAGGATGAAAATATATGATGAGCTCACTCATTATTCAGAAGGCGCAGCTGGGTTGTCTGTTTCTGGTGGTTGATCAGGAGAGGGCGTATCGGGAGTTTGTTTGCTGAAGAGGGCAACAATTTCTGCAATAGGTCTCTGTTTGGTCTCAGGAACAACGATGCATATAAAAAGGACCGTGAGGAATTGGAAGATAACAAATATGACCATACAAAATTCTGCTACTATTATCTATGAAATCAGAAGGAAATATAATCATTCATTATGCAATGTTGTGTGTTTATATACAGTATTTATTTTATTTTGTTGAATTTGACATGCTGCAGTACATATCTAAATAAATTTAACTATACTAGCATCACAACAAAATGTAAATGACCATAACAATAATTATATAAGTTATCTATCACATATGCGTTTAAATAAGCAAACTAACATATGATCGGAAGACCAAACACCTGTCAAACGGCCAAATACAAAATAATTTAATCGGAAAAAGTAAGCGCTCTGTGGTGTAATGGTAGCACATTCACCCGGCAAGTGAGAGATCCGGGTTCGAATCCTGGCGGAGCAAGTACTTTTTGTGATTCAATGTTTATTGAAATTAAATAATGCTATTGCCATTTATACAATTTAACATATAAATATAACCCCACATAACATATTAATATAAGGTATATAAATATATACCTTATTATATATATATATATATATATATATATATATATATATATATATATATAATAAGGTATATATAAGGCATATATATTGCCAGTACAGAAATATGCTCTATAAGAGATTAAAAAAATAAAGCATTACTACTCAGTTAAGCAGTTTGAAGAGAATAATTTAGACAATTTAGTATGAATTGTTAAGTAGGCCTAGTCTAGACTAGTATAACATTTTATTTTGTTTAATTTTAGTAAAAATTTACTCTGTCTATTACACTGCAATCTGAGTTTAACAACATTAAAGATTCTGATTTGTATAATATTCTTTATTTACCAAAATGAAAGTTATAAATCAATTTGCATAGTTTATAGTATGTAATACATAGACAAGAGTCAATAGAATCATTGTCAGGATATTTTTATATGTATTATTGTATTAAGTATCTTTATACAAACAAAGCAATCAAGATATTACTGGAAAGAAAAAAAATTGCTGTGTCATGTTAGAAATTATACTAAAGATAAAAAAATAGCACAGGTTCAAATCCTGTAATCATAGGAAATGTTATCAGTAGTTCCACCCAAAATATACCAAAATTTTCATTGTTCTGTTTGATAAGATAATTGTTTGCCTGAGGACAAGTAGAATAAGATTAAAATTGAGAGGTATGTTGGCCTTCCATTCTCAATTTATAGTCTATAATACTTACCTATTCTAATCTATTATCTAATCACTATTCTGTGGTAAGTAGCCGTGGCATATTGTGCCTTGATGATCATTGTAGTCTGAAAATCATTATTTGAAGGGAGATGAAGCCTATATAATACATTATGGAGAGTTTTGTCAAAAGACAATGTTGTTAAAGCAATTGAAGAGCTAGTGGTGAAGGGAAGGATGGCTTGCACACTGCTCTCCCATATTTACTGTTTTACATGTCGCCAACACACAACATTATACGCACAAATTGATGACCTACGCAAGGTATTAACCAATTCAGAGTATTAAATTAAACACAAAAATACACATATAACATACATACATACACACACACACACACACATATATATATATACATATACACACATACATACATATGTACACATGTGTGTGTGTGTATGTGCACATATGTATACATACAGGGTTAATTTAAGTTAGTGTCAAACAATTTTTTGGGTGATACTACTCAGTATTATAGACCAAAATATGAAAATAAAAAATCCCTATCCCCATCTATCTTTTAACTACGACCAATTTCGCTATTTTGTTAAAAAATCATGTTTTGTTTCAATAAAACTCAATTTCCTCCATTATTTTTAATGTTTTTTTTTAAATTCTGAATCCATTTTTTAACTTGCCCATTTTGTGGGCTTTAAAATGACATAATGCAACGTTACTTTTATTTTTCATCTTCTACTGGTTATTAAAGAATCAGTATTGGAAAACAAGGTCTACTTAAAATATCACGGTGCCAAATAACCAGTCAAAATTGTGTTTATTCAATTTCAATAATAAATCAAACATCATAAAAACACATAAAGAACAGGTACAAAAAAAAATAATCATAAAAGTAAGTAATCTACAAATTGTTTTCAAATTGCCTGCCTCCGTTTCTAATGCAGGCTCTCGCACGCTTCCTCATGGCCTAACCGTCACGTTCAAAGATAACTTGTTACGCACTATTTGGGCAGCATAACTCAACCCGGTTTCTTAAGTCTTCCTCAGAGTTTACAGTGGTCGAGTAAACTTATTGTTTTCATAGTCCCCCAAACAAAGAAGTCCATAGGAGATAGGTCAGGAGATCTGGCCGGCCAAGCTACAGTTTCCAGCGCGACCTATCCATGTCGGGTAATTGTCCGTTAACCACTGACGCACACTTCATTGCTGAAATGAGGAGGAGAGCACCGTCCTGTTGGAAAACTATGTTGTCCCCTCTGATTGTGGTCCATATCAAGTCCATCCAAGTGTGGGCAAGGTATGCTGTAAAAAGTCCAAGTAAACACCACTATTTAAGGTTCTTTGAAAAATGTGGGGACCCACAAGTTGGTTTCCGATGACTCCTGCCCCATATGTTGAGATGAACACGTCTTTGAAAGGAACTTTCTCTTGAAGCCCTGGGATTTTGTTCGGCCCAATGGTGCATGTTATGCGTGTTAAAAACACCAGCCCCAGTGAAGGTAGACTCATCGGTGTACAAAATGTTTCTCAAAAAATGATATGTTCAATATCACTATTGAGCAGCCAGCGACAGAACTCTACTCTTGGACCAAAGTCATTTGGTTCTAATGCTTGAACCTTTGTAAAAGTGATAGGGGTGGAAGTTATTTTCGTGTAAGATTCCTAACACTTTACTCTGAGAAACACCAACTTCTCTGGCAAGTTGTCGGCTGCTGACCTCAGGATTTTCTTGAACTAAATCTAGAACTCGTTCATCTAAGCCAACATCTCGAAGAACAGGACCTACGTCATTACGCTGCCTGTGAACTGTTCCTCTCTCCAACAAACGCTGATGTAGCCTCGTAAAAACTTTATCACTAGGAACTCTACAATCTGGGTACCGAGCATGGTATTCTCTCTGAGCAGCCAAAGCATTCCCGCCACAAAAACCATATACAAAATGCATCTCTGCATACTCTCTCGATGTGAAATCCATGATAGCTACGACTCAAATAACTATTTTTAAGTGGATAGATGTAAAGTCAGCTGAAAGACAAAATAAAACCTGAAAAAAATGGGGTATTCCTTCATACTTGTGATTGTAGAGATAAGATAGTCAGGAGTAAAAACTGATAAGATATGACAATGCATTATGTCATTTTAAAGCCCACAAAATGGGCAAGTTTTTTGTGGTATTGGCCTCTCTTCAGAATTAACTTCATTTAATTCCTCGGGTCTAATATCTTTTTAATGTTTTTGCCGAAAACTTAAGAATTTGATTTATTAGCAATTTGTTTGTATCAAACTTGTTTTCAAGACAGTTTTTCTCTATTATTCCCATGTAAAATTTTTGTGTAGATTTCAAAAAATGGATTCAGAATTTAAAAAAAAAAACATTAAAAATAATGGAGGAAATTGAGTTTTATTGAAACAAAACATGATTTTTTAGCAAAATAGCGAAATTGGTCGTAGTTAAAAGATAGATGGGATAGGGATTTTTTATTTTTCATATTTTGGTCTATAATATTGAGTAGTATCACCCAAAAAATTTTTCGACACTAACTTAAATTCAACCCTGTATATATTGTTTGTTTTATTTGTTAGGCATTACTGTTTATTAAATTTAAAAATACAGTAATTCCATTATTATGTTGCCCATCATTATTATTTTTCTTTGAACCTCTCCATATCTCTACTCCTTTCTGCTTGTTTGCCATCCCTCGGTTGTGGTGGTCATGTATGGGGACATATTTTTATGACAATGTTTAGTTTTCATTTTAAACTAAATATTGTTATTGCCAAATTTACATTTGGCAAGTTTGTGTAAACCACTCACAACTGGTATCCTATTTATTGTGTAAAATACAAAAAGTCCAAAAATAACTGTTAATTTTTAAGTTGTTCCAAATTTTACAATTTAAATTATTCTTTTGATATAATCAGGACTGGATATAAAACTGCAATTTGACTTGACTTAAACTAATGTTTCACCAACAGGCACCCTGAGATTGTGAATAGTTACTATTAACATAACAATAAGATTTATAGCTCTTAAGTAGTGAGTTTCATATTTACCACTAGAACTGTTAATAAATGAACTCCATACTTAATTTATCTCCTCTTTCTAATATTTATATACCTAATATATATTTACAATCTGTAGATTGGCAAATGTATGGGCTATTTCATTTTTAAAGATCTTCAGCAGTAAAATTATAAGTGAAGTTATTTTTCGTATCTCATTATATAATTTGTAGAAATTATTATATATTATTGTGTATTGTTATGATCATGTATTTTTGAAGTTTTAAACAAGTATATATTCTACAGTTTGCAAATCTAATGGCTAAAAATAAATATATGTCAAAAAAAGCTAGTACAAATAATTATCATAATCTCAATGTACTTACCTTTAAAAACGGGAAGCCCATACCGACAAAGAAGTTTGCTGTCCAGTTAGTTGTGACTGCAATACTGCAGGCCATGGGGCGAGCTGATTGGTTGAATAGTTCATTGACAAGGAACCAAGGAATCGAGCCAGGACCAACAGCAAACATTATGACGAAGAAAAGTACAAAAGCGATGCAGAGATATGACACCCACACATAATTATATTGTTTCTGAAAATACAATATTTAAGATTTTGATTTGTATATAAAAAAACAATTGTTAATTAAATATTCTAACAAAGCATTATGTCATTTGAGTAAATGAGTGTAATCAATGCACTTATAGCTAGCACCAAGAACTTTTACATGGTTCAAATTTTACAGCAAACAATTGCTGACATATATATTATATGTACAATATTTTCATGAATTAACCCTTAATAGACATGTGACATACTAAGTTGCGCAATAGATACTATTTCAAATGCAGCAGACACGCTGCTTTAACCCCACCGCCTACCTTATCTACCCCCTACTATCCCTCAACACACTCTTGGAGGGTGAGCCAGTTTGCTCGGCCTTGTTCTTATGATTGTACTAGCTGTTAGTTTTTACTGTTCTTATGTTTTGTCTTTTGTATGCAGTGTATCCTACTCCAGTATTATTTCACAAATATTTTTAATACTTTTTTTGACTCCAAGTGATATTTTGTGTTATTCAAAGCAGTGAAATATGTTTGTCCTTTTAGTAGCTTATTAACAATGGACAACATAGAATGTAACGTGATGGACAACGTAGAATGTACATGTGATAGTGTGGAAAAAAAGGTTTAGGAAGAGAAAAGTTTTTATAAACTGAATAGAGCTTTTGTGCTTATTATGAAAAGGCTTCAAGAACTTAAATGAAGAAGAAGAACAGCAAAATGATGATAAAGTAAACCGGAATGTTCTAATAGGCAAAGACAAAATACTGTAAATGTTCATATCGATAATTAATTTATATGGAATAATTCAAAGACAAAATATTATTCAGGGAGAAAGAATGGATTAAGGCTTCTGACATCAAAAGGTTGGGCGTTGGCAACAAAAACACCATACAAGATTTATATACGAGGAAGCTATTTTGTCTTGACACACTAATCAACAAGATTAAGGTTGTTGAATGCACTAATGTTGGGGTTTAGAAAAATGAAAGAAGCTATTCTTGAGAAAAAGACCACCAACATATTGAAAATCCATGCTTGTATGGGCTTGTTGTTTCTTGTAGTTTTGTTTTGCTAAAGTCCAATCATACATGTTTGGAGGATTTATGGGAAAATGATGGACTTTAAAATAAAATAAAAATAATATTAAAAAATAAAGAATATTAAAGAATATTTTCTGTTCCACAATGTCAATCAAACATTTCAATTTTTATTACAAGTTGTACGGTTTGACGATATAAGAACCAGACACAAAGCTATTGATAAATTAGCTCCAATTTGGTCAGTATTAGAAGAATTTGTGGTAGGAAATCGGAAATATTTTATTGTCATTAAGCTTAAGCACAGCGATAGACAAAGTCAGCTTATTCATTTATGTATATACAGATAAATTAATACATAAAACACATACTATATCAGGAATAAATAAAACAAATACAAACAAAACACAAACAATTACGGTTTATAATGTAACAAATCAATGGGACACACAACGAAAATTAATTTTAAAAGCATAAACATGTAATATTGCTGCTTAAGAAATCTGAGACTGAGTAATAAACATTACTTTTGAACCAGTTCTCTAATACTCTCTTAAAATTGTTTAAAGGTACAATCCATGCATTTTGTGGTAATTTGTTAAACAGTTTAATTTTTATGAAAATATCGCTACCTCTAGTTTTTTCTAATCTTACTTGAGGAAGATCTAAAAAATACTTCCTCCTCGTATCATACCCATGTACTTGTTCCCTAATTGTAAAGCTGCGGAGGACTTCCTTTACACTTACTAAACAACAGTATATATAAAGATTTGGCAGTGTCATAATTTTATACTCTCTAAATAGAGGAAAACAAGTTTCTCTGTCTGATACACTTTTTATTGACCTAACCGCTTTTTTTTGCCATATGAATGCTCTTTGTGCACTAGTACTGTTTCCCCATAAAGTTACACCATATCTTAATTGTGATTGTAATCAATATGATAGGCCCAATCCAACTTACTGTCTAAACAAATACCTAATAACTTAGTAGCAGTCGAAGTACTCTCTTCAAATAATAGATTGTTTAAAGAAAAAAACTATTTTCTCCGTCTTATTACTATTTACAAGTGAGTTTGCTTCAAACCATTCTAATGCCATTTTTAATGTTTGATTTTCTTTGTCCATTAATTCATCTAAATATTTTGTGCTGTTAATCAGAGTAGTATCGTCAGCATATAACACTGACTTACATGTCACATTGAATGAGAAATCATTGACTGCCATTACAAATAAAAAAGGACCTAAGATCGAGCCTTGAGGCACACCTCTGGTAATATTCTTAAAGCTAGATTTATCATTTCATTGTACAACCATCTGTTTTCTGTCATTCAGATATGACCTTAGTAAATTAAGTTCATTATTTCTAATTCCATAACTGTGAAACTTATCCACTAAAATTTTTGTGATCTATACAATCAAAGGCTTTAGTTAAGTCAATTAACATAGCAGATGTTGTAGTACGCTCTTCAAAAATCATTAGAATATTATCAATTACAGTCTCTACTGCTTTGATTGTACTTCCCCCTGGAATAAACCCAAATTGTTCTTGACAGTATACATTATTTTGGACAAAGTAAATGTCATTGTTGATAAAATGTTGAAGGGATTTCGTGGAAGGAATGGGTTTAGCAGTACATACCTAAGAAACCTGCCCGTTATGGTATTAAATTATTTGCCTCGTATGACGCACGAACATTATACACCACCAATTTGGAAGTATACACAGAAAAATAGCCAGAATGTCCTTAAAGGGTAAACAACACCGCAAGAGATGTAACTCTTAGAATGATATAATCAATATCAGGAACAGGGCGGTACTTGCAATCGATAATTGGTTAGTTCGATTCCAGTAGCAAAAGAACTTTGGGCTACTCATTGAAGTACTGTTCTCATAACTTGGTACTCATAACGTTTAAAAAGGTTTTATTAATGCAAAAGGAAGAGAATTTTGTTCCAGTTTATTTGCCTAACAAAATGGTTGCATTGTGTTGTCATTTGGCCCAAAACATGGATGCCATTATTGCTATCCACATACAACAGTATTGATGAAATTGACTCTAATAATGGTAAAAAACAGAAATCATAACTCCTCATTTCTAACAACAAATTTAAGGGTAGAGTTGACATTGTGGACCAGATGAAATCTGCTTACAACGTTTCAAGACGAAACAATATATGGCCTCTGAACAATTTTCTTTACTAATGAGCATAAGTGGAATTAACAACTATATCGTTTTACGAAGTAATACGAGTATACTAGAAGAAATAGAAAACAGGAGAACTTTCCTTAAAAGTTTGCAATGGACACATGATAAGACGATCAAATAGTCCAATACTGGCCTTGTTATTAAGGGAAAGCATGAGAAAATTTACAGGTGAGTCAGCACAAGCACCTTGTAGTAGAGGATGGAGAACAGCCATCAGCTGGAAGATGTTACATGTTCGGCCAAGCTAAGAACAGGAGAAGTACAAGATGTCCTCAATATAATCTTTTTATTTGCAGAAAGCGCAAAGTTCCAATGTCAAGAAGGTGCTGAAGGAAGAGGTAGATATTATTATTCATCTGAAGATGACTTAAGATAATTTAGCAAATAAAATCCAATAAAACTTTGTTTACAGTAATTTTTAATATCTCACCTTTTAAAGTTTGAGTTTCTCTCTTGTAATAAAAATATATCGATAGGTCTACATTTTTGTTCTTTTTAATTAAAGTCAATTTTTTTATAGTTTTAAGATGAGTATAACATGTTTTTGTTGCCTACTTGGAATACCAATAAAATGTGTTGTTTTTATTTGTACATTTTTAGTTTTTTGTAATAAAAAAAAGTTTTTAATAATATTATGACTTATTTTTTCATAACTTGTAAGAAAATGAAAAAGGTAAGAAGTAAAAAAAAATTGGTATTGTACGTCTTTTAAATAATTTCAAAATTGTATCACGCCACATAACTATATTAAGATACTATATTTTAGAAAAAAAAATACAATCTTAAAGTTGTCATAACAAAAATATTAGAATATGCAGTACTTTGTATGTCACACACCATGTTGTGAAACTTTTTTCAACGTACCCTATTAAGGGTTAATCTTTGATATTTTATCTATGTACAGTATTGTCACCATATCCACCTAGACTGATATCTAACATTAGAGAAAATGAAAACAATACTCAAAAAGAATAAATTAAGGTTATATTATGTAGTGAATATACAACCAAAACTTAATCTACACCATATTTAAATGTCTTAGAAAATCTAGTTTTTGCCTTCCCATTTCTACTTTACTACATAGTGTGTAATTCGATCAGAGCTGTTTTAGTTCAGTAACCATGGTTTTTAGTGAAATCAGGTTGGAGTCCAGGGGATGGGCTGACCTTAGTTTGGGTGATCCCAATGGACTGGGAAGGTACAATACTCCAAGGGATTACAATACTCAAGACCAATTTGGATCTGAATCCAACCAATGGTTTGGCTCGGATAAATGCTTGTCAAGCGTCCTGCATGAGGTATCCCTTCTTCTACAGACCCTCAAGATATAGGCTGGTGCTATAATTGTGCACTCTGCGATGGCAGTTGTCTTCAGCATTTCGCAGAAGTGGTGCCAGTTTGGGCATGGCCAGTCTCGACTAGTCTGTCTAGAATCTTACCATACACACATTTGGAGGACTGGGAATCTCCAATTTCATGGTGTGAAGTGACTCATGCTTAAGGTAGAGGTAGTTTGTTGGAAACGGAGCCCTTGGGAATTGGGCACCTCCCAAGTGTAAGTAGCCTTACCTGGTCATTCAGGGCTCTGACCGGGCAAACCTGTTATAACCTTGGTACTTGTAGGACCTTTATGGACTTTGACAACAAAAACACAAAATAACACCCAACAGATCTTGATCTGGAACATTTACAACAGGCATTTGCATCTAGCAGTTTAGCTTTGGATGCCTCTGCCTGTTCATCACGCTCAACTGTCATTGACAAAGACTGAGCAATTGGTGGTATTGATGTAGAGGTTGAGTCCATGAACACAGAATCTGAGACATGTGAACTGGACTACAACATCAAGCTCCCTTCCAAATTGCACAAACAGTAGTTGAAAAAGCAAAAGAAGACTGATGGCACCTGAGTTCCGGATAACGAATGGAGGAGGCAGGAAGGGAAGAAATCAGCCAACAAAAGAAAAAGATTAAAGAAGCAGAGGGAGTCAGTACCGGGTAAAATTGTAGGAAAAGCCTCCATCGAAGAGATACCTGGCTGCGTCTCTAGACCTGACTGGGTCAGCTAGTAATTCATATAATTAATCATACTTATTTTGCACAGTTACATTAATATACTATACTTACAACACAAAATAGGCCAACAGTTAGAAGACTTGTATCAATAACCATTCCTCCAAAACCAATGAGGAGTAAAGTTTTACGCCCAGCTTTTTCAACAAGGACCAAAGATACAACTGTCATCATTACATTCACAACTCCCATTAGTAAAGTTGCCAGTTGAGCATCGGAATCGCTTAGATTGGCAGACTTGAAAATGTCTGTAGAGTAGAATATAACCTGTAGTTAAAATTTTTGTTAGTTTCATGATACAAAAAACAAATATTCTTCTCTGTAATAAGATCTAAAATTAAATAATGGAATACGACTATAGTTAGAAAATAGTAGTATTTTGTGCAACATGAAGACATATAATAATTTAATATATGTAAAATTATGATTCATACAGCCAAAACTTAGAAGTAATGTGTTTTCAGTATCATAAAATTGAAAGTAATATATGTTCTTAAGGTAAGCACTAATAAATTTAGTAGAATAAAATGCTTAAGTTGGGAATTAAAAGTATTAATAGTTTGATAGAGTACCACATTTTCAAAGAACAAGATCTTGTATTAAAACAGTATTAATTGTCTGGTTCTTTGGCAATGTGAGGTCCAAATTAAAGCCAACTCATATTGTCTAACTAGGAATAGCCATGTAACTACGTATAATAACGGTGTTAAATAAAAATACATTTACAGATATTGCTCTGATTTTGAATTTTTGTATCTTAAAAACAAGTAAAATCATGAGAAAACAAAACTTTCCCAAAAAACTGAAACTCAGTCCAATCAAGGAGAAGATAACAAATTTTAAGTAAAAAGACTGTTTATGTTTGAAACAGCAGAAGGTAAGTTTGCAGGCATTATTTTGTCGTTTAGACACATTTGCAAAAATGATTTCTTATTCACTTTAGAGACCTACAATTATAGGCCAATGGTTTCGTATTAATTATCAATGTCCTCAGAGATCAGAGAAATTCTGGATTATTATCTGTTTAGCTCCAGTAGTATCCACAAGGAGCTGACATTCTCAATTAGACATTTGCCCCAACCTTAAGAAGGGCTGGGACTGGGTCACTATCAATATTCCTTCTAGACCATTTAGTATTCCTTCACCTCTAATATGAAGAAGATCAAAAAACAACCAACTGACCTCTTGGAGACTAATCATCTGACTTGCAGACTAATCTGACTTAAGCCGAGACTTTAATATTGGCTACATATATGTGATAAGGCTTGTTTTAATGTTTAGATATATTTTTTGGCCAAGGTTAAGTCATAGTCATATTTCTTTATTAACATATTCTTCAAGAACAGTAATAGAGTCACAATGTTAACAAATTACATAATTGATATTAATAAATAATCAATACAAGGTGTCAGAGCCTCCAATCTTCCTTGTTTACTTCTGTGAATTCTTCGATGGTGTATATTGGGTGGTCCACCAGGAAGTTGTGAAGACATCTTTTCAAGGCAGCTCCCTTGAGGTTTTTCACAGCTTGTGGCAGGAGGTTCCTCAGCTTCCTACCAATGTAGGATGGTTTTTCCTCGAAAAGTGATGTCCGATGTAGAGGTAGTGTGTAATTTCCTGCATGGCGTGTGTTATGTGTATGAAGGGTTTTTCCTGTTTGTACATGCAGTTGGTCAACGTGCAAAATTACTTCTTGTATGTAGAGTGCAGTAATTGTCATAATTCCCAAGGTTTTAAATGCTTGTCGGCAGCTTTATTGGTGTTCGAGTTCCGCTAGGGTTCGGATAGCTTTTTTCTGCAGGAGTAGTACTCTGTTCAGGTTTCCTGCAGAGGATCCACCCCAAACAGCAAGTCCATACCTCACATGAGTTTCCACCAAAGCATAGTAAGCTGTTTTTGCTGCCTCCAAGTTGCCGATACATTTTATTCGGCGTACTACATATATACCAGTGCTGATTTTTTTGCAAACCTGGTTTACATGCTCAGTCCACGTAAGTTTGTGGTCAATAGTTACGCCAAGGAATTTGATATGGTCTTTTCTTGATACATCAAGTGGGTTAGGGATATGGTCCTTCCTCTTGCTGAAGTTGATGTGAACTGTCTTCGATGGATTCATGGCTAGATCATTCCTTCTGCAGTAATTGAGGGCTTTACTGAGAGAGCTTGTGGCACTTTCGTACACTCCTTCAGCAGAGTCATTCTTAATCAACAATGTTGTATCGTCTGCATACATCACACAAGTGGTATTGTGATCACGTATATAAGCTGGGAAGTCATTCACAAATAAGACGAAGAGAACTGGGCCCAAAACAGATCCTTGCGGTACTCCACGGGTAACAGTTAGTGGATTGGATTGATGTGAAGTAGTTACACCATAAATGGTAGTTTGCAGCTCGACTATTTGAGATCGGCCTGTGAGGTAACTTACAAACCATTTGTTAGCTGTGTCTCTGATTCCTAATGATGTTAATTTCTTTCAGATGATGTCGTGGCCCAGGCAATCAAACGCCTTGCTGTAGTCAAGAAAGAGTGCAGATACGTATTGTTCTTTGTCTATTTGGTCAATAACATGTTCAACAAGGCTGATGATGGCAGAGCTGGTTGATTTTCCTTTCAAAAATCCATGTTGCTTTTCGGTTATCAGATTTTCTTGTTTTAGGTGAGCCATGAGTCTGTGTAGAGCTATTTTTTCTATGATTTTTGAGAATGTTGAGATTAGAGAGATGGGACGGTAATTTTGGACTTCCAGTGTTGAACCTTTTTTATGTTTGGGGTATACTTTAGAGAGCTTAAGGGCTGTAGGGAACTCACCAAGGCTGAAGGACTTATTAATTATGCTGACTAAAGGCGGCATTAGCTCTTCAGAGCAGTGTTTCACAATTTTAGAAGAATATTCATCCACTCGACTTGAAGATTTTGATTTTAGGGCATTTATGATGTTCCGTACTTCATTGATGCATGTTGGGGTTAGATATAGAGATTTATCAACATAGTTAAGTGGAGTTTCGTAATTTTCATTATCATCTGCGTCCCCTGGGGAGCAGTTATTCTGTTTCAGTGTCAATTCTGCTACTTCTGTGAAGAAGGTGTTAAAGTGGTCTGCAGTTTGTGTGGGGTTGTCCACATGTTTCCCATTCACTGAGGGACATATGTTTGGCTGTAGTTGATGTTTTCCTCTTCTTTCATTGTTTATGACATTCCAAAGAGGTTTACTTTTGTTGTCAGCTGAGTTGATGAAGTCAGCATTAGCATTTTTTCTTATTTCTCTAAGTTTTCTATCATAATTTTTCTTTTTTACCACCATATCTTCTTTGTCTTGGGTTATTTCCTGTGGTCTCAAATTTGTGCAAGGCTTTTAGAAAGTCATTTTTAAGGTCTTTGGCCTCGTTGTCATAATACACATGTTTCCTTTTGTGTTTTTGACTACATTTTTTAGTAGGACAGGCAATGTCTAGCGTTGCTTGGAGAGTTCTATGAAAGATGTTGTATGCTTGCTCTGCATCTGGGGCCATATAGACAGCATTCCAGTTTTTATTCATTAGGAGAGATTTTATCTGGTCTGTATTAGAATAACAAAAGTTTCTCTTGAGAATGATCTGTGGAGGGATGTTTACTCTCCAGTCATATATTTTTATAATTTGAGCAGTATGGTCAGAAAGTCCAGTTTCAAGTATGGCTGTGCCAATGTTGTCCTCGATTATGTTTGTGCATATGAAGTCAATTGAGGTGGCAGTGCTATGTGTGATACGTGTTGCAGGAAGTGGCAGTCTTCGGATGTTATGGGTGTGTAGTTCATCTTCTAGGATAGTGTTGTCTAGGGTTGTTTTCATCCTGTCGATGTTTATGTCTCCAGCAAGCATGATTGATTTACTGTGTGCTTGAGTATATTCTAAGATGTTGGATAAGGCATTTACACCGGCTCGTACATTCTCTTTGGGAGATCGATATACCCCAAGAATGTGTATGTATTTACCCATGGATTCAATTACTGCCATGGCTGCTTCACAGTTAAATTCTTGGCAGAGGTGGGATATGTCAGTTGCTGTTGTGCAGTTTTTTAGGGTTTCTTTGGCATATATGGCAACACCACCAAGCTTATGATTTTCTCTGCAGTATTCTGCTATGAGAAAGTACCCTTCAATTTTTGTATTCTCTATTTCTATTTTTTTCAGGCCATGTTCAGTAAGCACTAGTATATTGGGGTCAATGTCATTAAGAAGGTGGTTAAGTCTGTCTAATTTTTTGTCTAGTCCACGGATGTTTTGGTGTAGTATTTTTAGGTTACTTAGGTTTGTTTTAGATTTGAGTTTATAATATACCTGATTTTGAATTTGATCTTTTTCTGTTGGGTTTGGTCTAAAAAATGGTGGTTGTTTTTTTGGCTTGTATTTTCAGTTACTGTCGTCAGATGGGGTGATAGAGACTTTTCGTTAGTAGTGGTAAGTTCTTGTGTTGCCTTATAGTGCTCAATATACTTGTCGAAAAAGTCCTGGTATGTTTCATTGGGTGCTTTAAGTTTAGCTGTACAAGGTGGTGACTTATTAGATTTCTGAGCTGGTTTTTTGTAATCTTTAGACTCCGGCATTGTACAAATATTTTCTCTGTGAAACATGGCTTCCACTTCGATCACTTCAAAGTCTCCTTTGTCCCTTGGTATGCATGTGGGAATTGGTCGCTGTTTATGCAATTAGGTGGTGATGGCCAAGCTGAGTATCCAGAGGATACCTGTATAATAATCAAAGAAACTTTCCAAAGTACTCGAGGTGCTGTCTTGGAATGCTATCATTATACAAAGGGAGTGTATATCTTTCCAGCATAAGAATAGTGGTCGATCTCTGGTTCCAGTAGTAACTTGTAAAATTACTATGAAGATAGAGGGAGATAATGTCTCTGATCACATATCCCAAAAAATAGAATATTTCCTTTGACAAAACTCCCAGGGAGGCTTGGTCAAAAGGAAGCAAACCTCTTCCACCAGCTGAGCTTCACTGGGTTACTGATGGCTCTAAGATAAAAAGTTTCACAGTTGAGGCCATGTATTACTTAAGCAGGTGGTTCCTATGTCCTTTGTTTCTGCAATGTTACAATCAGGTCATTCCCATCTGGAGTATACTTGTGAGAATTTTTCTAAGGTATTTGGAGAAGGAAACCTATAGTTTCACTGATAACCAGGCAGCTTTGAAGGTGGTAGAATCCTTTGTGTGTTCAGCTCAAATCTTGTCTAGACTTTTATCAGGTTGTTCCTTCTTTCAGCAGGATCAAAAACATTGCTTTTTTCTGGATTCCAGTATATGAGACTATCGTAAGAAATTAGAAGGTTTGACACTTTGACAAATTTGGGCTCAGTATCAAACATGATAAGATTTTAAGCTGGGAACAAACCTTCAATTTGAATTTTCCAGATCTAGTAATAAAATTTACTGTCATTTGGTAGCAGCCAAATTTTAAATCAACTGTGGAAAAGGTCTTGTGGTAGTAGCTGTTTTACAGGCCTCCAAATTCAGATTCTGATGAACTTGATAGAAGTGTTTGTGAGTATTTTGATATATTATATTACTAAAGTTGAAGATCTATGAATTCAATAGTGATTTCAATATAAATATTTCAAGTAACTCATTTCCTATCAGTAAATCTATTTATAATATAGCTTCCTTTGGGATAAGATACACACCCAGTGCTTATATGAAGGACTTTGTTTATAAACTACAAAAGGTAAGCCATAGACAACTTCTTCACATACTGTATATCGATGAGCGCCTTAGTATGTGTATGTATGTATGGTTAGTATGTGGTGCTGTCTCTGGCCACCATGCACAGGAGGATATAATAACATTATTATCATGTGTATGAATTTAAACTTTCTGAGGACAGTCTATCATGTTTTATTTATTCTGTACCTCTCCATGGATTACTGGAGGATCAGTGCGGTACAGAATCAACGGTACTTATAAAAGTGCTCCAATCAAAGACAGGATTTTAATCTGCCTTCACTTCAACCTAACTAAGACACTAAGTCCAATTTCCTTACTTTGTGGACTATCAACTGAAAACGACACCCACTACTTTGAACACTATTAATGGCATTGAAGCTACTGAGCACGGGGCTAAGAGTATTCAGTAATATGTTTTGTTAAGAGAAACCCCTTCGATGGCTTATAGATAAACTAATACTGTAAATATGGCTTAGATAAGGCTGATTCAAAAGCTTTTCTGCTCCAGGAACAAACTAAAAATATTTTGGAGTATATTTAACAACGAAAGAGCATAATAAAGTTAACAGTGAGATGTTTAAAGGACAATGTAGGAAATAGTATATTTGTCCTGCATAATATGTCCGGCTAATACATTTTCGTCCATTTCGTTCTTCCTAATCAAATCTAAATGGGAATACCTCTTTGTGGAAATTTCAAATCATATCTAATGCTCTTTAACAGTTCAAGTATGTTACATATTGGTAATATGTTGTATATTTTATATAGTACATATCTATATTGATATGAATGTGGCAGATAGTACCAGTATTGTGATGGCACAAAGCTCCATGTAAGATAGATTTAAGAAGATGGTTGGAAGAATACATTGTGTTGTGAACATGTGCCATATTATTTAAATCCTATTAAATTCCTAATTAATAAGTAATAATTAAAATATCACCTAAGTGATATTAAACATGGTGTCAGGTGTGAATAGTGTAAAAGTAGTGTCGTGAAGTAATAGTCGCGATAACCTTGTTTTTAAGTAATGTTAATAGATTGAAATTATAACCTAAAAATGGATTTTAAACAACCTCGAGGGTTAGTGATTGATGAAAACGTAGCAAACAATTGGGCTCTGTTTAAACAAAAGTTTGGAAATTTCCTCCTTGCATCAGGCAATGATGGAAAAGAAGACAAGGTTAAAGTAGCAATGCTTTTACATTGCATAGGGGATGAAGGTATGGAAATTTATAATACATTTAAACAAGACGAAGCAGATACTTTAAAAAAAGTGATCGAACTCTATGATGCATACTTCATTCCTAAGAAGAATGTTGTTCCTGATAGGCCAGTGCAAAACCAAACAACTAGATGTGGTCGGGCTATCAGAAAGCCTGCTCATTTGAATGACTTTGTTTAGAGATAACTTTTGTTTGAAAGTTTTTGGTAACATCAATTTTCATAATTATATCTTTAATCTGTTTGTGTTGTTTTATCATTTTTATTAAAAAAAAGGAGGATGTTACATATTGGTAATATGTTGTATATTTTATATAGTAAATATCTATATTGATATGAATGTGGCAGTGTACCAGTATTGTGATGGCACACAGCTCCATGTAAGATAGATTTAAGAAGATGGTTGGAAGAATACATTGTGTTGTGAACATGTGCCGTATTATTTAAATCCTAATTAATAAGTAATAATTAAAATATCACCTAAGTGATATTAAACAAAGTAAGTTAAAAATAGTCTGTGAAAGAGGCAACAATCTGTGTGTTTTTGACAAGCACTAAATGAGTTTCTTACATTATTGTCTATATTTAACACCATTTGTACTTGAAGAGGAATTGTCATCTTAGAGCACAGAATTCTTAATTATCTTGACACTATTGTCAAGATAATTAAGAATTACTGAGACATGAGTCTCAGTTGCATAGAGAACTCACCATTAGGCGGAGAACCTACATAATGTTTTCCAGATGGAACAAGATTACCATCACCAAAGTTGTCAAGTTTTAGGATCATGTGGGATCCATCCATCAAGTCCATAAATGGGAATGGCTGGATTAAAAGTAGTCAGTATTTTTGGTATGAGTATGTTTCTTATCACGCCTGTTATATTATCTCTTTCCAATTTATTTCTGCTTATGTTCTGCCAATGTAAAACATCTTTCTGCCTCCTATGTTCAAATATGATTGTGAGACCCAATCCCTTAAGTCTAAATTATTATCTGTGCCTGGTAGGATCTTATTAGCATTTTCTGGCTTGCATGAATTATTTTTAATGTTGCTTGATTAAATATTTTATATTTCACTGTATGAAAAATAATGAGCAAGCAAAATGGAAACCAAAACTAAGTCACTTACTGCATTGATACCAGAGAATTGCTGTCCTAACATGATGACCACTGCAATCATGAGAGGAATACGCAGTGAGCGGTTAACAAGCATTTCTTTCATAGTAACTTTTGGCATATGTTTAATTTGCTCTTTCTCAACTCTCATTTCCTCCATCTCATCTTGAACTTCAGTTGTGCCTCTAAACCATGTTAGTGCTGCAACATTCATTGCATTACAGTACATTGATGCAAACCATTGCTGTTTTTAGGTGTTGTATACTTTTTATTGGCAATAGTGCTACAATAAATCCCAATACTTTTTTGAAATATGTATTGTTTTTTAACTGTTTTCTCTGTATCATAAGTAGGTTTAGGTTAGTCCAATGTAGAACAAGATGTTATTATAAGAAAGGTGTACTGTTTAATAATAAAACATTTCATAAGTCTACTTTCTATTTTTTTTTCTTCACTTCAATAACATAATATGAAATGCATTTAAATCTCTACTATCAATCCTTTGTTGTTACAACTATAATACTATTCATAGTTTTGGTTGTATAAGAGGTTTATACAACATTGTAAGTGTTTTGGAATTGTATGGAAATATTGTGCAAATAAGAATCCATATGTCAGTTACCTTTCTGAGCCTTTTCATCTTTTGATTTTTGAGTCAGTAAATATTTGGGTGACTCTGGACAGAAAGGTAAACCCAGAACCATAAAAACTGCAGGAAGTACACAGACAATCAGAAGAATAGGCCATAAATCTGCAGTGCCCATCACAGAACTTAAACCCATGATCTGAGAGATGAGAATAGATATGGTGAGCACTAACTGATAAGTACTTCCAACCTGCAACAATGTTTTTATAAAAGTCATAACTAAGCATTAATTACAATGTGGATTAATATTTCCCATATCTTTAATTTCAGGTGCACCAACCTATGATTAATATTTAAGATTTTCTTCTGTCTCCATGTGAACTGTCCCACTGAGGAAGTAGGTGGTCACTGGATATTTGTTAAAATTAGATTTTTATGATCATGAAATCTGTACCACGTTTTATAGCTCTATCTTAAATCTTTTCAAAAATATTACTTGATTGATAAATGTACTCCTCAATCAAGAAGTAATATTCTTTTATCGATTTAGAATTTAGAGAACAGAGATTACTAGACACTACATTTTTGGCCTAGAACTTGATTTACATTAAAATTGGACTAAATGCAATGATACTATTTTAAGAAAATACTCAGCACGCTTTCAAATACTTATTTTGAGACATACTAGAGATTTTAAAACATGTTCAATCAAATGCTATGCTTATTTTTATAAAATTCTTCAGTATGGCATTGACTTCTGGGGGTTTTAAACAGACATAGATATAATTTTTAAATTCAGAAAAACTTTTCAAAATAATGACATTTTCATCTTAGAAGGCTTATTATTGTAAGCCTATCTGTATTTAATTAATATAAAAAATGTTGACTGTACCAAGCTTATTAATTTTCAAAACCCTGTTAACAGTGCATTCTGGTTATTATGTGAAATATTTGACAATAAAAATGTATTTAACTGTTCCAAGACTTTTTGGACGCCTTGTATTTTAAACACGTTGTTTTTATATAGTTTTGTAATCAAAATTCGAAAACCCTCAGTACAAAACGCTATTACCTGTTGATGATACAGGCATATTTCAAAGTGGTATGATAAGGAAAAGCACCAGTGCACTGGAAAAATGTGTTGCCTGTAGATGCTATGGATATAATTATGTCACTTTTTACCAATCTTTCATTGCAATTCACCAAGATTAGATGGATTAAACTACCTCAATTATTGAATTTTCAACTCCTGAACTTTGATCATTACACAACAAGGTTGTTTGTTGAGGCTTGCTTGGTCAAGTATCATAACACAATAAAAGCTTTGAAGTACTACTGAATAACTGTATGTTACAAATATTTCATACACTTATATTAGGCAAACACTTTTATTTCTACTTTAAATTCACAACTCAATTTAATATGTATTAGATATTAGCAATATTCAGTATTTAATATGAATAAAACATGAAAATAAATATACTCACTGCTCCTCTAAGATTAACTGGTGAAATTTCGGTCAAATACATTGGAGCTAATCCTGCATTTAGACCTGAATTTATGCCAATAATAAATCGACCAATCACTATTAATTCATATGAAAGAGCACTTTTTGAAAATCCTGAAACAACAATTAGATCAAAGTTGATTATCTATAATAATTGAAGTCTGATCTTTCTTTAACAATTATTTAGTGTAATTTATTTGCATGATAATGTTAAATATTTCTATACACTACTGTAATGTCGCCGCCAAACTGTAATGTTTCTATGCACTGCACCATTAATGTTATTAACTTGTAAAGGAGTGAAATAAGACTCGAATAGACCTTGCAATTTACACCGGCGGAGCGGACACAGAAATACGTGGTGTTACATGGTTGCTGGAAGAGCATGGAGTGAAAGAGAAAGGCTCTAGTTTGTTGGAGAAGGATGATGCTTTGATGTGATTGGTTCGTAGGATCACGTGACTTGCTCCGCCAATATAACGTTTATTAAATAAACCCATGATTTGTAATACCAACATAATTGATGAACAAGAATATAAATGTTAATAAGAAAAATAGTAATACATATACAATAAATTACAACTACAAGATCAAAGTTGTATTTTATTCTCTTCCAATGATTTTCATTTTAAAAGACTTGTTAGCTACTTGTATATTAACTGAATTAAAATTAACTTTTATAAGGTATCGGTGATGAGTTAGATGGTTAGGGGACCGGGTCAATATAAAAACTTTCAGTTACTGTCAAAGTGGACTGAATGTGTCTCACATATTAACTGGTAACCAATTAGAGATAATATGGCAAAACTAGCTATTCCTAGGCATTCCCAGGACTTCCTACTGGACTTTGGTCAGTCAAAACAAAACCTAGTAAATGCTGTGCTACTCATGGTTGTTGATGTTTGTTGATTTTTGCAATAACTTGTTTTATAATATGGTATCATAAATTCTCACAATAACTAGTGAGTGAATGTTTTATCTGGCTTACAATTACCTTAAATATAACTTAAACTGTGAGGGTTTTATAAAATAATTCAAACTTTAATTGGCCACCAAATGTGATAGAGACCTCTAGTTTATATCATTCTTCTTTTTTCTTAAAATACCTTTAAAATGAAGTGTCACTTGCTAGAGGTTCCTATTTAAAAATGTCAACTTAACCCCAAAATACCCCATTTGGGGGGGAGGAGTAAAAAATTTTCATACACCAAAAAACTCCTCGGTTGGTCCTATAAACATCCCCTAAAGTAAATCACTCCATCTTTATTCATAAGAAATTTAATAGTGGGGGGGGGGGGGCACTTTTAAGACACCCAGTATATAATTAATTAGTATTTCAATTGGAACAATAAGTGCAGTTAAACTAATCAAAAAATTATGTAAACAGATTTTGTAGAATTTGCGGATGGATCTCTCTCTACATACATGACTTCCATTCCTTTCTGACTGGAAGGCTTATTTTTTTTTATATGGTTTCTGCTATTAGTAACTCTGGTTTATTTGCTTGTCCTTGAATTCACCTGCTTGGCTTTAGCATTCCAATACAAATGTGATCAATATCACCTTCAGGCTGGGAGTACTTACTTAGAACTACAGTATTTGTTGGAGAAAGTTTTATTAATCGAGTTAGATATATAATTAATTTAGTTATTCATTATTCATATCTATACAATGTAATGTTCCAAATTCTCTATACTTAAATAATTTGTATTATTACAAAGACTTGACGGCAAAATTACTAAATGTTTGATGGTAAGTACCATCATATATAGTCTTACAAATTATTATGAGTGATCTTACTTTTAAAGAAAAAGAAATTATATAACACCTTGAAGTAAAGCGCCAATAAAGACGAATAAGTTGTTCCAAAAAAGACCTCCTTTAGGGCCTAGGGTTTTGGCAGTGAGACCCACCAGTGCTCCTCCGAGCATACCTCCTACACAGTAGATGGCTACAGCAGTAGCCCACACTGTTGTCACAGATTCTTGTGAGATGTCTTCTGGTTTTGTCGACTCACCCTTTCGACTTGCCAGTACATCTCTGATGAAAGCTTCTATCACCTAGGAAAATTACCATATTTTTGTATATTGTGTTGTAAAAGAGCTGAGGACCAATTTGAATTGTTTACGTAGAAAGCATGCTCTTCCTCTACAAGAAAACAATTTATAGCTGCAATAATTAGCCTTCTAGTTTTGATATGTGTCAATTGGAGGGTACCAAAAGTATTAATAATACAAAAAAGTTTTTTTTAAATTTAAATCACCAGCCAACTACATGTAAACTGACTACTAGGCTGGAAGTAGCAACTTTGACTCTTTTCATCTCATTGTTTGACAGTGATATAACTATTAATTGCGTGACTGACAGTTTTAAATGTGTGAAGCATAAATACACATGCACGCACATATATGATTTGCAAAAATGTATTGTTTCATGTTTTAACTTTGTTGATACCTTCCAAAATACCCAAATCAAAACTAGTTTACCTGAAGATCAATTTCTTTCTTTGGCAAAATTTCTCTATAAATTTTCATTAACAACTAGGTTATGTGCATATAAAATACAAATTGGCTGTAGGCTACTAAACTATAAAGTTTTCAGTTTCAATGAAATTATAAAAAATAATATTGATACTGATATAAAGTGAGTGTTTGAATGTACTTATATCAATCTGAATGTAAATCTGCCAATCACAATAAAATTATAATCCACTCAATACAAAAGCAAAATGGGGTTACTGGAAAGCCTTCTAGTCATTGCTGACTTCTATTTGAAGGTTAATAAAACATTACAAAGCTTCAATGAAATTTAATGTGTTTTACTACACAGTTATTTCCAATTACTGGGGCACAAAACATAAATTTTGGTATAATGAATGGAACGCTTAAAAAAAATAAAAACAAAAGGAAGACCTTGTTATGGGAAATGGTAGAAAAGTAAAAGTGATTTCTAATCATCGATCAGATAATAATTTTTATTGTTAAAAGTCAGAATGTAAACATCACAAGGTGACAGTATTGATCTTCTTTTTTCAAATCCACATTGTTGTTTGCTTAGCATAATATCTATTTGGAATTAGTAAAAGTAGTCAAATCAGTAACATGCTATACTTTCATTAATCATACAGTCCTCAATCCTGTAAAATAGAATGAATGATTGGTAACTACCATTGTTTTGTCAAAGTTCAAGTTAATGTGAGACTTCTAAAGAGATTCAGTGCATGGTAGCAGAACTAAAGAGTGAAATATATCATCAGGGTTAAAGTTGGGTGTGGTGGAGGTAATGTGGAAGTTAAAATGTTATGGCATGTACGTTATTATATTGATAAACAAAAAGAAAATTAGATGCCCCCAATTCACTCAGAGTATACACCACTAAACCATAATCTAAATTATATACTTTCTGAAAAATACAATAAGATTAAAGTAAAGTAGTCTTATTTTACCAGGTGAAGTTAGGGCTCTAACACTTAACCTGGGGACCAATGGATTAAAGGTGACTTCCGAACCACCATAAGATTAAGTAAAAATATGCAACGATTCACTAAAAAAATAAATAATGAGAGAGATTTTAATGACTTTTAGAAAAGTTTTTTTAAAGAAAGATAGCGTCAACATCATCAACCTATTGCACGCATGGCCACATGTATGTTGAAAATGAACACATGTGGTAGTCAAATTAGAAGAAATCAGTATAAAATAACGAGTTCAGGGATCTATTTGAGTAATCGGTCAATGCCAAGACGGTTTCATAACTGCAGTTGTGTTCCAAGTGTGAAAACTCATCCATTTGAACAAACAATTCTAATTGTGATGATATCAGAGATACTTATAATAATATCACAGTAATATTATCAATTCTGCAAGTTGTGAATGTTTTAAGCAGGCTTCTAATCTGATGTTTATAACTAACACAATGTGTTAGAGTAAAACAATTATCTATCTTTGTATAATCACAATTATAACCACAGCTCAGGACACACCTCTTTACAAAAGTGACAGGGATGTTACATAAGTAAATGGCAAAAACTTACTAGACAAAAAAGTTACTTACCTATAGGGTAAGTTGGGATCAGTTTGAACTAAAGGGGACATATCCACTAGGTCATATCAGTTTTTACTCAATTACTCTAGATGCTTTATGACTGGATGGATTTTAACCAAAACTGGTATGGCTTTTATGGAATAAATGATAAATGTGAGTTCTCTAATATAATTATGATTTCAGTTAGATGGAACAAGGTCAACCGAAAATTGGGTTGATTAGAGTGGTAAATATTATGGGTTTGAAGCACTATTCCTAAAAATCCTTTTCTCTTCCATTATTATTATCTCTTTATCCATTGTCTCCTTTTATATTGCTGGCAACATAAACCAAATCAATGTTATGATACCACAACTACCACTGTAGTTAGGTCCTGGAATTTTGACTCAATGAGTGCCCGATAATAAGCATTATGTTCTCATCACATTAAGCATATGTTTATAAATAATCTCAATAAGATGCTGATGAAATTGAATACTCTTTCCACACTTTCTGAGTTTGAATATTTGCATTCACCTCATTCAAATATGCTTTAACGTATGAAAACCCAGACAATTCTAAATAGTAAAATCTCTTAGTGAGGACACTCAAATTCTATTGGAATTTCAGGAACACAAAGGGGAGTGTATATAAGAAGTGTAAATGTGGGAAGAACATAGCAGGTACATTCGTTTTAACTTCGAGAGGGCACCACCAGATAGTAATTTTTTATCTATAACTGGGCTGATTAATTAGAGAACATTGGAAATAGCCACAACCAAAACACTGCAAAGCCAAGTTCTATAAAATATAGTTACTAACCATCACCAAATGGGAGGTGCAGATAGGCACATGTACATATTTATACATGACATCAGAAGCTGGCCCGTGCTCAGTCTCAAATCCTTGAAGGATCAACAAAATTGGTTATACTCTTGAACTAAGAAGTTTGATGTTCAAGCTCATATGATGTCTGAAATAGTTAATGGTTCGAATGATTAGTTCTTGATCTCATTTGAGAACACCAAAAAGGTTTGCTGATCATTGTCAATAAAGTTATTGTAGAGAACCTTAAATCATAACCCTCCCTTATTCCATGGTATTAAAATATAACATAGTAAACTTAAAATATCATTAAATTTAAATTTATAAACTTTACGAAATAGTGCTAAGTTATTCAGCATAAAATCAATACTCTACAATAATTAAAGTAAATAGTTTTGAGTTTCCAGTATAAATACTTGACCAAACTTTTGAACCCAAATCACAATTTCTTCTGTTACCGTACTTTTTGTGGTGCATTGACAACCCCTGTGTTGTAGCCGTGCTGAAAGGAAGAACCAACTGCTGCAACTGCAATAGCAAACAACAGCCGTCCATTCAATCCCTGCAACATGTCATTAATTAAACATTACTCACTTATACAGCTATATAAACTCAGAAGAGAAGGCAGAAAAGAGGAATTCATACAGCATTATTCCAACATGTGGAAATCTGCATTGAAAACAAAATATATACTATTGTAAAAGTTATAAATGATTGAGATTGTATTACAAATATCAAGACACTCTGTATGAGAAATGAATACTGCTATTTTTATTATTCCGATGATTCCTTGACTTATTATTAACTAATTAACTGAGTCTCCTAGTATAAACCTCCCATATTGGTATAATAAGGTAACAGTGTACCATACCAAATAATGTATTATGAAAGCTTTATAGTTATTATACATTAATGAAATAAATATGATAATTTATATAAGGGGTTTCTAAAGACGATAGTTCTACTACATTTAATTCTTACCGATTTTGTAGGTTGAGGAGAATCCTCCATGATTTATAACATGGTAGATCAAGTATAAAAAACTAAAAGAAGTATAATAGAAGAGTTTAGAGAGGCTAACAATAATATTTGTAAACTAATTAAACACTTCAATAACAAACTATCAGCTGTAAGAAAGCCAATAATGTTTATTTTACACATATACATGTCTTTTGAAAAATTTGATTTTAAAATATCCATTCCAGCCAAGGCACAAGGAGTAGTGGGATTAAAAAAAATTTATATGATAATTACATTAACTATTTCCTTTTATAGGTCCTTTGCTATGTTTTTATAAATGTCACATCATAATTCAATCTCATCACACATTATATATTTCAATATTGCCATTGACACAGTCATTCACTTAGTTATTTTGCAAATGAACTTTGCAAGTGCAATTTTGAAAGTTTTCTAAGTATTATTCTGCTGATAACTTTATTCAAAGTGTTTTGTAAGTCAAAGTTCTGAGCTGTTTCATCTAAATTATTAAAATATAGTGAGATTTAATGTACTTAGAAGCATTTGGAGTCACACACATACACATACACAATCATTGTGTAACTTTAAAGTTTTCTTTTGTATAGTAGATATGCCAATTAATCCAACATTTTGTAAAGCTCAAACACAAAATAAATGAATATATGAAGAATTACAAATAAATCCCAAATGTTACATAAATGCAAATGGCCACTAAATTAAATTTTTTTGTAAAATAGTATTGGATTATATAAAGTCTTGCTCAGGAAATAAGTATGTAAGTCCCACCATAATCCATTCCATTGGAATCAATTAAGGATTATTGAACTAGTAATTATTATGTTTACTCAATAAGTTCATATGCTATTTTAGATTTTTTGTTGTAACTGTTGTCATGAAATTGTATATGAAATCAAAATATTTATATTGACAAAAGTAGCGTTGACTCAAACAATCTAAAACTAAATTCCGTTTTACTTTGCTACTATTTACAACTGAGATGTAATTAATTATATTGTTTTAAAACTTTCAATGGCTGCTATCTTGAAATCTTGAAAAATATGTAGGAAAAAAAATTTTCTAATCACCTAACATTTCCAGGACACTTGGAATTATTTTTAAAAATAACCATGTGTAATCATACATACCAGGTGAGTGGTCGTTTGATTTTGTCTCTTCCTTTTATTCCTACTTCCAGTTGGAATATATTATCTACTCATGTGTAATGTACTTACCATCATGTGCCATCTATTATTTTTTGTGACTCCTCCAAAGCTAAAGTGATACCAGGGATTTGCAAAGTTGGTAAATTTTCTGCCTTAAGAACACCAATCTACAGCCTGATGTTTGTTTGCTTCTGCACTTGACCACTCGGGCTTGAGCTTCTAGTGATGAAGAACCTTCCAGGAATGTCTCAAATCGCATTCTTCAGCATTTTCATCCTCTAACGATATCTCATGATGTTATAAAATAGAGATAGACAACAACTGACAAAAGTAGCATTCAGGTAATTTACCTATGTGAATCCTTCACATGTCCCGTGGTTTTCCACTAAAAAACTCTCTTATTTCAACAACACAGAAAACACACACATGCTAAGGATGTTGGAAACCGGAAAGGGTTTTCTCTTCTCTGGCTTGCTCTTCTCTGGCTGTTCTTCTCTTGCTCTGGCTGGCTGCTTCGCTTGCTCACAAAGGCTACCACTGAAGTGGTCTCGTATCTTAGCCCATCCAAATGGTGTGCGTCCAGTTTAGATTTTGCTATGGAAATCTCAATGCCTATGGAGCTAACTTTTCTTCCATAACAGAATATCTGGGAAGGTTTGGTAAGCTCAGAAACCTTAGACATAGTTTGAGGAGTAGCCACTACCTACCCCCCTCTGTGTGGATGTGACAAGTTGGGATCTCAATACAACTCTTTACAATGTGACCTTTTTGCTATAATTTTTAGTTTCACTTTATTAAAACATATTAAAATAAGAACCTTCCATAAAAACAGTTTAGAGTTATACAGCTTTGATCAAATCCCTCTTTCTACATTGAGATGCATTAGTATTAAATAAATATTATTTGTAAAAATGTTGGTATCTACTTGACTCTGATAATTTAAATCAGTTTAATAATAAAAAAAACATTAATTACACATAATTTGAAACATAAAAACACAATTTTTATACAATCTTAAGGTATAAGGTTATACACACACAAAAATTAAAACCAGTTAATATGTGGCAATGAACTTACCCAAATCAGGGTTGAAACAGAACAAGTTATATCTCAAACCATCTCAGGCTTTCAAGCTTGTTCAGGGTCCAGGATGACTGGAGCAAACACCAACCATGTCACTGTACAGAACCAGAAGTGCACTTAACAACACAAAAAACCTAAAAAGTCCTAAAAACGTTGTATTCTATATCCTTAACGTCAATGACCAAAACAGAACCAAAACAGAAAAGAGGGGAAAATCTCTACAATGCTATGTCAACAACCTGGTGCTTATGGTCAAAGGGAAAAACAAAGCTATGATGGGACACCTCACTCAAGAAGCTATAAATTTCATAAGCAACTAGTGTCATGGGGAAGGTCAACGAATTAACCCATCTAAAACAAATATGATAACTTTTACCAGAAAAGAAAGTTCCAGCTAGCACAACATAGTGCTTTTGAACTAATGCACTAATTCCAGCTCTATATGTTCTAAAATATTACAGTAACAATATTTTTCAGTTTAAAAGGAAACAAACGCATAGTGTCACTGTTAATGTGAAGTAGATCCGTTTTACAATTCTTTGTTAATAGCCCCTTGTTCTTGCGTCATATTTGGTAGATCAGTGTGAATTCTGTGTTAATGTGTATGGTTCCATATTGTTGTATCATAATAAAAAAGATCAGAAATTAACTGTCATTTATGAAGATCAGGTGTGTTGGTCAAATATGAATAATATCTAGCACCAAATTGTTTGTCTCACATGACAATTTTCACTATTTTTATAGTGTAATACACTTTATATTAGTTGTGTTAAACTCACCTGTAGTTTTCAACCATAGAAAATAAATAACTTATAATGCCTTTAAATCAGCATTCAAATCATCAATTTATTAGTTGAATACACTACTTCAAACATCTTGTGACATTTTCTATATACACACTCCGGCACGTGTACACCAAACTGAGATTCCACATTTTAATTTGAAATTAAATAAGAAATGTTATATTTAACTTATTATTCCTTCATCAATTAAATTTAAAGATCACATGTGGCGTAACAGAGAGAATTTCAACACATGCTTCCCTTACGGTCTCAGTATCCAGAAGAAGGAATCAGGATCTTTTCTAACATGTTAGCTTATACAATAGGGTCCACAAACCAGAAATGAAGGGAACCCGGCAGCTCTTTAGCCTCCAATCCAAACCAATATGTTCAATTTGATGTATTAACTACTGCTCACTGGTTATATTCAAATTTCCACTTACCGTTCTCAGCGCGAACCATTTGAATTTAAATTTAACCAATATTGATCTGTTACAAATGTACTTTTAGATGTACTTTTTTTATCAAGTATTAGATATAAAAGACTATGTTACTATCTAACAAAGGAAATGGCCATAAATATAAACTAGGTCAGAATTTGATTCTGAAGGCTCCTTTTGAAGCAGTTGACAAAAACTATGCTAGATGAAATTTCGCTGGACTGTTCTTTTGAATCAATGCACCAATTTCAGTTCTAAATGTTCTAAAATATTAAACACTTTTACTATAAATTTAAAGACTAATATATAACCCATATTAGTTCTCTTTTGACAGAAGTACGTTTCTTTGATCTTTGATATTATATTTTCTTGATCAGGAAACAAAACAAAATCAACTATGGATTGAACAAAACATACTAAGAACAAAGTAAATTGCAATGGACATAATTATAAACTTTTTGATGTATTTTCTTGATTGCGGCAACAAGGCAAGCTCATTGGCAATTAAAAAAAGTACTGAAATTTTAAAGAAATGGAAAGGCAGTCGTGGGACTGACCAACAGAAGTGACTACTTCTTATAACAGGCTGTGAATATGTATCTAGAAAAATTATGTTTGCCAATTATTAAATGGCTATTTTTTATATTGTAAAATAATATGAGAGACTCAATTCTTTAACATAAACATTTTTATATTTTCTAATAATTTTAAACATATTTTTATAATATTTTCTACAATTCATATAATTACAGTGATCACTGACTTCTATTTATTTTTTAATTTATTTATTTCCAACGGACACACTTCTCCATTTTTATATTCAAGATTCATATAATAAACTTCTAAAGATTAAAGAAAGAAATATTTATACATTTTCATTATTATCGTTTATATTAGTTTCTACAATTTGGTCAGTATCATTTTCACTACAAACTAGTATTTCCGAAATAATTACTTCATTGTCATTGTCGTTAAAGTCTAAAAATGAAATTATGGGTTTATAATAATATTGTTAATAATAGTTATAGTAGATTCTTCAGCAAATTTTGTATTAAAATGTGTTTTTTCCTAATTTATTTTTTTAAGTGAATGTAAGGTAAGGTCCAATGTAATTCAGTAAAGGTTATAATCATAATCAACAGAAAGACTCATTTTCTCCCAGGATTAAATTAGACTAGGGCTTTGTTAACTAGAAAACATCAAAACCAATTTACTTTTAATCCTTTTTTATATCTAACCCTCCCTGAAATCAAGATTGCTGCGATAGTCCCACCCCTAGAGGCTACAGAGCAAACAAGCGTGACATTATGTTCCGTGACGCAAAACAAAAGTTTTCCCCCAATGCAAAACATACATCCTTAGCCCGCCAAAAGAAGTAGTCACTTCAAAAATTGGTTTACACAAAATGCAGAGGACTTTATTATTCCATCTCACAGAACTGCTCTGTTTGAAAAAACCTTTATATGCTCTTCAATCAATGATTGTCCTATGAAACTGCAGACATATAATGTTAATGAGCTGAAGACCTGTGAAAATGGCTTGCAGAGGGATCAATTTTCACGATAAATGAGTTTCTGGCTCAATACAACAACAAAAATTTAAATGACTATCAAACATTGTTTGTGCTCAATTACTATATGTTCCTTGTATGTTAATTATTATATTGTTTATTAACACGAACTCTATATGCTATTTCCAAAAATAAAGCATTCTGATTGTAACATATTTACTAGACGAAAAAGGTTAAAATAAAAATGCACAGCAAAATAAAAAAACACAATTTGTACACTTTATTTGTAAAATATCAAAATAAATTAAGAGAAAATGCTGCACTAAAACTAGTTTAATTTCAAACTAACTACACTTTTGCATGTCTTACATTTGCATGACAACTTACAATGATGAATAACTAAATATAATTACTATCAAGTTAACAGTTTGCTCACTTTACAGTAACAACCACAAAAATAAAATCTTAACTACAACACTGCATCAACAGTACAGGTTTTATAAGAAATATATACACCATAAAGAATTATAATATCATTTAACACCTATCTAATATCTATTTAACATCTACTTAATTTTTAGTGGGCACAAGTAATTTCAGTAATCTGACACCTCATTCAATTCTATATTTATTTTAGTTGGAACTAAAACTTTTATTTACTAAGAGCTTCTTTCCTAGTAAATTGAATTATAAACCATTGATATGACAGGTAAAATATTTTTCTGTGACATCTGTTATTTCCTTAATATTATATAAATTTAACAGTTTTAACAAATATATAAAATATTTGTTTTTCTAACATTTTATTTAGTAATTCTACAAAAATAGACATCTAAAAATACTTGTTCTACATGTATTTGTATACATGGAAAGCAGTCATGTATTTTAATATACAAATAAGCCTCATCGTACTCTGTCCTGCACTAATATATGATGATCCAAAGTTATCAGAAAAATAAATTAATATAATGACTTATTTTATTACTTTCAATTAACTACGTTTAAATGGCAGTTTTTGACTTTTCTACAGATTCAAGGCGGCGGGAGTAAGCGCAAAACCACAGAATTTATTGTATTTGAATCAGCAGGTACACTAACAGCAGCCTAAACTAGTGACTTACTGAGGTTTATTGCATAACTTGTTATGACAAATGTTTTATAGATCACCGTTATTTGCTGGCTGAGATATACTTCTTTAAAATGGGGTCAATTCAAACAAATTTAAAGTTTGCAAATTTTAAAATTTAAGTCTTAAAGTTGATCTTCATTATAGCAATATTATATGTGAAATTCAGTTCCTTATAATTGTGAAGCCTTACAAACAGATTGTTATGATTGAAACTGAGTTGCACTATAGATCGTAGATATAGTTAAGGAAACTTCAAACAAGAAAATGTTAAAGCTACCTAGAGTTCCAAGCTAGTTAGGTTTTGTCCAATAAATTAATTCCAATTTACTCTTTGTGTTGGACTTAGGTACCTATGAGTTGCATTATTATTACATTTGGCTCTTTAATTAATTAACAATATTCAAATATGTTAGTCAACTAAAAAATACAATATTTTTACAAATGTATGCCCTTCCCTAATTACAAAGTGACAAATTTAATAAGGACTTTTAAACCTAAACATAAGTCAGTTGTTGTACATCTAGAACTTTCTATCATCATTTTTATTTATTAAGACATAAATATTATGTTTGAGCAGAGTATCCACCATGTTCTTTAAAAAGCATTTACTAAAACAAAATAATTAGAGTAGCAAACACAACATATGGATTATTTTTATGCTTAATATTTAAGACCATCAATTTAGTTTATTCAGGATATATTTTAAAACTTATAACAATAATCGTAGTAAAACTTATCCACCATAAACAAATGCATTGTAAAGTATATAAATATTTCTTGATGAACTATCATGATAAATTGAATTAGTTTGTGGAAAATTTGCCGTGGTACATAATCATACTATGCAATATTACAAAAAGCGAATAGAGAGCATCCATCTACAACCCTAGCTGTTACAGCCACAGAGTGATTACCTCTCTTACATAGACATGATATCCATCCACTCTTATCATAATAAAGAGTTTCGTTCTCAGTAAGGTTTTCAGTCATTTTCACTAATTATTACTGTTACATACAACGTACTAATTAACAATATTATAATAAATACAACTCATTTCAGTGATGTAAATATTTATGGATTGTCTTGACATTAAAGTGAACCTGAAAAGCGTATTGTAACAAAGTATCAGAACTAATCATGTTTAAAAACTCATTATCTGTATATTATATTATTGACATTTTGCTGGAAAACTCCTTCTAAATACCACTTTACAAATTTTCAATGATTTCTAGTTAGTACCATTATTTATTTAAATTATAGAAATAGTTAATACTTAATATTACAATTTTTATAAATCTTTCTTAACACTTTAATTTTTACATGTATAAAATGACTAATGTGTTTTGAAAACATTATTCGTGGTGCTCAGGAAAAAAAAATATGTTTGGATTATTTTTTATTTTTATACGAGTTAGTTTAAAATTATACATTAAATTTAATTCAAAAAATGTACTGATATTCATGAATATAATAATATAATATAAAGTGTAAACAAATAATATAGAAATAAAAACACATGTGAAGTTTAATATTTTTTTACAAATAGTGGACAGTGTTAAATATGATATTATGCATTTCATATTAATCTGCCATTTCTGATTTCTAATTAAATATCAAAAATAAATTAGATAGTGTTGTTTTGTTTTGGGAATGTTAATACAAACTTGGATTTTCTGATTTGTTTTAAAACAATAGTTATTGATGAGATCTATGCTATAAATAAATATTATTTACAACAAGACAAAAAGCATTTTGAATTCTTCTTTGGTAACAGATAACATTTTACTGATAAGAAATTTGCCTAAACATTGCTGAAATTTCTTCAATGGTTCTGTTTTTGGTCTCCGGTACTTTTTTCCAGATGAAAAATGAGAAAATCCCCTGAAGAACAACAAAAATAAGGAAAACATATCCTTCCATAATGACCTGCAACAAACATCATATGCATTATTACTGATAGGAATTTCTATGATTTTTAAAATAATTAATAACAATGATAAATGTTTAGTAAAACTGAACGATATTCAAATTTTTGTTGACAGACTATAAAACCTGAATTATAAGCTGCTCATTATATAAAACTAGTTAATTTTGACTTAGGTGTAAATTTTAGTGTCCTACTTAATTAAATGCAATAAAATTTGTCTTGACACACAGTGTCTAAATGATATTTCCATATTTACCATAGCGAAACAAAATCATCAAATATTCAGGGTTTTTCACCTTTTCAGTTATCAGAAATAACAGGATGGCCTCCTCTAGAAGTGGTTATAATTTTTTAAAGTGATAAAAGACAGTCTGTATCTTGAGTTTCATGGAAGGTTTTCTTAATTTAATACAAATCCAAATAAAGAGCAATAACATGTACATGATATTACATATTTTGTAATAAAAAAATTAAACAGAATTCTAGTTGCATCTGAAGTAAGCAAAAAATAAATTTTAATAAAATATTGTGATAAATTTGTAGAAAACAATTTTTAAAATTTGTAGGGTACCATGCTTATAAAATGAAGTTATTGTGAGAAAAATATAATTCTTAGATAGTCATTTTGTGTCATATTTCATCTAGTTTAAGAAAAGCAAACTTTTTTATATACTTACATGGAACCATACTAAAATTATAAAACAAAAAGCCAATATGCACATAATGATGAAAAATGAGTGTATATAGGCCTACATAAGAGTTTGATAATAATAGTTAGGTACCACATATGATTGAAAATAAATTTATATTATGTTGCATAGTGTCTTACTCATAATGAAATACATAAAAAGTAGCAACAATCTGAACAAGCCCACTTTTGTATTCACAATATACAACTTCCCCTGTCGACACTACTACGATACCTTGCCAGAGTATATCATAAGAATGTATTGTACAAGACAATGTTTAGATTATGTTCAACAGGAACATAATATAATATATATGATATAAGTTTGGAACATGATATAAGTTTGACATAATGTTCCTAATCTGATATTAAAGGCTAATCTATGTTTATGAATTCTGTTTCTCTGTTCAACTCAGGGCTGTATTTCTAAATAGGCTAAGTAGGCTGCAGCCTAGAGCGGCAAAATTAAGGGGCGGCAGATTTGAAAAAAAATTAAAATATTAAAATGAAATATTTGTGAAATACAATATTATTTTCCTTATACGAGTTTAAGTTTGTGTTATATAAATAGAGCTTTTAGGAAACACATACACTTTAATTTCCTATTTCGTTGTATGTATTACTACAAAATATGTACGAACGCCTTGTTCCTTCGCGCAACGAGCGGCGATCTACCGATTTACATTGGCAACACCCCCTGGCAGCCGGCAGCCCTGGATGGCTGGCGCGACAGCTCTCCGCTCCCCTGCCCCTCCCCACCTCTCCAACACTGGCGCTCAGCTGATAGTCACCTGACGCTGTCACGGACCGACAGACGCACCCTCTGACTCACGACTCACACATCCACAGATTACACTACACTACAGTCTACAGTGACTACACTGCGCTGTCAGTTGATGTTAGTGTTGTGCACACGGCGGCACGGTTACGCCGGTTACGGTGTTATATAAGTCGTTGACTTGTTGTATTCAGCTAGTTCAATGTTAAAGTCAACAATCAATTGTAAGTATGATTGAATCTGAATGAGACTTAGATGTAAGAGTGGAGTGAATGGAAAATTTTAGCTAACAAGTAACCATTGCAATAACATGTGGGTCGTTGTCAAATCAACTGTCCTTTCGAGGTCCCAATATATACAATTTTTAATAACTTTAATTTTAAGGGGGCGATTCACCATTGCGGTTTTAGCAACCTTTGGCCGGTCGGCTCCCATAAGCGCAATGTTAATTTCACGTTTGCAGGCTTGTCGAATTCAAATGATCATATTCCAACAGTGCTCACAAAATGTGCTCATAAAAAGTAATATTTTTTTACGGAAATCTATTGACAACTAATCAATCTAGGGTTCTCGATTTTTTAATTTCCTCTCAAAAAATCTGTTTAGCCTTCAACGGGCGGTTAAAAATCACTAATTTTTGGACTTTTTGCCAAGTCCCCTACACTATATTATTTAATATTTTCAACATTTAAAAAACGGCAATCCTAGATCACCATTTGAGGAATACACCAATACTCTAAAATTTAGGATAACTTAATTCTGTGAGCAGTGATCATTTGAATTCCACGCCCTGTTTTCATGGTCAGCTGCGTGTTAGAGCACCCCCTTAATAAAATATACTCAATTGTCGTATGTGTTATCAATGAACCAATTAAAATTTAGGATAATTACTTTACTTGCTTATTACCGCTGCTCTTGTACTTATTACTCCTTATAAACCTCATGAGTGTTACTCTCTACATCATGGAATGTTAGGTAGGTACCCTAAATCATGAGTGTTACTTGGTAGTTTTAAGGGAAAATTGTTTAAACTACAGATATTTTGGCATATTTAACATATGTTTTAGATAAGTAAGAACAGAAGTACTCTAAAACTCATTATTAAGACAAAATAAAATTTTTTGGCGAGTGAAACTCAAAGAAATTGAAAAAATCTCATAAAAATTCATGTAAGTAATACAATGTATTTGCTTGCGTTCTCACAGAAAAAAGTCCAACATTTTTCCAGATCCCCTTTTGGCTGGTATATGTGTGCCCTCCAGACCTTCTTCCTTCTTCCCATATAAAAAGAGCTTTCAAATCTCGTTTTCTCCAGGACCCCTAGGATGGCAGTTACGCAGATTACGCTCCCAAATAACTGACTATTCGGTTCTAACGTAGAGTTTTATATTTTAGGCTACTACTAGCTTCTCTACAACTACAATGAGTGATGGACGGAAGAGGCTTAGCGGTGCGGAGTACAAGAAACGGGCGAAGAAGAAACTCGAAGAACAAGAACGTGTATTGAAACAAACCAAAAGGCTAGATTTGTTCTTTAAGACGCCAGGAGAACAAGAGATTGCACCAGTACTTGAAGGACCTGCACTTGACGATTCCGTTGACGAGACGGCCGGCCAGCTGGATGACAATGTTTCAGCTGGGCCAAGCTGCTCAAATCCACCAGCCAATCTAGCAAGTTTAAACGAAGACATCATCATACCTCACGAGATCGCCACTGAAAGCCTTTCGTTGGAGCTGCTGTCACCCTGCTGTTCCAGCGAAGATCCAGCTTTCTGGGTTTTGAATGATGCAACTCGAGATTCAATCGCAAAAAATGGGTTCAAACAAAATATCGACCTGGATTTCTCAAACAGCGTCAGAGAATACAAGGATCAAAAACGATATTTATCCAAATCTCTGTTTCAACGAACATTGAAAAATGGAGAGGTTCAGGACAGAAAGTGGATGGTATTCTCAAAAAGCAAGGGTTCTGTTTATTGTGGCCCTTGTTTGGCATTCAATTTCAAAGAGAAATCCCAGTTTGATTGTAAAGACGGATTCAACGACTGGAAAAATGGTGAAAGTCGGGCCAGTCATCACGAAAACTCACCAATTCACAAGTCGGCAATCATTACTCTAAAATCACGAGAAATTGCTCTGAAACGTGTTGGCAGTATGTTAACTGAGCAGCTAGACAAAGAAACCAATTATTGGAAAAAGGTTTTGGCCAGGGTTATAGCGGCCGTTAAGGCCTTGACATCAAGAGGCCTTGCATTAAGAGGCGATGATGAAATCTTTGGATCAAACAGAAATGGAAATTTTCTTATGGCTTTAGAGCTTATCTCCGAATTCGACCCTTTTTTAGCTACTCACATTGAAAAATATGGTAATTGTGGAAGTGGTCATACAAACTATCTCTCTTCCCAAACGTGTGAAGAAGTCATTGAATTAATGGCTCAAAATGTAAGAAAAGAAATTTGTGAAGAATTGAAACAGTCAAAATATTTTTCTCTCATAGTTGATTCAACCCCAGACATGTCTCATGTAGACCAGTTGGTTCTTGCAGTCAGGTATGTTTTAAATGACGGTGTACCCTGTGAACGATTTCTTACCTTCATCCCGTCAGTTGGACATACCGCAGAGGGTATGTTTAAAAGTGTGATGAGAGAACTAGGAAATCTGGAAATAAACATTGATGACTGCCGAGGCCAATCGTACGATAATGCCTCAAATATGTCGGGGACTTACAATGGTCTTCAGGCAAAGATAAAGAGCAAAAGTCCTTTAGCTCTATTCATCCCGTGTGCGGCTCATTCTTTAAATCTGGTCGGATCATCTGCTGCTGAATCTTGTGAAGAAGCGTGCAGATTCTTCATGTTGCTTCAAGAACTTTATGTGTTTTTTTACATCTTCTACAAAACGATGGGAGTGCCTGATAGGTGTAATGGAAGATTCTTATCAGAATAATAAGACTATAAAAAGGGTGTGTCCTACACGATGGTCGGCTAGGGATGATGCATGTCAGAGCTTGCGAGAGTCTTGGGACGAAGTGTACAAGGCTTTGACAACAATTTCAAAAGACCCAACAGAAAAGGCTACAACCAGATGTGAGGCTCAAGGAATCGCTCGGAATCTAGAACGTTTTGAGACTGCATTTATGGTATGCTTCTGGAGCACTGCCCTCCATAGAATTCACAAAGTCAGTAAAACTATACAAAGTGGAACCGTTGACGTTTTGTTAGTCAGGGATTTGTATGGTTCTCTAGAGGAATATTTTGTGTCAGAAAGAAACAACTTTTCTTATTTCGAGGAATTGGGTATGAAGATAACCAAAACTGAAACATACGATTCATACGAAAAAGACACAAGCAGACAAACCAAGCGAAAAGTCTGGCCAGACGAAACCCGGAGTGAAGAAGTCAACCTGACTGGCAGAGATGACTTGAGAATTAACACATTTCTTCCAATTCTAGACTCCTTTATTTGTGAATTTAAGAGAAGAAAAGTGGCCTATAGTGACTTTGTAGATAAATTCTACTTCCTGACTCAATTGTGTGACAGCAAAACAGACATCAACATCACAGAAGAGGAACTAAGAAACAAGGCAACGAAACTTCATCAAATTTATCAAAATGACTTAGATTCCGATTTTATTGAAGAGTGCATTCACTTCCAAAAACACTGTGCGGTGGGAATGGACAATCCCTCAGATAAAACGTTGGAAGGAATTTCTACCTTTTTGAGAAAGAACTCGTTGCATGATGTTTACCCTAACTTGGACATAGCAGTACGAATTAGTTTGTGCATACCTGCAACTAATTGCGCGGGAGAACGTAGCTTTTCCTGCCTTCGAAGAGTTAAAAACTACTTACGGACAAGCATTTCTGAAAACAGGCTCAATTCACTTTCCCTCCTATGTATAGAAGCAAATTTAACAAAGAAGCTCTCTTATGAAGATTTAATTAAAGAGTTCTCAATTAAAAAGGCTCGTAAGAAAGCTCTGTAAAATGTAAATAGCCTACTGTATATACAATAAATTAGTTCTGTTAATCACACAATGAACTTGTATTAGAATGTACAAACGTTATTTTTAAATATTTCAACTCATGCTTATAATAAACCAGTTATTCAAATAATTTTGTCAACTTTAATTTCACCTTGCAAAACCATTTGATTGATTTAAATTAAACAATTTTCCAAGATTTGAAAATATTTAACAACATTCCAAGTAAGTGTAAGTCTGCAAAAAATACACATTTTCTAAAATGTGTGTTATTTGGGCTGCAGTTCCATATAGTTCCACCGGCACAATCGAATACGAACATATCGATTGTTGATCAAGCTAAAACATCGTGCCGCGGCGTTAGGTTAGGTTATTTCACGTTATTTTGTGTTTCTCGGTCGGTAAATAACGTGAAATAACCTAACCTAACCACCGCGTCGCGATATTTCCCCGTTATTTGACTAAACATTAAAAAAATTTATAATACATTAAAACTGTTACGAAATGCTTTAAAAACGCCATCCAAATTACTATTTTGTTCCTGAAAAATGCAAATTTTCCCGGGGGGGGGGGCCGGACCGCCGGACCCACTTTTGGCGGGGGGGGGGGGTGTGCTCCCCTTTTTGGGGCGGCAAATTATCTTAAGCCTATAGGCGGCAAACTGGTAAATCCGGCCCTGGTTCAACTCATAAATTTGTTTGGAATCCTGTCAAAACTTCATAGCACTTCTTAAAATTATAATAAAACCATTAATAACCTTCATCTTACCTTCAAAGGTAGAAAGCCAAGACCAACAAAGAAGTTTGCTGTCCAGTTAGTAGTGACTGCAATACTACAGGCGGTGGGACGAGCTGATTGGTTAAACAATTCATTGACAAGGAACCAAGGAATTGAGCCAGGACCAACAGCAAACATGATGACAAAGAGAAGTACGAAAGCAATGCAGAAGTATGACACCCACGCATGGTTTTTCTGCAATACACATATTATGTATGTTACAAAATACTTTGAAGATGTACATTTAATTTTTTTTACTATAATTATAATCTTTAACTTTGCTAAGCTACATAATTGTAACCCTTCAGCTAATAACCGACAGCAGAAATGTTCGTCTATAACCAATATAAACTAAACAATACAGCACAATTATTAGTAAAATGTCTGTTGTAGTTGCACAATATTCATATAAGTTTTATACAAGTAATATACACCAGTGTACTACCCCGTTTATAAATAATAGTTAATTTTCTATAGTTCATGTGCATAATATTGTTTGTTACCAAATAACAAAGAACTAAAGTCAACTGACTAGTTGTAAGTGACTCATTTTTGTACGTATCAAAATACTTTTTAATCAACTCATTTTTCATTACAGTCATTCCATGTAAAAATACCAATAAATTTGATTTTAATACCATCAATCCTTGAATTCTTTTCAGCATCCAGATCTACTATCTTGAATTGTTTAATCTGAGAGTGGCAGATTCCCAGTCTTGCTATGGGAGTTCTCATGAGCACATAAAGTTTTTGAACCCATCTATCTCCTCGAATGAACAGCTAAACAGCCATTTTAGCCCTTTCACAATCAATACATTGTAGATGGGGACCAAAGCTCCGACTACCCCACTCTTCATCAGTCATCCCACTCAACAATTTCCAATCAAAATGTCACTGCGCACCTTTATCATCTAGTTTGCCAGAAAGTTAACATCGCAAATTTTCTAACTAAAACTAAACTAAAATTTCCATGTTTTCTATAAACCAAAATATTACCAGAAATAAGAGATTTTTCTTTAAACACGAAATATAGCTATTTTGGAATGGTCTTTTTCACACATTTCTTTAAATTGGGTTATATACATTTTTTTGCCATCAAAAATTGTTGAAAAAATTTTGGTCATTAAAGGGTTAATTTATTCCTATTTTGTACTAGAATTACATAATATCTACTTTTCTCTACTGTACTTTTTCATGAGGATCATTAAAAGGAAATGTCATAAGCATGAATAAACCTTTAAAATTCCAAAATTGCTCCAAAGTGAGGAAGTTTGGAGACAAGATAAAACAGTGATAGTAAAAGATTTCAGTTTTAAGCACTGCAAAATTATAATACTGAGTTTGGTTTTCTGGATGCAGTCTTTAAGCACTTATACTATATGAGGTACCAAAGCAGAGATCAGATCACAATATATAGACTGACAAATTATTCCTAATTTGTTTGATCATTTTCTCAGATTTTATTTGATGTTTTTATACATTTTAAATATAAATTAAGCAAATATAAAAATGATGTACAGTTAGAGGTTTAGAATAAATTGCAGAAATGTATCATAAATAATTATACACATTGATGTTACAACAGCGATTCAGTACTGTAATGTGTTTTGTAATATATTTGTACATACATACTTATAACTTCTTTTTAAATAATGAAGATATTGACGTCAACAATAAGATTAACACATGAAGTGTAAAAATACTTACAACAGAAACAAGACCAAGTGTTAGAAGAATTGTGTCAATGAACATTCCTCCAAAACCAACAAGCAGTAAAGTTTTCCGCCCAGCTTTCTCCACAACTACCAGAGACACTAGTGTCATTAACACATTCACAGCTCCCATGAGCAGGGTTGCCAACTGAGCATCTCGCTCGTTGAGACTGGCCATCCTGAATATCTCGGTAGAGAAGAACATTGCCTGCAATCAACATTTATTATAATATTGTTAAATAAATTAGCTGCATTTCAATTTTACCTATATTATAGTTATTTTTACAAAACTACCAGCATTGATAAAAGATGTTAACCCTCGAGCTGGCAGTTGAAATGTCCTCAAGTGGCAGGCCATTTTGAGGTGTTTTGCAGTAGTATCGGTTTTTAATTTTTTTAAAATATAATTTGATTATAAACCTATATGTGTTATATATCATTGTTTTCACAAGAAAATTTACTTTTTATTTATGAAAATAAAAACCCCAATATATAAGAAATTTATCACTTTTTTACTAAGTTTGTTTTCAAAAAATAAAAAAGGTATGTAAAAGTGGTGGGGGTGCACCTATAAAAGACATATTGTGTGAAAAAAAAATATTTCCAAAATACCCAAAATGTTGAAAATTTTTTATAGTTTTAGAAAATGTATAGTTTACTACATTTTTTTTTATTAAAACAATTATGAAATACTCTAAACTGAAGAAAGTACAATATGGCTAAATTCTTTGCTATGGATACGACTGTGTTATAAAATTCATCAAAACCTTAATTATTACTCGAAAAATTCATAAAATACATTAAAATTAAGCCTATAAAAATAAATAAAGAAGCTTTATATCATGATCATCGCATATGAAAATGATCCTAAAGCTAACTAAAACTATCACAACACTGCACATAGCCTAGAATACAAAAGCTCACTAATATATCTTTTTACATATATTTCTTCATAACATCACAAAATAAACTGATAAAACACAATCTAAGAGAATTTATACGCATAAATAAACACACTTATTACATAAAAACACTTATTTCATTTAATAAACTTACGTTTTAGATGGACAAGAGTAACGCGACCGGGTAACAATACAACAACAATGGCCGACTGTTTACAAACAACTCTCGTTTTCAATATGTCATGCTTAAATCATGGCATACAAAACAAAACAAAATACATCGATCAAATCAGCAACTATTTCTGATTCCAGTGGTATATGAATCATTGCAGTTTAGTTCGTGTATTGATTATAACAGATGTCAAACGGGCACGTGTCAAATCGACTGATTTTCAGGCGACTGCCACTACAGAAACATTAATATCGACTGATAATCAGGCGACTGCCAGTTGTAGGGTTAATAGTTTTTAAACATGACATTAAATTAAGCGATTAACTTTGTCATGTATATATATATATATTTGTACTTTACAAAATACATAAGGTTATGTTTATTTTTAAAATTGTGAAATATATAATAACATTTCAAATAAATTTAACAGAATCAAAGTGTAATACATTAAAACAAAACAACTAGAAGCTAATTTAATTAATTATAACCAAAAAGAGAATAATAATTCATCATATAATATAATATATATATATAATAATTTTGTTTTATATAATACAGTAATCTAAAACAAAATTAAAAACTTATAAAAACAGAAAACAGTAAACAGTACACTATATTGTAAAAAATACTAATTTAAAAAAGCAATTTTCCAAGTATCACAGGTAAAGAAGAATAACACATTGACAGTCGGGTTAACACAATTTACTACTATTACAGCTGTCCTAAAGTTGGTACATAATTTGTGTTGCAGTAAAGGTGTAAACTCAATAAAAATATTTTATTTCAACAAGTTCCTAACACAAATCTGTCATTACAAGTCAGCTGAGCTTCTACTGAAATTGTTTTCATAGACTTCACACATTTGATATAAAGTGGTTGCACAAAACAATTGTATGGCACATCATACTCAATTGAGGGTCTCATTTTAAACTTTCAGTGTAGGAGGATGGGATGTGATATGAACTTTAAACTAACTAGACTGGGTACTGACTGAATGGAGGTACATCCAGATACCACCATGGCTATGCTAGACCTGTCTCTATTGATTGGCTGGCTATGGTGAAAACATAATCTATTTTTTGGATAAATCATAAATAATAATCCATTTTTCAGTTTTATGTGGCTTATTGCTTTTTTATTTGTTACTTAGTTCATCTATTAAAATTATACTCGTTAATGCGAAAGAGTGTGAAGATATTTGAATGTTTGATACTCAGTCACACTAAATTAAATGGACAGATACAGATCAAATTGGTATCTGTATTGCTTAGACACAAGAATCAAACACAGACATATTTTATTCTGAAATGTGTGCTCTTAATACTCTTAAATGTAATTTAAAGAAAATTTCATTACTGTAACGATAGGAAATACTTTAACAGAACTTTGTACCTTGATTCACCAGGCACTAACATGACTCATCGAACCATTCGCTCTGTGACTACAATTTTGAGAAATATGCGAGCGCAGTGAGTCCACAATAATAAGAAATGGAATCATAAAGCAATACATCAGACACAAAATGCAATTAAAGTAAAAAAAATGTATATTTATAAACAAAGCCAAACTTCATATCCAAGTTAATGTTTACATCAGAGGGAAATAGTTCTATCCTTGTCCATTAATCAAAATTATGTGTGAATATACTGGTATAGTTCAGCATTAGTTAAGCTCCATAAATTATTGTAATAACTTACCGCATTGATTCCGGACAGTTGTTGAGCTATCATAATGACCATTGCAATCATTAGAGGGATGCGTAGTGAGGGATTGATAAACATTTCCTTTAAGGTCACTTTTGGCACGAGTTTTATTTGTTCGTTTTCTGCTTTCATTTCTTCCATTTCATCTTGCACTTCAATGGTACCTCTGAACCATGATAAAGCTAAAAATCACAAAAAGAATGTATTTGATTATGATTATTATAATATTGTAATGCAAATAACTCCTTACGTAAGTTCATCCATTACTGAAATTACTGTAGATCGGAAAGTTTTTCAATCATGTGTTTCCTCTAGAAAGTCCTTTACAGGCTTTATTTATAATAGAAATACTAATTTTTATTAATTTATAGTTTAATTAATGTTTTAATTGAAAAATATAATGGAATAAAGTGTACAGCAGTTTGGAGTGCAAACACAAGGATGGTGATGAGTTTTTAAGTCACATTGTGAGCAGTGATGAAATATGAATACCGTATTACATCCCAGGGACTAAACAACAACCCAATGAGCAGCATCATTCAATCTCCTATGTAAAACCACAAAAGTTCAAGCAAGAACTTCAACATGGAAAATTATGGCAACTGTTTTTGGAGCAGAAAGGCATTCTTCTGACAGACTTTCTACCAGGAGAAATGATAACGAATACTGAGAACTATATTAACATTAGTGAGGTTAACAAAAAGTAGAGGAAAACTTTAATAAAGTATAGGCATGCCATTCAAAATCACTGGAGAGGGCTGCTCTTTAGCATTTTTACTCTCCGTTAAAATAATGCTTTGTCTCACATTGCAGCAAGAAAAGGTAACAGAAAGCCGTCAGAAAGTGATTATTCAATATTATCCATTAACAATGAATTACCAATGGATTACTTGAACCATATTCAAATAGTTCTCTAAGGGAAGGGAAACCTTGTTTGAGTTGCCTCGTTTGAAACCTTGTAGTATCAGTCCACAGCTGACGTGTTGAAAGAAACTGTTTAAACTGGTGTAATGGTTAATCAGCAGAGTTCTTCAATGAGAGAAACTCAAAGCTGATTGGTTGTATGGCTTAAAAAATGTTTAACCCTTCAACATGGTTTCATGTGAACAATGAGTTTGAGCTACGTTTGAGTGAAGACAGTGTTCAATACAATAGCTGATAGATTGCAGTCAGAACTATTTCAATCAGTTATTTGTCATCATAACTCAATCAGTCATATCATGAATACAGTTTTGTTTGTTTTATTCAGCTGGCTTTTTAACCAATCACATAATTTATATCAGCTGATAGTTTCAACATTACAGAACACAATGTTCACTGCTGTAAACCATTCTAAGGAATGGTTTATGTTCACATTATTTTTCACTATACAGTATAGTATTAAATAAATATGTATTGACTGCCTTAGTTAGTACAGTTTTATAGTAAGATTCTAAATATTTTGTTAAATGTACAATAAGTACAAAGTAGCATGCCACAAGTGTTGTAGTTGGGTGGGCTATGTAAGCCTAGCCTAAGCTGTACTGGCCATAAGATGGCAAATGTTATTTGTTAATTCAGTTGGTGTGGTTCTGTCCGTTATAACTACTATACTCTTACCTATACAAATCAGTCTTTTACAGTACATGGATTCATTCTCTATTTTGATATGACGTCCAATAATGTGACTGTAAAATGTATTAGATATGGTTGCTAAACATTCTAATTGTTTACTATTTGAGCCAGTTTATACTTGTGGGCTTCTCAATATCACAATTAAAGTGAATAGTTAAAAGGATTCTATTTTGATAACTTTATAAGCCTGCTGCATGTGATCATAAAAGGATGGTATTAGCATGAGATTTGTGTCATCTGCAACAACTGCATTTGTAGAGTTACCCTATAATTTAATTGTTTTCAGTTGTTTGTAGAGAAATTGTAACATATTGTAAGAAGTTAATATATAACCATTATAGCAACACAATTTATGGTATTTAAAAATATAAAAAGAAACACTGGGGAGTTAAGGGTGGAAAAACCAACTGAAACCAGAAATGCATGAACGAAAACTAAATGCTAATTGAACCTCAAGCTAAAACAAGATTCTGAATCACCAGAACTGACCTAAATTTGTTAGATCCAGAAGGTGTGGCTTTCTTATATGAAATAACATTTTTATTTAATTACTTCTGAAGCATTAAATTGTTAGTTTCTTCCATATTACTTTTCTTAGTTCAGAGATTGTTTTTGACGATGGAAGGATTGTGAATGAAACAGGATTTTTCCAGACATTTGCCATTGTTCAGTGAAACAAAAAATTAGTAACACTATGTTTTACTGATCTGCAGATCTGATCTCTTCTTCAGGTAAATACTACCCTAACACATAATTACAAACTAGGTTAAAATAAACAAATCATACCAGAGCATTGTGACACGCCTATGTCAGGAATCACAACCACCATGTTGTGTGTCAACTACACTAAATCTAAAATATGCACTGAGGAAGAGATCAGATTGCAGATCTTGAAACATAGTGTTACTGATTTTTTATTTCACGGAACGATGGCAAATGTCTAGAAAAAATCATATTACTTTATTAGTTAGTTTGAAACATTACCTCTACGTGCCTCCAGTTCTTGCGATTTTCCAGACAAAAGGTACTTGGGTGACTCTGGGCAAACAGGTAGAGCAAAGACCATGAAGATTGCAGGAACAGCAGTTGCAGCCAGCAACATGGGCCAGAGGTCAACAGTGCCCAAGACAGAACCGAGACCCAGAATTTGAGAGATGAGGATGGATATGGTTAAGACCAACTGGTAAGTGGTACCAACCTAGAACAATTTGTTTGCTAATTTAAAGTGAGGATACAAAAGTTATAGTTCAAAAAAGATGAGTAGTTCATCACATGTGGCTGGGCACTTTAGAAAGAGTTAAATGGCTGCTCTTGAAGTTTCATGTACCGTAATACTTTGTGTGAGTCCATATGTTTGCTTTATTTGTTACACAATATGGTTGGGATGGATATCGAATATAAGATGAATATATCATGTGTTTGTTTTGTGACTTATATTTTTGTCAGTTATGATCTATAACGGTTGAAAGTTGATCAAGGTTAGATGTTTATTATTCAAAACTGATTTAAAATATAAGGAATGTATCTCACAAAACAAACATGGATGATCTTTGCCTTAGATTTGACCTCTCCCACTCACATTGGATAAGAAATTAAGTCACTACAAGGGTTCAGACCAAGCGTTATAAGGTGTATTTTTGCTTAGTGTGGCCACCGATTTAAGCAACCTCTTGCAGCAGTCGTTGGAACTGCTAGTATAAGTGTCCCTGATGTCGAAACGATACAGAGTTAGTTTTGAATGTCTTTGATTTATTTTGGATCTCTTCTGACAGAAGTTGACTCTAGGTTTCAGGAGTCAAGTTTGTGAAAGTTTCAGATGCAGCTCTAAGCATAAGGTGAAATGGAGCTAAACTCAACATTTGCATTGATTGCCACCAAAGCTATGTCACAGGTATTACTAGGCTATAACTTCTAGCAACAGATCTAATGGTTATTACATATTTAAAAACTTAAATGTCCATATTATACAACTTTTTACTGTTATGCAATGCACTATTAGAGTTACAATCAGTTTACAGAATTACAATAAAGGTAATCATAAAAATGAAAAGTTATTTTACCGCTCCTCTAAGATGGACTGGTGAAATCTCTGCCAAGTACATCGGAGCCAATCCAGCATTCAGACCTGAGTTTATACCGATGAAAAACCGTCCAGCAATAATCATCTCGTATGAGTTGGCGCTTTTTGAAAATCCTGCAAAATTATTAAAAAATCTCAAGATTAACTATATTGAGATTGTGCTACACTGTTTTAACTTCTAAATAAATAATATGTTCATTATTATTATTAAAAAATTAAAAGTTAGATTCATATAAACTCTAACTTATTTTCTGAATTATTTTTAACAAGTTCTTCTGATTCTGACTCCAATTAAGTTTGCTAAATACTCAGATCACTTCAGTGTCAGCAAATGCAGGGTTTAAAATATTACACATCAATAAAAATGTGAAAAATTGTGAAAATTGAAAATTTTTATGTGGAAAAGTCAATGACATTACCCATTTTGGTACAAGATGAATGCTCCAAGAACTGAGCATATTATAAAATGTGCAGATTTTTCATTCTCTTAGAAGAAGAACCATATCTTCAACAATGTCCCGGAAATTTTGTTACAAGGATGATTGCAATTGGCAGATTTTATTAAATCTACACAAAACTATTTATCCTACACATTTATATTTATGATCAGAATGTTTGTGCTAAAATTATTTATTAGAGAACATAGGCTTAGGTATAAAAAATTAATAAAACATTAAAACATTAAACCTTAAAATATTTATTGTTTATTAATTGGAGGAAAAGAAAAAACAAATTAACTAAACAAAATAAAAAATTAAATTTAGATTTATGTTATGTTATTTAAAGTAGTAAATATATAGTCTATGTCATATTTTACAGAAAATATTTTGTAGTTTTTAAATAATTTAAGTGAACATGAAGATTTAATTTCATAATATAGTTAAATATGTGCTTAAAATTCAAAATATATAACAGTTATTCAATGTTATGAAGAATACAAACACATACATTAATTTTAGCAAAAGTGAACATCTTTTTCTAATTTGTGTTACAAAAATATTTGCAAACAGTTTTATTATGCAAGTATAAAATTTATTGTAATATTTTTATGAATAACACATTTCTCATATAATTTACAAAAAATTGGTATGCGAAAAAAATAAATTTTCTGTTGGATAATTATAACCTTTTAAAAATAATATTTATATTCTTTTAATATATTACATGTATGGGAAGTACTGTAAAAATGAAAATTTCAAAAAATAGAACTGATATTTCAACTTTTAGTCTTATAACATAAAAATATGTTAAATTTCATTTAGTAAAATATTCTGAGACTAATCTCACAGTACAGATTTTTTATAAAAAATAAAAATACCATTTCTTATTATTGACAAGTAATAATTAAACAATAAGAAAAGAAACAATCTAATAGTAGTATTGGCCAGTCTCTGAAACAGAGCTTAACACAATAACAAATCAAATAATTGCAAACATTTTGGTTGCTGTACAATCTGATTGAGAAAATAAACCTACTAACGAGGTAAAATCTCAGTACCTTAAATGTTATAGAATCCCTTCTTTTGATTGTTATCAAAATTAAAGTGCTTTCTTCATTCTAATATATTAAACTTATTGACATTGGGATTGATACAGTATCTTTGTTTCCAGAATAATACAGTGATTTTTATGAGCTGTAATATTAGGAATGTTATACATTATGTTATTAATTATGTTACGAATTTTAGAAATTTTTATAAATTTACTGGGTATAGGGAAGAAGCCAAAGAAGTGGTTTGTGCTTGCTTCACAGAAATATTTTGAGCGAAGGCTTGAGTAACACATCTTGATAAAATGCATCATAAATAACAACTTTGTCGGTTAAGGAACACATGAATGAGTGCTAATATACGTACAACTCATGTTAGTTCAAAATTTATTAAAATTACAAAAACGCACAATATAGATATGACTATACAGATCAGAGTTACATATACTTGTACATCAATGTTATATAAAAATTCAACTTTAAGTACTTTCTTCCTTTGTACAATGGTTTTCTAATTTCTGTTTTATACTACAACATTTTAAAAATCTATAGAAAAAGAAATGTTTGAAAATAAAAGTACATCCAAAATGTTCATTGTTGAGAAACACAATCTGGTTTGTTTACAATTAGCATCCCATGTTGATGGATATAAACTCCAGTTACTTATACACTACATCTCTCTTTTTTCAATTTTTTTTCAGACATATCTGTCGACATATGTGTGCTTGATGGGAGAAAAAACATATTAAAATCATTAAAATTGGTTCAAATGTTTAAAATTTGATAGTAGATATTGATTGTATCTACATAATGGATTTACAAGCAAAATCATATGGAAACCTGATGATAAATTTCATTCTCTCCTTAAGAAATCATAATTTATTTCCGCAGGATGAAAATATTGTTGAACTTTTAGTGAAGTTGATCTATTTTGCTTAGTTATTTACGTACAAAAATACTGACTGTTTTCGTTATTTACGTATAAATCAGTCCACTCTTTTTACAAACCTGATCCATTAGAATGAGCAACATGGAACCTTGCTGTGGTAATATAAACACTGAACCTGTCAACCTTGATAGCCTTGAGTGCTTGAATTGTGAATTTCTTACAGATCTCATTTTATTTTAGAATAACAGTTTTTGGTAACCATCCAAGAACACAGAGGCTCTATTAAACTGAAAATAATTTAATTCTGTAGTGGATCAAGGGCTAAGGGGCTAAAAGCTAAAATTTGAGGCTAGATATGGCACAAAACGCCGACTAATTACTTGAAAAGTAACAGCTTCAACACATTGACTGTGGTGGACGCACCTCGCGATTACCCAATTGTCCTACAGTCTGTACATGACTGTGTCGTAGTTAAGGTGTTAACTACCTAGTTTGTTAAATACCTACATATTATTATAATGATGATACAAACTATTCTTTTTTTTTATTGTAATTATTATTAATAAAAACATAGGACTAAAAATATTGATAGAACATTTTTATTACCTTGAAGTAAAGCAGCCACAAAGACAAAGACATTGTTCCAGAGTAAACCACCCTTACGCCCAAAGGTATTGGCGACGTAGCCCACAAGAGTCCCACCAATCATGCCTCCCACACAGAAGATGGACACTGCAATAGCCCAGATCATTGTCACAGACTCCTGCGAGATCTCTGCTACTGTTGTAGTTCCGCCTGTCCGATTTGCCATTACATTTCTGATGAAATCTTCAATCAACTGAATACACAAAATGACATTGTTAAATTATATACTCGATTGAAACAATACTTAACTCATAATATATATATATATATATATATATATATACTTTTCTTTATACAGTGAATCAACAAGTTACAAAACCAAACTTAATCACATAGACGAAAATAAAGAAAGACAATATTTCTTCCTGTATCATTAGAGAAAAAATATATATTTTATGTTGGGCTAGTAATTTAAGAGACATTTTAATAGATCCAATGCTAAATAATGTATATAAAGCTGTTGATATGATACATGCAATGTTGAAAATTATTTTTATTGGAGATTTTAAATGCTAATATCTGTTTTGAATGTAAAACTATCAGAAATTAGGTAGACATCAATTTTTAGAAGTAGTGCAGTGATGTCACTTCTGGCACTCAAATCCAAATTTGTTTGTCCTTGTGCAAATTTTCCAATACACCCTTATCAATTTACTAACACTATTTGTGTTTTAAGTATAGTTTTTACCAAGAACAAACAGCAAATTTCTAGCCTTTTACTATAATCAGTTGCGTAGGAGGGGGTCCAGGTTCCTCCCCAAACCATATAGAAATTGTAAAACGTCTTTACATGTAAATGGTTTAAAAATCTTTTGAATAAATAACTTGACATTGCTTGAGTATTTAATACTCATTTATTTTCTGCTATCCCTATTATTCCTGCAAAGTCCAGAGTAAAATAAGATTATCCAAATTTGTTAGAGGATGTTTCATATCTGCTGGTCAGTAAGATCTGCATGGAAAGTCAGAAGTACTCAGCTAGTTACCAGCACTCACAATATTAAATTCTCAAAAACATGAGGAAATTTCGCTCTAAGAAAATCTAAAGTGTAACTCTACTTTCAAAACTTTGAACACAGACTTAAAACATTTAAAGAGATTTAAAAATATATAAAAAACAAAATTTATCTTTAATTGCTTACAGTATATAAAAAGGGGTTTACCGTACTTTTAGTCTATATTTTGCTACAGCTGAGATAGGCATTTTGTACAAATGTATATAGTTGCCATCCTGAAAATGTGTAACGGATAGAGATGGGTATGTATAAACCCACGAATAAATATGCATGGGGGAGGTCTGTCCAGGAGTGATACCCAATTTGCATTGTATAAAAACACATCTAGTTTTTCTTTAAATCGACAGAATTTCCCTTAAGATATAAATCAATTATCAGGCACATTAGTTTTGGTATTGGTCGAAATGTGAGTATATCAAAAGGTTTAAAAATAAGAAATGATTATATTTCTCTTATCTTGACACACTTAAAACCAATCATCAGATTCTTAAATAAATGTTAAATCAGTGTTAGCTAATCATATACTAATCAACTATTCAGCTGAAAATAACACTTTCAGTTTCTTTATCTAGTCATTTGACAGTGATTCAACAATTCTTGTGTAAGATTGTTGCATTTAATTGTGTCAAGTAAAGAAAAATTTCATCTGAGAAAAATATTATCATTATGTTATTACAGGCCATTAATATCAAAATACAGGGTGATTCAAAACTAAACGGCAATCTCTCGGGAGCTTATTCTATAGCTAAAAACAAGTAAAAAAGTTCATATAACCATATGCCCGGAAAACGCTTCGTTAGCGTGTTACGCCTAGCGAAAGATTTCGCCCGGATTTCAGAACCCTTGGTGAAGTCAGGCCGTATAAAAATGGTAAAGGTAGTTACAAAGATACAAATACGATTGTTTTTTTATGTTTTTATATCTGACAAATTTATTAAAATTCGTCCCAGAGCTGTAAATGCAATACTTTCAGAGATATCTTACGTAAAACACAAGAATTGGTGCAAAGAAATAACACATTTTTGTGTTTAACGTAAGATTACTTCCATAAATGTTAAATAAAGGTCATTTTTTTCTTAAACAGATTTGTAGAACATTTAATTCTGAAAAGATTCATGTGAATTACTTAGGAAAAAAATTAATAATAGGTATTGAAAAATTTAGCTTTAATTTTAAAATAAAAACAGACGCACAAAAATGCATATTCTTATCTGCATAAAATATTAACTAATGTTTAGGTTGTGAGTAACAGCTGATCATTTATTCAACACTTTTTATCGTCATATTTTTCTTTGCAAAGGTTGGCAATATCAGCTGATCAACAATTAAGTTCATGAAATAATATTTGAATACCTTTATGGAGGTTTTTGTATTGTGGCGTGCAGTGAAGATTGTATTTTGTGAGATCCTGTGATTATTTGGAAATATTTTATACAAGTGTATAAAATATTTTATTAAATATTTATTTTTAAAAATATTTTATTAAATATTTTTATAAAAGTGTATGTAATTATCTTAGTAAATTTAATGGCAGATAATGTAAATGGTATTATGTATTCGTTTGAAGAGTATACGGACATGATACTGATTTACGGCAAAGTTAACAAGAATGGTTTAGCTGCAGTTCAGGAATATCGTGATACTTTTCCACATCGAAGAACACCTGATCACAAAACATTTGAAGCTGTGGAGAGACGACTTAGAGAAACTGGTAGCTTTAAACCGAAGCGAATAGATACTGGTCGTCAACGTAGCGCAAGGAACTATAATAATGAACAAGCAATAATAAATGCTGTAGAATTATCACCAACCACAAGCACCAGACGATTATCACGTCAGTTAAATATTTGCCAGTCAAGCGTATTTATGGCGGACACTTCATGAAGCACAGTTGTACCCATTCCATATAACACGTGTTCAAGACTTATTACCGCAAGATCTTAATAAACGGAAGATGTTCTGCCGCTGGTTAAGAAGAAATTGTTTACGACATCAGTATTTTCTTCGGCGTATTCTCGTTACTGATGAAATCCTGTTTTACTAGAAATGGAATTGTAAAATTTTCGTAATACCCATACTTGGGCGTACGACAACCCACATGAAACTGCGACGAGGCATTTTCAACATACATTTTCAGTCAATGTTATGGCTTGGTGTTCTGGGTGATAATTTGATTGGTCCATTTTTCCTCCCTAATCGACTTAATTGGAGTAGCGTACTTAATTTTTTTAAGAACAAACCTGCCTACCCTCTTGGAAGATATTCCTGTTCAAAACAGAATAAATGCATGGTTTATGCACGACGGAGCACCTCCACAATTTTTCTAATGATGTGAAAAACTATTTAAATGATACATACGGTAGACAATGGATTGGTCGAAATGGACCAGTAAAATGGCCACCACGTTCTCCTGACCTCACCCCCAGCAGACTTTTTCTTATGGGGTTTGGATGAAGTCAATTGTTTATTCAAAACGGATTAACACCATAGAGGAGTTACGTAATCGCATTACAGAGGCGGCAGAAACTATCAAGAATGCTCCAAACGTTATGAAAACGCGCTAGAAAAGAGTGGATTCGTCGTGCGAAAAAACGTGCATTGCTAACAATGGAGGACACTTGAGCAACTATTATAAGGTGATTATTACAGTTTTATAAAGGTAAATACATTTTATGTTAATGTTCAGCCTAGAATAAATGATCAGCTGTTACTCACAACCTAAACATTAGTTAATATTTTATGCAGATAAGAATATGCATTTTTGTGCGTCTGTTTTATTTTTAAATAAAGCTAAATTTTCAATACCTATTATTAATTTTTTTTCCTAAGTAATTCACATGAATCTTTTCAGAATTAAATGTTCTACAAATCTGTTTAAGAAAAAAATGACCTTTATTTAACATTTATGGAAGTAATCTTACGTTAAACACAAAAATGTGTTATTTCTTTGCACCAATTCTTGTGTTTTACGTAAGATATCTCTGAAAGTATTGCATTTACAGCTCTGGGACGAATTTTAATAAATTTTGTCAGATATAAAAACATAAAAAAACAATCGTATTTGTATCTTTGTAACTACCTTTACCATTTTTATACGGCCTGACTTCACCAAGGGTTCTGAAATCCGGGCGAAATCTTTCGCTAGGCGTAACTCGCTAACGAAGCGTTTCCGGGCATATGGTTATATGAACTTTTTTACTTGTTTTTAGCTATAGAATAAGCTCTCGAGAGATTGCCGTTTAGTTTTGAATCACTCTGTATAATTAATTATTAAAAGAGGCTTTGTTTTTACTTAAGTGTTGTGTACAATTTGTAAAAGAATTTCAAAGTCCAGGAAACAATTTGTAAAATATTCATCTTATTGACAAAGATTAATTATTTCCAATAAAACATAAAAGAAAAATAAAAAAATTGGCAATTTTAAAGAATTTTATTTAAAACATAAATAAATAAAAGTGCCTTTATTTCTTAAGCGTTTCTTAGTACATAACTGTTTTTAAGAAAACTTGTGGTAAGTGGCATATGCCTAATAACTACTTAACAACTACATAACAATAACATACATTAAAACTCACATACTATAACAAAGATTACAAAACCAGTTAAGACGCTATAACTTAAATATTTTAAGGCAAGTCAAATACAGAAATGGAAATTACGTAAATAAAATATATAAAAGTTCTAAAACCTAAAAACTAATAAAAAAAATCACCACTTAATATGCAAATCTTGTATTAACATCTTAGTTGCTGCTGTTGTATATTTTATCATTTTCTTTTTAAACACGCTAACAGTATAAGATTTTATGGTGTCAGGGAGGTCATTATACAAAATTGGGCCCAAAGTAGGTGACACTTCTCTTCCCAACCTCAAGTCGCACTTGAGGAAAGTGAAGATCTCTTCCCAATACATTGTGTCCGAGATACTGAGGCTCTCCAAGACATAGAACTTTGACAGACATGCAGTTTGTCAGGACCCTGCATACGTCTTCCACTAGGGCCAACCCGACTTACTCTCTAAAGGGGGATACATTTTCCTGCTGATTCAGGCAAAAAATGAACTTAACGGCCGAGTTTTGCACTTTTTGAATTCTACAAGCATCCCCCCTTGAGATACTATTTCTGTATGCAGGGTAGCAGTAGTAAAACACTGACAATATAAGTAACTGCATGATCTGCAGCTTTGCGGACTCTGGCAGCATATTTATAAATCCATACAGACCTCCCAGTCTACCCAAGGCACACTGTGTAGCATATGTTACGGGGTCACTAAAAGTGAGGCCTATGTATAACAAATTAGCTATAAAACAAGTTGAAATTTGTTTTGATTCTGTTCATTTTATTATACCTTTTGCGGAGCATTGACAACTCCTGTGTTGTAGCCATGCTGGAAGGAGGAGCCCACAGCCGCTGCTGCAATGGCAAACACCAGTCGTCCATTCAATCCCTGCAACATAGTAAACACAGTTTATCTATACTGTTTTAAACACAGTTGTTGTTTCTTTGTCTACTGGTTTTTTTTAGACAATCTTGCCTGATTTAATTATTATAACCCAATATAAATTTCAAGATTGTTAATTATTTGTATAAACTAAACACAATTAGTGTTGCCTTTACAGGCTATTAAAAAGACAGAATAAACGCAAAGTATATACACAGTTAAAATGAATATTTCTGTACCTTTACTGTACCTGTCAATGTTATATTAGTTTACAAAGTACCTCGGCTGTGCTAACATTAACAAGGGACTATTATATACATCACCATCCTCTTTACCTACCTCTTTACCTATCTTTACCAACCTCTCGACACAATAGGACCAAATTACACTTTTACTGAGCATTTTTCAAGTAAGTATAATAAACAGATTATAAATCTATATATGAGTAATGAACTAAGATTAGAGAATGGAATAAATAGAGTTCTGGAAGTACATTATTTTTACAATATACATTTTCATATTTTGACCATGTGACTCATTAACTGATTTTTACTCAAATGTACTAGTTTTGATTTAAGTATAAAATACAATTAATCAAATGTTTATAACATTATGTAATCAATATCAACGTCATCTTAGATCCCTGCATGCAACAATTTTGAATATGGTTTTAAACTGAAATTTGGCCATTTCAGATTGAATTGTAATTCAATGTAATCATATCATCATGATGTTTCAATAAGGACAAGTAATGTAACAGATTTTGTTGTTGGAATCGAGGACACAAACGTCAATCAGTTTCAAATCAAGTCAAAACCTACCCATGTTTTCTACGGAGGTACTATCATTTTATAATACTACTTACTCACAGGAAAATTAAGCTAAAATTGTAAAACAAGCTGTAGTGGTTACGGTACTTCACAAAACTGAAACTTATAAAGTAGGTTTATTAGTTAATCCTGGTCTGACACTAGGGTTGACACTAATTACCAGTAGGAAACATCAAATACATAAAGTATTTTAAGGAGAATATGGGTAGAGTAAGTGTATTGGGATGTTGTGATGATACCAATTAATCACAGTACTTTCATTGAATTGGATAATTTTCATTGATTAATTATCAATTAGTAATTGGATAATTTCATCCAAAATGAATAATCTTAGGAACCATGACAATGATGGGAATACTATAGTTTTATTTGGGAGTTTGAACCAAAGTATTTCCACAGACTAGCAACACTGTATGCCTCAGTTTTGAAATGAATTAAAAACAACTTTACTCTTGTTTTGTACATTGAGTGGTTTCATTATATTGGATGTGCTGATATGCAGTGGTTGAACTTTGCCAACCACCAATTTAGAAGTTAGTTAGCAAATTGTTTAAGTTAATTAAAAATAAGTAATTAAAATTGTTTAAATACATTGAAGTTTAATGTATTTCCTGTTCATCAATTACAGTTGGATTGGAAAATTAAAGGATCAATAGATTATCATAATAAATGTATCGAAGATATTGAAAAAATTCACTGGATTTGATGCTTTGCCAATCATTCTAATGGTAAAGATAATTTTAAAAATAAAACTTTTTAAATTGACTTATACCAGTGATTAAAAAATTAGTATTTATGCTGATTTTTACCTGATGTTAGCATCTTATTTATAATTATTGTATTACTGAAAAATCAACCTCTTTAGCCGTTATCTACAAATATTTTCTAAAAAGCAAGAAAACAATATTGTTAAAATTTAGAGCTGAGCTGCTTGTAAATTAATTAACCGAAGATAACAAAGCTTGTGAGAGTGCCTGCGTTGAAGATAAACACCAGTTTAGCCTAATAACAGATAAAGCTTAAAAATTATCGTAATCCTAACTGAAGTAATACCCTTTCATGACTACATTATCTACAATTTTCTATTTAAACTTCATTTATCAACAACAACAAAAATAATTAAATTTCTCAAAATGATGGTGTGTTCCAAAAATAATATTAGAGACAAAAAAACAATTTTGCAAATGTTTGTTCAACAATTACCTAATAATAAATCAATACAATATTATATTAATAATAGGTACAACTATCAATAATATAAAATTAGCGAAAGCGAAACTATAAATATATGCCAGCTTTCATTCAAATAAGAATTGTAAAAAGTTCTGTTTTTATTTAAGAGCTCTGTTTTTAGAATAGTTTTACTTATTTCTAGACCATAATTTTCACTTTCAGGTAAAGTGCTGTTATTCATTCAGCCAATTTGTGCTGATGGATATTTTTAGACTTTTATTACAATTATATACTAGCAAACCATTACCACCAGAAACGGCATAAGTATAGTATGTTAGAATATGGAAGATTAGGAGCTCAATATAACCTGGTAAACGCTGTTCCAAAGAAGAGTTTAGCTACCAGAGAGTAAATTCAATTTCAAACTGATAAACACTAGATATTGTATATTATAACAGGAGATAAGAAAAAGACCAAAGTACTAGCCGAGCTTATAAAGAGTTTTCGACTAAAAGTCCATGATGCCTTTTTGAATGCCATACATCAACCAAGCCGCTTTAATGAGTTTTGCCTGAGTAAAGATTTAAATAATAGCGTGATCTCTCAGTCACACACCAGGTTATCAAAAGTTGTCAGTTTGTAATAAGACATCCTCTCACTAAAATTCACTGAGTACTTCCACTCAGTCAAGTCAACAAAGCAATCCCCATAGACTATCACAAACTAACTTGAGGTGAAAAGGAACTAAAACTGAGGATTGGTGTTAACTCTGCATAGATACAAAGCTCAATGATACTCATTTATTACTGGTAAAGATTACATACATTGTCACATTGAAAACACAACATTTCAATTTTAAGAGTAATGCAATCCTCCGGTTCGCCCAGATCTTTAAAAGATGCAATACATTAAATAAATAAAAAATCAATTAAAACAAATCAATTAATTACTTAAAAACTAATTACAACACAGATAAAAGAATTTCCCAAGATCAACAATGATTGTTTAATTCATGATTAATCCCAAAAAACTCATCCACTTCATAAAATGGGTGTTCCAAAAGGAAAAAGCCAATTTGTCTTTTTAAAATACCACTTGGCAGTGATCTTAATCTATTTGGCAATGCATTCCATAATTTGGGTCCAAGAGATAATGTTGCTAATGAATATTGTTTGAAAGTCAGTTTTTTTGTTACAATATTGTTTGCGCCCCTTGTATTATATTGGTGGATGTTTTTATGTTAAGTTGTTTGTCGTAGCCATATAAAGCAACAGTTTATACACAACTAAACAAGGGACTGTCATAATATGAAGTTCTTGAAATTTTTGTTTACATGAATCCTTATAGCCAATACCAGAAATATAATGTACTGTTTTTTTTTTTGTATTAATACAATTTTATTAATGTACTTTTTAAATGTATTTCCCCATATTTGAATACCATAAACCAACTGAGAGTAAAAAAAATGCATAATATAACATTTTAAGAGCTTTTTCATTGCAAAATTCAGACGGTTTTCTCATCATAAATATTGCTTTAGATAACTTTAAACAGAGAGTAGTTATATGGTCATTCCAATTTAAATTTTTGTTCATAATCAATCCGAGAAATTTTGTAGAATCTTACATTGGTATTACTAAATTGTCAACTGCTATTTGAATTTCAAAGAAAGATTTTTTTTTTTAAGTAAAATTTACAGCTGTTGATTTATTTGCATTTACTGTTAAAAAGTTTTCATTAAAGTATTGCACTATATTATTAATTTGTATATTTGTTATGATTTCTAAATCCTCCAAAGATTTGTTTTTATATAGTATAGATGTGTCATTTGCACATAAAATTGTCTTGTTAGGATTACTTATATTACCAATGTCATTAATATATATATATATATATATATATATATATATATATATATATATATATATATATATTAAACATAGTAATGGACCAAGAACGAAACCCTGAGGCCAACCCCACTTAATGTCTGCTCTTTTAGGTGTGACTTTAGCCTGATAATTTTTTTATACTGACAAACTGTTTCCGACAGACTAAGTAAGATTTCAGTAAATCATGAAGTGTCCCTCTTATTCCATAGTTTTCTAATTTATCAAGCAAAATATTTATATTTACACAGTCAAAAGCTTTTTGTAAATTCAGAAACACACTGCAAATATGATCACCATTTATTATTCCTTTCATTAAGAAATTTGATTGTGGCTGACAAAGTGGATTTTCCCCTTGTGAATCCATGTTGATTTACAAAAAGTATGCTCTTAGCTTTCTAAAAAATCAATTGACCTATTACAAATAGATTTCTCAAAAACTTTAGAAATAACAGGAAGAAGTGCAACTGGTCTACAAGCTACTCTGAATTTGTTTACCAACCAATACTCATGTACCAATTTCAAGTTATAGAACAATGTTTATACAAACCTTACCCTGATGAAATAGATCTTTATTTTTTAAATAGTTACATTCCAATTTAGAAAATATAAAATTTTAAAATATTTAAAATATAAAATTCAGGCTATATTTGCTGATTAATCGGTGGTGTTATTTAAAAATGTTTGATATTAAATTCCGGCATAGTGACCATCACCACCCACATGCTCATTTGTACTAATTAATTATTTATTTTTCAAATGTATTCAAATAATTGGTTTAACATGGAAAACTGTAATAATTCAATTATTTCAGATACCTTATAGCATATACTTTAAAATGTGTTATTTAAAAATGTTTGATATTAAATTCCGGCATAGCGACCATCACCAGCCACATGCTCATTTGTACTAATTAATTATTTATTTTTCAAATGTATTCAAATAATTGGTTTAACATGGAAAACTGTAATAATTCAATTATTTCAGATACCTTATAGCATATACTTTAAATTCTGTTTTGCATTTCATTTCTAAGAATTGCAATGTACGTAAACTGGTTGTTTAAAGAAATAATATTGCACGTTGAATAATGATTAAATACAGTATTAAACTTTGCAAATACAGTAATTAAAATTTTAATAAACTTTGCATTTTCAATTAAAGTCAAGCTTGTAAGATGTGCAAATTTTCTTCTTAGATAACACGAATATGTTACATATTCTATCCACAGAATGTGATACCTGAGGGATCATGGAACTTCACCAATCCAAATAAAATGCCTAATATTTTCTTGATATGTGTAAGATTATTAAAAACAAAGCCCAATTTTACTGCTGATATTATGGTATACTACTAGGTATATAGCTCTAGACCCAAAACATGCTCCAAGACCATTTCAGTGTTGTATTTCAATTAATTAAAAAAAATCTGTTAGTGGTCAGTATCTTTTTTATATTTATATTAAGATTTATATTTAGTCTTGTGGATATTGATTAGAAAATTAAAATAATCTTATGATAACTCCTTGAGTACCAGAATATCCTCCTGCTAGAGAGTTTCCTGATGCTCCTAGAAGGCTGACAAAAGCTTTTGCATTACAAGGGTTGGAGAGCTGTTAAACAGTGGCAGTCAGAATGTACAACATGAAGTTTATATAAGCAATGATCGTTAGTTTTTGAATCTGGTTCAGAACCCAAACATAATGACAGATGACTACCAGTTAGTTTCAATAATCAATACAGAGTACCTAGTGTGAGGTGTGAGGAAAACTTACCCTTCTATTGATAAAAGGCATATTTAAGAAGATGCTCTAGTCGTTGGTAACTTAACACTTATATAGTTATCAGTGTCGTGTTGATGTTATATATCAAGAATGAAGAGGAGCAGAGTGGGAGGCAGCTGGTTAAATCTCTTTACAACAGACTATTGTATTGTATAGTTTATTGCTGTCATAAATGTATTAATGACACAGGCATTGGCATAATAAGCACATCTCTCAAGATAGTTTGTCAGAACATTCATAAAACATCAAAATTGGTCAAAATCACTGTTTTTATTTTAGAAATATTGCAATATTACACAGATTATGTATACTGACAGGTCATTTAAGTTAGTCCTTATCACTACTAGTAGTCACTGTTGTTTTAGTAGAATGATTTGACATTTTAAAAATCTATCAATTCCAACATGTACATTACACCAAGATAAAAGATTAAAAAATTTGTGTGTGTGTGTGTGTGTGTGTTTGTGAGAGCTACATTTTAGAACTATTTATATAGTTTATTAGGTACTTAGTAGAAAGTTTAAGAGGCACCCTTTATAAAATTTGAACTTTACTTTTATAGTTGAGTCTTTTTTATATATATATTATATATATATATATATATATATTATATATATATATATATATATATATATATATATATACATACACACACACACACATATATACACATTAATTAGGTACAGTAACTTGAAAAATAGAACTCAGGTGTTTAGTTTTATCTCTAGCAGTTTGTTTAGTTTTATATGGGAAATATATCACTACGTCCACTGTTGATCAGATTACTACAGTGGCACGTCGTCGGCAAGGAAACTGCTCTTGGTGTCAGCGTCACGGACCGTTTACACACAAACAATACTGGCCAGGTCACGTGACTAGCCATTGTCATCTATACAGTAGTAGACTACATTGTGAACTCGACTTGTTGGCGATTGCCGCAAGGAAACTGCTAGTGGTGTCAGCGTCACGGACCGTTTACACACAAACAATACTGGCCAGGTCACGTGACTAGCCATTGTCATCTATACAGTAGTAGACTACATTGTGAACTCGACTTGTTGGCGGTTGTCTGCATGAAACTGCTCGTGGTGTCAGCGTTTACACCAGGTCACGTGACTAGGTCTACGTGAAGTTCGTCAGCGTCACAGACCGTTTACACACAAACAATACTGGCCAGGTCACGTGACTAGCCATTGTTATCTATATAGTAGTAGACTACATTGAGAAGTTGACTTGTTGGCGGTTGCTGCATGGAAACTGCTCGTGGTGTCAGCGACACGGACCGTTTACACACAAACAATACTGGCCAGGTCACGTGACTAGCCACGGTTATCTATATAGTAGTAGACTACATTGTGAAGTTCACTTGTTGGCGGTTGCTGCATGGAAACTGCTCGTGGTGTCAGCGTCACAGGACCGTTTACACACAAACAATACTGGCCAGGTCACGTGACTAGCCACTGTTATCTATGTAGTAGTAGACTACATTGTGAAGTTCGACTTGTTGGCGGTTGCTGCATGGAAACTGCTCGTGGTGTCAGCGTCACGGACCGTTTACACACAAACAATACTGGCCAGGTCACGTGACTAGCCATTGTCATCTATACAGTAGTAGACTACATTGTGAACTCGACTTGTTGGCGATTGCCGCAAGGAAACTGCTAGTGGTGTCAGCGTCACGGACCGTTTACACACAAACAATACTGGCCAGGTCACGTGACTAGCCATTGTCATCTATACAGTAGTAGACTACATTGTGAACTCGACTTGTTGGCGGTTGTTGCAAGGAAACTGCTCTTGGTGTCAGCGTCACAGGACCGTTTACACACAAACAATACTGGCCAGGTCACGTGACTAGCCACTGTTATCTATGTACAGTAGTAGACTACATTGTGAAGTTGACTTGTTGGCGATTGCCGCATGGAAAACTGCTCGTGGTGTCAGCGTCACGGACCGTTTACACACAAACAATACTGGCCAGGTCACGTGACTAGCCATTGTCATCTATACAGTAGTAGACTACATTGTGAACTCGACTTGTTGGCGATTGCCGCAAGGAAACTGCTATTGGTGTCAGCGTCACGGACCGTTTACACACAAACAATACTGGCCAGGTCACGTGACTAGCCATTGTCATCTATACAGTAGTAGACTACATTGTGAACTCGACTTGTTGGCGGTTGTTGCAAGGAAACTGCTCTTGGTGTCAGCGTCACGGACCGTTTACACACAAACAATACTGGCCAGGTCACGTGACTAGCCATTGTCATCTATACAGTAGTAGACTACATTGTGAACTCGACTTGTTGGCGATTGCCGCAAGGAAACTGCTAGTGGTGTCAGCGTCACTGACCGTTTACACACAAACAATACTGGCCAGGTCACGTGACTAGCCATTGTCATCTATACAGTAGTAGACTACATTGTGAACTCGACTTGTTGGCGATTGCCGCAAGGAAACTGCTATTGGTGTCAGCGTCACGGACCGTTTACACACAAACAATACTGGCCAGGTCACGTGACTAGCCATTGTCATCTATACAGTAGTAGACTACATTGTGAACTCGACTTGTTGGCGGTTGTTGCAAGGAAACTGCTCTTGGTGTCAGCGTCACGGACCGTTTACACACAAACAATACTGGCCAGGTCACGTGACTAGCCATTGTCATCTATACAGTAGTAGACTACATTGTGAACTCGACTTGTTGGCGATTGCCGCAAGGAAACTGCTAGTGGTGTCAGCGTCACTGACCGTTTACACACAAAACAATACTGGCCAGGTCACGTGACTAGCCATTGTCATCTATACAGTAGTAGACTACATTGTGAACTCGACTTGTTGGCGGTTGTCGCAAGGAAACTGCTCTTGGTGTCAGCGTCACAGACCGTTTACACACAAACAATACAGGCCAGGTCACGTGACTATCCATTCTCATCTATACAGTAGTAGACTACATTGTGAACTCGACTTGTTGGCGGTTGCTGCAAGACGCCTATCCGGTGGCACTCACCCGCGCTCTTGTGTCATAGCGATTGTTCCCGCGCAACTATTGTTGTACAGATTAAGATTCGTTTTCTCGGATCTGGATTATCTTCGTGATGCTGTGTACCAGTAACTACTGAATTAATAAATTTTACACAATGTGCACGGGTGAGGCAGAGAAGTATCAGCAACAGTAACTACCAGCTGCTGGGCGTGTCCACAGTAGAGCCTGGCGCAACACCACGTCACGAAATGTTGGAGACTTCTGTAAGCATCGCATGTTGAACTGACACTAGTATTTTTAAAGTGTGCATTGTTACACACGATAAAAATCGTTTAATACAATGCAATTTAAAAAATCAATTGTTATAAATTTGTAAAATAAGTTTTAAACGTGTAAATAAATAGCACAGTTCCTCTACAACTAATTTCATTTTGGTGAATGATAAAATGTGATTCTAGTGTGCAATAGTATATATTTTCATAACAACAAGGCAGCTTACAAGAAGTTATTGAAGACATTGTTTTGCACATTCTATTAATGAATTATTTATTTTCCATTCACGATGTTCTGTCAGTACGTACAGTACAGTTGTAACGTCGGTTTAAACTACCAATCCTACTACTGCCGATCCGGATAATCCGAGCACTCTTAAATAGATATTGCGGTTGTATTTATAATTGACAAGGTTGATTGTAATACTGATAAAACCATCTGGCAACAGGACAAAGACTTATTATCACTGCCTTGTTTTACTCATCTCATCTTCCCAAACGCAGAGTGAGAATTTGTGAATAAGTATGGACGTATTAGAATGGACATTTACTCAGACCGACCTTGCCTTGTCTCTGGATATAATTTGTACAAGGTTAATGAAAGTATCTGCAGACGGTACCAACTCGAATCGAATTTTAGATGTCTACAGAAGGAAGTTTTATAACTCACTCTAAAATGTATAATACAAAATCAATACATGACATATTTTTATATTAAAATGTACATGAATTAAAGAAATAAAAAGTATTTTTAAAAATAATTCCGAGCTCAGCCGGTCTTACCCGAACACACGGCAACGTCACATCCAGTTCGAGTGGTCTTAGATCTACTCCGATTCCGAAACTTAACTTGAAGTTGCCGTTGTACACACCCCTTTAATTCAGCAGAGGCGCTTTAGTTACGTTTGTAAAGCTTCGGGAGAGTCTGTTGTGCGAAGTTTACGCCATGTACACCCAGTGTTGTTTCCTTAATCTAGCTATCAATAATATTAACAGTGTAGAAACTCGGTACCTATTTAGTTTTGTACTTCGTGAACGGATTCAAAAAGTTAGTTCGTGTGTATAACTTGTATGCCTATAAGAGTTAGTATACAACATTATTTTAAACAGTTATTCTGATATTTCATTTGGTATTTATTAGTAATAAAAATAAACATATAAAGACAATACTCTGTTTATATAAATTTCTATAATACCTTAAATTTCTTAAAAGCAGCACTAAGATTCCAATTAATTTTTGCCATTTTAGTATTAATGCATAGATTTATTAAAAACCAAATGAAATGGTGCCACCTGTTTTTATTAATGTCCTTCAAAATATTCGTAAAGTTAAAAACTAATCTGTACTTTTATTGAGAGTTACATTTTTAGAGTAATTTTAAGTGCCTTGTATTTAAAAAAAAAATATATGTCATATTGTTTCAAGAGTACTCAGATAGTAATGTAAACCTAATGAAAAGACATTTGATTAATTTTTGAGTTGTAGGAAAACCTTCAAAATACAGAAAACCACAAACAAATACACGTAAAGTTAATCAACAACTCGTAAATTAAAATTTGAGAACGTTCTTTCTTCATGATCAAGTTCCATAAGTGATAAATTACCAAGAATAGAAGAAAACATTTAAGATTATTACTCAATATCTTAATGAAGTCAAGAAATAACAAAGATCAGATTAGTGTTTACCAGCGGAATCGAGATAAACAATGGAACCAGATGAGAAAGGGCTGATGGGATAAATTACATCTTGATACAAACCAGTTCGTGGAGCAGGGTTGTTGACGAAACTGGTCTCATATTAACGGTGAGGCAATGCGGCTGGCTGGTGAGTCGACATTACTGACAGTACCGCTGCTGCCAAGCAAGGACGCCACGAAACATACTTGGAAGCCACCCATCCCCTAATTTGGGAACAAACCTCAGAATACCCATATTGTATGTACTTGTACTTCAATAAGATTGAGCACCCATGTTTTAGTTTTGTGTAATTCTTTTAAACATGTAAAATTAATCTTCTCAAATTAGGTTAACAGTGTTAATTGAGGTGTGGTGTAAGACTGAGTACACAAGAACAGTGATGTCAGTAATGAGAGACAGGCTTGAACGTGCCAGACACGACACACGTGTGTACACTGTACGGTAGTACAGTAGTACAGTAGTACAAGCCAGAGATAGAGTGAGCAGAACAACACCTGGGACTGGGTGCTATCGACGACATCAACCAAAACCTTCACTACAAGTTTCTACAATTATTGTAACATGGAGTTTTACAAAAGACTTCTTTAAACACTTCTTAGTCAAAATGTTTTATCCCTGAAAACCCTTCTTGTAATATTATGTATATGTTACGTAACATTACATATACGTAGTACATAACATTACATATACGTAGTACATAACATTACATATACGTAGTACATAACATTACATATACGTAGTACATAACATTTTTTCGCGCTCAGAAAAACCTTGAGCGGATGCAGATTCTTGCGCTTGACTGCGAGGCCAGAGCCGATTGCTACACAAGAAGAAAGTATGATGGAGTCTATGCCCGAAAATACAGTACTAAACGATCTCGAGATGTTTCATAGATATTCTTCGCAGCTAAATTATACTTTCCCAAAAACTGAAATAATTTTCTAAGCCTTAAATATTTATATAAAATATTGAATTGCGCATTTAGATTTTGACATAGGCGTATCTAGGATGACCTAATGGGGGGAGGGGAGATTACCACTACCGAACAATCTGGGAATTGTCTATGTCTATTGTAGTTAAGCTGCGGGCCTAGGACACGCCCTCGGAATATTTTTTAATGCTATAATATTCAAAATTGAAATTTAAGCAGCGTTCTGAGAGTATATTATTCTTATTCATGCCTCTCAAAACGGTATAACTTAAGTCAAAATTATTGGTGGCCACCTGAAAAAGTAAAAAAAAAACATTATTTCAAAAGAAATTTCACATTTACTATATTTCACCTTTAAATTATAGATTATAAAATGGGCTTCCTAATTATATGTCTTTTACTTGAGAGTTGGAATGTATTCAAATAATATGTATTATACATTTAAATATTTTTTATTTAAAACCATGCTATCCATGTTAAAAAGGTATTGGCATTTAAACCGATATATATTTTTAATTATATACAGGGATATACTCTATATAAAACTACACAATTAATAATGAATGACACATGAAATACGTTATCGTGTTTCAATAACTGAGCGGTTGACTTTTCCACGCAGAGACGCGTCAGACCCACCGCGCGGCGATAAACTAACAAAGACATAGAAAATATGAACTTCTAGTTTACTATTTACAAAGTACGATATTTTGTTACTTGGTTATCTAATTTGGGGTTGTCATACACAAAGTACGGCTCAAGAACATGTAAGTAACTATCGTAAGGTAAATAACTATCGTTAACAATGAAAAAGCAGGTTGCACGAATATCGACGAAATATGAATCCTTTTCCTTTGGAGATTTTAATGTTATGTTGTTCGTCATAACATAGGCTCTAATACCATAGTATATATTCTTCTTGGTTACAGTTTAAGACAAACTACTACACACGTCATCCTGAGATCTTACAGAGGAAGGACGGTATTGATAACATATTTGATAACTAAAATCTAAACTCCATTTAGGCCTATACAATTCAATTCTCTACTCTGTGTCTTTAAATAAAAATCACTCAAGTTTACTATTATTTAGGACTAAATTCAAACGTTATCGGTAGGTCGAATGAGTATTTAAAGTTTGCATGAAGTTCTTGAGATTATTTGAATATAAGCTTAACATTTACTTGCTAATAAAGCGTTTTAGGTTATTATCATCCATTTGTATTATATGCCTGCAATTTATATACACAAACACCGTAACAATCTCTTGTGTAATTTTTGTTTTAATGAAGGAATACATACCTCAAGTCAAACATTATATAAGAGATCACGATATTTCCTTACTTTCGTTATTTACGTACTGTTTTTGCGAACATTGCGTTGAAATAAATATGTTACAAAACCAATTAAACGCAACATTGCACAACTTAAGAAATATCAGCAGTCATTTCATTTCTATAAGTAGGTCAACAATAAAACGCGTTTTGATAAGCACATAATTTTTTATATGTTTTCTCTTAAATCTTCGGTAGAACTGACTACTGTAGTTAGAAAACTTTGGTAGAAACCTACCGAGAAGTGTAACAGTAACAGCGAATAAAATAAAATAATTTTAAATAGTACGATGGCAAATTAAACTTCGACTACAAATGTAATTTCTGTTTCACATAACTTTAAAAACACCTTGAATATTTTGATCAATGGGGGAGAGGCTACTACCCCCAAACCCCCTCCCCCTCCCCCTCCTGGATACACCTATGGTCTTTGGTCATAATTTTAACAATAAAGACAAATGAAGGTAATATATTGAAATATTAAAAATAACTAAAGTAGATCAACTCACAAAAATATAAAAATTTCAAATTGATTATTAGTGTACATCATAAGACATATTTTTTTTGAGAATAGCAAATAAGATAAAAATAAAGCTAAGATGGACAATGTGTCTAATGAAGGGAACCATAGACAAAAAGATACAATTTCACAGGTTTGTTTGCAGTAGTCGGAACTTGTAGACTAGTTCAATTTTGAATCCAAGAAGTCACAGATATAAAGCTAAATAGTTCATCTGTCCATGTCACAAGTAGTAAAATATTGTGAAATATCTATCGTATATTTGGCGTCAACCAAGAACCTATGCGTAGCGCAATGTATTGAATGTCCCATTCCACTAATCATACCCATTATACGGCTTACTCGACCTTGGTTTGTTAATGGTGCTTAGACTTCTACTCATTTGTAGAGAATATTTGTTCAAACATACAATCCTGTGTTTAATGAAATAATTGCCTTGAAACATTTCACAAGTTCACTTCTTCGTACTATCAGAGAGTACTAATCTTAACTGTTGGCTGTGAGGATACCTGTACATGAAAAGGTTCTGATGTATCTGACGTAAGCTGTGGCAATGAGAGTCGTCTTACATGAATGGCACTAACACCAGAACCGGTTCAATAATACTTATTATGGTCTAGTACAACTACTACAGCACTGGCAATTACTTTTTTGTCCCTTTACAGAAGAATGATATTGAGAACGAGTGAGCTCCATTAGCAGGATTAAAATAAAAAAGAACACTGTTTAATTTCGCTAATTTACTGTTATAGTTTAATAGCCCCTGCTTTGACTATAACGTTATAAACATGTCAGGAGAAATTCTGATCCTATTCCAACTCACTTGTTTGCCTACTTTTGGCCTTGCTGCAACGTAAGTTACTTCTTTCGTGAAGTAAATGCTGGTAGAAATTTTTGTATTTAAATCTTGAAAACATTTGAGAGAAGGAGAATAAGTGTCAAGTAATCTTTGGATTTCTAGGAAGTTTTGATTTGGGGATGTAGCACAATATTGTACGGTTTCTCGTTTAAACTTGGTTCCCATAAATTGTATAACTCTAAGATCTCAATATTAGATCAACTTATTTAATTATTGACGTCACCTTGAGGTTTCAATGCTACGCGTCAAGGTTAGTTTTATAATCTTTAAATATCTTTTTAACGGATCTTCATGTTATCGCACTTGAGCTAACTCAGTTAGCCTGTTTTACTTATAAGATGCTGGTACCAGAGTATCTAGGCTATTCCATGAACGGTAAAGGTGAGCATTGACCTCTAGACCGATGTATACGAGTACGGAGTACCGTGTGCCGTAACGGATTGATTGGTCCCGCACTGATTAAATTTGTTTGTTTCGATCACCGCTGAGTTAGCCTACGTAGGTGAGGTAATTATTCCTTTCGGAGGCGAGAGTGATCATGCCTCGACGGTCGACGCCAGCGCCAGGGCGTGACGCCACACACGACCTTGGCCCGGTTGTCTACTTCCAGTTCCAGATCCGATGCTGGAAAAGTGGCTTGTGGGAATTCTAATTGCCATGCCTCACTGAATCGTGAAACTCAAATGAACAGTGCCTTCCATACCAGTATTGATTTTCCCGTATTAAATCGACTGATATTGCCATACGAGTATATATAACCTATTGATTATGTAATGAACTCGTGTGTGTACACTCCTCCAGTACGTTTTCTGATGACATAAACCAAGAGGACGGCAGCAAAAAACAAACACTGGAATGTTGTACTGGCAATCTATGCAAGGTGTACAAGGTCTCTCTATTCTTTTTACGATAATTCCTCGCCATAGTAGGGATAACTACGATATAAATGAACCTAAAAATGAGTCTGGTTTGTAATTATGCCCAATCGATTAAAAGAAGTGCAGACAATAAACTTAGAAAGACAATGACGAATAAGGAGGAACCCCAATCCTCTGAGGAAAAATAATATAACCTAATGACAAGTGTATCGTTCTATTAATAACTTTAACATTAGTTCACATATCATGAGGTTTCAGTGTTAAAAGTTCAACTACTACTCTGATTTGGGAATTATGCATTGGTTACTTCCAACTTTGACTTTACATAGAAACATACGTCAACCATAAGATCGGGACAGAGCTTTAGAAATAGTGTTACGTTTGGTTCAGAAGACAGGCGCCGCGTCAGCCCTCGTAACTTTCACAGCCGTAATTTACATCCATTGATTATTTTTTCGGCTCCTTGTTATCTTAAACGCGTTGATTAGCATGTTGTACAACTCTGTATGAAACACCATTAATCTATACAGTCATAGAATGACATTAAATGTATTTAAATGCGACTCCTATACCAACATTAATGCCGACGAAAGGTTGCAGTGGGTGGGCGGAGGACAAATCCTCGCCTACTATACTGTATATTAAATCGTGTAGCATGCCTTATTGACATTGTTCATCCCAATAATATTTCTTTGTGACACGACAACAGCCATCAGGTGCAACTAATTGGCTGTGGATGAACATAAAGCAGTATCACGCAGTGTGGGCGCATAGTAACAATGACAATTATAGTATATCACATGAACGTCTTTGTGCATGGTATTGCCAGTAACGTCCATTGTGATCTCAGCCAATCTCCTCTATCTAGGCATCTCTGAGTAGATCATTTCTCTCTTACTCAGGACTCTTGAGAGACGTAACGTCTGACATCAAACTGCACACATTGCACACGGGTACTGCACTGAACATGCTGCAAGCTGGTCTATACTTGGCTCTCTCTGCTTAACACCACTTATCGGATTCCTCCCAGAATACTCAGAGCCGAGACAAGAGTCGTCTCAGGTTACATGTCTGTGTTCGCAATTATCATCTCAGCTCCACCAGGCTGTCAAACTGTCTCGACACAACGAGGGGACATCTACCACGTGTCGCGTAACAGGCGTCTCTGAGGTTGCATGCAAAATGTCTAATCTGTAACTCATTTAACTCTCGGGATGTCCTGTGGACTGATAGACAGACCGACAATCATGCAGAAAAGAAATTGAATCGAATGTTGCGCCAACCCCAATTCTTGTAGTTGGACATGCACCATTATTGAACACATTCTTGTCTATGCAGAAATGAAATTTCATGCAAAATTTAATGTCTACGGATGAAAACTTTCTCGAGATATCTTGCCACATTAAGTTAAGTTACATAGTAATGTTTCCACATAGTAAAAGTTCCAGTGAGCTAGGGAAAGCACTAAAACACAAGGGGGCGCTGAAACCAAATCTTTCACAACCTTTTTAAACATTGCTTTTCTACTCTATTATTTTTTCGATTTACTCCATGAATAAAATATCACATGATCAAATCGTATATGACTGTAAGCAGTTTTTTACACACTTATTTATTCTGCTAATTGCTTTTTGCCATTATGGAGATCTTGTAAAAATATTTACTAAAAAGCAGCTAAATACCATGGATAGACATACACCACCATAGAACTCAGTGTTCTTCACATAAATGAAGCTTGGACCACAATTTCAAATCTATAGATCAATTCGTTTTTGAAATATCGTGCGGATACATAGAATACAGTATAAAGAGACAGGCGTAGAGACAGAAATGAAATTGTTTCTAACCCACGAGTGACGATCAGCCAATAACTTTAAACACGTTTAGTAACCAGTGTTTAGTATTATAAATATTCTCGCTTTATAAAGTTGTATCGAAATCATTAGATTGTATGTTAAATTAGATATAAGAACTTGTATAGGTATAACAAAACAAAGAACTCAACCAGGGGGTTTTGGATTACAGTAAATTTCAGACTCAAAATATATTTCTATTATTTTAAATCATAACTAGTTACATATGATGCAATTACAATATGTTTACAGATTACTAAGATATGGATGAAAAGTACCATAGCAAAGAAGTCGAAGATTAATAAGCAAAAAGCATTTTTCAATAAAAGATTAATTAGAGCTAAAAATAAAGGAAATAGTTAAACAAATTTAAAATTATTTATGTAAATAATTATTGTAAAATTTAGACATAACACTGCAGGAGGTTGAATTAGGGCCAAAAAATCTACCAGGAGTGCAAGAAGTTGCCCAAAATCTTACTTACAGGTAACAGGGGAAAATAAAGCACCTCAAGCCATATTTTTTATAGAAAATTGTTTTAATTATTTTGGTGTAATCAATCATCTCCAGAAATTAGGTGCAATGTCCCGGAAACACACCATAGTCTATATACTATTTAAATGAGTGTTTCACTACTTATTATATAAATGTCATGAAATGCATTGTATTCTTATTTTGCCTGGCTAATGAAGACAGCCGTCATTAATCCAATCCATCCATTCTAACCATCAAGTAATTGTCTAAATCTGGTAGGCATTTGGTAAGAGTCGCGTTATAATCCGTTTGACTGAAGAGCCACAAGGCTACGACAGAGAAAGCGACACCAGTGACTGAACTGTAGGCGAGGTGTGGTGAGGAATGAAGATCAGATAACATACCGGACTCGGGGGCCGGTGTGTGTTCACTCACTGTCTACTACGCTAGCCGTCGCCGAGGCCGTGGAGGTGGAATGTGTAGGTGAAGCCCATCACGCAAAAAATACCGTCCCTTTTTTGTGCCCCACTTCATTCATGGCACTTCCCTACCTCACTGTTCCATCTCCATCACGTTGCCTCAACTGAATTTCGAAGTCCCCAAGAGAATAATCACTGGCGAAAGCAACGGGTTCACTCTTAATACGCTTAGCTCTGTACATAACGCCAAGGACAGACAATTTACGTAACTGGTGTGAAGGGCGTGGTGTCATAGCGACTCATTTCCGGTGTGGGTCACTCTAGCCGATCCGCTCCCACGTGACCTCTCTACTGGGGTGCAAACCGCAATAAATACAGGACACCTTTCAGTATAACCCCTTTTAAAGGTAAAACACCCCAGTGATTAGTAACACTGACATTTTGCTCCTCTAATACCCCATTTTTCATTAACGTTAACATCTTTGTTATTGATTTAGTGCTTACTGAGGGTAAGAGTTGATTTTGACTTTGGGTTTGGTGAAGAATACTCGTTAATGACTGACTCACACACCGCGCTAGTGGAGGTCTATCCAAACTCGCTAATTGTGCCGTGTCGCGGCCAAAGCGGACATGGACGACCGGACGCGTCAATTGACTACAATCACTGTCACTGTCACGTCTGACTCTGAGACACTACCCTTAGCTGTTCAACAGCTGGACTCTCACCACGGTGTTAGGTGTTATTTCCTCGTTAGAATTTAGCAAACGCTACTGGTCTACGAGCAGAATGAGATGAGGCATTAGCACTTCGTGCATGTTATTATTCGTGTGTATTTCCTCTAAAAGATGAATGAAATAAATGGATATTTTAAGGATAACTTCATAAATAACCTAAATGGATACATAACAAAAGTTTACTTAGTAAAAGAGTTTAGATTTAAAGAATGATGAATAAGAATGAAATTAAAAAATGGAAATGGGTTTACGTTATGTTTTGTTCAATTCAATAAACAACCATTGATTCTTCTTGGATTCTACATAGCTGGCTGGCTAGGTCACATTATTATCATGAAGAAAAGTACTGTCTCATTTTTACTTGTTTGATCATTAAGTTCGATCAAGATTTATCAAACAATTATCCTGTTTGGAACGGCATTGCACCAATAGACGGATGCTATGGACAGGAGGACGATTGAGAGTATCAGAGCAAAGTTATCAGTTACAGAGGGACGTGGAATGTTAACATGAGGTAAGCGCGAAAGTAAACATAGTGATGACGTTGAGAGGCGACGCGGCAAGGCGCGATGTTATCTGTGAAGTGTTAAGTGGTCTGTGAGTGCTTATCACTGTTATCAGCGGAAATAGCGTGGGCCAATACGGAACCTGGGACCACTCGCATCTCGCGAGCACTGACTTCAATCTGGGTTATTTGAAGTAACGGTCAACCCCGGCTTCCGGTGGTTTATTGAATAGAAAGTCCAGCTTTACAATAATACGTGGTGTACGCTTATCAATAAATATGATAGCTAAACTTCCTCAAGAAATGCCGATGATATGATCGGAATGTGGTTGAGCTAAACCCATTCCAGAGAGGTGAAGAGGAATATTACATTTCCATCATGCTCAGTGAGGTGGGGAAAAGGACCCTTCCCCCATTGTGCTTTAATCTAACAATTTATAGATGAAATTAAAAGCGATGTTGTAAGACCCAGGGCGAGCTCACGAGCATGATTAAGTTACAAGCTGACACGTACTTCAATGTATGTAATACAATTTGACCGATAAAGAACTGGTCCGGAAACCGTACTATATAGTATACAATTTTTGCAATACTGTAACGTAAGAATATTTTATTAAAATGTTTGTAATAGTTCGCTTCTTTTCTGTGTGAGTACAACAGAATGAACCCCACATTCTTTGTTTAGAATTTTGCAAATATTCTATAGTTGTTTAAATTATCATGAACAATTTTAATACAATCTGAATGGGATTATGAATCTCTTTGAATGTTAGAGAAATTATTTTACTTATTTTAGTAAATTAAAATTTTTTTAGAAATGTTTCTCATTAATTTAATTATTATTAATAAAGTAGCCAGCCAACAGTAATTCCCCAATAGTGGACATAACCGAAGAAAAAATAACACAGCGCGAATCGACTGCCAGGCCTAGGAATATCATTTGAACCAAGCTCAACATTCGTTAGCAAATGTTGCTAATACATTTAAAATCATAAGGTATTCCGGCTTCGCTGCTGAGAGCAAACGTCAGTTACAAGACGTTACAATGAACATTTGATTATAATAACAAATTCTGTTGACTAATCTTAACGTTTATCTTTGGACACGACGTTTGACTTCAAATTGTGAACGTTTAACGTACCCGTACTTTCTTTGATTTTGTTATGTCAACGACTTTCTAAGAATCAACGATAATAATAATGCTGACATGTCATCTAGGGAAGGAATGGCAATATAATTTAGTGAACACATGAAGGACTACACAAATCTTACCGCAAAGTCCTTAGGATAGCTATGTCGTTACTACAGATGATCAACACCTTATACAATTTTTATTATTTGTTATATAGAGCAGTGAAGTACCGAGTGTTCTGTGATCATAATACTATACACTAACATACAGTTTATTATAATAAATAGCATCATAGAGTAGTAAAGTTACGTATATCTATCTGCAGTAACACAGATATATCAGTTTGATACTTTGTAGTAGCATGGATACATTTGGATATCGTTGGCATGTTACGAAATCTGTTTTAAAATCAGGTTCTGTGGACTTCTAGCACGAATGTGGGCTGAAACCTGCTCTGTAACCACATCTCCTTTATGTAACCACTGTATTTCTCAGGAAAAAAACTGTATTTGTATGTAATAAAAGATTCGTGGTGGTGTTACTTTTGTAACAGTTCTCTTGAAGAATTACGATATGATAATGTTATTAGCAACTGTCCATCGCCAACGTGACAGGTTTTTAACAATTATGTCAAACAGTTGCGGTCTCTCTATTACATGAGTTTATGGATTCTCATTGAGCTGTTACTACATTTATTTAGCTTATTTGGATTAAAACTAGGCTCTGAAACTCAGGAACTACGATAATTCTAATACATCATAAATATATAATTAACAAAAGCAAGAATAACGTTTAATAGTAGGTAAAATGGAAGTAAAATCTGTAAATTAGAAGTTCCTGTTTTGCACCGACTTAAAAAAATGGAAGAGGTTACACAGATCGACATTTTTCTGCCCCTTTTTTTGTCGTTTCATCAGATTAAACTGTTTTTACTTGCCTTATTTGCAAAAGGGCACTAAAGTGCAAAGAGCACAAAATTACTGCATTCGCTTTCTGTTTGATTTACGTCGAAGGGATCATGTTACACCATATTTTATTCAATCATCAATTCTAAAATTAGCTGATTCAAGATCGATTCGAATTTTGTCATTGTTGTACTCTATTATTAATACGGATTCACCAAAATATTTATCTGAAAACTTTCAGTTTTTGGCGGCGAGTGGCGCAAGAGAAACTCGGTCTGGTGCACTAAGTCTCAGAATTCCAATACACAAAACCAAAACCTATAACCAATCCTTCACCGTTACCGCCTGTAGATTATGGAACTCCTTACCAGATCCTGTCAAACAAATTGAGAGCCGAAAACGGTTTGTGGCGGAGCTGATACGAAAATACCTGGACCGGATGATTGGGGCGGGCGGCGGGGCTGCTCTTTGAATCGTGACTGTGTGAATGGAAGAGTGAATGGAATACTGTAAGTGTAAGTGTTATAGTTAATTAGCCTTAATTTGCTTTGTTAAGACATATTTTTAAGAGGTTAAATGTAAGAAAGGACCATATGGTCCTAATTTCGCCTCAATAAAGAAGTGTTTCTTTCTTTTCTTTCTTTCTATTTTATTATTACAGCTTTACAAGTGATTTTACAGGGATTTTTCGAAGTGGGTTTATTTTTATTATTAGTATGTGTATTATATTAAAACATGCCAGAAGGAAAATACAGAAATGTCTAATAAATCTGCCTAGTAATCTTAAAATTGAATGTACTATGTTACTAATGAAATATGCTTGAATATACGGATTGATATCTTTCTTGATTGGTACAGAAGGCAGCTTATGATAACGACGTATTTTGTGAGGTGGCAATATCAATTACCACGAGTAGAAGCCACAGGAATGTCAGGTATGCGGTGTCATAGAACAGTTTCGTACATCAGACTGAAGGCATGAGGTTCACCTGTGTAACAATACGTTGTGTAACACATGACTCTTGCCAACTACCGTAACTGTTCGCACATACAGTCGTACAGCTTAGTTGTGGAAATGCATTGACATTTACAGTTACAACGACAGAAACGTTTTTCATGACGCTGCATATATATCTCCATCTCCTTCGTAATCCGATGACTTTGAAGATCCTCGCTCAATGTCATAAACTCTCTTCAGATGATACGCACACGTCATCCCCAGCAACGTCGCCTGAGATGAAATTTCTTACGCACTGACCATCAAACAGAAGACACACTTTCCTGACACTGCGCGTCGCACAGCTGACATTGATTCACATTCAAAATGTTTTTGTTTACAACATCGTACATAATGATAGCTATAATAACTATTAGTATAATAGCTTATACTATAATAATCGATCGTCTATAATAATTGATACTATATCAGTATAGGTTAAAATGAAAGTATTATTTAACTAGTTATTTTATTATTGTGTTCATTCACTTTGACATCAGTTAGTGGCGAGTCAGAAATTTAAGGATTCTTTATCAAAATAAGTTTTTTTAATCATTTCCCAAAAGCATTATCGCTCTCTCGTTACAGCTGTTCCGGCAGTGAATTTAAAAGTTTAATACTATTTTTATGAATTGGTTTTGGAAAACGGAAACTGTTCTTATGTGCAGAAATTCTGATTCAATTCGCTTCAGAAATGGTTACTGCAAATTAATATTCTTACTAACAAACAAAACTGTGCAAATTTTGCATATGCAGATTGTTTTTTTAATAGAATTTTACATCAAACCGTCTGCTTTTATTGAATATATTCCTCAAGGCCTTAGTATGTAATTTAAAACATATTTAGTTTTTGTGCTATCGTGGCCCCAAATAACATATATATCATAGTAGGTTGCGAGCAGCGCTTTCCTGTCAACCTGAGAAGACAGTCACCTCAAAGCGAAATTTCAGATCTGACATTATTAAACGTGTTCGATTTGAGCGCCAAACTTAAGATGCTCATCAAAGAATAATTACGTGAAGTTTACTCTCGGCAAACGGTGCCGCTTATTCAAATATTAAAACATTATATTGTCTTTTGAAGACAGAGCAATTGGAAAATTCTTTAAATAATACTAAATATTAATGAAAACACTACTTTTCCAAATTGTTGTGATGCTATTATTCCAATCGTTCATAAATAGCAGAAATAGCATGGGTTCAAGGACCGAACCCTGGGAACTCCTGTCACAACTTCAGAATCCAAAGAACTCGCCAATCTCTAGACAACCTATAGTCATGAAAGGGACCTTGGCCACACTGGGCTCTCTACCTTTGAGGTAAGAAGAAACGTATGACTACATAACACCTCTCAGACCAATGTGAAGTATCAAAAGATAGTCCTGCAGAACATTGAAGAGAGTCAAGAGTGTAGGCAATGGTTGGCATGAGCTGACTGGTGGCTTCCACTTTACTTTGATAAACCCAAACTGAGACTGAAAAATTATTGGGTACAGATACCGAGAACTGAATAAAATTTATCCTACTCGACTTTACTTTCTCTTTTTTATAGAAGTCGCACAGCTGAATGAGTCAAAGACGAAGGGATTGACCAAAATGGAAAGACTAAGAGTTAGATAAGCTAGAGAGCTTGAAACCAGATGACGTATCTCTTTCAAGAGTGTTGAAAACATTTCTTCCGGACCACCGGAAGTTTTCGTTCTTAAAGACAAATCTGTTTTTGACTTCCGCCTCAGAGGTTTGCAATAGAAACATTGAGGTAGTACATGGCACCAGATTCATTCGTAGCCTCTTGGTGCTACAGTTAAACTGTATGCCTTGATTATCGAACAGCAGAGACATTTCTTTATTATCCGCTTTCTTTATTCTTTCTACAGCAACCGCCATTACCTAATTGTTACGTAAAACGTTCAAATACTATACTAGAGTAAAAAGTATACAGGAATGACATTAATACAAATAGTTAAAGAAATATTAGTCTTATGATAAAAATTTGGCGGCATATAATTGTTTGTGAGTGAAATTGTTTTAATAATTTGTTACGTTCCTATAATAATGACGAAACATGAATAAATGTATTATTCAAAAATATCGTTTGTTACGCCAAAATAATTTTATAGCAGAGTAAATTCCTGTTAAGATAGTTTTTTTGAAATTACTATTTGGGCAAATGTAATATAGTTTGAAAATAGTGCTCGTATAAAATATGTTCTTAAATTTACTTAGAACTGTGATTTGACTGTTTACTATTACAATAATTTAGTAATGCTTTATTGTTTTATTAACATAATTTACCAATATGTTACAGATTCTCAGTAGAGTGAACTTTATTAACACTTACAACGTTTACTTTTTCAAAATGTAACGTTTAACACTACAGTCCTACAAATCTATATTTTAAATAACATATCACTGGTAGGCTTACTTATTGTGCGTTTTCAACTCCAGTAATTCAATTTATCTGGCTTTGCTGATTTTATGATGTTGGTCTAAAATTAACCACGATTTATCACCACTTGTATATCTCCACGCTGATATGATGAGTTATCTCTTGGTACCCCCTCGCTACAAGACATGCTTTTTACCGGTTACGCAAGACTAGAATGATTTTGCATGTCCTATTAATACCAACATAACATTGAAAAGCTAATTTAATCCAGCGGGCAGAACGGTTGGTAATGCTATTTTACACGTAACTTGTGACGGAGAAAATTTTTGTCGTGATGTTATATCCTGATGGCCAGTTGTAGCTGCAAGAATTAAGTGAAAATTTGTATATGACTTACGATATAGTCCGCCCTTCAAGTATCGGCGCTGATTTTCGAGGTTTGCCATGACGTCGATGTCGTTCTATAACGATTTTTCAAAGCTTTTTTATTGTTTGTACGTGATTGTAGTGATACCCCTATCCTGGTTAAGATTGAAATACAAACATTATTCACTGTTATAATGAAAGTCACATGTATTTCTTACCTGATTCGGAGTTCGTGACGCACACTCCATGGCGTTAGTCGTGACAGATCTAGAACGTTCACGTCACTCACAAGTTATAGTAACAACAACACTGGCTGCACACACAAACACAAACTTTATTGGTTAGTTGTTATTAATAATACAAATAATTATACCGTTAAGTTAGAGCAACCTATTCATAATAATCTCTCTCTCTTCAATTTTGAAATTCATACTTAAGTGACGTAATACTGAAACACGTTGTTATAACGTAAATATTTCAAAAATGTACCTTAACGAAAGTTATTTTATTGATATTATTAAATAAAAAAGAACAATACTTAATAATATTTAGAAACGCGATACCGATTTTTACGTCATGTTTTTAAGTTATATTAATAAATCAATAATTACCAAGTCCATAATATCAATAAATTATAATACTTTACAACGAAGTTGTCTAGTACAAGTTCTATTATTAATTATTTTGGGCGCCTAGTGGAATTTTAATTTGAATTGTAAGGCACAAATTAGAATTTCTATTAAATAGATGCATGCTTTCTCTCATGGATTTTATTAAAAATATGTAAATAACTTATTGTTTATAGAACAGAAACCCTCTGTAATTGATATGAAGCCAAAGTAATAATAACGACTTTCAAGGAATTACTACTCAACCTAGATACGAGTAACAAACAATCATACCCCAGAATCGACTACATAGGGTGGCTTGGTAGGGGAGGGTTGGCTGGACTAGCCTGTTAACACTGACAAAACTAGACTATCGTTTCAATAATATTGTAAAAGGTTACCTAATAATATTGTAAAAGGTCACCTAACCGATCCATGAATATTTTAATTGACCAATTAAAAAACAAATTATGATTCCTTCGCAATATACAGATTATCAAATAGCTAGTAAGTTAAATTTAAACCATTAACGGTTTTAATACGGTGGAGAGATTAGTGTTTTAGTAATTTATTACACGGATACTACACAGAAAACTAACATTCACGTGCATTTAAAACACCACAGTACGATTTATTATAGTTGCTATATTAAATTAATTTTGTAAAAGTATATTATCATGCCCATACATTGATTTTACAAAACGAAATGCTATAGTGACAAGGTATTAATTGTTACGCTAAAACGCTACATTACGATTGCTACATACAACACTGTAAACTAAAAATTGATTACAATGCCATTCTTAAAAATTTTAATTGACAATATCTTTTCATATTTTCAAGGAATGTGCTCATATTGAATATAACCACGTTTTTACGTTACCAATACTAGAATATACATATTAACACACACCGGTATTGTCATTTCTGGATTAAACGAAAGTATTGATTATTTTGAATTGTAAAACATTTATAAAGGTAAAAATCAATTAAAATAATCCTAATTTGTGATAGCATGCATGACTACTGCTGTAGCGACACTAACCGAATCTTGACACTTTACCGCCAGACAACAGTGGAAACTGTGAAACCGACCTGACTATTCACTGGAAGAGGGATGGAGGGGCGACAGTGCTGCCACCATTATCGAGAAAAAATACCCTTTTTGCAACCAAAATTACCCTTGACATTTGCACCAATACACCACGCGTTATTTCATATTTCCCTTTCACCTCCATAACATTTACACTAATTCGTTAGGTCTTAATGTAATTATTTTGTAATAATAACTGTATTTAAAAACAAATATTTTCAATATTGCCGTTGTACGGTACTGAAAATGTGTTTATTTGAGAAATTAAATGATCATTTGAAAATGTTTTAGCATGTATACGTTAGTTGTGTAAGCAGCTATTATAATTGATTAAAACCAACTTTTAAACATTATAAATTATATAAAGTTAAATTGTATTACAGTATGTAATCTATATATAAAATTCTAATAAAACATTATGTCTTAAATTAGAGAAAAGAAAGTCTTTACTTCAATAACATCGTTTTAAATTAAATTTTAAATTAACATTTTTAAATACAATATAGACGGAGTACCCACAAAGAATTTTGTTTAAAATATTGCAGTCTTCAATTGACATTGGTTTATTATGCATTCGGAGAATAAGTTAATGAAATTGCAGTTCAACTGTGAAAAATCTATTCATAAAACAGTGTATTTACATTGGTACACGTACATATATTTAACAAGTAAATAAGTAAGTCACATTCAAGCTGGATGAAGCTTGGAAGAGAATACCAATTTGGGCGGTAATAGTTGGGGAGGGAAGCAAAAGCAGGGAGTTGGGGGAGGGGGTGAGTAAGAAGGGTAGAAGCCAGGGAAATGTATTACGCGACTGCCCACCTGTTCGCCCCTCTCTCCCTTTAGTGCATTCAACTCTTGCATTTCACGTAAAACATTCAAAGTATTTTAACGAATATAATCTGAATATGTAAAACCTTTATAATGATAATTTAGAAACGAATTATTTTATATTTCTTATTCCATTATAAGATTACATAATATGTGATCATTTCTGTTAATTTTAACCTATTAAGTTCCGTGAGCAAAAAATAAATGATCATTTAAGTGGATATCAATTAATAAAAGGTCAAAACATTTTGAAAGTTTAATTCTACCAATTGTCTGTATTTTTCCAAATTGTAGCGAAATTAATATATTGTAAAATATATCCTAATTAAACACACGTCTACATGTATACGCGTCTCTTCTAAACCACTTACTGTAGATAAATAATTAAGTAAGAATACAATTAGTTGAAAGTTTATGCACTCATAACGGAAATGTATAATTGCATCACATATAGGCAAATTTATAACAATTGTGCAGGGTAATATGGTATCATAAATGTGATGTTAGCATGATATTATCATATTGTAATTCAAGACTCATCGTTCTAGGAAATTTAATAATAAAGGAATTGTATACACTGTGTACATCTATCTGCGTGTATAGACTATAATATATAGCTAACATACAATTTTGTAACTACGATAAATGTGTATAAAAATACATTTTAATACTATTATTATTTAAATTGTACTCATATTAAACAATTAAGCCGGTTAAAAAATGATTCCCAGAGAATTATGCAATCAGACACGTGAGTTGAGAGGTGCGCAGATATGGTTTACCCTTGAAGAAGGTCGCTGGAGAAGAGGATCAATAGAGAGGCGTTGCGCGGACTGGGCCAGTATTGGCTGTCCCGGGTGGGTGTGTCATGACGTCACGGCCCGGCTCCCTTGTATTACGTCACAGCCGCCGCGCCGTGCCGCGCCCCTCGACATTCATTCAAGCATTTGCTGATAACCTATTCCTGATTACCTTTATTTATATCCTGCTGTTAATAGAAAGAGTAAGTGATTTTAAGCAATTTTGTTTCATATGCAGAAAGATGAACTAATAATGTTTTATCACAAGCTCAATAGTTCAATATAAGCTCGTCGTTCATCGCCGTACTTTGTTTATTTACCGTGGGTTAAATACAGCAATATTGGAGAAGTCTATTTGATCAATAGAGTTCATTCGTTATTGTGTATAAAGAAATGTAAAACAAAAACAAAATCTAAATTCTATTACCGTTTTTTAAATTGATACTAAATAACCATTTTGTAATTTAATCTTATATTACACGTTTTAACGGTATGGTAAGAAATATATTTTTCCATTAGGCTAATAATACAATAAGCAATTATTATTACGGCTAATATAGATAGATTACAATCAATTTTGCTTTTTAAAAGGACAATCCTGATTTTAATCTCGAGGAATAAAATTAGGTATAACATTGGCACAAACTATGTTCCTATTAAAAGAATGGTTTCATATGTGAGCTATTTCATTAAATAAGTTATAAATTCAGTCTAGAAAATAGCCACATCTGCAGTAACATCGAGGGTTGAGCTTGTCTTGGTGCAGGGTGATTAATTAAGCTCTTTATTTTGACATAATACTCTTTTTATTTTCAAAACGTTTCTACATGAAGGATGTCTTGTCAGTATTTCAAGTATTTTAATCAATTTAAACTACAATATGGTTAAAAATTGCATTTCAACAAACATCCAAATTTAATCTTTTGCAACTATTAAACAACATATGCTAGTGGAAAGGGTTTTGACTTTTCTACTATTCCTACATTTAGGTGCATATTGTAGTGTACACATTGTATTATTGGATTTGAAACTTTTATATACTACTTTACGCAATTATCGCTTCACGATAGCTTGTCAGAAACGCGGGCGAGGTTGCGTCAGCCTCATGTCGCATCCCAGATGTCGCCATTTGACAAAGTGAGCCACTCACTGCTATCGCAACGTGTTGGCAGTCAGGAATGTCAAACTGCTCCGAGAGTACCTACTTCCGTCGGCGGTTTTAAAGTGTCAGACTAGAAATCTTATTAGTGTTTCATGTAGCCGAGGTGTAGGGGAGGACGATACAGATTGCAATCGATCCATAATGTGGAGTAGATTTATTGCCATGTTAAAAGATTTGGCCTTTGAGCCTGAGAATAGGTAAATTCTTTGGATCTTTGAAACGAGTCAATGATTGGACTGGTAGTCGTCTGATCCAGTCGTCCCAATGGCCAAGACACGCTTCACAGATCGTCGAGGTTAGAGTTAGTAGGTTAATTCTGATTATCATCACTTTCTCTAAGATAACAGAGAACACCGTCAGCAAAATGGGTTACTTCTGGTGAACCCAAATTATAGTCATCACAAATAAACCCACAGTAAGAGATTGTTTATATCTTAAAAACCAAGTTGAGTGTTACATGTCTTAAATATTTGATAATCGTTTAGGGTATCTCATTTTTATAACTGAATATAATTTAAATGTGTTATTTTATTATAGTTTTTAAATATACCTAAGCCTCATTAAAAAATACAGTACTTGTGATATACGATCCCTGTACAACAACGAACTATTTATAGTTAAAGTGAATCATTTCACTCTCATAATTAATAAGTGAATGCCAGTAAAATGTATAAAATTGCCAACGTTTTTATCAGTATGTTATATAATGGGTGATGTTTCTAAAACGTGTAATTACAATTTTTATTGTTTACTTCAAAATATAATTATGACCCACCCTGATGTGTTATGTAACCTTTCAAAGCTTTAATCTGTCGTCTTTACAATTCCACAAACAATATTTCAACACATCTCACCTCCAAAAAAAAAATATATTTCACTAATAAATCAATGAATTTTCTCTATGCATTGATCAGAAACGGCATATTTCTAAAAACCGCAGGGTTACGAATTTATTACAGTTCCATCAACTTCTAAGTCATATAGTGTTTAACTGTTCAGGTGACTGTTGTACGATCGAAAGGCGATGTTATGTAACGCAGAAATGTCATCTAGGATTCTAGGCCCCATCACAGATTGCATATTCCCTATAATACACCCTCGCAGGAATCCGTTATCAATCTTTTTACTCCTGAATTAAATCGATTGATTAAACGCTAAATGATTAACTCGGACTGGACATCCGATTGTATTGTAATATATAACACGTGGTTGAGTTTTACACATAAAAAGTCACGATCGAAGATTGACTATCGAAGATGAGATATGAAACGATTGTTATGGAAGAAGATGTTCAATTTTACAATCAGTTTACTGACACTGGGCTTATACGTTCTTGAAAGACTTGTTTTGACATTCCTCTCGAATGTGATGTACTGTGTGTGAGTATATTTTGGAACTAAAACATCACTTGCGCCTGCGCATGCACTGATAAAGTTACTGTACTGGCAGTGTGATGCAATTCTATAACTTGTACCTCTTGTCTTCGTATTAAAATAGTTCTTGGCTCCGGTAGCTTTCTTGATAATCTCTTCGTCAGGAGATTTTTATTGCTTAGAAGCCCGATTCTGTCCACTATCTGAATTTAAACATTAGAACAAGGGCCATATTCTATTTTCATGATTTCTTGGCTCTCGGAGTCAGTGGAAAAACGCTTCTTCTACGTTGTTTGCCCTGAGAAAGTCATAATTTCAAGTATTGTTTGATTCGATACCCAATCAAAAATGATCACGTGATTCATATAACGTTATAAATAATACTCGTATATTAGAATGCCACGAAAAATCCTCAACACGATCCGAGATGATATATTTTCCAAAACACTTACGATGTTGCTGGCCGCGAATGTGACTGATAAAAATTTAAGTTACTATCACTTTACGGTTGCGCGGTATTTCCAAATCAGTTTATGAATGTTGTAAGAGACTGATACTGGGACAATGACCTTCGTAATAACTATTTAAGTTATTTATTTGTTTGTTTTGTAGATTTACTTTTCCCAGCGTTTTAAACATCCAAACACTTATTTATACTTACGAATATTATTTTTCAGTTTGAACTACCCTACATCATTTAACAGTATCATGGACTGTTCATGATTTGATGTTGTGTGATACTAACTAATTAAAACGAATACTGATCATGTACGATATCAGTGGTATAGCTTTATATTGTCAGTCAGACTGTTATTCTCAATACTAACATTCAAACTGAGAGTGGCTACGCTATTGATTACTATTCTACGGTGGAGGCTGATGGATTACCTGTAATCCAATAACGAGGCGATGAATGACCCGTTCGACCTTGAGTAATGGAGTACGAGAGAAATGAGGTTACATTCTGTTTTCATCATGATACTGTATAATTTACTTCTATTATGTAATTAAATCTAACGACGCAATAAAAGATCGACATGTACCATTGAAACTAGTAAGTAAAGGCCTGAGTGAATAAACTCCTGGAATTTCTGAAGATTGCCTCTATTAAAGTCAAACAAACTGTAATAGGCTGTAACTCGATCCTGCAATTATTGTTGTCGTTTGACCACCGCAGTAATTAATGGCTCCCTAATAGAAGGCGGTCTTACATCTGCTAGATGTGCTGCTCCACGCATCTCCTGGCCCTTCTTATTGTTTCAGTCACTTCATTTACTGGAACATTGAATATTAATTAAGATTTATAGTCCTAGTTATTTTTAAAATAGTAGCCATTGGTAATGTAAAAAAACGCAGCAAAAGTTTTTACTAGGCATTTCCAAAACAAAATATAATTTCCAATGTATAAATATTGCACAAAAGCTGTTTACTAAACATAGTAGCTAGAATGGCTATCTTTGCTACTTCTTTTGCAAATACATATGAGTTAAACTTGTCATTTGTTCTTATTTAATTAACAACCATTCTTGCACATTTGATAAGAAATTTTTGGAGTGACTCGTTTGTACAATGTACAAACAACCAATTTTTTTGTTCCCTTAGAACAAGAAGCTTATGAATTGCACTTAGTCCTATAATAACCTTAGCGCTGCTTCCGGAGTGACAGGATATTCAGGATGGGTAAGATTAGGGGGTAGCGGCCGCCTCCTGTCGAGATCCATAAGGAAGAATTAGGGCACTAATTTCAGTTATGTCCCCTCGGAAGAAGAGGAGGCCAACTCTGAACCAGCCTCTCCAGTTAAAGCAATCAAGGGGTTGCACACCTTTGTTGACGCTAGCTAGCCAGAAGCTCTGATTCTTTAGGGAACAAACTCCAAAGTCCTACAGTTATCTCCCGCAGTAGACTAGGCCTAGCGAATTACCCTTGCACCCCAGAATCTCGATATTTGCAGTTAGTGATGTGCCGCTTCTGGACATCCATAAGGTTGCCCAGATTTATGTGACACATCGGTTTCTGGTGTGCCCAGTGGTAGGTTCAACTGGAAGGTATAAACCAGCCAAAAGTGATACCTGCTGAGTTCACAAACAACCATAGAAAAACAATAACTTGATCGTGTGTTATGTAAGATAAATATAAGCCATGTCGCTTTTCAGAGGTCGGAGTTGTAGGCTGGATGACAGAAAATGTTTTGGTTGAGTAAATTAGAGGTGGAGATTTCATACATATACAATAAAAAACTAAGATTATTTAAAATTTTTGAGAGACTCGGGTTACAAAAATGATATTGTTGAGAACATTGGCGCCAGCAACATCAACAGTTACAAAAACTATACCCTTCGTTTCGACAATATTGCGAAAAACGAAAGCAATGGTCGGTATTTCGAGTCAATTTTCAACTGCATTAGCCGTAAATGACAGGACTCATACATTCGTTGTGAGACCAGCGGGCAGCGGTGTACGGCGGTGGCGGTGATGATTACAGTATATCAACAGGAAATACTTCTGCAATATTAACATCCCAGATACAACTAATGCAAAGGAAAGATTTACAACCAATGACGTAAAGTGGTCGGGATTTAGCCACGCCAGCCGAGTTTTTGAGAAACACGTCCATTTATTTATGATGAAATGGATAGAGTTCCTAATAACGCCGTTATCTCTGGTGATGTTGGTTACAGCACATTTTCCTCAATGACTACATATGAAAACCCAATGATAATTCAAGAAAAAACTTACAATAAATTACATGCTAGAGAAAGGATTATAATAGGTAGGTGTTTCGGCCAACGAATATAACTGTTTTCAATTCTACAAAATCAAATTCCTGTGGTATATGTAAAGTACTTTCCATAGTAATAGATTGCGCTATTGTTCACAGCGTTTGCAAATATTTACACACGTTTTTACTTAGGGTGATAGTGGACTGGAGGATAGTGATGATAACAATGAGGACTTCCATTTCTGAAGCTTCCAGGCAACATAGCTGCTAGAAAGAAATATACACGAACTCATTAACAAATATATGTAAACTTTATTAACTCTTTGGAAAACATATAAATAATGCTGCTACACTTTTACTTCAATTTAATTATACTTTTATATACATTCTACCTGTACGTGAAAACATAACTAATAACTGTCATTGTTTACTAAATTTGTACACGTTAGAGTTTTACTACCACCTTCCTCTATCGTATTGAACTTAAACTCTGTATCTCTACCTAAGTTTTTCCCCAAAACTACATTTCTCTTTTCTGTCTGTATATACACTAATTTCAGTGTTCTAAAAACACTAAATCCTATAGTTCAGCACTTGCCATGACTTTTGTTTCCTTGGTTTCAAATCACTTTAGTAGAATGTTATGTATTCCACTACTTGTCGATGGTGAGATTTTCTTGACATCTAATTTGCCCTTACTTGCAGAATCTGTTGATCATACTGTTAATATTGAGATCCTGTTCTTTGCCTGTTGTTGAAATGACCACGGAGTGACAGTCTGAATGTCACGGCACTAATATTCTTTGTGAAGTTGGATTTTTATCTGCTCCTACAAGAAAAGTTTTGTTTTTGTGTATGAGAAGCCTTTTTAGTACTATTGCAGTTATTGATGACATTACAATTACTTTATTTTTAATATTTGAGTATTCCTCATTTAATCATGTACCATTTAAAGTTGTACCATCTTACCTATTAATATAGGTATAAGATAACCTTCATCTCGCAGTCAATATTTTACTGGTATGTGCGTGTGTGTGTGTGTGTGTGTGTGTGTGTGTGTTTTTTTTTAACTTTAGAATAAAACGTTTTTTTTCTCTTTCCCTTTGTTTAAGAAACCATCACAATTACAAACAAGTTCAAATTAACAATTAATACTTAATTACAGATTTTAGTATTAATTTATGTATTTTAACGTTCGAATTCATAAGGTTCATTAAAAAGGTTTAATATCAAATGGTTTAGTTTCATGTTATTGCGTTATACGTAGAGCTTTCATTTCCAACATGTGTATATACGAGTACAATATCCGTTTATAACAGTGATAATAAATTAGTATGATTCCTTCAATTTAGACATAGCGAGAAATCTCCAACATAAAAAGTCGAACATAATACAATAAACTAAAAACATGTTTGTATGCCTTATGCTCATTGTATCCATCAATTTATGTTATTATTGTGTTTACTAGAATACATATCTCAATGATCCGCAGTTGTTCCACGTACACAGTCGCTAGATAAGGATGAATACCTGCATCACATTTGGCCGGGTCCAGGTCGCGAACCGGGCAATCGAAACAATGTGAATATTCATGGTTGCATATTCATTGTTGAATAATGATCACGGCCGTGTACGACAGACAGTAACAGATGTGGGGACAGATGGTGAGCAACGTCACGGCCGTTTCCCGCCTTGCCGCGTCAGAGGAACAAAGTGGATCCAGATTCCGGACGATCCTAATCACATAAATGGATTATAGTAAACAAGCAGCGGTAGTATCTACTACAGCTCGGCGGCCACTGCTATGTGTACTACTCGCTGTGAACTCTGCACACACGTTACTGTTTCCATTTGTGCAGTCATTAGGTCACTCTCGTAAGGTCCAGTACGACATCTTTGAAGGATCCAGTTTATTAAAAGTCTTGACAAGCTCAACGTCACAAAGATTACCAGTGGCAGACGTTATATTACACAAAGAACCAACATTACTGGATGGAGAGCAACTTGAAGATGTTTAACAGAATCACTCTGTGACATATCGAATGGCAGGTTTTCATGAGCCGATACTAATCACACAAATTCTTATTTAAGCAATTAATTAGGGTACCAAGAAGGAGAATTTTGCGAGCATTGTCTCTGAAATAGCTTCTACACCGATTGGAAATTAAAATATTTGGAAGAACATAATCACACAAATTTGATGTTCAGTTGCCAGTTTTACATTGCAGGTAGTTAATAAAAAAAAATAAAAAAAATCAATGACTTGGCTGTGCGCCACCGTTAGTCGTCAATAGTTTGGCTAAACAAAACCCCTAATATTTCTTGGATGAATGAAACGATTGTTATTTCGTGTGAAACAATCGAGAATCGATTGTTGTTTTGCATACTCAATACTAAATTTGAGTACTGTAGGCATTGTGTCACTTAAACTCATTTAACCAATGTAAGATACTCATCATTTTGGAGAAATAAGTTGAGCCACTCTGTTTGCAAGGCGTTTATGCTTGGTACAACAAGGCTACACAGATGTAACTCTCGTGAGCTCTGTTCTGACACTCGGTAATAGTGCTGTGTGATCCCCCTTTAAGTTTAGTGTGGCGCAGACGAGTAAAATCCAACCGTTATATTATTGACTTTAGTCATTAAACATGGTTTATTTGTAAAGTAGCTTTGCCTCTGTAAATGTGCATTAGATAGAGAAATGTTCTTCAGACTAACGTCTTAATTTAGAGAACATTGCGCGTACAATTCGCCTATGTGATTCTTACTTGATTAGGGACGCCTGCAGGGGACCGCTGGGCCATTGACATGTCACGGTATGACATTTTCTTAACTTCTAAACATAGCATGTTTATGTATAGCTAGTCAAAGTAATTCAATGGCTCTCTCAAATTTACAGTACCCCAAATTTCACATGAGACATGCGTGTGAAAAATTTTAAATTATTTCAAAAACTGAAATGGAATATGTCCCGGCTGACTCTTATGTATTCCAGAAACAAATGCAAAATTCCTCAAAACGATATCCTGGGAAAATTTTTAAATGGATACGGTTGAACATACAAAATACTTTCCAACCATAATCTAATCAGCGGTTAGACAACATCAATAACTGAGGTTAGTGAATTTTAAGTGAGGGATAGCGCTTTGGTAAACCACAGAAAAAACACACATATACATAAAAAAAACCTGTAGCCATTTATCAAACCATGTAAACTATTCACAATCACTATATCATTCCTCCCATTTACTGCAAATTAAAAAGTTGAATGTTAAATGTCGAAGAAAAAGGGGCCAACAATAATATTTGTATAGTACGTATATAACGTCAAGATCATAATTTTATTGATGTTTTCCTAAAAAAGCAAATATATAAAGCATTTTCGTTTTAAATTGTTTGCAATTAAAAATTTATTTATGTTCTAGTTTTTCAGAAATCCACTATATTTTCTTGATTAAATTTAATGAACCTTCATCAAACTATTTAAAACGTTTTTCATCGTATCCATAAGAAATTATTCATTCTTAACACAGCACATGAAGGGGTGTATAGGAGCTATTTATTCACAAAATGCTCCATAATATTATAAATACGGTAATGTAGTCACTACAATATTAATCGTGTCATATCAATTGAGTGAGTAATTCACTGTTTCTGGCGTTTATGTCAGTTTCTCAAAGCTCGTCAAATTAGTGTCTAGCCAAGTAGGCTATGTTGTAAGAGACACTAAAGACCGAGTTCAGAAGTGCAATGCCAAGGCCGATTACATCATCAACTTTTCTCGTTCTTCACGATCGGTTCACTCAGATCGTCTGAAAGCGCAGAACTCTTCGAAAGTTTCAACTCATTATTAGAACCATGACTGAATGTATGTGAGAAAACCATACAGATTTTACAGGTAAAAATAAAATAACCTTCAAAGCTCCATAAGCTGTGGAAGGTAATTTATACTACCCACTTCTCCCACTTGTCGATTTTGCGTAAAACCCAGAGCCCGTCGTACAATCCCTCTCCTATTTATAGGATGGCTTCCTTCATTTCCGTTTACATTGCTGGATATTAAAAAATAAATGTTATCACGTAAATCCTACCCCCTGAAAAAGTAAAGGTCGTACTACGCCCATGAAGGTGTTCTGCAGATAAACGTTATTGTTTATGTGAAGGAATTCTGCAGATATACGCTGAGGATGATACATAGATACACGTCTATGAAGGAGTACTGCGCAGGACGACTTACAGATACACCTCTATGACGAAATGTCGCCATCAAGGCGTGATATGTAAGGGAGTGATCTATGCATTGCATCAGAGTTCCAGAATCGAGTTTTCTCAATAGGAAAATACGATTGCATTATTTATTTTGTGCAAAGGCTATATTAAATACCACTAAACTCCAGTTACGAAATAATGAAAGGTGTGAAACAATGACTTTCAATTACCCTTGTGTGAATGAATCCTCACAAATCTTGCCGTTATAAACAATTTTAAAAAAGAGTTAAGATAGTTTACGAGTTGCTTCAAAACTAGGAAGTTCTAAAATAATCAGCAACTGAGATATGAAACTAAATATGAATGAAAACTGAAATATTTTCAAATATTTTTCAGTTGTGAATTTCGACATGCTGTACACTGGGATTCTAAATAGTGCTAGCGGTTCAATGTAAGGCTTAAAGATAAAGATATAACAAATATGGACATGATGTACACTCTCCGTGTACTTGATACACTGGGACTCTAAATAGTGCTAGCGGTTCAAGGTAAGGCTTAAAGATAAAGATATAACAAATATGGACATGCTGTACACTCTCCATGTACTTGGTACACTGGGATTCTAAATAGTGCTAGCGGTTCAATGTAAGGCTTAAAGATAAAGATATAACAAATATGGACATGATGTACACTCTCCGTGTACTTGATACACTGGGACTCTAAATAGTGCTAGCGGTTCAAGGTAAGGCTTAAAGATAAAGATATAACAAATATGGACATGCTGTACACTCTCCGTGTACTTGATACACTGGGACTCTAAATAGTGCTAGCGGTTCAAGGTAAGGCTTAAAGATAAAGATATAACAAATATGGACATGCTGTACACTCTCCGTGTACTTGATACACTGGGACTCTAAATAGTGCTAGCGGTTCAAGGTAAGGCTTAAAGATAAAGATATAACAAATATGGACATGCTGTACACTCTCCGTGTACTTGATACACTGGGACTCTAAATAGTGCTAGCGGTTCAAGGTAAGGCTTAAAGATAAAGATATAACAAATATGGACATGCTGTACACTCTCCGTGTACTTGATACACTGGGACTCTAAATAGTGCTAGCGGTTCAAGGTAAGGCTTAAAGATAAAGATATAACAAATATGGACATGCTGTACACTCTCCGTGTACTTGATACACTGGGACTCTAAATAGTGCTAGCGGTTCAAGGTAAGGCTTAAAGATAAAGATATAACAAATATGGACATGCTGTACACTCTCCATGTACTTGATACACTGGGACTCTAAATAGTGCTAGCGGTTCAAGGTTTAAGGATAAATATAACAAACATGGACTTTGATGTACTTTCTCCCTGTACTTAATCCAATGTGATCTCCAGACAGTAGAAGCAGTGAAAGAATCGGTCAGTGATGAATCTCAAATTACACAGTGCAACATTAGGGCATTAGTTTTGTGAAAGTTGATTTTGAGTCAGTTACCACTCTTAATTCTTTAACTTCTGGACTTAATAATTAATTAAATTCCTCCTATTGCATTAACCCCTACTATTGGATTAATTTGTCTAGGAAGTATTATGCCACTGTGTTTAGACACGTTTAATGTCAGTTTGTTACGGATAATTTAGGCGTTCACTGCATCAAGGTCTGTCTGTCTATCTGTCAATGTTCCTCGTCGGATAGGTCATCCCTGACAAATTTTAAGTCATCCTTGCACTAGATAATGTAAGAAAATTACAGTACAATATCTTTAGAACGTCATCTTTAAAAATATCTAAAATTATAAACTTTGGAGAAAGGCTCTGGTAAGCCTATAGAATCCCGGAAGAAAAGCAAAATTTATGAACGGTGTACACTTTAAATCAAATATTTTTGAAAGAACAATATCAAGGTCGACCTTTTTAAATGCTTTGGCTAGATCTGTTTTATCGTATTTACTTGACAAAGCAACTAAGGTCCGAAAAGCACATAGAACAAAATTGGTAAAGCTAAGCAAAAATAACATGCAATCTTCCTGAAATGGCCGAAATACAATCACGAGATTTCAAATCTTAATTTTCCTCCTTTGTATTGAGCTTCTGAGATAGCGGAGCTAGAGATCCCGGGAAAATCTCATAACTAAATCGAATAACATGATTATTTATGAGTGACTGCGATAAAAACTTTGAATTAGCTCGCAGTATTAAACAGCAACACTTACTCCACATGTATTAAAACGACAAAATAGTGTTTACTCTCATGACATCTAAGTTTATATTTTTTTGTCTACTGATATTTTTGTCAAGTAAAATAGAAAAGTTTCAAGCTTCTTGAAACACATTTTTGAGACAGGAAGTGGCAGGGTGTGGTCAAGGAATATCGACAGCTTGACCTGATGGAGTGAACGTTAATGTACGGTACATGTGTTAATGTGTGTGAACATGGTAACTACACTTATCCTGTATACACGGGCCTCGCCCTTCCATCACATCATCGTCCAGTCGCAAGGCGGTGGTTGACAAATTTACATTACTTAGTCCCAAATTGCCTTGTACATTGTTCAAACTAAAATAGCTATACTGCATATCTATGCGTGTTCTGCCTGGTTTCCATTTACATTTTTAGTCAACACATAAGGTATCTTGTATTGATTGCGATATCACGATGTTTTAACTAATAAATTACTTTAATACTACTTTTAACTGAGAACATATCCTAATGAAACTCAGTATGTGTCTGCAATCATAGTCAAGGAGAGGATAGTTACAGATGGAAGCTATGCGCATAACACTGAAATACTTTTGTGCGCCGTTGAACGTATACAAGAGAAGGCAACAATTGCAGATCCGATTTGGTAAATTAAGAGCCACTTTTGGGAGCAAAACAATTAAGCCACGCAGTGAGATGCCTTATATCCGTAGGTGAGTCATACATACTGTGTGAGAAATCCCCAGTTCACGTGTCATCAGCACAAACCATACCGTTAATCCGTAACAGGGCAGGAAGTGGAGACTTCCAACATATTCCTCATAGGAAACCCTGGTCTGAATGCCGCGGCGTTCCCAAGATAATCTGAGGTTAATTATCGTCATTGTAAAACATCTCCACTTCCTTAGTGTATTAGTTTCTGAGGTTTCTTTTGTTTGTTTTAACTTTACAAGTTACGTTCGGAACACTGCGTTTTAGTCATTGTGAAAAAAAGTATTAATTGATTTCTATGGGGCAGTGCTGTTTTTTACATTTTTTTAAATCAGTCACAGAACAAAAACTTGTATTGGTCAATACTTGAAGAAGTACCATAATTGTCTATTAATGACATTTTGTTCAGTACTTTCTGAAAATTCGTAAAAATACCAAAAGGCTAATATGTGATATGGCTGTGAAGTTGTAAAGAAGGATCTCTTTGGTGAACTATGTGATATATTTTCAAGGACGAAAAATTCTAGCGTAGGGATTTGGATACGTTTGTAGCCAAACTGTATTTCCTTATTCGCACACGGCAATTGTGATCATCACAAATTACAATCTAAAATACTTCCTGAAATAGAAGACTATGGAAATTTGTAAGCTAATGAACAATATTAACACTGTAGGCTTTACCACGAAGTAATCTTTGATGTAGAAGATCAAAAACAAGTAAACCGAGCAAGCCGAGACAAGCGAAAAGCAGTGTCCCTTAGTTTAAGGTGGTGCATTCAATTTTTTAGTTTGGATAATTTTAAAAAATTTCAAAGTCCTTCAAAATAACATTCCTGAAGACAGAAAATTAGTTATCAAATTGTGAGACAACTTCGCAATACTTACAGGCATTTCAATAAAAATGTTAAATTTGTAGTACACTGCAAGTAAAGAGAGGAAAGTTTAATGATTTAGGGCTTGGCCAAATAATATTGTAATGAAATATAATTTTAGAAAATCAAATGTTCTTCAATAAAAATCTGCTTGAGGAACATTTTTCCTTAAATCAAGGTTACTTCTTCCAGTTATCTTTCATCAAAATCTTCAACATATCTTTTTTTGGGTCTGATTATAAGGTGCAATTGATTTTGCTTCAAATGCTTACCACTCCTCGTGCTTATGATAATTTTTTTTCAATTTTAATTGTATTCAGAAAACGTATCTTAAATTATATGGCTATTTTATTTAAAAATCCCAAACAATTATTTCAACTAATATCTGATTGCACCACTTCACACTACAACACATCCTTCAGAGATTTTACTATAACAATTAATTATACTTACGTTGGTATATTTTATTCAATTTAAAAGACGACTATTGCTTAGTTGCAATAAAAGCAAAGTAAGTGCCAAGCATATCTAACCTTCTGCCTGGTGGGCCTGTAGATGGTCTCGCGAGGAAAGATGGGCACATCCTGGTCGGTGTTGGAGACGACAGAAACATGGCGCGTACGTTCTCTATCAGGCACTTGTAACAAGGCAATACTTTGGGCAGCCAACGATGGCCGTAAGGGATGGTCCTCCTCGATGTAGCCCACGCCGTCGAGGTCGGGACTCTCCTCGCGGTCCGTGGCCATTACCCTGTAGGTCGACAGCTCGGCCAGTCTGGGCTCTTGTCTCCCTCAGATGTACCCTGAAACACGAGTATGGCCGGTTTTACAAACAATAAGTTTTGTAGCATGATCTCCAGAACTATTCCTAAAATCTCATCTCTTGCAATTTTCAGTTTAGTCGATTTAATAGCTTGTACGTTTTAGAAGGCGTAAAGAAGGGCAGAACGTTAACCTAGGAGTTTGAGACTTTCGAGAACGTCCTTAGAAAGAGGATGCTAGTAGGGACTAAAGTGAATGGGACATCTTAAAATGACTGTTGTGCCTTAAAATCGCGACAAAATAAAGAGAAACGTAATTTGAAACTAAAACCATTTGGGATCTTTAAATTATCATTAGCAATTATTATCCGCGTCTGTTTCAATTATCTACACTAGCTTCGTTACTTATTCAGAATACCTACTTAGTTATTTAACTTAGAAATTCTTCAAAGTTATTTTTCGTTCTTAAGTTAACCGCCAAATTGTTTTTTTGGAATATTGAGTATAAGTAGCCTTTAATATTGCAATTAAATAAACACACAAATCTCCAATAATTTTAAATGGTGACTGTTTTTAGTTCATTAAATTTAAAGCTATTAAACAACAGTGCATTTTACTTCAATAGTTTTTTTTTTTCAATAAGGAGAGTTCCTTTAATTTCATGTCTGCTATCATGTCTTTATCTTATAGTTTTAGTTAAAATTACTTCTTATATTCTTTTAAAAATGATATTTGGTACTGTGGAGTCTAGTATCTTAAATTAATATATTCCCTTAAGAGAACGATAAGAACGATTCCAAACAAGCGGTTTATTTAGAACCGTCACTTTCCTATGGAATATCGTCTCTTACCATCGAACGCCATATCTTCCAGAGTCCTGCTGTCTGTAAATCTTCCTTCGCATAAAATGTGACGCGCTCTTCGACAGAGAATACTAAGGTCGATCAAAGTTGTAAAATTTCTTATGTAAACTCTTCAGTTTCGATAACTTGAACAGAATCAGGCTCAGGTAGAAACAGGTGGTGGAGAGATCGTTCCGAATTCTGTTAGGGAACCTCTAAATAACAAATGTCCATCCTCTATAATAGGCCAGACCTACAAAAAAGAGCCCTGAGAAACGACCTGACAAGCCGCCCACTCCTCCCTTGGCCTTCGGTGTCGTCCTACACTCCGTTTTATTACTAGGTAAAAAAAAGATAAACCCCTTAAGACCACCATCCTCCAATTAGGAAAGATAGATAGACACAGGCTTGGGTAAGATTCGTATGCAGAGAACGTATGCCTTTTAATCGATTCGGGAGATGGGAATATCCTCCATTACGAGTACATGCACGTGAAGCCGCGGGTAACTTCTAGTAGCCTCAATATTATTTTAGTGATTTTGCCCAATGCCCAAACCAATTATGCTGTGGGACATATAGTTTGGTGTCATTTTTTACTTAAAACATATACTTTGTAATACGTAATCAATATTTAGAACTGTTATTTTGTCATGAACGATTTAAATGAAACATAAGTAATTTTACATTACTAATCCTAAAAACAGATTTTTTTTTCAATGGATTACTTATAGACGCATTAATAATAAATAAACTTACCAGTCTATTCATCTATTAAATTCATCTGATCGCTTGGCAAGTAAAACAGAAGTGAAAATATGTACATTAAGTAGTAGGTGACATTATACAAATATAAAATAATCTTATTCCTGGTGGAAGGTTAATCCAAACTCTCTTTTCACAGGTATGGCTCATCAGTAACATTGTATTGCCATGGGAAAGGTGTACAGTTATACAGCGTTTCTGTATATATTCTGTACAGTGTAATGTTTATAAAAAGTTTTCAATAGTTAAACTTTTAAAATTTATATAAATATAAGGTATAAAATACTACCTTTTACATTACCTAGCATATTACACAAATGAATATATGCTGAAAAAATACATACGAGCATACAAAAACTGTCTTACTAAGATGAATGTAACTACATATCGGAAGAAACATTGATGAACAATATAAAACACGTCTCTTTATAGACTTATATCGGTATGTGACTCCTATTAGTGAGACACAATCGATAAAACTGTGGCCCATGGATTCCAGTATTGAGTAAAGTACACATAAACAACAGTGGCAGGCGAGCCCAGCGAGTCGGGGTAGTTCACAACGCGAAAGCAGGTATCGGGGCTTCACTAGACATTCAGTTAGGCCTATTGCCAAAACAGGTTTTTTTATAAACAAATCAAGTAGGCGTTATATAAAGACCGGGAAAGCTTATGCAACGCAATGTCCACAAGAACGCCTGACCCAATGCACATTTATATTCAGCTAAATTATTGTTAATTGTTAAACCCACTGGTTTTATTTCTTCGTTTACTTAATTTTAAGGCATAAATACTGGGTGTGATGTGCACACACACTCTAGAACGGTATTACATTCACTCGTTGAGGTGTGATTAATCGTCTTCGACAATATGCCTATTCGATCCAAACAGTACTTGTAGAGCACCAGCACACGCCGCCCCTCCTATGCTGACAGAAGAATAGACACTTCCCGATGAATTAAGCTCCAACAGCAATACCTGTTTAGGGTGTGTATAACGAGTGATACATGTATCCTATCTTGTATTACGATACAACGATAAGTTTACTACGGTTGTATTGGTACCATTCGAGTGGGGTGGGGGGGTGTGAGTTTTAAAATCACCCCTCATCTTACCGTTACCCTCATCTTTGAATGTTTGTAATCCTTGCTTGCAATCCTTTTAGATTGTTGGTTGACTAACATATCAATGGAAAGAGAAATATCGATCACCCAACCGGATATTTTTATTTCATCACTCCAAATCTTACTATTACAGCATAAATAAAACTCCGCCACGAACTTTTGTCGTATGAATTTTCACATTTTATCTAGTTATGAACAACTACGAATAAGTTTCTAAGTGCTTGTATTCAATATAAATTCAGCCGAAATGAAATTAATCATTGCTAAAATGATCTGCCATGTACACTATTGGTACACTATTACTCAAAATCTCCATTTTTCAACATTTTAAGTTTTGGAAATACAATTTCACAACTTTCCAAACCATAATAAACGAGCTCAGATTTTACGGCTTTCTCAGGATATCTTGCCTAGTAAAGCTGCAATTATTATTACTATGTCTCATCTTAAAATAGCATATGTTTGTTTACAAATGTATTTTATTCTGCAACCGTCTCGTCCTGTCATGGTTACCCATAAGACCAATGTAAAAATATTATGCTCAGCAAAATCCCATGGTGACCTACCACATACACAGTATTCAACTCGATATTGACTATTTAGAAATGCAGCCTCATGAATTCATTTTAAGCCGGGCGGACAGACAGACATGAAGAAAATTTTGTCAGTCCATAAATGCGAAATCCATGAAACTAACGTTGAGATGTTAAAAATATATAACTGTCAATTTGACGCATACAGGAATAACATTAATAGCCTGAATTGTAAATAATTACTTCATCTCACATTTTGATGAGCTTTGAATTACAATTTTTGTGTGTGGTGTGTGTGTGTGTGCGCGTGTGTGTGCGTGTGTGTGTGTGTGTGTGTGTGTGTGTGTGCGCGCGCGCGCGTACTCATAACTTTACAACACTGAAAATGGAAAAACAAATATAGCCTGCTCAGAAGTTCTCTAAGTGGACAGGGATGTCCATTATTAAAGTACCGAAATAACCTTACTGTAAAAGTTAGTGTTTCACTATTCATTAAGATTAATATACTCGTATTATTATCATTCACAAAGGTATATTTTTGAATGTAGATCAATCCATAAATGTAACACCATTAATTCATTATAAATTAACTATGATTCAAATATTATTCAATAAAACGTGTAAATTTGTTAGTGTGGCAAAACTTATTTCGGATTCGATAACGATCGAGTTGAGTTAAGTACACAAACGCCTTTTAGAAGAGAAAGTTTCTATTCTGGGAAATACCAATGTGGGCCCTCGATGTGAAACGGCTCATACGAATGCGTCAATTCTCCCTCCAACTCTAACGATGTGAGCCAGACATATCCGCGGCCAATTCGGTTAATAAATTACAAGATCTCGTGAACTTTTTGCTTACCGCCATAACCTTACAAACCACAAGGCCTTCAATGTCTTGGAGCGGATCCAGAAGTTGGGACATGTTTTCTTCTACTCAGGTTGACTTCTGTGCGTCAGATCTTTAGAAATTGTGCTTTTCAAGCTGTTTCAACCTACTCTCTTCATTCACACTTAGCATTGATTGTTGCCAAAAACAGACATTATGACAATTTGATAAAGTCATTATGGCAGTTTGATTCCATCATTTCACTATTTGCTGTTCTGTTAGTCGTAGACCTTTTAGCATAATGTATATTTAATTTTATCATTGGTTTCGTTAGTTTTTTTTCATGTTTAGTACATTTTAGTTTTGTATCATATTTTTATTAGCATCTTCTCGTCAATCATATCTTCGAAATTATTGATTTCTCGAACTGATCTTGTTATTTTTACACACTGAATCTTGTATTAAATGTATTATTGCAAGTTATGATCTGGAATCTGTTTCTTGTTTAATTAGTATCTATTCATGGTATGTTTAGAATTATATATCAAGCCTTGTTATTTATATTTATCAGTATTTTTTCTTGTTGCGTAATATTAAGCAGCATCTTGTTATTTGTTTTATTTTATTTGTTCATCTCTTTGAAAATGCCCATTGAAATTACTAAATTTACGAGTGTAAACCAGAATAGATACAGAAACGAGCTGATAATTAAGTTTGTTAGTGGATAATGACTGCCTTAGGAACAAATGTGTATTTTAACAATATGTTATTTTAAACTAAACAAAAATGTACTCATAACATTAACATTGGAACTTTGAAAGCCCTATATTCGGATATATTACAAATTCACAAAAGGCACATCTAGAGTAAAGAGGATTTCAATTGATTCCAAATATTTATATGAAATAATAGTTTTGATACCTAAAAACGCAGAACAAAAATCAAGGAATGCTTTTAATAATATAGATACACTTTGTGGTCATATATCAAATTAATGCCCAACAATGTATTCTTTTATCCTGGTTGCGTTCATGTGCATTGGTTTCAAATTGTTGACCTAGGAGGGGCGATATGTGGAGTATTAAAGAATTTCAAGTAATCATAGGAATAATAAAAACAGATGTCTGTTTTTAAGGGACTCGTAAAAAAATAGCGAATGTTGAAGTACTCGAGTAAACAACATTAACGATTCTATCAAAATTACACACCTATAAATAGCAGAGTTTTGGAGATAATCCTCTAACCACTGAATATTCATATTAAACTTACAATTAAGCCACACTTAATATTAGGCTTCATCCAAATGTTATGTTTGCTCTCTGTCACCAAACATCTATTTATTTTCTTTGAAGACTCTGATCCGGACTTTCCCTCTGAAAATGTTTGGATTGAGCTTCGTATATCTAAAGACAAAAGTATATTATATCTTCCAATATTCCTTAAGGTCATCCTGGATTCTTCTAAACGCTATTGGGAGAAATAGACTTCATGAAGTATAACATGATGATGGACGAATGTAATGATCCGAAATCAGGTTCGGTGTGTGTTTATCCATAAGAGTAGTTTTTAATTATTTCAAGTCGGAATGTATTTGAAGAATCACGTATTATGAAATCTGTCACAGCTACATCGAAGTTAGATTATATTAGCTTTCATCCTTATAAGCCTTCATCCAGATCAAGTCGACTTCTCGCACTGGTTAGCGGGGACAGGGATCGTCCTCTTCTTGAGATCAGTACTCATAGTGTAGTTTAGTTGAAGAATCTGGTTTGGAATACTATCACCCGGTATTTATTTAGGTTTATAACTGCAGTTTACATTTTATAACTGGATTAATATGCTTCTTTTCCTTCCACTCGATTCTGTACTTAAGAACTCACCTATTATAAAATCTGTTAGGAGGAAACTCATGAAAAGGAAAAATGTTTCAAGTACACTAAATGATTTTAAACACACATTGCTTGTCTAAGTGGAAGAAATTCGGAAGAAATCTGAAATAGAAAATTACGTGATCTGAAGTTAGATGATTGTAGTTTTCTTTAGGTTTGAGAAGACCTTGCTTTTAGTTTGCTTGCAATTTATAGTTACTTCTGCAACATTGTAGGCATTTTAGAATTAGCTTTGGAATTGCAATGCAAAACAGACCAATCTGGTAACTAACTTTAGGAAGGTTCACCCTCGGTTTAAGGTGTGAATATTGATGATGGTGTTGTAACTGATGCGACTATGTTGTTTTCAAGTTTGGGACACATTCCGTTGCTATGCACCATTCTCTTAATAAAGAGGTTACGAGTGGAACCTTGACAAAACGCTGACAACTTTTCCGTATCGATAGTCGCTCTCTAGTCTGCCATGAAGAATGTAAAACTTGCTCATCCTAGGGGAATTACAGTATTGCTACGTTCGTTATCAAAGATATATCCGATCTCATTGCTTATACCATCGTTCATTTGAAATACCACAGCAATCAAGCAGATTCCGAAAAAGAATCCACGTTTCTAGAATAGAAGTTGTACCAAACATATTTGAAAACGTCGTATGCACATTGCTTTATAAGATGTGCTTCCTCTCTCCGGCAGCTCGGTTTCATGAGAGGTAGTTCGATTGTTACAAAATTGTATGTCAGTTTTAGTATTGGCTGGCCCTGTCCTTCAGTAATGATGTCACGTTAGATGACTTCTAAAAGATGTTTTACAATCTTCAACATCATCTCTTTTTAAGGAAGCTTACGGTACGGTATACGGTGTAGTGTATTCTAAGAGTATTGTTGCCAGTTCGGGAATGCCTCAAGATTCTAATTTAGGTGCTAAAATTTTCCTTACTAAATCACACAACACGGTCCTTACCTCTGTGACGTCAAGTGTTATACTGCCGTTAAGAATATTCTACCTCATATTATAAGTGAACATTAAATCCTGTAATCAGCCATTAATTTATATTCAAGAATGGCCTGAAACGTATTCATATGCCCTTGGTTATTAGCAAAACCGTTGTATTTACTCTTCAAGAGAATAGTCAGTTATTTTTGTAAGAGGTTATTGGACTGAAAGAAAGCATATGGTGCATAGACTTGGTGCTCTCATAGAGTTTTAATAAATATGTTATTGATACATAAGCAATGTTGTTTCCAAAGGTAGGAAGTCTTGGGCCTTGTGATTTGGATCGTCCAGAATTTTAACAAAAAGACTTTTGTATGATGATTTACAGATCCTTGGCCCGAAGCTATCTGGAGTATGCCACTACTGCCTGGAACACAGACACCGGTTATAGATATTACAATAGAAGCTGCGGCTGTGCAAGTAGAGGCTTTTCGTGGATGGTTTGGAAGATTCTTGAGATGGTTAGTAGTGACTTACACCTCTTTCAGCTCGTAGTACTGTAGTAGATTTATTGTTTTTATAGAGTTCTGCATTGTCATTGCAGAAGGAAAACTATAGAATTAAGAATTCCGGAGCAACTCTTGAATGAGAGATCCATTTGTTTTGACCATCCAATCTAATGATGCAGTGGAAACGCAAAAATTTAAAAATATATTTTGAACAACTTTGGCAGATTGTTACAGAGTGTGAAAATTATGTATGAGCTATAACTGTGTAACATAATCTCGATTGTTTTTACGAAGACCCAATATATCTCTATTGCATACATACATGAACCTCAAGGCGCTTTTGGACAATTGGTTTTCGATGGGTCTACTGGCCAAGAGCTAATGGCCATTGTGAGGATCGTTGCAGTGTAGGGAAGAGTAAATTTGCGAACATCATACAAATTATAACATATGAAAATAAAAATAAAAGTTGTTCATTTTACTTGTATTTTTAGAATGGTACTACAAATAATGCCTGGGAACAGTTGGTAATTATAAATCATTGTAAGTATCTAAATTGAAAGTATAGATAACTTTTACATGTCGTTGTGATATAAAAGTATCAAACTGCGAATACATTATTAGTTTTGAAGGTTAACTTTGTCCAAACTGATAATATGAGGATGATATAATTTCTGTAAATATAGATGACGGATTCTTCTGGAATTTCAATCTTTGTATATTTTGATCTGCTTAAGTATAAATTTCACAAGACAGTATTACAAAATACTGTAGAGGTATTACTTAATCTTACTTCATATCTGAATAAAATTATGTCTCTCCATTTGTGGCCATAATAGGTTCTGAATTTTTATTCTAGTTCTTGCCATGACCGCTTCAGCATATAAGCATCTGTAGCCTACAGTATATATGTTCTTTTTAATCCATCCTTATAAGCGGTGTAGGCGGATGGACTATCTGAGCTCCTGGCTCTAGTGATCACCTTGTTCGGATGTACAGAGGTCACATCTGCACATGTGATGTGTACCGCATGCAGTGTGTGGCTCTGTTACCTCAGACTCACGCGCCATTACCCACACACGGTGTGGCGGCGCCGCGCGGCAACCTGCCAGTGACAAAACAGCTCCCGGTTTGTCACCATGGCCATTTAAATTTGGCCGTGACTTAGCCGTCACATGACAACAACGTCATTACTAACCTTTGCTTCTCCGCCTCATATTTTCACGATTACGACTACTTTCGTAAACAACAAAGAGTTATATATTGTTCTCACACATTCTTAGCACTCTGTCTTGTCCTGCTTATCCTTCAGAAGCCACACACTGATTCTTCTCATGCTTTTCGACCCATGTACATAAATGAGAAATCCCGGTATTCATTCAAACCATCCATCTTAAATAATGGAATTTTAAACAAAGAACTATTTATATTTATAGAAAATACAAAGTACGTTTCTATCGACACGAGTCTGAAGAAGATTACAAATTTCAAGTATCCTTCATCAAGCATCCTGAGGAAAATGGACAAAGCAAAGAGACAGATGAGGAAATTTTCCCACTATCCACTTGTGGTAGATAAATTAAAAAAATTCATCTATGGCTCAATCCCTTCTCGAAATATCCTTCTCGAAAGTTCGGCTTAGATGAAAATTAATATATCAACCTTATTTCTTAAAGACAGAAAGAAAGAAACTCAAATTAATTATTAATTATTACTCAGCCAAATCCCATGGAGAGAGATGCCTATCCCCAATTTGAAGTCAATAGCTCACATTGTTCTAGAGATATCTCGCGAAAGATACATGCAAACAGACAGAAGAGTAAGTTTATCAGCCACCTGAGTGATATTAAAGGGTGTAAAATATCAAGGATTATAGCTAATCTCTTCCAGAGATATCCTGCAGGAAGGTTAGTTCGCTAACGCTCAACCGGTCATATGGACCGAATCAAACTGCATCTTTTCTATGTGTAGAAATGAAGATCATTACACAAATCTTATGGAGGGTCGTCATGAACTATCATCGAACTCGATGTTGTCTATACAAAAAAGAACCTTCATGCAAAATTTCAAGTTCCTTGAAATTGTTTTCGGTTTTAAGCCTTGATTAGTTTTAGAGATATTGCGCAGAAAGACATATGGACAACAGAAAAGACATTTTCCAGCCCCCTGAGTGATAGTGCAATTGGATTAGGAGCCTAGAAAGTATCACAACTTCCAAGCCTGATTGTAGTACCTCGATTTTGGGGTCGGTAAATATTTAGTATGTTCAATGCATAGCTTTTTAACATAAAATCCCTTAGTACAGATAAAGTAGAAACATGTTTTGGTCCATTTAACGTAAAATTACAGGCATCTAAAGTACGAAATCTAGACATTTTGTAATCAGGCCCAAATAAAAAAGGGTGAAGATAAACATGGGACATTTTCTCAGCACGCACATGAGTTCAGAAAGGGACTTGTTTTTATTTGTAAAAAATATAATTTCAATAAGAAAAAATGTTTAAAAATATGCCTTTATCTTCAATTATATTTATTAACAGTGTTTATCATTAACAAATAAAATAACATTTGCACTTTTAAGTCTATTATTATTTTATACTTTTTCGCATCGTATTTCTTAAGTAACTAAATAAAACCCGAAATAAGGACTAGACTAGAGTGTGTAGAAATTTAAAATCAGCATATTGCCGTACCCTCATCACAATATTAATTGCGTCTTTAATGAGAAAACACGTCAGGTCTCCCGTATCAATGTTACGGTTTAGTGCTGCAGTTCAAGACTGAAATATAATTGGCACCCTCGTTTGTGAACGTAAATACTGACCGATTATAACCTTCTTAATTTCTCCTAGTAAAAGGAACACAACAATGCAATTAAGCAGGCAGCCAACTACGAGTGACGCGCCGCCCTTTTTCACCTTGAATACCCACCCACTACTCTACCTGACAGCCCCTTCTCTGTCTGAGTGTGTTCTCCCAAAACAGCTTCAATTCCACATTCCGACAGACATCTGGTGTATCTTCTACTTTTTAAAACCAAATCTACTCGTAGATGGGCATTCCGAGTTTTAAACTATCAAGTTTGTAAAAATTTCTACATGCATGTAAAGGCTTTCTCATTCCTATGGATGGGGAATCTGATTTTCGTATTTGCCGAAAAATAAAATTGGTGTAAATTTCCTGTTAATAAACGCCAATCTTCAAATTAATTTTAAAAATACAGAAAAAGCAATCAACTCATTACATTCTATGGGATATTTATAAAGATAATCTGAAATATTCTTAAAAAAGTCTTTTACAAATTATTTACAGCTTTTATACCGATAAAGGTGACTTACTACCTGGTAACCTGTACATTCATGTTGGTTTATTCATGAGTGTAGCACATACGAACAAATTGTCACTGTTTTACATAATAACTGGGAGATCCAGTTACTGTCTTCAAATACCGGAAAGAGTCTTCTTGAAACCTTACATATGTATTAAGTTACATGCACATCTCCATTGTTACTTGGTGAGCGGGAACTCTAATGGAGACTAAACTCACGATTTTTAGTAGCAACTTTAGTTTAAAAGTGTATTCAGAACAGCCTCAGTTCAGCCTGAATGTTAATGTGTCGTCATGTTAACGTCTTCACTGTGACACAAGTCAAGGTAACCACATTAATACAACCGGGGAGTAGTAGTAAGTAGTGAGGTGTGTCCACCGCAATAATACTGGCAATCGAATCGAATTAAATTTCTGCCGTCTGTCCTTTTTCACTGATAAAATTATGAAATTTGGAGAGTAGGCCTTTTTATAAAACCCAGAGCAAAATTCAATTTAAACTATTTCAGACCAATATGGAGGAACTTCACAGTCGAAGACCGTAGCTTTCTTAGTGATAGCACTTATAGTGTAATACGATCGAGTCCTATGATATTTTTGAAAAGGTATTAGTCATACATCATGTGCACATTTTTCAGTGTTACTGGTTAGAAGGATCAGAGGTCCAGCAAAATTACTAGTAATTCTTATTTCAGAAATTTGCGGCACTAAAATTTTCGACGCCAAATTTTAGTTTGCCTTTTTGTCCCGATAAACGCACATTCATATCTCCGCTATGTATCTCTCACTACTTGAGATCGGCTTTTGCCTGTCATTCGTTAGAAAAAAAGAATACGGTCAACATGTGTCTGCTATGCTGACCTTTTAAACCGAGTAGGTATATATTTTATTACTTACCGTTTCCAAATTTAGTTTTAGCTTAGTGTTGTTAAAAGATGTTTGAATTTATTGTATTGATATTTTTGATACAGAAGTCCCTTCTCTTTAACTAGAACGGGAGGGAGTAAAGCTGTTCTTGGGAGCATGTAAGCGAGACAACAACCTGATCACAGTTCATTTTTTCATCATACCCATATACCTTCACCCCTGAAGGATGTCTGAGAAGTCCTGTCAAGCACAATGCCATCAAACGGAATCTACATCTTCCTCTGCTCCCGGAAGATTGATTGACCACTGTCACTGTTTCTAAACTTATTTAATAATAATTTGAGATATAATTATAAAATCATATAATCTAATTAAAAAAGATATTAAATTGAATATAAACATAATTTCAAGATATTTTCTAATTTATTTTGGAACTGATGTAAAGTAAAACAAAAACTCATTTAAAATTCAGTATGAAATTGTTTATCGGTTATTTATTTAGCAACTGATGCTCAATTCTTTTCAAATAACTGTATAACCTGTAATACAAGTGAATATTTTGTGGTAGTTTTTAAACTTATTTAGGAACTCATTTAAACTCCTTTCAAAAGAAGTTGTAATACTATTTTGCTATATTAAATGATTTTAAATTCACTAATGCACAATCACTTTAAAATTATGTTACGAACCTATTTTTAAATTAATTCAAAATTAATCATAACAGGATTAATTCATTTTAACAGGAAAATAAAAGAAACTACATTGGTGGGGAAATGATTTTAAAACTCTTTCGAATGTCTTAAAAACTATTTTAAAATTAAAAGTCACAATCATTTCAAAATGTCAAAAACATATTTTGAATTTACTTTAAAATGAGTTATAAAATCTTTATGACTAGACAGTTAAAATAAACCACACTGATGGAATAATAATTTTAAAACTTTTGTAAACTCTGGCTACAGTATAATAAGAGGACACCACCACAATATAATCATATAATCATATTTATGATTATCTAAACTGCAGCAACAAAAATGTTGACACGAATTACGTTATATAAAAACTATCTATGTTGTGTATCTATAAACGTTAACAAACAAAACAGTTTAACATTTAGTTGCTTTTTACTGTTTTTAAGGATATACTGTGATTCTATTGTGGTGGTGGCGTCTTATTATACTGCAGCCTAAACTGTTTCTAGAAGTGTATAAATAAAAAATCCTTGTAGATTGCAGAAATTTCAAAATGATTCTAGTTATGTTGACTTGAATGTGCAGTCTCTCTGAATATCGGTGAACAATATTAAACTAATGATATTATTATTTATAAAGGATTGATTGCCTTACCAATACAAAATTGTTCCAAATTTACAAGTATATGTGCATAGAACATACTCTGGACTGAGATGCGCGCTACAGTTAAAAAATGTCTACCTCTGCGCTCGCATTATACTTCCGAGTATAAAGGGTAGAGGGAAAAGTCGTATCTTCCATCTGTGTCTGGCTTTTCAATGGTTCAGGAATTATATCAATATTTATATATTTAATCAGTATCGTATCCCTCACCAGTGCAAAATGGACGCGATGTCCCCACGGTGATTTTCTGTCACTTAGTGCCTGGTGTATTGTTTTGTGATTCCACTTGCTATAATCACAGACTTATGCGGCCGTTTGTTTCCTAGAATTTTAATAACGGAGCGAGTGTCTTTTTTAATCATGTTAATGCCCAGTTCCTCCGTTTTTTGTTCCTTCGTCTAATGTACATATACCGTTCCACAACGTCTAAGGAAACCAAATTCGAGTACTGTACATGTACACATTAACAATTTTGATTATTAAGTAATATCCACAATAAACTAATTAGTTTAAATTCGTTACTGCTCCCATGTTAAATAAAAGTTATATAATAGACTACTATTCGTCATCGCTATATGCATCAAATAACGATAGCTAATATTCATTTATACAAATACAAAGTAATGTGAAATTGTGTGTCTGTAATTATCAGCTGTCAATAATATTATCTTGTCAATATTTACAGTAAATATATTTTCTTATAGTCTAATTATATATATATATATATATATATATATATATATATATATATATATATATATATATATATATGTTGGCATTAAGTATGTATTGAGTACCTTGAAATCTAGTCGACAGAAGAACAGCTAAATTAAGGTTATAATATTTTATAGAGTATATGCATGGAGTATGGCTGAAAGATTACGTTTTTTTTTTTAATAAAAAATATAGTTTCCTTAAATTATTTTTTTTAATTATATTTTTAAACCATGAACTATTAACGAACCATGTCATTCAAATCAATATTCATACACATATGGTAAAAAATTACATCTCTAACAGTTTTCTTTGGATATGGCTGCAAAATTGCCCATTAAATGCCTATATATCTTAATAGTAGGCTAATCAAACAAATTTAAAACAGGTTTGTCTATAAAGACAGCATTTACAATCAGGGATATTGTCAAATTTAAGCTGAAATAAAAACAACACAACCAATACCCAAATGCATCTTACACCCTTGCTTAGTCTATATTTTGCAATGTTGGTTTGGTTGAGGAGAAGATGTGCCAGGTTGCATAATTCTATACATAGTCGCCATCTTGTTGCACAGACAAACATACCAACACTCTACCATGTTAAAACACATTATAAACGTCAGTTAAATATGACAAAAATATGGTCGAAAATCATATTTCAGATTTACAAAATGCCCTATTAGAGAGCGAATAAAACCAAATAGTTTCCACTTTTATTGGGGCCTAAACTTACGTTTGGTAACTTTTATCGGACTGTCAAACCGTCAGAAGGTTTACAAGCAAATAGGTAAATTAGTCAAATACCACCACGACATTAACACAACATAATACACGGTGCATTGCGTTGTTAGTTTTCTCTGTTGTTGATATTGTGTTTTTTGAGGTAATTAGATTATAAAAATAATTGTTGCTGTTGTTAGTTAATTAGTATTCGTTCCGTTAGTGTTAAGATGGTAATTCTATTCAGAATACCCAGACAATTAGAGAAAACGTAGAAGTTATGAACAAAACTTATCAAAACAATAAATGTTGTATATCGCGTTCACTATAAGAAGAGCTTCCATTTTAATGAGACGTATTTCATGCAATATTCATTAATCCGTAGAAAAATTGTAGAGTTTTTTTAGCTACCAAACCATTGGCCAAATGCTAATATGGGCTTGTCGCATTTTAATTTTTTAAATATGCAGTATAATTAATATAAAATATATCAGACTAGTAAAATACTACACTTTTTACGACATAGCAGATAGCTCAGTGACCTTTTACCTATTGGCCTATAACAGTCTGCCAAACTTTTCCTGGACAATAATGGATATACGAAATAAAAATAAAACATGACTAGTCAGCAATAACATCTGGTCTATGTGTTTGGTAGACTGACAGTGAAAAATAATTTTAATCTTTAATGTAACTTTCATAATTCAAATAAAAATGTTTAATACTTAGTCGTATGGTCATATTTTTATTGATATATATATATATATATATATATATATATATATAATTATATATAATGAAAAATAAACATAATCGTAACAAAAATGAAGGTAGGCAAGGTAAGGTGGCTGGATTAAAGGAGGAGGGCACTAATAAAAAATTCTAAGGCCGAAAAACAATTAAGATAAAAATGAAAGAAAACAAATAAAAGATGTCAAATTTTTATAAGCGTAATTTTAAAAGCTACTGATAAAATACATAGTAAAATATTTTTCGTTTCCGAAAGTAGTATTTTCCACTATCTAATGAATGGATAAATTTCTATTAGAGCTATATTGTGATTATTATTTTTTGTTCAATTAGTCCTATCTTACCATTTGTACCATTAGTTTTCTTTTTAGAAAATTACAACTTATTTAAACATTATTTTTTTAATGAAAATGATCTGGATAAAAAATTACAAGCTAATAATATACTATAAACTAAACTTTTGGATAACAATACAACATACAAGTAACTTAAGTAATATGTAAGGTTCACTTTTATTACTAATAATATACTATTATTATTATTAATAATATACTATAAACTAAACTTTTGGATAACAATACAACATACAAGTAACTTAAGTAATATGTAAGGTTCACTTTTATTACACAGTACAATTTTTTGCAAAACTGTATTTACACAAAAAACTTGCGCATCATTTTAGTGACAAAAATATGTTACCATTTTTTCTATAAGTGACCAATGAATTATAATTAAGCAAAGTAAGGTAAATAAATAAAAGTTTTCCATGAATACCCTTAACCTATAAATACTGGGAAAAAGCAGATGGAGATGTTGACCACAGTACTCGTGGCAAATCGTATTTCATTCACCGACGCCGGGGCAAAAATGAAAACCACCTTTAGTGGTAGTTTTCTCGGTTACAACATCGAAACTCGCACATTACCAAGTCAGATAAGAAAGAGTTCTGGTCACTTACTTGGTGAATAATAGCGTGGTTATCCAATGGTCTGGACGTGAACACTGCACTTACTGGCGTCGCGGCGCGGCACGTCGCGGTGAGAGCTAAGGTCAGACGTGGTTAAAAATACGACAGCTTTCAGGGCATCCTCTGCCCACAGCTTCCCATCTTGTCTTGACTTTCATTGAATGGTATCGTCTATTTACCATAGCATGATACTGGTACATCAAACTTATTCAATGTACTTATTGACAATATAACACGTTCTGTAATAATTGCGTTTATAACATCGGTGTAGGAGTTGTAGTAATGTTTGTTTTTAAACTAATAACTCAGCCTGTACCTTTAGTCACCTATTTTGTATTCGATATAGTATGTATATATTTAGTTACATTAGTCAGATTGAACATGACCGTTGAAAGATCGGTCTGTGGCGTAGATAAAAATTACGTTTGGGGGCTCAATCGAAGGGCCTGGGAATATAAAGTAACCCCCCCCCCCCCCCAAACAAATAAGGTCCGGAGGCGCCTCCCCCAGTGAAATATTTTAAACAGTACAAAATAGCTATTTAAAAACTGAGAAAGTATTATTAACAGCTATCATTACAATAATTAAATTTTTATTGATCTGACAGCTTGTATGCGATTTTTTAAATACATGTTGCCCTTTGTTCAGTGTTGTGGTTCAGTAATCCCAACTTATTAGTTCAATGTAATTAAATATATTTTAAGAGAACATTAACATTCTACACCTTATCAGTAACTTTTTCACAAATCGGTCATCCATTTTCCTGTGAGTCTAATTCAAACTAACAAGATAAAGATTATACATTTTTATTATTTATTGAAAAAGCACAGAAATGATGGACTCCTGGTGATAAATAATGTTTAATTACAATAGACCTATAAAAATCTAAACATTTCCCTGTTTTCTCGTATATTTTCATGTTATCTATATTCGTAAAAGTCAAGTACTACTTTATTTACTTCGTTCGTTTTACCTCTTAGGTACCGGTACTCAATAGAAACGAGTTTTAAATGTTGGTAGTCTAATCGCGGGGAGTTCTATAGACACACTCAAAACTAGTTTTAGTAGCCAAACGCAAACACTGATAATACTCATATATCAACTTAGGACTAACTCTTCGTTTACGTTTTATATTTATATTGAGTGTCGAGGCTTTATATTTTTGAGTAGTTTAACCATAGGTAATATTATCTTGACGAGAAACAAAACATTTCGCAAACTAATTTGAAATATTTTTAAACTAATCTTTAAAATATCGTGATGCTATTAATCTAAAATTGTATCACATTGAGAAGCTTCAAAATCTATTAGACTCGTCTAAAATTGAAATTTAATTCTATATTTTTAAAATCCACTGTAGAAGAATCAAGAGGATTGAAAACTAAAACAAGGTTGGTTACAATGACAAGTGTAATGGTTCGAGAACTAACATAATGAACTAATCGAGATTACGGATTACGGGCCCCTGACGCAGTGAGCAGAGATAGAATGCGAAAACAGCGACTTGATAATATCCATACTCGAACACACGAGTTTATGGGCCTCTGACGCAGTGAGCAGAGATAGAATGCGAAAACAGCGACTTGATAATATCCATACTCGAACTAATCGAGATTACGGATTACGGGCCCCTGACGCAGTGAGCAGAGATAGAATGCGAAAACAGCGACTTGAATATATCCATACTCGAACTCACGAGTTTATGGGCCCCTGACGCAGTGAGCAGAGATAGAATGCGAAAACAGCGACTTGAATAATATCCATACTCGAACTCACGAGTTTATGGGCCCCTGACGCAGTGAGCAGAGATAGAATGCGAAAACAGCGACTTGATAATATCCATACTCGAACTCACGAGTTTATGGGCCCCTGACGCAGTGAGCAGAGATAGAATGCGAAAACAGCGACTTGATAATATCCATACTCGAACTCACGAGTTTATGGGCCCCTGATGCAGTGAGCAGAGATAGAATGCGAAAACAGCGACTTGAATATATCCATACTCGAACTCACGAGTTTACGGGCCCCTGACGCAGTGAGCAGAGATAGAATGCGAAAACAGCGACTTGATAATATCCATACTCGAACTCACGAGTTTATGGGCCTCTGATGCAGTGAGCAGAGATAGAATGCGAAAACAGCGACTTGATAATATCCATACTCGAACTCACGAGTTTATGGGCCTCTGATGCAGTGAGCAGAGATAGAATGCGAAAACAGCGACTTGATAATATCCATACTCGAACTCACGAGTTTATGGGCCTCTGATGCAGTGAGCAGAGATAGAATGCGAAAACAGCGACTTGATAATATCCATACTCGAACTCACGAGTTTATGGGCCTCTGATGCAGTGAGCAGAGATAGAATGCGAAAACAGCGACTTGATAATATCCATACTCGAACTCACGAGTTTATGGGCCTCTGATGCAGTGAGCAGAGATAGAATGCGAAAACAGCGACTTGATAATATCCATACTCGAACTCACGAGTTTATGGGCCTCTGATGCAGTGAGCAGAGATAGAATGCGAAAAACAGCGACTTGATAATATCCATACTCGAACTCACGAGTTTATGGGCCTCTGATGCAGTGAGCAGAGATAGAATGCGAAAACAGCGACTTGATAATATCCATACTCGAACTCACGAGTTTATGGGCCTCTGATGCAGTGAGCAGAGATAGAATGCGAAAACAGCGACTTGATAATATCCATACTCGAACTCACGAGTTTACGGGCCCCTGACGCAGTGAGCAGAGATAGGATGCGAAAACAGCGACTTGATAATATCCATACTCGAACTCACGAGTTTACGGGCCCCTGACGCAGTGAGCAGAGATAGGATGCGAAAACAGCGACTTGATAATATCCATACTCGAACTCACGAGTTTACGGGCCCCTGACGCAGTGAGCAGAGATAGAATGCGAAAACAGCGACTTGATAATATCCATACTCGAACTCACGAGTTTACGGGCCCCTGACGCAGTGAGCAGAGATAGAATGCGAAAACAGCGACTTGATAATATCCATACTCGAACACACGAGTTTACGGGCCCCTGACGCAGTGAGCAGAGATAGAATGCGAAAACAGCGACTTGATAATATCCATACTCGAACTCACGAGTTTACGGGCCCCTGACGCAGTGAGCAGAGATAGAATGCGAAAACAGCGACTTGATAATATCCATACTCGAACACACGAGTTTATGGGCCTCTGATGCAGTGGAGAAAGTAGAAGCACTAAAACGGTGACTTATACTAACGAATATAAAACATTTTAACGATATTTTGGAATAGGTCGAAACTAACAATGATTCCTGCCAATCCCACAGTTAGAACTGCAATTGGGCGTGCTAGTTTTATTTTTACATTGTTAATGTTAAATTTTTACTTGAAGCGTTGCTAGTTGATATAACATTTGGAATGGGAAAGCTACAAATTTTTACTGTCTATTAAATACATTTTTTCCTCTGAAATCACAATAGGAATGCATTCTAATTTAACAGATAAACAACAAACTATTGTTTTCAGTGAAGTAAAATTATTGATCTCTTCAAGAATAATATCTATTATACACATTCTAAAGGAAACTTTTTCTTTCCTTTGTGGGGTGATAACATTTATTTTTCCGTATCATTTAATCGTTACGGACTTTATGACGTATCATTGTTGTTATACTAAACGCTAGTGAATCCAATAAGTGTAAAATGGTTTGTATTTGTATTGTTTTTACGAAATAATACAGTCTCTGATCAAGAGTGAAAAAACAGTGTTGCGTTATGCAATATACATCATTTTAATAATGTTCAATATCATAAATTATTCCTATTTTTATAATCTCATAATTTCTCTTATAATAATGATTACTTATTATTATTGGCAATACTGCATTGTTAATTTCTTGTTCAGCCATGTCAGATATTCCACAAATATCAAGCCTACATATCAGAACAAACTATGTAATTTTGTTGGATAATCACACAACACATTTATAAAAATAGCTATTTACTTCAGTTTTTAAATCAAAATAAACTTAAAAAAAGTTCCTGTTTTTTCAAAAAGTTATTCCAGAGCTCCGCGCCATTAAATAAGTGCAAGAGCAGAGACGCAACACAGAACATCAGTTACGGTATATAGCCGGCTCAATTAAAAACTGCTGAATGAAAGGACATGGATGTTTATTCCCCAAGTCATAAATCATTAAAATTAAAAACAAGTCACTTTTCTAAAGGTAATAATACTTTTTCATACTTTAAAATTTTAACAATAATTTTATATTTTAATCTTCAGTCGTATTTATTTGGCGCTGGTTACAAAATTATCCAAATATCCTAATTTAAACACCTGTTAAGCAAATCCTCATGGAGTTATACAAATAGTTTTTTCAATTTGTTTTGTCTGCAGGAAAGTTATTTTAAAGGGCTAAGAATTAAAAATATTTCCTAAACCAAAAAACGATTGCGCTACCTTGAGGTCTGTCACAAAGAAGCCCAAGGCGCTAAGATTCGGAGATTTAGAAAGCCAAGATATTAATTCATGAGCATTCTATTATTGATAGTTCTCCGTTAACCACAAACGATTAGTTTTTCGTCATTTGATAAGTAAAGGCACACCACACCACAGAAGTATAATTCCCGCTCTCAGTCAAGCAGTTGAAAACCTGTAAGCTAGTGAAAATGTAATTACATTACACCAGTCAACCTTCAAATACATGAGGCTCGACGATGTGGTCTCTAATCATAACTGCCTACACATTTCTAAAGACTTTAGAATTTGTAACGTCCAAAATGCATATGCACACGTAGACCTCCATTTTTGTTGTTGTACTGATCAAGATTCTTATGATTGTAGTCGTCTTGGAAACATCTATTAACTTGTATGTTGCGATCAGGAAACCAAGTGCGGTATTATACGAGTATCGGGCGGGTAGCGCTTTCCCATTGACAACCCGCAGACTGAATGCATTTCAGGATATTATCAATTTGGAGACATGACTCTAACTGTGTCCATAGTCTCTGGTAAAACTCATATTGATTTTTATTCACAAAATGATGTAGTAAGTTGTATATGTATTAAATCTGATGCCAAAAGATAGAAAATATATTAATAACACTAATATAGTTTATTGGCATCCTTTACTTATATATTATAAGGGGAAAATAAACATTTTTATATCGTCTGGGAGTGTCAATGAACTGTGAATAAAATCTACCAAGATTATCTACGATTCTTTCAACCGAACTACTGGTAAACTTGGAGGATACTCCAATTCCTGCAAAAACCACGCTTTGATGAGGTCTTCAGAGAAGGAGATAACACTTGTCAAGAAATCTTTGGACATGATAAGATCGGATGTTTTGTAGAATTATTCTAGGCCTACTAGCCCAAATAGTACCAGGCTTTCCTGTTACCAGGTAAAACTAAAAATCCCAAATGTTATAAAATGGATAATTTGAAGAGGTTTCAACTGTTAACCCATTTGTGAGACACGCCATAGAAATCTACACATTGTTACCCTGAAAAAATACATGATTTATTCAATCAATGAATCTGCTAGCAGATTTTAATGATATACCAGTAGCTCAAAAAAATTGTTCCCTATATATTTGGGTAAAAAAAAACAGTCTTCCATGAATATTTACTTCGGAGTGTATCAATGATGCTGCTATAAATTAATGTACAATCGATTATCTAACTTGGATAGCAAAAAATCTGCATCAAACCGCAGTTACATGTTAGAAGTATTATATTGTAAAAATACAAGTATCCTGTGGCTAGAAATATAAGAACCAACTCAACCACAACCACAGGTGTGTGGCGTGGCACGACTCAGAACATAAGCTGCAATTTGAGAGGGTCAACACCAGGGACATGACAGACAGGTGATGTGTATACGTAAGCTCACATTCACCCTAGTCTCGAACTAAAATACTCATAGATAGTCCGTTTCTACAAACAGCAGCACCCTCTCTCTCTAGCTCAAGAGCTCGTCAAGCAAGTACAGCCTTACATTATGTGTTCAGATTAAATGTCACTGAGGGATTTAATCAAGAGATTTTCAGTTGTTAATACTATAAGTAATAGACTTTCCGAATATATCAATGAACCGTTAATACAGGATAATTCCAATCCGAATATGAACATCTGAAAAGGAATTCTTTCCGTTACAGCAAATGGTCAAAACTGGAATAAAAACGTCAGAATAAAACGGGTTTAAGGTGCAACTGCAAAATTAGAGACGCTCGTGGGACTGGAACAGACTTCAATTTTAGAAGTTACGTTTAAGTTGGAATATTAAGGCCTATTACTAAACATTTTTCACTTTCGGAATTTTTTGTCAAATAATAAATAACAACACTAAGAACCAAAATAGCACTAAAATACACTTAATTTCGCACAAGCAGTTTTAGACACGTAATGCATATTGGTGTTGTGGTTCGCTCCCACGGTTTGCATTGTACCAGCATAATTACTGCGAGAACTGGCCTATCAAGCTCCACTCTTGCAACGGTTTCATGGGTTTTATTAATGTTGCACTAAAAAGCACAAAACATTACAATGGAAGACAATTACTGGAAATTTTAGTTCTAATTTAAAACTCAAAATCTGTAGGTTTTATGAGGAAAATGTTCCTTTCATTTTACGGGGAAATGGAGAAATCAGATCCTATGTGTACCAACCCCTCTCTAATGGTTTGCTGATCGACTGAGTGTCGGGAAGTTCTTAGAATGGTGAGTCAATAGTATGCTATTGGGAACTCCTGTACAAATGATCTGGTTACTTTCCACCATAGCAGTTGAGGTTGCTGGAATATTAGCCAAACCCATGCGTTCCAATGGGAACACTAAAATCGACTGACAATACATTAGGGTCCAACGGAATTTGCGTTAAATATTGATTGGGGTTTGACTAACCTAATTTTCCACACTGCCAGAAATATAAATTTAAAGTAAAGGGATATGAATAGGACATGAAAGAAATTTAAGGAATAGTAGTGGTGTCTTATAAATCGTGACATGATACTCATGTGCAGTTCTAGTTGACTTGGTCCACCTGCTAACGCTTAGATGGCGGCATCAGAAACCTAGCTATGGTTCTCTTATGTAGGCAAAATGTGAGACCTAGCTCAGCTAAGGTTTCTGTATTGTGATACGATTGTAATTTTATTCAAAACTGTACTACTGAACATCTCTGCAGTTGTGATAACACAAATCACGCTTAGATGGCTGGATCTGAAGTCCATAGCTTTAGCTCTCTCAAGCAGTGAAATTGTAAGACCCAAACTAGCCAAGGTCTCTGAGGAATATCAAATCGTACGTTTGTAATTGTCCTAAAAAATATACTTTTGAGACTTTCTCAGGTCTGGCTATACTGCAAATCGTACGTTTGTAATTGTCCTAAAAAATATACTTTTGAGACTTTCTCAGGTCTGGCTATACTGTTTCGCAAACTGAAGAGCTCTGATGAATACTGCATCTGATAGTCTTAGTTGTGGTTTTCTAAGTACAGTAGTCTAAATAGAAGACCCAAACTAGCCAAGGTCTCTGAGGAATATCAAATCGTACGTTTGTAATTGTCCTAAAAAATATACTTTTGAGACTTTCTCAGGTCTGGCTATACTGTTTCGCCAAATAACTGAAGAGCTCTGATGAATACTGCATCTGATAGTCTTAGTTGTGGTTTTCTAAGTACAGTAGTCTAAATAGAAGACCCAAACTAGCCAAGGCTTCAGTGTTCCGAGATAACCAGATTCCGCTCCAGGCTTGTTACGTGGTACGACCCTATTGTCAAGCACTCACTATTAATGCATACCACTCGTTGTTAAGTACCTACTCCACTCAATATTGGCGTGGCGCGGCGCGGCATCTCTCAAATATCGAACAACAAACACGTGTGTTTAATCAATCCACCACCGGACAACGCCACATAACTACTTTGTACGATCTATAATCCAACATGTTTGGAAGAACAGACTGCTTTATCATTATATTTGTGATAACTATTAAGCTCACATCTACTGTAATGAACAAAATATGTGTGTGTGTTTAATAGGTTAATATTTAATTCACTTGAAAGGAATAAGTTATCACCGAAGCGTACATTTATTAGGGTAGGTATACATTACAATATATAGTTTATATATATATATATATATATATATAATATATATATGTGTGTGTGTGTGTGTGTGTGTGTGAGTGTATAGATATTGTATTGTACCTACCCTAATCAATGTACGCTTTGGTGATAACTTATTCCTTTCAAGTGAAATAAATATTAACCTATTAAAAAGGTATTTAGTAACCAGTATTAATAGGTATTAAAAGAATACATCATTAAAGTATGGGAAGTTGCAGAATGTTATTAATAAGTGTTTTAATTACAGATGGGTACCGACATCATCAATTATATGGGAATCTTGCATTAAAAAATATACTAAATTAGCAATAAAGCATTATTTGACGATAAAGTTGTCATTATGAGACAACACTGGCCCATTGCGTTTATGAAAACTGTTTTGAGGACATTATCTCGTTATTTGCTTTCACCATGCCCGCAATCATCAGGACTATTGTACTCTCTATTCACGCTAACGATGAACTGTTAAGCCTAGTTTGAGATTGTTACAATGTCACATATAATTTACTATAAATATAGACGAATATTAAGTTTTAAGAATTTTCACAAAACACACATAATACCTTCGATAATTTATTGACTTTATTTAATAAAATATTCTTTGCTACACGTGATAAAAAATAATAAAAAGTTAGTGGCTATACTGTACTCTTAATTATACATTAGCACTCAGAAGAAGTGGAAGTGGTTTAGAGGTAAGGATGGTGGAATGGAATTAATATTATTGAAGTTTGGGGTTAGTTGTAACACTAACACTAGGTATACGCTCTGGAATCGTGCAATAGGCTGAACGAAGATTAAAAATATGTTTCATCGGTGTTTTCACCTTGACCGAGTAACTTATAGGCTACTTCACGATCAATTTACCAATACGTACTGACGACAAGCCAGTACTTTAATTCTCAACTCTGTGTTGAGACATACGTTAGAGATTGTGATTTATTTATCTTTTCTAATGCCAATAGAACATATTCTGGATACAGAAAAGACAGATTTTGTGACTCACATATGCTGGTCAACCTAACTGACGTCAAAGAAATTACGAGATATAGGGGTAACTTTATCCACATAAGTAGGGTCTACTACCAATACATCATGACGACCCTAATCCCCCACGCATACCCATTCCGGATATCCTATCATTACAGAAGCTGTGCAAAAGCGTTATTGGTTTACATAAAGTAGGTACGGGTTTCTTCAGCTTCATACCATTGTGAATAATATCAACCATCTAGTAGAGATTCGTAATATTTGACTGAAATATTTCCATTTAATTCAACTAAATCCATACAAGAATATCTAGCCAAAACAGCGTTATGAAAGTCTTCTACGTAGGCCTCTGCTCCGAATATTATTACTCAATCATAGGTAAACAATAAGTATATAATATCTATTCAAATTTAAACTATATGTCGAATAAAAAATACGTAGATCAGTCTTTGTATTCCGATACAGTACCGGTGATTTTGGTTTCTTTTATCATATTTGAATAAGATTTGGTTTTAATTTAAATATATTGTACTCTAAAGCTGTCTTCTTCAATAGATTGTATAACTAACCTACAAATAATGCATTTACAAGACAAACTACAATGAACAACTGACCAAAAATCTGACAGAAAAAGGACTTTATACTAGGTACAGACTGAAGGACGGGCAAACATTTTTTTACTGCATATCGATACGTGCATTAAATTACATACCACCATTCATATATTCAGACAGACATGAATTGTTTTGTGCCATATCGAGTGCCAAATTCAAGTAATATCGATCCAACAATTAAGGAGCACCACTTATTTGATACCAGCACTTGACCTATTGCTTACATCCAAGGGCTTCGTTCCCTATGGTTACATTATATTGAAATTAAGCCACATTCTTGGGATCGATCTATAAAATCACTATGTTAAAATTTCATTAAGATGGCTTGAATATACGAGCCCATATTAGTTGCTTGATTCATCGCTTCTATACTGTCTACTCCTTCATTGGCTGTATTTGATGGAAATCTGGCCCCAGAGTTAAGAGTCAATCAGTAAAATCACTGTTCCCTGACAAAGCCCACATTGTTCGGATCAAACTTCACCTTGGGATGCTGCCCCTTCGCTACAAACGTTTTACTATCAGTTCTTGTTATCACACAAGTCATTGAATATTCATGCAAAATTTGAGTAATATCCTATAAAAAGAGGTCCAGACCCGTAAACTGATTCACTGCTTCCATCCAAGGGCTTCTCCCTTTCTGGTCATATTAGATTGAAACCCTCACCATATTCTTGGGCTGAACCTATTACATTACTATGATAAATTTCGTTAATTATCGGTTGAATATATGACCGTTCTCTTGAGTCGAATAACGAACTTTAGATGAGGATAGGACACTTTGTACCAAATTTATAGAAAATCGGACCAAATATGTCACTAGTGTTTACAAACTTTACAGAAGTTTTATGCTGCTAGACTAGTGTGAAGGTTTCACTACTATCAGCCAATTAGTTAACTGTTCCAGTTAAGGCCTATCCACAAGTAGGTGTATTGTACCTTTACACCGGAATTTTGTGGATGGCGGTTTCTTAGAATACCTGACGCAAGCGGGTGTCTATGCCCAGGATAACGCTGACGACATAGTTCTGATAATTGCAGAATTCTTTCTGAGGAAACATTTATTGTTATGTTGCATCTTTCCCCAAACAAAAAACCATTAATTTTCCTTAGTTTAATTCATAAGCTTGGCTATTTTATTAATCCCGAATAATGTGCAATTAAGTGATGTTTCCGTTAATTCTTATTAAGAGCAAAGGTGCAGTTTGGGCGTAAATTGTATGTCAATTATGAAAAAATGTTGATGACAATTATGAGTTTTTGTCACTTAGCAATTGACATACATAAACAAAAAAACAATGAGTCTGTTCGGTAAATTACGCCGTTCAAACTATTCCGTTCAAAAGGCACAGACCGTCACTAGGCACACCCCATTCTATATTTAAAATGTTCTTGGAGCGGTCACCAGCTGTAGACGGCGACACTGAGGGCTATTTTGGGCATCTTGTTTTGAATAAGGGGCTTGCGAGTCTCCTATTGGCCAGATCTAGTTTCGGCCCACATCGCCGCCTACGTCACATCATGCAGTCTGAACCCTCATGATCGCGATAAATTTTGGGATTGGCATGTTTGTTTATTCGCCAAGCACAACATGCTATCATACACAATCACAAATCACGATGGTCGATCAATTACTTTTGGTCTTGTTTAGTGTATGCAGCAATAATTAATTCTACTTTAAAAATCATTTAGATTCAGGTAATACAAGAATTAACAAACCCAAAATGGAATTATCAGAATTGTAAAGAATTACTGTACCCTAAATTATGAGATTACTGTACGGCACTATACAAAAGGTCACTTCCAACGCTGCCATCGGTGATCTATTAAATGTTTCATTTCAGAACAGACCATCATGTAAAACGTAGTTGATTCCACAATTCCCCACTTTGAATAAGTTGGAAGTATAAAGTGTCGTTTATATACATATACAGTTTTAAACCATAAACAGCGGCTTTTGATGATGTGGCTATCAATCGTTTGTTCAAGATCTACACTCTTCCACTAGGAAAGTTAGTAGTGAACATGGCGTAAGTAAACGTTCTGTGGTTAATATTTTTTAAATGTAACAATCACCACCTTCACAAAGCTTTTATCTTGTGTACAAATTATCTGATAACGATTTTGATAAACACGTCGAAAATTGCTATACAATGATTCAAAAACTGAATGCAGACCCAAATTTTGTGAACAAAATAGGTTTTACTGTAGATACAATTTTAAGTCTACCACTTCAAAGGATTTAGAAATATAATTAGCATATGTTAGACCTAAAACAGTGACTGGCGATGAGATAGCTAGTTATCAAACACTCACTGAAGATCGGTACTCTCACACTGAGAACATTATACTGAACATGACATAAGAAAAAGTTCTGTTGTTCATATTTCAAAATATAACAATTACCACTCTCGTTAAGATTTTCTTTTGTGATAAACTATCCGAGAATAATTCTGATCAACGTATCAAACACTGCGTAACAAAAACTGAATGCAGATCCGAATTTTCAAACAAGTCTTTTAGATCGAAATAACAATAGGTATCTGGACTGAAACCAACTCTAGTTGGATGTTAAAGCCCACACCCAGCATCCCCAAAAGGCAAATGTGTGGTCAACATTGTAGAACAAATATTACTGGTTGATATTTTAATGGGGGAATTTACTATGATATGATAGTACAATTTTTCCAGCCATCATGAAATTAGAAGTATTACACTTAAAATTTATTTATGACAAGATCGAGCACCTCCTCATATGAAAGACGTACAATTTTGTACTAAAACATTTAGAGAACAATGGATAGGTCATAGAGGTCCAGCTGAATGATCCCGTAGGTCATGCGATCTGTCAACATACTACTTTTGGGGGATATTAAAGAAACAAACCAACTTCACACTTTAAAACACACAATACCTACTACATGAAGCTGCAGGAATATCTGCAGAGATGTCACACTTCAAAGGAAAAACAATTTGAGCATCTACTGCAAAACAGATAAGTTGTAATTGTAACCTGTGATAGGTGCATTTTGGTCAGCCTACATTAAACATTTTCTTTGCCTTCCTTTTACACAGTTTGTATGAAATCATTCACCACAAGAAAATCTTTTTCCTTAATACCCAGTGTGAATTGTTAGGATTACTAAATTGTAACTGGAGAATAGAATGACAATAAAGCTATTTTCAACAGCTCAAAATTGTAAATTTTTAAAGGCTGGATTAGCGTAATTGTTTCCCTAATAGAGACTTTAATGTGATGTCTTGACTGCCATTTATATCACAACTCTTGTGGCTACATTTTTGTTAGGCGAGTTAATTATTAACTCATGTTATTTAAGAATATAAGATTGTGAGAGCATATTAAAATACCTGTTTACAGTAGATTTTTCTTGAATAACATCACAATAAACTTTTACGGCTATTGCTTAAGAACAGGAAAAGTTGTCGCATCCTTTTATGCTTATTGATAACTTTGCAATAATCTTTTAGCAGCCTATTCCTAGCCTTTATCACGGTATATTACTACAATATTTTCCAAATTTTGAGGAGGGAAGAGGGAGAAAAACACATGTACACACCTAGATTATTACTTGGCCCACAGAAAAAGTACAAAATAGCCGGCCATAATAGTTTCCATTCACTGTGTTCTTACTCTTATATTCAACATATTAAGACCCAGTTACCACATTCATGCAACTATTTGAATGTTTCACACAACAAAATCTTATACCAGGTATGTTGCTTCCCTTTTACATAATGACTGCGGTAGACACCTTAGATGCAGAGCCAGATTCAGAGTCGCTGGTCTAACTCGGTATAGAGCCTCAGTGAAAAGTGTTAACTACTTGTATTACAACTAGACAGTTATTGTATAGTAGTTTAACACAGGGGTCTAGGAGATGGGCCAATTCAGTTCGGATGATCCCCCAAATGAAGGGAAAGTACTGTCTCTAGTGTCCCTCTAGACCAATGGGAGGTCCGAATCCAAAGAATGGCTGTGCTTGAATAACACTTGTCAAGCGTCCTGCATGAGGTGGCCCTACTCTTAAGAGAATCCCAGAATATAGGCTAGTGCCCTGATTGTGCACTCTGCGATGGTGGTTGTCCTCGGCACCTCGCAGTATTGGTGCCTGTTTGGGCATGGCCAGTCTCAACTTGTCTGGAAACGTACCACACTCATGTTTGCATGGACTGGGGGCCTCCAATACCAAAATGTTAATGCATGTCTCAGTGATGTATGGCGCAGGGGCAGTGCCGCAAATGGAGCCCTTGGGAGTTGGGCACATCCCAAGCGTATTAGCCTTATCTTGTCATGCAGTGCTCAACCTTTTATGGACTCTGAATTCAAAACCCAACAGATCTTGAACTAGAAAGGTTACAGCAGGCAGTTGCATCCAGAAATTTAGCTTTGGACGTCTCTGCTTATCCAACGTGTTCAACTACCATCGATGAAGAGTCAGCAGTTGGTGTAGAAGTTAAGGAGGTTCTGCTAGGGATGTGAGCTGTGGCAACTCATCATGGGGATCAAGGTCCTACAGGTCAATCTGCAGCACAGTAAAGCGGCTTTAGCTGTGTTTGGCAGACACTTTATGACGAAATAATTTTATGTGGCCCTTATACAGGAACCATGAATTTAAAAGGACAAAATACCAAGGGTTAAAATTGTTAGCACTCATGTTAATAATTCCAAAGCTTGTATTGCTGTAAACAACAAGGTGAACAGTATTCCTGTTCTGGAATTTTGCTCCAGGGATCTCTCCACCATCAGGCTGAATGGGACTGGGGACTGGCACTGGATGAACCCTGGTGATTTTATCATCATATCTTCTGTAGATGATGTGTCAAACCCACCTTCCAGAGATGGCTGCTTTTGTGGATCATGCTGGGAGAAGTGGTAACCGACTGTGATGCTTACTTGAGGCTTGTTTGGAGGGAAAGAAACCTCTTCCACCAGCGGAACTTAAAGTGTTTTCGGATGGCTCTAAAAGAAAGTGACATAGGCACTGGGATTGTTGACATAAGACCATGTAGGGAGTTAGTTAGTGGTCCTTATCCCAAGTTTTTCAAGCAGAAGTCGCCATTATGAAATGAGCTTGTGAGAATCTTTGTATGCGGTATAGGAGTGAGATGATTATCATTTTCAGAGATAGCCAGGCAGCATTAAAGGTGATGAACTCTTCTGTGTTCAAATCAAAACTTGTCTGGGATTGCTATCAAGTTGTTTCTTCCCTTAAATAGAATCATCAATGTGTCGGTTGAGGTTCCTGGCCATAAGGGGATCTCTGAAATGGCCATCTGATAAACACTAAGTGACAGTGAGTGCAATGAAAAGTGAGGTTTTTAGCTGGATAAAACTTTTCATACCAGTTTAACACAAGTTCAGTAAGTTAAATTATCTACAAAACAATTTAATACTAGAATAATCACCTACCAATTGAATCAAGTTACAAAGACTCAAGTTACTGACACTCACAGATTGACACATGAACAGCTATGATGACAGCTCCTTGGCTCAGCTATTGCATGTGAAGCAAATATGGGAAAACATGCAGCAACCAGCTAACTTACTTCAGTACACAGCTAATTGTAAAGTAGTTTACCATTGAACCTAAGATTCTCCAGAGCTTGATTGGAACAACAGTTGTTCCAAAAGCAAAGAAAGGAAGCAAAATAAGCAAAGATAAATCCGTAATAGTAACTGGCTTCATACCATACACAAAATGAAGGTTTAAGTCGATTTCACACACAGACTGACCACCACATTAAAAACACAAACTCAAAATCTGTATATGTCTCACTCTCCACAAAAACTCACAAATTAGTTCCTAACGCCAATTATAAGCAAGCTTGTATGATGACACTCTTAATAATTTTTTAAAATAAAAATATTAAAAAACTAGTGAATATTTCACGGAGACTAGAGGAGAACCTAATTTCATATAGTAGAATACGGAATTTGACCTTACTTCAGAACCAAAGGATGAAACATCATCCAATGATGACATGGAGGAGACAGTCAAACCTCCTTTGATAAAAAAAAAACTGAGCCCCACTGTGAATTTTACCATAGGACCTCAGGATAAAACATTATATACTGATGACACAGGAAGGGTCAGCCAAACCTCCTTTATTAAAAAACGATATAAAAGTCCAGTAAAATTAACAAGGGAAAGAAGTGAAGGAGAGTGAAATCAGGACATATTGGAAATACACCTTTTTTAGTGCACATACTAATAAAAAAACCTCATGCAAGACCACGATCATCCTGAATTCACAGTCCAGATGCTAGCACGCTCTATAAAAGAAAAATTAAAAAATACCTGGCCCATATAGAAATCTCTATCAGGCCACTATTCACAAAAAAAGTCTGAGTCTTTTACCAGAGCATACAAGGTCTTTCAAAAAAGCTAGAAAAGGCTAAACCACTTACTCAGTGCCACAAAATCCAGTATCAATTCTGAAAAAACATGGCTTAAACTTTAACTACTTAGCACTGACAAAAATTTATAGCTACACATTGGTAGCTAACTACAGTAGAGAAGACCATTGACTGGAAGAAGTTGCAATGAACATTGAATCCTCATCAGACGTAAAGGCAGAACAAAGCAATGCATCTTACCTCAGTTTGGAATTTATGTGTGAAGCTGCATTGGGAGGATTTAGCATTATTTGTACGTGATTGGTATCTACTGACCACATGGTGGACCAATAACACAAGCCATTGAAATAATGTTGAAATATACTATTATTAAATTGTATTTTTTGCTTTATTTATTTATTTACCCGTTCTTTGCCCTTGCTTAACTAGCTATTGATATAAATAAATAAACGTTTGATTTACATTTATTATTGAGTTTATTTGTCACATACAGGATTTCGTGGATTATACTGCCATGGGCACACAAAAAAATTATATCCAACATAGAAAAAAACTGTGTTGCATGTTAAATTTGAATTTATACAAAAGTAGGTTTAAAATTTTGAAAGATTTGGAATCTTAAATTGGGGTAGATCTTACTTGAGTTCAAATCCAGTTTTACTTTGTATGTTCCATTGACACTTATTCATCTTCCAATCACCTTTGTCGGTTTAGTGTAAATTTAATACTGGTAGTAGTAATCCTTGCAGATCTGAGAGTTCTGGTTGCCATCCAATATTCAAGTGTTTATCATCTAGTAAATGTCTTTTTCTGTTCTTGGATTCAAAAATCGAGATTCACCAATTTAATACAAATAATAAAAGTATTACTGTATTTAATAACTCAAACGTTTATTAACTTTGATGAGAAAAGCTTCTTCTCAGTCTCCTATTAAACCATCATTCCAGAGAATTAAATTCCATTATTCTAAAGTCACCAGCTGATTTAAATTCACTTTATAACTCCAGGTGTTGTAAACTCACTTTGCATAACACAATCTCCTTGATATTAAGACTTAATGTATTCTGTGGTATTTGGTCTAAAGAAATTACTTTATTTTATCTGATGATTCAATTTTACAATAGTTTATGTATTTCTGTCTTAGATGTATGATAATTTGTTTTATGTTAATTTTAACTCTAAAATAGGTTGCTAGTTTTTCTTAATTTTAAAATCTATTAATTTATATATGTTTATTGTAAGTTATCAAAATTTGTATGGGTGAATGTTCTTCTTTCTTATATGGATTTCCTGTGTGTGTGTGTACTTATGTGGTGTACACTCCTTTAGTTATTTATTAATCTTTTATAAACAAACATAAAATAATATGAACTATTACCTTTTCAAAACAAAACTGTAACAATACTCAACTTCATACACGCTGAATCAAAAGTCTTTGGTGATAATGGGCAATGTTAATATCAATAGCCTAACTCTGAATTTCTGAATTTTGACATTGCATGTTTTTAACTTCAAGTTTCTTTAGAAGAAACTACAGTCCACAGAACCTTAATTGCTTAAGAGATGAGTTGACTGGGGAAGATTGGTGCCATGTGCTTAATGCTTGTAATGCTGAAGAAGCTTATAAAAAATGTTTGATAATTAATTGTGACGAGATCACTTGACTAACTATCGATCAAAAAAAAGTAGACCAAAATACACAAAGTTAAAAATAATCTATGATGATGAAACCAATAACCTAAAAAAGGAATATCTTAAAGCTTTTTATAAATATTAGATGACAGTTAATATTAGTGACAAAGAGGAAATGAAAGATATAAGAGAAATTATGGTTAAACTCAGAAAATCGTCATGGTTATACTTCTGCAGTGTGAAAAAGGCCCTTGAAGCTTGCGTGCACGATAATACCTGTAGGCCACCCATTAGAAGAAGTTTACTGCAGCAGATACCTTACGGTGCAGAGCCAGATTCAGAGTAGCCAGTCTCACTCAGTATAGACCAACCAGTGAATGTTGAATGAATGTGAATGGACTGAGCTTATAACATGTTTATGTCAGAGTCACCTGGCAAAGATCTTATCCCATTCTATTCGATTCTAGATTATAAACAAGACTATACATACCTTATTCACTCTTTCCATTAAAAAACATGTAGCAAAATATCATTGAGATTGAAACTGAAACATTATTTTATCCCAAATTTTTAAAATCTCGCTGCCATGATTGTAGGTTATTCCTTAAACATAGAATTAACCACTTATGATAAGAACCAAATCTAACATGACAGATATGAAAAGAAGTCCATTGGAGGCGGAGTCTGCAAGTAATGTGTTATTGAACACACAACTCAAGCACCATACAGGGTGCCAAGTTGTTTCCTATCTTTGACCCATGGTCAATACCAACTAGAATACAATGTTTTGAGTGCCCAAGTGCAATAGACCATATGTAACCAAATAAAATTCTTAGATTATTTAAAGAAAAGGCAGATCTCCTTTTTAGCCTTTACTATGCTAGTAACTGCAAGTAACTACTACTACTGAAATAAAAGTGATGTTTTTCAAAACAAATGGTCACAAGTGACAAAACATGGGTTGTTTTTACAAAGTTAGTTTGTATTAATATCAAAACCCAATGAAACAAATGGAAAACAAGTTGGACTTTTAAGTTTAATTTGTTTTAAATAATGTAAAAAACACATCAGGATTTCTATCAGTGTAACATGTTTTCAAAAGCAATCTAACCGTGGTGTTCATGTTTTAACAATCCCAAATACACGAGTTTGCCCCTGGAAGAACTTTGGAACCAATTCCTTAGTCTCTTATCTATAATCTCTGTTATTATCGATGAGGAGGTATTCCAGATGCTTATGGTGTTAGGGGAATGTTTCCAAAATTACTCAGCTGCCGCTCTTCTTTATGCCCAACGTTACCTAGATCGCGAACATCACTCCAGGAACGTTTTTCAAAGACTTGCTAGTCGAGTTCATAAAACAGGTCATGTTCAACCTGACCACAACAAAGGAAAGGAACTCGCTAGACCCGTGAGAAATGATAGGGCACCCGAAGTTTTGGCAGCTTTTGAACTGAATCCGCATGATTCTACACGAAGATCTTGATTCTGGTATGAGTCAAAGATCTGTTTTAAGAATCGTTCACAATCATAAAATGCACCCATATAGGATGTCATTACATCAAGAACTCCATGGAGATAACTACCTTCATAGAATGAACTTAGTTTGTGGGCTCGAGAAAAACTACAACAAAATCAAAACTTTCACTGTAACATTCTCTGGTGTGACGAGGCTACGTTTAGGAGTAATGGAGAAGTGAACCGTCACAATATGAGATACTGGGCGTTTGAAAACCCACACTGGTTGCGAGAAGTGGACAACCAAAGGTACTGGACCCTAAATACCTGGTGCGGTATTATCAGTGACAAAATTGTAGGGCCATTCTTCCTTGACGATCGCCTAGACCGAGTAGTTTATATCAACTTTCTCATTGGTCACTTGCCTAATTTATTGATAGAAATCCCTGAGGAAGTCTTACAACGTATGTGGTTTATGCACGATGGGGCACCAGCACACTACGCCTAAGATTCTCGATTAATTTTAAACGAGCAATACCTTGACAGATGGATTGTAAGAGGCGGCCCTGTGAACTACCCAGCGAGATCTCCTGATTTAACGTGTATGGACTTTTACTTGTGGGGTAGACTAAAAGACCTAGTGTATAAATCAAGACCAACAGCTACAGAGGACATGATGCAGCGGATAAGGGAGGCTATAAACACAATCAGTAGAGAAGAGATAATGAGGGCTGTAGATAGCTTCACCTCAAGGATTGAACTCTGTCTGGAAAACAATGGGTTGCAGTTTAAACACCGGTTTTAACTCTTCATGAGGTCAGTTACTAGGTTATTGTTGGTTTTAGTTTAATAATTGATAATTGTCATATTGATAATTTACCATGATGCTGCTGTAACATGGTAGATTTGTTTTCAAAACCAGTTTGAAGTGTTTATCTTTTTTAATAATGACAGGATACTCCTCCTTCCATGGCACACTCATCAATGATTAAATAACAACAGGTTTTCTCCTATACATTTTGTGTAATTTAAGTGTAAAAATTTTTATAGTTCAAAATGTACTAATTTAATAAATGGGTAATTTTCCTGTTTCATGAGAGAACTCAGCACTTATTGTAAGACATTGTAGTTTACAGTGTTCCAATACCTTTTTAAATTTTAAAAGACTCCTTTAAAAATTGGGTACAGTATTTTTTTTCAATCATAAACATAAGAGACAAGTTTACTGTTGGAACTTTCTTTTTACTTGCACATTGCACTGACTTTTATAATAAATACATTAAGTAAAATTATTAAAAAATCTATTTTTGTACTACAGATTTGAAAGCATTGGAGATAGAGACAAACTTTAAATGTAGAAAATGTTGAATTTTTAAAGATCTTTCTAATTATGTACAACACAACCTAGGTTGCTATTTGATTTTTTTTAGATTGGGGCTGTTAAGTATTTCAAAATTCTATGTATTTTTAAAATGTGTAAATTTTGGGGTAGGGTGGCATTTGATGATATTTTTCGATAAGCCGTCTCATCATTAGTTTTGAATAAAAATATCGTCTCTCTACATTTGTGCAGGTAGTTGCAATAAATTTACCCACAAACCCCTGATTTTTTAACGTTTTGGTGTACCCTGTACATAAGCGGCAAGATAGGTTCAAACTTTTTCCATCAAAATAATCAGTGAAGAAATACCTTTAAAATGAGGTATAACTCAACATACCTTTACATTTGAAAATTTTCCAAAAACCACCCCTACCCCCCAAAAACTACCCATTTGGGGAGTTTTAGAGATTTCAAAATAATTTCTCCAAATTCTTTGGAGTGGAAATTATTGGAAATTATTATTTGGAGGGTTTAAGTTGTTACGAATAATCTACCTAGTTTGGTTTGGCTGCTATACGTACTGTACGGGTGGTTTGCCTCACCCTGTATACCATGAGAATCAAACCAGCTATCCATGGAATGAAAGCATTCAATACCAATAGAATGAACATGAAACAATTTCAGCGTTGAAAATCAATTATCATAAATTCAGCAATCATTGTGAAAACTTAAAAGAACTATGCAATCCAAACAAAAAGGCATGGTATGCCTGGTAATGGGACAATTTTGCTCATTTCAATGCCTGTCCTGATGCATAAAAAGTCAAGATTTTATCGAATCATTTGGCGGCAAACAACTTACCATCCATCCTCAATACAGTTCTGATCTAGTCCCCAGTAACTTATACAGGTTTTTGCATTCGGATGGTAAATTCCGAGATTGAGATGGTGTAATCAAAACAACTATTGTTGCTATAGTTGTCAAATTAGTCAGTAGACTTCAACAAGAATGACTCCAAAACTGGTTGTACCATATTTTAAGAATTTATGTATAGCAGTAGAAAGAGTTGCTGGTTTTGTTGTACTATTTTTGAAAATTTTTAAATGATACTTACTAAGAAAAACACTCTTTGTACACAAACTGTAGAATGCACGTAATCAAACAGTAAATTTTTGAAATTAATTGGGTGCTAGCTTATAATATAGAACTTACCTTGCTGTGTTCCTCAAAATGCCTCCAAATCGTAATTAATAATTTATAATTTCTTGTATCTTTAAGCTATGTTTAGAATCACATTATACAGTTATATGAGTATGTACTGAAACAATTAATATTAAGAAATTAAAAGTTTACTGAGCAACTTCAGATGTTTATGGTTCCATAGCAAATCTATATAACTAGATATTAACTTCTACCTTTAATCCTCTCAGGTGCAAAATAATTCTAACTAGGTAACAAATATCTCCTTTGATACTGTATGGATTTTAACTAGTTTCAAAATCAACTTAATTTTTGAAGAATTGTTAATGTTAGAAAAACACCTCGGTGCTTATTTACCAGTTTTTTTCTTCTTATAAATTTACTAAAAAAAATAGATGCAATAAAAACTACTCAAAACTGTATTTTCTTAAATCTATCAAAAACCTCTTTTCCTAGTTGTGGTCAATTAAAGAACTTTCCAATCTTACAAATAAGAAGGAGTGGTTAAGAAGTTTGGCTTGTAAAGAGTTCCCTCTTACCCATACAAATAAATAATTTATCAATTTTGAAAACAATTAAAATATGCATGTTCTAGAAACTGGAACTAGTAAACATTTTACCCTCCCAGACTCTGGTGTTACTTGGATATGACTGCAGTAGCTAATCATAACATTCAGGGGCACGATAGGAGGATCTTCTCAATCCTAATAAATATTTTACTGAACAAGATAGAATTCTGATATTTAGTTTTAAGTCTTGTAAAAAAGCATTTCTATCTGTAGATTACTTTCCTTTCAACCCAAATACCTCAGTTATAAGATTTTTACCTAATCCATTTATCAGTGAATAAAAAGTACATTGTAAGAAGTCTCATTGTACAAATCTTTGTACATATCTCTCTATTTTGATAAGTCTAATAGAGCTACTTGTTGCAATTTAAAAGAGAGATATTTTTGTTTTTAAAATAGAACACATCAAAATGCTGCTCTTCCTCTTGAATATAGTAGACCTGAAAATCTACATATTATAATTTTGGTGAAGAATATTTTAAGTGATATTTTGAAATTTCATATAAGGGATAAAACAGCACAGTCCTCCCCAGCCATCCACGATCATTTTGTTTCTTCACAAAGTTTTCAATAATTTTGTACTTCAATGTAATATAAAATTAAAATTTACATGTGTTAACATATTGCATTTGATCACTTAACCCTTTCCACTGGTATAAGAGACAATGTTTAAAATTTATAAATTAATTTTTTGTTATTTGACAGCTAAGTTACTATTCCAACACGCTTGTCCCAGAATGGTTAAGCTGTGTTGTTATTCATCTTATGTTGGTGGTAGGTTGACTTGCATAAACTTTTTTTGTTGTTTTCTTTTAATAATTGAATTTGGGTTTATTTACTTTTTTTGGTGGCGCTGTATTCAAAATAAATTTAAATCATAACTTTCACGAGTGGAAAAGGTTAAAATTATACGTCATAAAATAACAGAACTATAGTCGAGAAATTAAAAAAAAACATAACCCAGATATCTTAATGTGAAAGTCAAAATTCATCGCAAAATTTGATCAGATAGTACAAATATTCAGTTACTGTGAATTTTATGTACAATGCTGGACAAACTAACAACAATCAGATTTTATCTGAAAAGTAAGGGTATAAATTACCTTTCATGTTTTGTATACAGTAGAATAGGGATGTGAAGAATTGGTTAGCACACAGATGACTACTGTTATCCAGCTGCACTACAAGCTCCTGGTGGCGATAAGATGAACTAGACACTATAAACTGGATGTACAACTACTATATATACGAGGTGTGTCCAAAAAGTGTCCGACCTTGACTTCTGGCATGAACTGACGTTACTCGGCGGCAACGGCAATCTGGTCCCCTTCAAAGTACTCCCCTCCACAAGCCACTGCCTTATTCCAATGCTCCTCCCACTTCCGGAAACACTCCTTAAATTCATTTTGCGGAATGGCTAACAGGTCCTTTGTCGCATTTTGTTTTATTTGTTCAACATCGTCAAATCTTTTTCCTTTCAAAGGAATTTTTAATTTCGGAAATTGCCACAAGTCGCAAGGAGCTAAGTCAGGACTGTAGGAAGGCTGTCGTAGTTGGTTGATGTCGTGTTTGACCAAAAAATGCTGAATAAGATTTGAGGAATGAGCTGGCGCGTTGTTGTGGTGCAGGATCCAGTCACGGCTTGTCCACAGTTCAGGTCGTTTCCTTCGCATTGCATCTCGTAGCCGCCTTAGGACCTCAAGATAATACTCCTTATTCACTGTCTGGCCTCTTGGAGCATATTCGTGATGAACAACGCCGTCCTGGTCAAAAAAAAATATCAGCATTGTCTTGACATTGCTTCGACTTTGTCTTGCTTTTTTCGGCCGTTGCTCTTCGCAGTGGAGTTTTCCACTGTGAAGATTGAGCCTTTGTTTCAGGGTCGTAGCCATAAACCCATGACTCATCACCAGTAATAACTTTTTTAAATAGCCCTGGGTCACTTTTTATCAAATCCAGATTGTCCTGTGCGATTTCAAGTCGACAGTTCTTTTGGTCTTCTGTCAGCAGCTGAGGAAGAAATTTTGCCGAAACACGGTTCATTTTTAAATCTTCGTGTAAAATGTTACAAACTGACGATTTTGGTATTCCTAAATCTTCTTCCAGCTCTCAGACAGTCAATCGACGGTTTTCATTAATTGCTGCACGAACACGTTCAACATTTTCAGCGTTTCTGGCCGTTGAAGGCCTGCCAGATCGGTCATCACTCTCCACCGATATGCGGCCATTTTTAAACCGCCTAAACCACTCTTTTATTTGTGTATCGCCCATAGACACGTCACCATAAACTGTCCGTATCATAGTAATCGTCTCTGATGCTGAATGGCCAAGTTTTTGGCAAAATTTAATACAAATGGGGTTGTTCAATACGTTCAGTCATATTGAAATGCGACGCACACACACAGCAGTACTGCACGGAACAGAGCGCTGTGACTCACTGAGTGACCGGATCGTATTCAATGCCTAATATGGGAAGGAGTAGGCTCGCCCTTCCCCTCCAATAACCGGTTCGAACAGGTCGGTTACGCCGCGGCCGCCTACTGGTCGGCGGTCGGATACTTTTTGGACAGACCTCGTAATAGTTAGCACTTGGTGCTCCCTGTTCACTTCTTTACATCCCTTTCTTCTGTATTACTCTGCTTCAAACATATAAACTATAATATAGTTGATATACTTAGCATATTTTAAACATGTTCTGAATGTTAATTGTCAATATGTAATGTATCCTTAACTTCTTTTGATAAAACTCTTTATCATCAAAATAATGAACATTCTATATAATTGAAAAGATAACAAGGTGGTGCAACTAACTGTAAAGTCTAAAATTAAGAAATGTTTTGACAATACTACTTAAAAGTGACTCATAACAATAGAAATATACATTTATATTTTGTGTAGAATGATTTGCTTGCATTTCTTGTGGTGGCTGGGGGGTGGGCTATCAATGAAATGTTCTGTTGTGCAACTGACGTGTAGTAACAGTGGTTAGTTTGGATTGTTTCTATAGCTTCAAAGAGCTAAATCTCCTCTTGGTCAAGAGAGAAGTTGCAAGATCATGTTCAAACTTCTGACTCTCATTAGGCCTGCTTGTCTGATCTGATCACAGGTTTGGCTGGCAAGAGCAATTTTGGAAAAGAAAGAGATGACTATTTGTGAGACCCAAATCTAGGAGAAGAAATCAATATTACCATTTAGTGCTCAGAAGGTCACACTCAAGGCCCAGTTTTGTCTTTTAAGTGCACTTGGATATTCAGTGTGATGTGCCGATCGCATGGCCTTGCTACAGACCCATTACATGTTTTCCCTCCCATTCGGGGTTCTCTGCTTACCGCTTAACGGTGATAGAATCCTCAATCATCAAATTCTAGTGTTTGAATGACTTGTCTTATTCCATCAGTTCAAAGGTCAACCATGATCACCATAATCTAACATCTTTCTTCTTAATATGTCTTTTTGGATCTACCATGATTGCATTTTCAATATTAAAATAAGATTTGTAAAATAATAAACTTAACCTGTGTGTCTCTAACAGTAGAAGCATGTGGTACTACAAAAGGCTTCAAAAACTAAAGAAAACGGAAATAATGTGAACTACTGATTAACGGAGTTGCCACATTTCCTGATAGAAAGCATCACTTGTCAAGTCAGGATTACAAGAAATTTATTTTATATTTGAAATAATAGCGACGTTACTCGCCTCGGAAAGAATTGTACGACCACCATAGCTGCAATGATGGAGATAGCGTGCATGGCGATACGACCTACTGGGCATTAAAATTGGAGTATATTGCATCCAATAGAAAATATAGAATTCACACAGGATGGCATTATAAATATTGTTTAACTGACTTCCAACATCTATTCACTACATATTGTTCCTTTTAAGGTGCATTGTTATAAACAACATATGTGGTGGGTAATTTTTAGGTTACAATATCCGTTTCACTGAGTAACCTGCATTTTTGAAAGCAAGAATATGTTTGCAGTACAGACAAGCAGACCTAGCATGACCAGTGCAATTCAATGGTATTATTGTAATTTATCTGCAGATCACCAGCTATACATACGAAGTTATATAACAACATGTAATACATGCACACAATAAAAAATATTTATTTCTTCAACTCTCAATTATTCATTTTTAATCATGCAATAAACAGAAATTATGATACAATAGTTAACAAATTAGCTGTCAGTATATTTGTTGTTTTATCTTTCATTGATAAATAAATGCTGGCTGTAGTGAAACGATCTTGAGTTTTACCCCATAAGACCCTTACTAAACCTAAAAATCTTTTACATTCATATTCTTGGTCATATAATAATGGTTGATGTCTCATTTTAAAGATATGAACATTACGTATCCAAACATTTCTTTTATGTTAAGCATGTACTGTTGAGTATTTCAATGACAAACTATAAAAAAGTTAGAGATTTTGTCATAAATATCTAATAAAAATATCAAACAAATATTTGGATGCCTACTGATTATATTTTTTTCAAAGAGTATGAGGTTCAACACTGATCTTATGGGGTTAATTTCAAGATGGCTGACAGTACAGCCAACTCAGAAACTGGTTTTATTAGTTTTTTGTAATCAAAGAGTAAAAATAAAATATTGGTACTGAGAAAAAAATTAGAAAATAATTTAAAGTTAAGAAAAGATTACATTTCAAATAGTGATAAAATATAATTACAAAGACCAATCAGATTTAGTTGATGTTTTATTATGCATCACATTAAAATTAACTATCATACAAACCTTTACAATAAATTACTATTTTAAAAATAACTCCAAAGCTACTAAATTATTCATCAACCAATAAATTGATTTATCAAAATAGAAAAGCAATAATATCCTATAAAGATTGTAAAAAGTTGCGTGATTGGTTATTAAATCTCACATTGCCAATGGAATGGCTCTTATGTTTATTATAATTTGTCACAGAGCCATAGTACCAAAATATTATCTCTTATATGTCAGCATTTGACATTATCCGTTCCTGATGGAATGGCAATGTAAATATTTATTTTCAATGGGGCCATTCCATTATTACTACCAGCTAACTTATTAACATATTATACTCTTAAAACATTAAATTTATATCCTTATACACATCTAAACTTGTTCACAACATCAAATTTTGAATGTGTAACAAAAGATGAATTTATATAGAAGTCAACTGATGTTATTTTATTGGGATCAGTTATATGCACTAGAACCAGTAATTGAGAGTCGAAATTGATTTTTTAGATAAGATTGTTATAATATAATATTTGTACTTATAAGTAGTAATTTCAGGGTGTATTAAATTTTTACAGCTGTGAATTGTAAAACAATTTCACCACTTAAATAAAAGTAGTGACATTGAAAGAAATACTTCAATACATTCTCATTATCTTGGCAAAAGTTGAACTTGGCACCTTTTAAATACAAGAAAAAAGTGTTAACCATAAAATAACAAGTTTATATTAAATATAAACAGTAAAATAAATAATACAATATCATTTTAAATTGATTTAGTTACAAAAATTGTATTATTAAAAATAAAATTATAGAGTAGGCCAACGGTTTATACATAAGTTTCTCATACAATTTCCATTTCAATAATACATTTTTTATAAATTAAAAGGTTCCTTTAGGAAGGATGATATTAAATGACTAGATTAGTGTGTTATGCCTTTTAAACTCCAAATTGTAAAGTATAGGTGAAATAGTAGAACAAACAACCATTTATGCTCCAGTTTTGTTTAGAAAGGTTGTATTATACTAACAAACGAGACCTCAAATGAGCAAACATACAGTTAACACCGGAATGTGTATAACATAAGGCCTGCTCCAAACACTGAAACAGCCGTCAAACTTTTATCACATAATTTACAGATTATAATGATGATTATAATATTAGTATTTATGTTAAAATTTGTTTCTTTAGCCCACACAGGCTTTTGCCTTGATACAATATGGCATTTGCCCTTGATGTGTCTTTTATATAAAATAACCTTTTCTGTAAAATCAAGTTTAACATCAGTCACTTTTGAATTGTTTCCCAACCACAAAGAATTTGTCAGAAAGAAGTGTAAAGTGATATTTAGATACTTATTGAACTGTTAACACTCGTTCACTAATTTTTATAAAAATTGAGTAAACTAAACAGAATTCATGACATTACAAAAATCATATGAAATTCTAAACTTTTAACCTTTGTATGGCTGGAATATTTCACCATAAAACTGTAGGCATGAAGTTACAATACAATTTTGTAATATCTATGAGAATAGGTTAAACAGAATTTTAATTTTATTGTAACGGCATATTATTGCTCTTGTTTGCCATTTATTGCCGATGTTTGTGGTACGTGTAAAATATACACACATTATTTTCTTCATGCAAAAATACAGATATGTGATAAATTCAACTTCAGTAGAGTTATGCTAATCTGAATTGTGATAACATGAAAATTTCATTAATCCAAATACAATACCTAGAGTAAGAATTGAAATAACATTAAAAAAACCTTTTTAGTCAAAGCACTCAAATTCAATGAAATGAATAAGAACGTAAACAATTTTTTATTTAAACAATACCCATTAATTCCTGGTAACCATTTAACACATGCAAACAAATTTAATAACAATTAAGATAATAAAAATATACCAGAACAAATAATTTTTTTGGAAATTTATAATCTACGTTAGCTTTAGTAAGCAGTCAATACCTCCAGTAAACATTCAGAAGACTTTTGTAAATTTAGAAAATGAGACCTAACACTTTTATTAATATCAGAATTGAGATTTTCTTAAGGATTTGATAGCAAGACACCCTTTTCCCCCATTTCTCATCTCACAAATCTCTGTGCACATATTTAACTCTCTTCCATACTCATTAAGTAGTGCTCATGTACCCGTAGCGAGACCTATTTATCCAGCCGTTCAAACAAAAAACATAACGGATAACTCTTTACTTTATACAAAAGTTGTCTTGTAAACTAAAATTGTTTTTGTACTGTTTTAATACTTAAAAATGTAACTTCAAAACTAACACGGACTAAAGTAGCACAACACGGTTTTATTAAGGCAAAGTTATTTATTAAGGTGGTAAATAACATTTTTAGTTTTTTCATTTCCATTTCCGTTTTATTTTTAATGTTAAGTTGCAAAAATACAAAGGAAAATAATTTGAAAACAGCATACATATAACAATGAAGCCGAATGTATAAGTCATGATCTATTTTGCTGCAACTAATGTTGCAACTTGAACTCGCTATGATACTAAAATATAATGGCACATAACCATGTGCAGAACCGTAAACAATCAAGATAAAAATAAGAATAGAATAGGGGAATGTTCTGCAACTACCAACTAGTCGAAATAGTTTCCAGCATCACATCTAGAGTGCAGCACTTGTCAAGAAATTAACATATTGTGCAGTTATGAATGGCAGGGCGATTGGGACAACTTACACAGGAGTCAAGGTTTGGCCAGCGAGTAGATTTGGGCAAATCCATTCTCTTGTACGGAAGAGAGTTAAAAATTACTCTGAAAACGGTTTACTGGCAATAAAGTTTAAACTAAACCAATGAGAGTCTTTGTAATGTACAGCAAAACACCAAAATCTTCTGTGGCTTTTGAAGACATGGACCTAATTATAATTCAATAGTCTATTTAGTTACGTTTTTAACTATTTAAAATAGTGTTCAGTCTCAATAAATTCAGATTAGCAGAACTCCACTAAGTATATAAAAAATGTAAATAATCATAACATAACAAAACAATTATCATATCAAACGATACAAAATAATTTAAGTTTAATAACATTAAGTAAAAAAATACTAATGTTTTCAAAATTTCATTTTAACATTTTATATTGAGTTCTAACTATTGTAAATTCATTGTAATAGATTATAATTACAAGAAACAATAAGATAACTGCATCTGAACAACAAATCAAGATTCCTTTACAAATTTCAAACTCAAATATTAATTTAAGACTGAGGAATGTATGAGAAATATTGCCGTTTGCAATATGTGCATACATTTTTTTAATATCCTTATCAATAAAATAAATCAGCTAAACATACCTTACAATAAATAAATATAAAAATCTAACAATAAATTGTGAACTGTGTAATGAAACTCTTAAGCCAACTACAGCACATTTATTGATGTATATTAAATAAAATCTACAACAAAACCCTCACAAACAATTACAACTACTATATAACACAAACATTGTTAAAATATTTTAAATATATTATATCAGACATTTATGGATATATATATATAGTTTTAATCAAACAATAAACATTTGAATGTATTTATTTATAAAATATACTAGCCTAGAATTAAGTTTAAAACATCTCTGAATGCAGAGCAAAATCCGTAGAACTAATTTTGAATTCATGGCTTCTGATGATGATGATTATTGTTGACAGAGTAGAAAGACAAATTAGAGGTGAAACTAAAGCTTACTGGTGTGGTGTTCGCTCTGACAGTTGATTGTCGCTCCCTACTCAGTTCAGAAGACGACCCATCAGAACTACTAACAAACACCTCATAATCTGTAACTTATCCTCCAGATGTAACCATTTCATCTTATCATAATCTTCTCTTATCTTCCTTAACTCTTTCATACTTCTAATCGTCATCTAAGATGGTTCGATTAGTTGTCTTCTCTGTAGAAATCTTCAATTTTAAGATAAACATCTTATTTATTTTATAGAATCGTTTTACAAAGTCTTCAGAATCTAACAACCTTAGATAGTCATAGTTCACTGATCATCAAAACATGACATTGATATGTCTGTATGCTTAATTCACTACTCACCTATGACACTAATGTGAAGTCATTACCAATATTGATTCAGCTTCACAAGCTCAGTTAAATATACCTAATAACTAATTATGCATGCATAATTAGGTATTAAAAATTGGATCCTCTCATTACAAATTATAAACTTAAAGAACTTTGTTTGATTTTAGTCAAAAACACAATTTGTCTGTAAGGAAATGAGTATACACTATGTTTACTATCCAAGTAACTTCCATCTATATCTCTCTAACTTTAGGATACGTATATAACGAAAAAAATTATTATTTTTGGATTATTAGCTTACATGGTTGTTTTCTATGACAAATTATATGTTTTTGATAAGTATTTCTCAAGCTATTGAAAGATAAATCAGAGAAATCTAAACAATTACTCTGGTACTACAGTAACACTTATTCTTGATAGATCAATCATTTTTCTATGAAACTTTAAGAAAAATTTCTCAGCCTCTTTTGGATTCTTGAATCTCAAGGTAGCTCGTTTTAGTTCTGGCTCGTGTTTAATTGACTGAAACAAACAAAGACATACTTAAAGGTACCATAATAAAAACTGTACTAATTAAATTAGTACATAAGTAGATACTTCTAAAAATGTCAATCTAAAAAGACTTCTGAGATCCGACACTGTCACAGACTTGACACCTGACATCAGAAGAACAACTATCAGAAACACAATAAGAACACCTCTACATCTAGATTACACTGAGTGCTGGTGAGAAACGATAGAGCTCTTTCGTCTTTTGTGGTCTAGATGTCTGTGATGTCGAAATGATAGTTTTTGTCAAACATCTACATCGTCAATTCTGTTATATCTCTTCAGAAGGACGTTGACTCTAAGATTCCATGAGCCAAGTCTGTGACAGCGTCAGATTTCAGATGCTGCACTGAGAGGAAGGTAAAATGAAGCTAAACTCTACATTCTTATTGAATTAACCTTTCCCACCATAGCTACGTTATGGGTAAAAAACTTGTTATAACGTTTTCCCACCGATACAACTAGCACTGATGTCAAATCACTTTTTTAGGCATTTAAGTGATTATCTAATGCATGGGAGAAACTGGAAGATAATGATGTGTCAAAGCCGAATCTCAAATCCACTGAATCTTAAACAAATTTAAATTTAGAATCAATCAAATGAATTTGTCACATCACTATTGGAATGGATTCATGTTCATATTCCAACACATCCAGTCCGGCAACATAGGTGTAGGTGAAATCTCCCTTATGTCGAACTGGTAAACAATGAATAATTTTGAGAAGAAAATAGTCTTGGGTGTTACGTTCTTTGTCTACTGTGATGATCGATCGGTAGTGGTTAAGAGACTATCACCACAACTCCCACGTACAGTGTATCCTATAAAAATAGCTGAAAACAGTTTTAGAAAAAAATGTTCTAAGCAATTAAAAAGTAGTGAAAACAGATTGTATAAGCAGAATAATTTAAATGCAGGATTCTTTGCACTAATAAAGATAATTTTCCATCAGTGAAATATAAAAAAACATTAAAAGTGAGAGAACATTATACTTGGGAGATGTTATAACAGGCTTTTACTGTACTTACAATAACCAAATAATCCAACAGTCTGTCTAGCTACTTTCTGTGCTATTATTGGTTCTCTCTTGAACTCCTTGAAGTATGTATGTACAAGGGGAAATGTAGCCACCATTTTCATATGTTAATATTACAAATCTTTAAAATTTACTTTTTAAAATCATAAAATTTTGTTAAACTAGTATTGATTTATTTTAGAACTATTATACGCATTCGTGATGTTGTCAGTAGCAATAAAAAAGAGTTAAAAATAGCTTAAAATAATAAAAACTTGTAAATGAATTTTTGTCCAAATATTACTCTAAAACAATTGATGAAATAAAAATTGTGTATGCATAGACATATTTTTGATCTGTACATAATTGTATACGTTGGGATTTTTATAACATTCAAACCATAACAAAGCATTCAAAACTTCAAACTAGCAGAACAACAAATTAGCAAATTTAAAACTTATATATTTTTTATACTTATAAGGAACCTAATTTTTGTTAATAAAGGGTAATGAAAAAATCCGGTTTTAAAACGGCTGGTAAATTTCATTTATCGGTTGGCAACAATGTTTGACCTCCAAGAAATGTTTCTACTTCCGGGAATATTTCGATTATTGACACAGCTGGTGTTTCTGTTGTTCTTGCAATTTGTGTTTAACCATGGAGAAGTTTACATGTGTGCAAAGTGTTAGTCGTCAAAACGTTTTATCAGAGTGGAGAGTTATGCTGCTAGTCAGGTGTTACTCTATGACGTAATGAATCAATAGTTCATAAATTCATTTAAAAGTCCTTTAAAACGGATTTAACAGGGGACCTTAAAAATTCTGGACATTGTCATTCTGGCCGAACTGAGTTGAACATTACATTTGTTCGTGACAATGTGGTTCTTAGTCCAGTGAAATCAATACGTCACCGTTCTCAACAATTGGGTTTAAGATGTTCTTCTGTACGGAGTATTTTCTGATTTCAAACATCACCCATATACAATTCAGTTGACGCAACATTTGAAAGTGGCAGATCATCAGAAGAGGCAACAGTTTGTTGACTGGGTATTGCGAAAACGGCAGGAGGATGACAGCTTCGGAAACAAAATCATCTTCGGTGATGAAGCGCATATCCACTTAAATGGATTTGTTAATAAAGCAGAACTGCCAAATCTAGGGTTCAGAAAACCCAACCATAATTAAAGAAAGTGAAATGTATGTACAGTGAGTGACAGTTTGGTGCGGCTTTTGGTCAGGTGGCTTCATTAGCCCTTATTTTTTTTAAGATCAAGAAGGGCAGGCAATGGCCGTAAATGGAGACTGATGTCATATGATGATGAGGGAGTTTTTGTGACCTCTTTTGGATGGAATGGACATTGATGAGTAGTTGTTTCAGCAGAATGGTGCTAATTGCCACCTGTCTGCAAAACAATTATGTTGCTCTGTGAACAGTTCTAGGATCATGTCATTTCTCAGAATCCCATCAATGGCTACCAAGATCGTGTGACTTGACACACATTGTGACTTTCATCTTTGGGGCTATTTGAAGTTATTGGTGCCAAAAAATCCCAAAACATAAGTGACTTAAAGGCAAAATAGAAGTGGAAACTTGTCGTAGTCATACTGAATTTCATAGGCATCCCAGTGCAGTAGAGGAGGCCATATGCATTATATAATTTTTCATACATGAAATAAGAAGTTTATATGAACATGTTGATGTATTTATTTTTATTAAATCTTTTAATTTGATATATCACAACTGGCGATCTTTTTTAAGCATTCTTTATATCAAGGGATTGTATAAAAAACAATGCTTATATAAGACATACATTAGTTGAACCTTCAGTGGTACAAGAGTGAATGAAACCAGTTTGAGCCCTAACCTATACTAAATAATATATTAGTGGAGTACTCACTGAAAGATTGCCAACTTGTTTAGCGAGTTTCTGTATCTGAACCTGACTGGTGCTTAGAGACAAGTTATCCACAGTGACTAGAGTAGAGACTGGGACAGAGGGTGTAGCCGTAGCAACTATCTTCATTGTAGTGTTGATCGGTCGCTTATCAATTACCACCCTCGGAGGTCCTTGTACCTGTAAGTGATGCACAGAGACAAGTTATCTACAATGACTAGAATAGACACTGGGACAGAGGATGTAGCCATAGCAACTATCTTCATTATTGTGTTATACCTTGTCTTTCTCTCACTTATTAATAGAATATCAAGGCAATGGTGTACATGTTAAATAGTAAAAATTAAAATCTTTTAAATTTTATTATATATATTAATTTTTTTAGATGAAACATGTTTATTTTACAATGTATTTTTATCTTAGGATCATACTCTTTTATTTGAGCCTAGTATACGCTAAAAAAATCTTAGTAAAAACTAAAAAGAGTGACTACATAAATCTACAATTCTAATCATTAACCTTTTCCAATCAATTTGTATGTACATAGAGTACTAGAGCACTATGAATAAAATTAACCAAGATAAAAGAAATGGTATGCCAATGCTTGCTAACATTGTATTTTTGTAGTTCTAGTTGGTAGAGTTGAAACTGGATTTGCTAGTACAGTTGTACGATATAATATTTTTATGAACAAAACAAAAACTTGTTATAAAAATGTCTCTCAACAATGTGTGGTATTTTTTCAATACATCCATGGTGAAAGCCTAATTTTATTTTATATGTTTCTTAAAAAAAAATGAAGTTTTTATCTTCTACACCTTTACTATTACACATACAGCACAATATTTTGTTGATGTTTTCATACAATATCGTAAAATGAGACCTAGTTGACCCCATGATCTAAAAAAGAATCTATGTTCTTCATAACCTTCTTGACTGAACTCTGTCTTTTTTGGTATGCATTCTCCTCTGGCAACCTAATGTTTGGACTATTCTTTTTGCTTTAGAGGCATAGGTGTATTCTTTGTAAAGCCAAAAATAACAAAACTCCTCCATATGCCTTTTCTTAAATCGTTATTGGAACAGATGACAAGATTTTTTTGCAATAATTTTGTTCTAAAAACTTAACTTGTAACATACAATAATAATACAGTATAGATGAACATATCAGTATCTCCAAGAGTTGCTTTTTACCAAAAACTATTTAGAAACAGACGTGCTGCTATTTTTCTAACTTTGTACAGACTTATTAAACCACCCGCATACTAAAAATACTCAAAGTTTTCATTAAAAAATTAAGTTAATATCAGTTAGATTCACCTTATTTGGAGTAGACATGGGGGTGGTCTGTACAGTGAAGAGTGTCCTGCCTTGGGGTGTCTGACTGGCCGAGATCATCCGAACTGTATTACCAGCACTTCCTCCTCTTCCCATATTACCAACCTGCACATTACATTGTAGATTAGCATAAGAGATGTTGTATCCAGTAGATGTCAATGTTATTGAAATACAAAACAGTTATCTCAGCAGATAGGTGGTGGAGAAGAACAAAGACAAAAACATAGATATTGAGAAAGAAGTAAATGCACAAATTTTGTTCTGACTGAACAGCTACAGCACGTTGTAAAATGTTGCTTATTGTATTGAACAAATAAATGCATCCAAGCAATACGGCTAATCTACTATTTTATTTTATAAATACAGTATTATAACAATAAATACCAAAAATATATGGTGGACAGAATTATACACAAAGATGAAGTTCTCAGTAAAGTACATAAATATCAAATTATAAAAAACAAATAGTATGTAGATTAATTGTTCAGCCTTATTGTGAAGTGCAACAAACTTAGACATTATATTTTTCAGGCATGTACTTTTAGGCCTACCACACACGGGTCGACCCGTTTGCAACCAGAGTTTAGAACTAGTTTCAAACGCAACGAGTTTGCAACCAAAATAAACCTGACTCCACACACGACGCGACTGGGTGTGGATCAGTTGGCGATCTCTGTGCGGAACATGCGTATAGTGGTATAGTAATGTTTACATTCACATTTTTTACTCGATAAATTATCAATAATTGAATAGTTATTTGTCGGAGTGTAACTTTATCGATCATGTCAAGTACTAGTGAGGATGAGGAAGACATAAATGCATGTTTTCTACGTCGTAGACAACGAAGAATGCGCAGAAAAAATATTGGTGTCACCCATACATAGAGAAAAATGTAAAAGGTGCAGACTATTCGTAGCAGCTGAACAATTAAAAGAGACAGACAGAAAGTTTATAGCTGGGTGCGAAGTGGCGGGGTCTTCATACCCCAACACATGTGCCAAGCCAGAGCGTCCACGAAGCACACGCACAGCCACCTTCTCTCTTCTTGAGTGCTGTACTTTCGTGCGCGTGCACTGGGAACTGCCTGATCCAAATCTTGTCTTCTTTTATACTTCCGATCAGGCTGAGCTGATCTGGCGGGCTTTCTGTTGAACTATCCCAATTTTTAACTTTCTTTTCCCCACTACTCTCACCTGTCGGGTAATCTTCCCAACAATCTATCTTAAACTATTCTAATTCTAATTTTCCTTCTGTTAATCCAAGCCAAGGTGGAACAGCATATGCCGAGGGCTGCGTGATCAAGGGAGAGCTTGGTCATAAATATGCGAACTCTGGATACCTGGGCGACCTCCAGTTTAAACCTAGCCTTCCCCAAGTAGAGCGGGACAATGCTTGGGGTGACCTTTAGATCTCCGCTACTCGTGGGAACACAATGAGTACAGAATTTAAAGAAAAACAAACAAAACCAGAGAGCTCTTGTAGCACTCAAAAATGTGGATGAAAATTCACGAAACACAGAGGGATTGATGATGGGGCTCTGACCCTAGCAATCTGATCAAACCCAAAAAACAGGGCGGACTTCCTAGTAGAAGTCCAACAGCCTCCGACTCGGTTAGAGTCGAAACCGATGAAGAAGATGCGATACTGGAGGGCGATCACCAGAAGGAAGAGGGAGCAAAAGTCGAGAGACAGCTCCCAGCACTGCCTAAGTTATGTGGAGCCGCCAGGAAACGCATGGTCTGGTTCCGAAAAAGAGGGTATTCCCAAGAAGAAGCCAGGGAATTGGCCTTAAACCAATTCCAGAAGAAAGAAATAAAAAAATTTGAACAAACAAAAAGAGGGAAAGAAACCGAAAAAGACCTCACTCTGATGGATCCACTCCGGAGGCCCACCAGAGGAAAGAAAACAAAGAACGAAGGAAATCAAGGGGAACGCAAGGAGCAATCTGGACAACCCCCAGAAACCTTCCTACAAACAAGCGGTAGCTGGTATAAGGGTAGGGGGTCTTGCACTCCAATTTTCCCGAGACCCTACTCACAAGCCCGAACAGATGGAGAAGATCCAGAGCTTCATCCTGGAAGCTATCGTGGAGGGAACAGGAGGGTCCCTACTCTCCAAGATTCTACGGTATCAAACAGGAGACAAGGGGTTCTAATCTTCACCTGCGAAAACATGGAAACAGCAGAATGGCTTAAAGGAAAGCAAGACTCCCTAAAGCCTTGGGAAGAGGCCAGTCTAAGGATAGTACCAGAGGAAGAAATCCCTCGTGCGAGAATTGCGACTGTCTATCTTCCTGACAGTATACTTGATACAAACCGAAAAGATAATGAAGCTCTTAAAAGGACAAAACAAAGAGCTATCTGTCGGAGAATGGAATGTTCTGCGGAGAAGCGACGAGGGGAAGTCTGTCCTACTCACCCTGGCAGTCGACTGCGCTACAGCGAACAAGCTTGAGAAGGAAGGTCCTTGGATCGGCTACAAGTTTGGGAAAGTTCAGCTTAGACTGAAGAAAAAACAACATCAAGGAAACATAGAACAACCCACAAGGGAAGAGGGGACTACAGAGAAATCTGAGACGGTCACCACAGAAAAAATGACCGCTGAAGAGATGGAAGTGGAGGAGGCCACGAAGGTGTCAGAGCAATCTGTACATACCTTACCTAAAAGGTCTACTCCACAAGCCAGTGCAGCGGTCGAAGAAGAAAGACCCACCTGTTCTCTCTTCTTGAAGAAGGGACCTTCGCTCAAAGGACCATCCGTCTCGGCTCGAGGAAGAAAAGGGGATAAAGTCTCCAAGCAATCCAGAAGAAGAGACGGGGATGGACCACCTGGGGGAGGTGGGAAAAAGGCGTAAGTATGCGCCTAATACAGATAAACCTACACCATGCAAAGGGCGCAACTGACATCTTGGGAAGAAGGTTTATCTCAACAGGCCTGGATATCGCCCTAATCCAGGAGCCTTGGATCAATAGAGGTTGCATCAGAGGACTGACAACTCAGGTAGGTAATCTCATTTATGATCGAACAATTGAAAAACCCAAGAACTTGTATTCTAACTTCAAAACTAATAACAGTCTTTTCCGATTACAGATCTAATAACAAGGGATCTGGTGGCGGCTACAGTGAAGGTGGCTTCACTGCAAGGGGACAGAGAGGTTACTATAGCCTCAGCCTACTTCCCCAACCCGTCAACAAGCTGCCCACCAAAAGAACTAGAAAGACTATTGCAGAGCTGCAGAGACAGAGGCTCGGCCCTCATTCTCAGCTGCGACTGCAATGCCTCACCACACGTATTGGGGAAGTACGAACACAAACAAGAGAGGTGAGGAACTTCTACAGTTTATGTTCAGCAATGATCTAGTGTTAGAGAATAGAGGGTCAAGCCCAACCTTTATAACTAGAAATAGGAAAGAAGTCCTGGACATAACCCTATCTACAGGACTCAAAAACATAAATATAGTAAGGTGGCACGTCTCCAAGGAGGCCTCACTATCGGACCACTGTCCAATTAGGTTCGACATAGAGGAGATAGGGGAAAGATACGTGACCCACAGGGTTCCTAAATCGACCAACTGGAAAGGTTACAGAGAGTCCCTGGCAGAAGAGTTGAAGAAATAGGACCCTTTTCAGAAAAATGAATTTGAATTAGAAAGGTCTGCACACAAATAGTAGAGCAAGCTATAATAAAGGCCTACGAGAAAAACTGTCCTCCCAGGCAAAAACCGGTTGAAGAGGGATGTGCCGTGGTGGACTGGGAGGTTGGAAACATTAAGAAACAAAACAAGGAAATTATTAAAATGGGCAAAAAGGACAGACGACTGGCTCCCTTATCTACAGGCCCAAAATGAATATAAGAAAGAACTTAGAACAAACAAAAGAAGAAACCTGGAGGAATTTCTGTAAAAATATTAACAGTCTTCCCGAGGCATCCAGGCTTCAAAAAACTCTCAAACGGAGCATACAAATCCTATGGGGGACTCTAGTAAAGGACAATGGTGACCTAACAATGAACAGGAAGGAGACCTTAGAACTACTTCTGGAGACACACTTCCCGGGGGGTCAGCTAACTCGTAATGAGGATACTTATTCTCTATATGGGGGGGGGATCCAGTCGGGAGGTGGCAAAAGCCAGACAGGTGTCTAACAGACTATTCACACACGAAAGAATTAAATGGGCGATAAGATCGTTCAAGCCATTTAAATCTCCTGGGGCGGATGGAGTTTTTCCAGCCCTTCTTCAAGAGGGGCTGGACATTCTATTAAATACCCTTAGCATTCTATTTAGAAGCAGTTTCGCCCTAGGATATATACCAAAGAATTGGAGGATAGCACTAGTGGTGTTTTTGCGGAAAAAAATGACAGGGATCCAACAAAACCCAGTTCGTACAGACCCATAAGCCTAACCTCCTTCATGGTGAAAACTATGGAAAAAATAATAAAATAGACACATAAGGGGACGTAATATTACTGGTACACCCACTTAGTCCCACACAACACGCATACATAGAAGGAAAATCAACCACCACTGCTCTCCACAGTTTAGTGAGAGAGGTGGAGAATACCTTCGAAAAAAAAGGAAGCCCTAGTCAGCGTCTTCATGGACATTGAAGGAGCTTTCGACCGAGTAGCATATCAATCCATGAAGACTGCGATGGGAGCGTTTTGGAGTTTCCCCAGACGTAGTCAAATGGATAGTAGCCCTCCTAAAAAGTAGACAGGTGAAAGCCAAGTACGGGGACGAATCGGCTGCGATCACGGCCCAAAGAGGCTGCCCCCAGGGGGAGTCTTGTCTCCCTCTCCTGTGGGCGATGGTAGTGGATGATCTCCTAAGAAAAGCAGAGAAGAGGGGATAAGGCTACTATGTTATGCGGATGACCTAGTGCTTATGATTAAAGGGAAAAAACATTGGCAGGCTGGAACGCCTAATACAAACAGAACTGAAACTTCATAAGCAACTGGTGTCATGGGGAAGGTCTGCGGATCAACCCATCAAAAACTAATATGATTACCTTTACCAGGAAAAGGAAATTCCAGCTAGCTAAACCGGTCCTGGAGGGAATCAGCATTAACCAAACAAAAGAAGTGAAGTATCTGGGTTTTAATCCTGGATGAGAAGCTCACTTGGAACTCCCATATTAGAAACAAGACATCCAAAGCAATAATGGCCCTTGGGGCCTGTAAGAGACTCTTTGGATTTAAATGGGGACTTAAACCCAAAATGATATATTGGATTTACGAAACCATAATAAAACCAATGGTCACATATGCTGCTTTAGTGTGGTGGCCGAAGGTCGAACAAACAACAGCTGCAAAAAGGCTACAGAGTCTTCAGAGGTTAGCTTGCTTAAGCATCACGGGAGCAATGAGCTCCTGCCCAACACTAGCAATGGAAGCGGTTCTGGGTTATACTCCTCTTGGCCAGGAAGTGATGAGAACAGCTGCGATGAGCGCAATGGAAGCTTCTAGGAACAAAGGTAATAAATGCTACCTCCCTAGAAGGCCACATGAAGATATTGGAAAATTTCCCTGAGGCTGAAATGCTAACCAAAGTATCTGATACTATGGTTAAGAAATACTCCTTTGAAAAACCATACACGGTCTCTATCGGAAGTAGGGAGGAATGGATTAAAAGGGAGGCCTACCCTAAAAAAGGAGTCTGAAGTTTTACACCGATGGTTCACTCCTAGACTCAAGGGCAGGATATGGAATACATGGACCTGGAGTTGACATGGCTGTGCCCCTAGGAAGACATGCCTCAGTTTTTCAGGCGGAGAGGTCATGGCAATAGATTCATGTTCTAGAAGACTCACACAGTTGGGGACAAAAGGATTATCATACCTTATACTCTCTGATAGTCAGGCTGCACTGAAGGCACTGGATACCTGTTCGATTAATTCGAAAGCGGTCTGGGAATGCAGGAAGGCCCTAGCAGAGCTAGCAACAAATAACAGAGTAACACTCGGATGGGTGCCGGGTCATGAAGGAATTCATGGAAACGAAAAAGCGGACATCCTCGCCAAAAAGGGAGCAGAATCCATATTGGTGGGGGCCTGAGCCAGGTTGTGGAATATCCTTCTCCAGCATTAAAGCTCTGGTTAAAGATTGGGAAAAGAGGACAAGATACAAGAATTGGAGCAGAGCCTCGGGTTTAAGAATATCGAAAAACTGTTTATCTCTCCTTATGCAAAAGGGTGGACAGCTCTCCTAGACCAGAATAAGGAGGGATATAAGACTGATATTAGGAATGTTGACAGGACATAGCCCTCTGAGGAAGCACCTTGTGAAGGTAGGCCTTAGTAGGAGCAGCGAATGTAGACTCTGTGGAGAGGAGGAGGAGTCAGCAGAGCACATTTGGTTGGATTGTCCTGCCACCGTAGAGAATAGGAAAAGATACTTGGGAAGCATATCTCCTCAGCCCCAAGGACATCAGAGAACAGGGAGCCCTTAAATTTGATTGGTTTTTGCAAAAAGCCTCGGGTTTTTGAGGGCACAAATAAAGTAAGGGAGGCGCAAAGGTCCTTTTAGGACTAAGTGCGGGGACAAAGTGTCCTCTTCCCTCAGAAGGAAAAAAAAAAAAAAAAAAAAAAAGTTTTATAGCTTTCTACAGAAATGTCCAAAGAGTCATATGTGGAATTGGTGACGCTGGTTGCTCCATTTATACATAAGTTTGACACAAATATGAGGGAATGTGTGACTGGCTGAAGAAAGAATACTCATAACTCTAAGGTATGTATTTATTGTCAAAATACAAAATTAGATATCAAGTAATTATTCCAGATTTTGCACATAGAACTGGTTGGCGTCAATGTCCTGTGTAAATTGCGTGTAGTAATTACCAGCGGATGTTGGCGGCGCACTAATATTGCTGCCTGACTGGTGAGAGATTAGTGAAATGCTGGAATGTGGCGACGCTGGTGTGACATCTGATGTGCCTGATATTTCATCAATAAGAGTAAAAACTTTGCATTTAAATTGTTTTGATTTGTGAATCACTGAGTTCTTCCAACTCTGGTATCAAGCTAAAGAAGGAACATTTTCAAAGCTTCTGTCTTGTTACTGAGCCGGGTCAAATTCTCGTGCCCCTTTCGGTTTTCCCGACTCTTTTTTGTTATAGTGTTTTATTTTGTTGTTGGTGTTTGCTCTCGTTGACTCTTCGAGGCTTTTGGTGTCGTCTGCGACTGGATCGAGAGAGTAGCGACTTTCACTTCTGTTCAGACCGTTACTAGTGAAGTTTATTTTGTTTTTACCCTTTTATTTAGTTTTGGGTTTTGTTTTGGGTTTTGTTCTGCCCCAAATGTCTGGCTAAACACGGCTGTGTCAACTGACGAAGTGAGTAACTGTTCTCTATTTATATTTTACTTATATTTGTTCGTTTAGCAGGTTAACCTCAATAAGCGTGTGGTTCTGAATTTAAGTTATTGGTTCTGGGGATTCTAGTTTTGTATTTATTAGTTATGTGTTATTTAGTAACTTGTCTCCCTTTCTCCCAGCCTTAGGAGGGCCGCTAAATGTTTTTTTTTACTCACCCTTGAAACTGGGCAACTTTAACTTTTCCCATTGTTTTTGTTTCTTAGGCTAACTGTTATTTGGGGGAATTTAAATTGGGATTTATGTTTTTCCGGATTTAACTTTTATTCTGTCAACTCTAGGCAAACTGTTTTCACCCTGTTTCTAAGTTTAAGTTTTTAGGCCTAGATAGGGCCTAGATCAAAGGGTTTCTTAGGCTATCTTTTGTTTCCCTAAATTTTCAGGGGGGATTTACCTTATTATAGCTGCAGGGAGCTTTTCCCCTGCTTTTCAGAAAGTTTTCAGCTAATTCGGTTCAGGAATTAACTCTACATAGTTGTATTTTATAAGTTTTTTCCATAATTTTAGTTTCCTTGGTAGTTGTCTTGTATTATGGTTATTATTTTTTTTATGTACCACCAAATGTTTATATTAAAGCTCTCTCTGCTTGACCCAGATGTCCCTGCTACTTTTACTAAAGGTTCCAACTCCTTTTGTGCTTGCTTTTACTTACTGTTAGTCTTTAAAGTTGAAATTCTGAACCTTATCTTAATTTTTTTGTACTTGGTTATATGAGTTTCTTTTGTTTTTTTAAACCAAAGGTTTTCTAGACTTACCTTTTGTTTTGTACTGTACTATTACTTATGTCACAGCAGTTAATTATAACTTTAACATGTAATTTCCTGTATATTTATTGATTATAATAGTTTTACCTTCTAAATTTTTTTTTACTATTTTCTTTTTTTTCACTCTTAATTCTTAACTTTTATTCTTTTGAATTGTTTTCATGTACCCAGGGCTTCTGAAACTTGTTTATACACTTTTACTTTGTTGAAATGTTTACCTAGCAAGACAGGCTATAGAAGCACTCTGTGCTTGCAGGGTTCACGAGCTCCAGCTCCCAATGTCCCGCCTCTCCCATGATTCTTGGGCCGGGTCCTTACACGGTGCCATGGCGGCGGGCTACTAAGGTTTTCCTACCTGAGGACATTATTTCTCTGTGATACCCTGCTGTGATATTGTCTCAGTGTGCCTGTTATTTAAGTATTGTTATCCAGTTTGTTATCTAGTTTTTAAGTAGTTAAGTTTAGGTTAATTCTATCCTTTCAGGAAACCCGCCCTGTGCCACAGGACTCCGGGTGATTTTGGCTTTTCCTGTTTGAAATTTGGCGCTCTAAATTCTATCTAACTTAAATTTATAAAGATTTTTAATTTTTATCCATAAGTCTGGGTTGACCACTTATAGTTTTGTTCTCCAGGTGCACCTGAGTAGGCAACCTTTCTGGGTAGTTTTGTCTGCGTTTGTCCCCTTGTTTTTTTTTTCTTCTCAAAAATATATATATATTTTCACTATGGCTGGCCATCCACGTTCTTTCTTTGCCTTTCCTTGCTCTCTCTCCGTGAGTCGGGCCCCGCTCCGCTCCAATGGGAGCACGTTCTTTGTTAAGCTTAGCTTAGTACGGGGCGAGCGGAAGCGGGGTGTGGCTCAGATGGTAGCAGAGCGTGGTTATGGCTTGCCAAGCGGTTTCCGGGCTGGGAGCATGTAATGTTGAGTTTTGTGTGTTAGTTTATTCCGTGTTTTATAGTATTGTATTTGTGCGGGGTTTTTTTTACTGGGTTTTTTTTTTCTCAGGGAAGTAGGAGCTGGGTACTCTTATTGAGCCTCGTCAGTTGGTTGCCTTTTGAGTTGAGACTACTTAAGTTTAGTAAGTTAGATTTTGTTTGTCTTGAAGTTGATATGGCCGTCTCTTTGGTGCCTGAGTATCTCCGGAAGCCGGAGCTGGTTTTTGAGGTCGTGTCTAGGGGGGCAGCAGGCTCGGGAGGACGTAAAGGGGTTGAGAGCTCAGCTCAGGGCTGTTTGAACTTAGAGAGGACATGGCAGGAATCATTTTGTTTGGAAGATGAATTAGCTAGCTGCAAGACTAGGATGGAAGAATTAGAGGATGACATTGATAGTGGGTCACTGCCTTTAACTGGGTCGGCCAAGGCTTGTTTGGGCTCCCAGATTATTCACTGGTGCGCCAGGGTGCAACTGCTTAATAAGGCTCCTGGACTCACCGCTGATATTGGTGCATGGGCCATTACTACTTCTGAAAAACTACAGTCAGCCCTGGAGAGGTTCTAGGTGAGGTTAGGTCCGTCAGAGAGAGAGGGGCCTCCTTTCAGGAGCCTCCTACTCTGTCAATTTCGGATTCTCGTATTGCTGAGCTTGGAGGAGCTGCAGGTCTCAGGGTGTTGCTCCAGGGTGCCGAGATTCGGAATTGGTATCCTCTGCCATTTCTGCTGCAATTGGAGGTTCAAAGTCTTCGGTACATCCTGTGTTCATGGATCATGTAGGTTGTGGGACGGTTGCTGATGGCCATGATGTCTCAGGTCTATTTAGTTCAGCCTTTGCCAAGTTGTCCCACTCACTCTCACCTATACTTCAGAGCATGCCCAAGGCCGATGGATTGGAGTTAAATCACCTCCTTGCTTTTCTTCAGGGAAGCTTTCAAAATTCAGGAGTTTCCTGGAATGACCGATTTGGGTACTTATGGAAATTTTAGCCCCCTTTTGCTTGAGACCACTAAGTGACCGCCTACTTGACTGTCTCAAGCGAAGAGCATCTTTTGATGAGTTTTTCATGCTCAAGTTATTGAAATATTTTATACCTGGTCGTGTCATGGAGCGTTTTGCGAGTTGAACGTATTTTATCGCCCACAGGCACCCGGAGAGACGCTTAGTCAATTTGTCGGCGAGATACGAGGGGTGGCCCAAATACTACGTCTTGACTTAAGCGAAAGGCAACTGGTGGACATTATTCTGGAGGGAATCAACCTGGAGGAATTGGTGTTTACTTGTAATACTTAATAATTTACATTGTTCAATTGTTTTAAGATTCAAATAATCTATAACTACTGAATGAATCCACCTTTTTTAAGTCCGGTTTGCGGCATTGTACTCTGCTAAGTAAGGACCTTTAATTTGATACCAAACTTGACCTATGCTGCCATTTAAGAATTTTGTCTGACTCCTTGTGGACCGTCCCCCAAAGGGATTATCAGGTCGGTAATTGGGCAGATGTGTGCGTTACTGATCACCAGTAAGCACGTGTGAACTTTGGTATTTCTTTCTATTAATGGTTCAAAAATTAAAAAAGAGGTTCCAGACTTAATTGACCACCCTGTATATATAAAGATTAAAAAATTATATGCTTTACAAGAAAAATTAACAAGCGTTTGGATGCATCTGAGCCGTATATTTAAAATGAGAAATTTGAAGTTTAACATTGTTCTTAGGGATAAAACTCATAGTCTAGGAGCTGGGAGCAAATTTACATTCTATAAACCACAACCTGGTTTTTCTTATAATTGATAGAAGAATTTTTCCCCTGTGATAATCAAAAATATATTTATAAATCTAGTTATGTTATCATCAGACAATTAGATGCAGAGAATAAAATCCATCACTTTAGGGGTCTGTTAAATCATACATCATACATGGTCTGTTAAAACAGCATGCTGGACGCCTGAGTACATCAAGAACAGGTGAAAACTATATATCTATATATGTGTATAAATGTAACAAATCTATATATATATATATATATATATATATATATATTTGTTTTCTGTTATTTATTTTGGGATTGAATCTATATATATATATATATATATATATAGATTGTTACATTTAAATCTTTATTGCATATTTGGACAAAAGAAACTTAAATTATGGTATAATTTCATTTTCTTCAATCCCAAAATAAATAACAGAAAACAAAAATCTTGTAAAAATTATAAACAACCAAAGTGTAAAATGTAATATATATATACCTACAATCACTAAAGGAGAAGACCTGCTGACTGAATGATTCTCAATGTGATATTGAACATGCCTTGATGAAATTAAAGTTAATGCTAGTGCACTGTGTTTGTGTTGCATCAGTTTCACACTGTTGCCATGTTGATGGTAAGATAAGAGTAACACTTACATTCTTAGTGGAAGCTTGAGGGAGCACCACACGTCTCTGGGTAGGGGCTGGAGCAGTCGAGCTCACTGTCTTCATGGGTGCGGCCACTGTTCCCGTAGAGTTCATAACCAGTGGTGTCTAGAACATGCCACATTAATTTAACAAGATACCTATTAATACTCCAATTATAGAATTTTTAAAGTTTCTACAACTTTGCCAGCCATATAAAACTCTTTACTTAAACCACTTGAAAGAACAGACAAATTTTCTTTGTAATTTATACCTTTTTAATAATTTGCCTTTAACCTTTGAAATGTCAATTAAAATATTGAAATGCACAGTGTTTTTTTTTTAATTTTGCACACTTCTTCTGTAAAAGTCTTAAAAATCTTGTTCATCTCTATATACAAAAGGCAAAGCTCTCACTCTTCACTAATTCTCCGTCTCGATATCCTAGCAAGTTGGAAATTGGTACACATATGCCTCACGACACAAATAGATAAACTTAAGAATTTTCATTAATATCACACATCCATAGGGGTTAAAATGATGTTGCAGTCCCTTATAAAAACTATTCTTTGTTTTTATACTTCTAGATGTCCTAGAAGATGAAATTTGGCACACACACATCTTAAGTTCTCAACAGACAAATAATAGATTTGTTATGAAAATAAACCACCCAAAGGGATTTAAAATAGGTTTGCAACCCCTCTAGAAGAACTATCATTTTGCTTTTACAACTTCCCAATGTCCTAGGATATGAAATTTGACACGACTTAAATTAAAAAACAAGCGTGTTTTTATGCATGTTTGTAGAATATTGAATTAGTTATTTACTATCAACATCTTATTATTTATATACATATATGTTATCCATCAAATGTCACTGCTCATGCATTACATTATGTTAAGTTGGTAATAACTACTGTATGAGTGAAATATAGTAATGCTATGGGAGGAATATCTCCTGATCCTTTTCGACCAGGCTTGTCCAATCCAGCTGATATTCCTTGCTAACGTAACTGTTCCACACTGATCCTTGAGGTATAAGCATCACTACATATTATAACCTAACCATGCTAGTTTTATTTGAATTCCAATGTTTCCACAGTATGAAAATTACCATTTGGCGATGAGGTACAGAAACGAAATAGTTAAATACGGAACTGTGATTGTAATAGTTACTGCAGTGAAGTAAATCAGCCACATGTTTGAAAAGTACCATACTACAGGAAGGTGTATTACTAACTTATTGTGAATGTGAAGAAGAATATAGTGGAACTGAAGAAGAACTGTGAAATTGAAGAGTAACTGTATACGTGAAACCACATGAAAAAATCTGAATTTCGTATCTATAGTAAGGTGTATGATACATATCTGAATTTGAGCAATTGATCTTAAATATGCTGTACAACGATAACAAGAAGTATGAGTTAATTGGCAGTATGGATCCTTTTGAATCTACGAAACATGGAAATTATATATTGAAAGGTTAGAAATATTTACTGATGCTAATGATATCATCGCTGAAAAGGTATTATATTACTAACAGTAATAAGACGTAAAATATGTAACCTGTTAAAAATTCTGTGTGAACCGAGCAAGCCTACTAGTAAAGCATTTGAAGATATTGTAAAGTTAATACAACTGCATTTGAGCCCCAAACCAGTTAGTTTTAACGGAATGCTATAAATTTAATTTACAAAGTCAATGAGAACATACATCGGTTGGAGAATATATTGTGCAATTAAAAGATCTTTCCATGAACTGGAAATTTGGTGACAAGTTGTCAGACTGTTTGTGAGATAAGTCAGTTAGCGGACTTCATGATGACTATTATGAAGAAATGTCTGCTGAGAGAAACTGATTAGACATATGAATCAGCAGTGAAAATAGGAACCCATACAGACATGACAGACAGAGAGGGACAGAATGTCAGCAGGAACAACAGCGGGGGGAAATATGGGAAAAGCCAAGCTGGGTATCAACTAAAGGAGGTCTACAAAATACCAGGTGTAGACTGGCAACCAACACCAGAGGTTGTTCAATCTAAGGAGAGAGGACAAGATGTGTTAAGTGTTAAGTGGCTAAGAAGGTCACAAATCAAATCAGTGTAAGTTTAAAGGTTTAAAGGTTATAAGCGTAACAGGTGTCACAAGAGCCGGGGTAAGTCAAACAACATTGTTTCTTACAAAAATAAATATTTTAAATATATTATAAGCCCAAGCAAAATTAAGCAGAAGTGTCAGGGGATAGAGCTACTAATGAATTTGAGTCAAGATATAGTTCTAATGAGTTACCTGACGAAGTGTATGATTTAACAAATATTTTTAAACTAAATAAAATTGACAAACCTAACAGTGTTGTAACTAAAACAATAAACAAATAACAGTAGATCAGGAAATTGAATCAACTACATTGTTAACTGTTGAAGTAGATAGGGGAGCCGTTATGTCTGTAGTTAATGATCAATGTTACAAAGATAATTGTAGTCGAATTCAATTACAGCATACTAATCTGGTTCTAAGTTTTTATATTAATTGGTCCAATAAGCCTATTGTAAAACTGTCAGATCATGTAAAATATGAATCAAAAGTAAAGCAGTTAACCTTATATGTCATATCTAAGGGCGCCAACCAATTAATGGGTACTAGACAAAAGAGCTACAAGGTTGTGATTAAGACTGCAGCCAGTAGAAATACTAGTTACAATAATAACAATTCACCATCTTTTTCTACCATAATAGGTCATAAACCAAAATTAATGAATTAAATGTATCTTAATGTATTTAATGACATACTTGGTTGCTATACAGAGCAACCAGTTAGGCTAGAATTAAAGGAAAATATTGTTCAAAAATTTTGCAAGCCTAGAAATGTCCCTTTTGCCTTAATAGATAAGATAGAGGCAGAGATAATTGACTAGTACAAAAAAGAATTTTAACTTTTGTTTGTAGCAGTGAATGGGTGTTCCCTATCGTTCCCATAATAAAAAAATCGGGTGATTTGAGAATTTAGGCAGATTTTAGGGCGTATCCATTAAATGATTCCTAGTAAACAGACATCCAATTCCTAGAATCAAAATCTATCCAATACCTTGCAAAAGAGAGATAACAATCTTCAATATCGACCCTTCCAGACTTATCAAACAATTTTTATAATCAAGCACCCTAAAAATATGATATACCATAATTACAACTAAAGCACCATTAATGTACACAAGAGTTGCATATGGAGTAAGCTCATGAACAGGTATTTCTCAACAAATCATGGAATCTATTGAGCATGGAACTAACTTCAGCAAGAGGGGCTTTGGTCAGCCTCGGGCATTGCAAAATTAGTATCCTGATTCAGGACACTTTGCACATAATCTCTGTCTCAAAACTTTCTTACAACAAACCCTTCAGGGTTGTGATACCTTCTAGGGAGGCTTGGTCGGAGGGAAAGAAACATCTTCCATCAGCGGTGCTTGCTCTAAAAGAAAAAATGGCACAACTGCTGGGATTGTGGGAGTGAGGCCATGCAGAGAGCTGGTGAACTATACGGGTCCTTATCCCACAGTTGTTCAGACAGAAGTCAGAACCATTATAGGATGTTCCAGTGAGAATCATGTGCGGTATAAGATCAAGACGGATAGCATTTTCACAGATAGCCAGGTAGCACTGAAGGCACTAGACTCTTGTGTGTTCAACTCCAAACTTGTTTTAGATTGTTATTAAGTCGTTTGTTTATTTGGAACAATCAGCATGTGACTGTTTTTTGGGTCCCTGGTCATGAAGGGGTCTCTGGGAGCGAAAGAGCTAATGCCCTGACCAAATTGGACCCAGCGTCCAACATAACAGGACCTCAACCATCTGTGGTATTTCCAAATGTGCATCCCTTAGGGGTGTCTCAAAGTGGGTTTACACTGAATATGAGAGAAGGTGGAGGCTGCATCTGGGCCTGAGGGTGAGTACATTAGTCCTATAGTCACCTTCCTCCAAGACGGCATCAATCTCTTCTCTTTACTTTTAGTTACGCTCCTATAACAACAAGGCAAGGTTTAGTTATGTCCACTGAAATTGTGAAGTATGGGCCTACCTTTCTAGTAACTATAGCACCTTCCTTAGTCCTGACTTTGACAATCTTGTACATGGTGCCCAACATTTGTTGTATCTGCACGACTGGAGCTCCAGGGGCAAGAGGTTTCATAGGCTGCCGGTTTAGAGAGGATGAGTTGCGGCCACGACCTCGTCCCCTCCCTGGCCCTGGTTGTTGACGCTGAGGAGGTGGTTGTTGACGCTGATAAGGTGGTAGTTGACGCTGGGGAAGTGGTTGTTGACGCTGGAGAGTGGGTTGTTGACGTTGGGGAGTTGGTTGTTGACGTTGGGGAGTTGGTTGTTGACGTTGGGGAGTTGGTTGTTGACGCTGAGGGGGTTGATGCTGTAGCTGAGTCTTCTGCACACATACTGGTTTTATGCCACTGGTTGAAGTATTATCTGTGCAATCACCAAAAGTTCTATATGTTTTTTATAAGAAAATGTCTAATTACAACTATAAAAACTAAAATTGTACTGTATAAAAATAACAAAATAATTAAAGACTTTTTTATTATTTCATATGATACCACTGAAGTATGATAGTGAAGATTCTAAAACATCAATTTTGACTTACAGTACATATTTATTTTATCTCTTTAACTCATTCACCCACTATCCTCTGGTTGGCCCAAAGAAATTATATTATTTTAAATATAATTGAAGTGTATAGATATTCAGTTTACCACTAACTTTGAAGACCATAGTCAAAACATTTATATGTGTGAAAACAGCATCAAGTTTTTCAAGTACTTTGTACCAAAACTGCACAGTACTCAATGAGGGACATTTAGATGTATTTGAGGAAAATATATCTTGACCTGAATTTGTATGTTTGGTACTGTTGTGTTCAGAATTAAATCCTTCTTTTAAAACTATAAGTATTGTACCAAAATAACAATATTTTACTTTATTCAGTTAACTTTTTGTCCGGTTTTAATTGAGATTTTGTTTCCTTTGGCAAACCATTCCTGTTCTTACTGTGTCCTTCCATGAAGTTCTTTTTGCATAAAGCATTTGAGCAAAGGAATACTGATAAATAATAGTCTTAAAATTGTTGTAGCATATACTAAAGTAATAACAAAATGAAGCTTAGGCTCAACTGTATATGCAAGGCCTTTGTTTTTAATTTCATGTTTATCTTCTTGTGACCTGGCTCCTTTTTAAAATAAGAACCTTAAGCTGTACCTACAGCTTCACATCAAACTTAAAAGTTGTGAGCTCCGGTGATGGTGGTGTTTATTAAGCACATACTGCATAAAAATGATCTGATTCTTTGTTCCAATGAGACAGTCTATCGACAGTTGCTGATGTCCTGTATAGAAATACTAAAACATGTGTTTACAGTGATCTTGGAGAGGTTAACATTTTTGAGTAGCATCATATCCAAGTTCATTGCTTTTTTGATATTTAGTATTGTCAATCACATGAAAAATTAAGAGTGTATACTGAAATCTTGATCACTAAAACATTTTACAGAACCAAAACGTTGACAGAGCTAGTTTGAGATCAGTAAGATTTTATTGTTATTTTCCTTACTAATCCCATATTCAATAAAACCGCAACGAGTGCTTTTATCTCCATCAATGAAATAGGAACCTAAGACCTAAACATACTGTGAGGGAAGATTGCCTCTTGAGTTAAGGGTTTGAGTAGTATACTTATTAGTTTAAGTTTCAAATAGTTGTAACAGAGTGTTAGTAAACAGTAAATTAAAATAATTTATAAGTTTGGAACTAGGTTGCAGTATCTTGCACCAGGAGTTTCTAATAAAGAAAAACTATGTACAAACTCCAAGTTTTTATAGTTTGATTAAGCCTGTCATTATTTTCACTGTCAGAACTATAAACAAGATCCTCATCAAAGGAATCACTGAGTATTGCCCTGTTTATAGGCCTACACATAGTCGAGGAGATAGGCTGCCTTTTACATTTCTTATTCCGTTGAAATCTAGGCCTGTCTTGTAAAGTGTCACTCACTGTCTGACTGAATCAAACATAGGCCTACTTGGCATAAAAAGCATATTTAAAGTTGATAGATCACCATTAGGATTTTATGTTGGATCGTTGTTCGAGTCGTCACCAAATATGCAGCAGAATCTTCTGAATCAAGTTTATCCAACTATCTGTCTGTCCACTTCATTTGTTCTAAAATTTCTCCCATTATTTGTATAAATGCATTTAACTTACTTGCGTAAGGGCTTACTACAAATAAAAACAAACAAAACACAAGTTTAACCATATAGCCAAACAATAACAACAGAGCACACCAATACGACAACAAAATAAACCGAATATATCAGTACTGAGACAGACGACAGCTGACTGCTGCCACTGGATTGTTATAATTTTGTTACAAAAGTTATATTATGTTATTAAAGGCTATTTTGGCTGGAAACATTTTAACTAAAATGTTATTAGTAATAATTTGGAAAGCGATAACATTTAATATAACTGAACACGAACCATTCAAAATGCTGTGTGATTTTAGGACGGCCAGTCTTCATTCACATAAATAACGGCCATTCACAAATCGACCGCCTGGTATTTTTATCAATAATTTAGATCGAATTATTATTTAAATCGAGCGCGGAGTTCCTCAAGGATCAGTCATTTCTGCATCCCTTTTTCTTGTATTTATAAACAACATGCTTAAATTAAATTTCTTTGGAAAACCTAGAGCGTTTCTGGGTGATGTGGCACTATTTTACACAAACAAAAGTATTAACACTTTGACAAACCACGTATCAGATACTGAGAAATTGGTGTTCCAAATATAAAAAGTACAAAAAGGTGGAAAAGACTAAGTATGTAAAATTTGATTTTAAGGACTTTGAGTTAAGTACAATTTTAAAGTATCATAATAAATTTATATTGCATGAAAGAAAAATGCAGTTGCGAATGCATTGTAAAGGAAACAAGTTGTAAATATTTAGGGGTGGTTCTTGATCAACATTTAAACTGAGAAGCACGTGTAAAATCAGTTAAAACAAAATTAAAATCATCAATTATAAAATTTTACTTTTAAAACATTTGTAGCACAGAACTCTCAAGGTGTATTTATTTTCCATTAATAGAATCGAGATTGCTATAAGGTGGTACAATATTTGTTGGGGGAGGACCGACAAGTACATATTGAAAGATTAAGAGTAATACAAAACCACTTTATAAGATTAATTCTAAACAAACAAAAATGGGAAAGCTCTTTTCCTCTATTTATTGATCTGAACGTTTCACCTATCCAGCATCTTTGTTTTTCAAGCTTTGAGACTATTTTATTTGCGTAGCAGAAACACTGAAACAACAGATCTTTTATACTTGACCAGAAGCATTAAACATAGGATGTTCAGAACTTTAAAAGTGTCCAAATTATTCAATATATTATCGGAGGAAATAAAGAAATAGCAAAACAAAAAGATTTTTTGCGTTCAAATAAAAACTGGTTGTTTTAGTTGTCAACTAGATATTTCTCATTTCAAATATTAATTGAATAAACTGAATAGCTGAAATTTTTATTTTTTGTTTATTACAACAGATTTTAGTTTTTTCTATGAGTATGCAGTGAGTTGTTTATTTTGTATTTAATTCTCATTTTTAATTTTTAAAATTGTCTCTTTCAAACATTGTAAGCATTACTTTTCTATTTTTTATAAGCATATAGAAAAATAGTTTTGGAAAATGTACTACAGTTTACAAGTAGTTTTTGTTTCTAGTCTCGTAAATATGTTTGTAGTTTAATAATTAGCATGATAAGTGTCGGCTGTGTCTGATAGACGCCACAAAGAGCGACTCAACTGGTAGCAACATGATCTTATGGACTCAAGAATTTAATTAGTTTTTATTTAATGCTATCACTGACCACAATACTTGAAAAAGTGGTCAGTGTATTCCAGAGAAGTTTTTATTTAATTTTTTTTGTGTATTTTAAATGCTGGAATAATCATTATTCTCATTTTTTAGCATATTATTCTGCCAACAAAATAACCACGGCTTGTCTTTAAAAATTAAATAAACCCTTTATCATTAAAACTGATCATGAAACGATCTATGTCACTGTCACGTAACCCATCACCAGCAATGTTTACTGACACTAACAACATGTATCATTGTATCAAATATCAAAAATATTTTTTTATATTTGCACCTAAAACTTTTCTATTATAGAGCCGTGTTAACATGCATTGGTTATTTGTTAGTTTTTATACATGCTTTACCTTGTTTCTTAGTTTTTGGCACCTGAAGATGAGTATGAAACACTGGGTGTTTCTAATCACTGTATTAAAATTTACTATAACCAATATGTTGAAACTTTCCGAGGCCTTCTTATCAAAAGGCCTCACAGAATAAAAATATTTTAATATATTGGTTGTTGTGAGTTTTAATACAGTGATTACAAAAGAAACCAATATGAGCGCCATCTTCAACATTACTGTTGTTTCTGTTTTTTTAATACAAAGGGTGATCCCCAAAAGGTTGGCACAGCACAAAACCAAGCAAAAAGGTTCACTTGAACGTATGTTCTGTCTCACTTTGTTCAAGTATTGTATGGCTTTGTCTTCGTTCAAATGACTTAGTAATTTTGAATCATTATAATTCAGCTTAAACACTAAACGATCTAGAGAAATCAGTCAGCTGGCTATCAGGTGTCAGTTGCAACAAACTATTATTGCTAACTGTACTGTAGACATTTAATTTCCAGGAGGACCTGATCGGTTGTTTTCGGTGGTTTCTAGAACTGACGAAATCGTAGACTGTTTGGCCTCATGGTGTGCTTCCGGGGTGCGCAAAAGGCCCTTGAGGCTTAAGTACATGGTAATAGGCTGCCCCATAGAAGAAAAAAAAAGGCGAGTCATGAAACATCCCCTAGTCTCTTTGTATACCGGCAATTCTAACTACTGTGTAATTGTGTTCACTAATGTTGCGGACGTAATTACTGACATAAATGCCTGTACAATAAGGCGATACCAACACAATAAACAGCTGCACTACGGGCCAGGATGACGGCCAGGAGCCGTCTCGTGACTCACTTACTGTACTTATTTAGAACATTATAATTGAATATATTTATACACACTAAAAAATTAATGTAAATAAGCTCAACATAAAGTCTGACAGCTGGCTATTTTATTTCAGTTTTGTTGCAACAGCAAGTGTTTCTGAACGTCAGCCATGAAACTAGGTTTTGCCAATGCATACATTTCTTCTTCATTACACCAATCCAGATGGAATCTACTCAATTCAAGAACATTTGGTAATGTAAAATTATCAGTAGTTTTGGGATGGCATTTATAGAAAATTATGCATTTATAATAAACAATACTTTAAAATTAATTATCTGATTGCATACTCATTATTTACATCTAATTTTAAATAATTTACGTGTTAGCATCTAACTATTAGTTAAGGTGAAATTCTGTCAAGATTATGTCAAAATCAAGCTATGTTACATATAATAAAATAAGAAATAGTTATGCAACACAAAATATTTACTTACTCAAGTTATTTTCTTGTTTATTTTGTTTTTCAATAATAGCAGCTAGTCTTCTTGCTTCTTTCTCTTTAAGTATTTTCTCTCTGAGAGCTTTCTGTTCCGCTATTTTTAATCTATATTGTTTGGTTTCTTCATCCTCCTCAATTTCTGGTTCAGGTTCTTGTGTAGTTGTCGTGTCTGGTAAATTATCAACAGTCTTTATTTCTTGTAAATTACTTCGTATATTTGATGGAGCCGTTCTCACCTTCGTATGTTCAAACCTCATCTGTTTTACTGGACTGACTGAATTGTTCAACGGCTGTCTGGGAACTAATCTTTTCATGCCCATGCCTCTCTTTATTTGGTTTTGTATCGGTGGTCTAAAGTTCTGCTGCTGGAAGGGTGGACGAGGTTGAAACTGAGGTTGAGAATCGGAGAACCACGGGGGCTGAGGTTGAGGGTGTGAGTGTGGTCCAGCCCATTGGTTCTGTTGATCATTCATTGTTTGAGGAGGTGAACTCAAATTATTTTCAAAATTTTGAAATTGTGGAGGATTTGAGTGGGGAGGATGATACTCTTGTGGTGGATAGCCATGATAGTTTTGAGGAGGGTTGGGCACAGGAAATGGCTGAGGAGGGAAGTTAGGTCTAGGTTGTGAGTGATTGAATTGGTTAGGAAACGTATTGTTATTATTATAATGTGGTGGCACATTTTGATGAGGTGGAAACTGACTATTTACTGGACCACAGTTCTGGTCATACGATGGTCTTTGAAAATGTTGGTTTTCAACAGTAATCAACTGTGAACTCTCTGAGAACTGCACTATCCTGTTCGGGTTGTTCGGATGAGGAGTATTCATTACAGGATTGTACTGATCTTCACAACCCTAGGCAGACAAAAACATAAAATTGATTAATAATCACAGTATCATAAGATAATTATATCGTAAGATAAACTGACTTCTTTCAGCGAACTGCGCTATCCTGTTGGGATTGTTCGGAAGAAAAGTGTTCATCATATGATTGTACTCATCTTCACAACCCTGAAATATACATGTAAAGTATTTAGTATTATAGTAGTATTTTCATATTTTTAATGTTCACAATATCCATGTCCAGTCCTATCAGAAAAGTATTAGAGCAAGCTACTACTGTCAGTATGACATTAAAATCTACATCAAATGTCTAGCTACTTTAAAAATCACATTAGCTATTTTATATAAAAAAAGAAAATTGTACTTAACTTTTTGTAAATAACTAGGTCACATAATATATTGGTTATAAGTTAATAGTGCAATGGAGAACTTATTTCTTCTCTTAAAATAACAATATTATTTTAACACAAAAAGACACACTTACTGTGTGTTAAAAGTTCCTCTTACTGTTGTGTTATTGACCCAATTTGATCACAATACTAAAACTTTCATTAAAAAGAATAACTTAATTTATTGTAATCAGACTGAGATTGTACTCTATAGCTGTCCCAAGTGAAAAATATTTAGATAAGCACAAGGTTTCAGACAAAAATAAAAATGAATGGAAAAACTTAACAAAAATATTATTATTGAATAGTAAAAAATAAAATCCATTTGAATAAATTGATAACTTTGAGAGAATAAATGCTGTTGAAGAATGGTTTAACTAAAAAGGTACACATTACTTTTGAGAAATAACTGTATGCACTTAACCCTGAGTCTGTCATACAACTAGTCACTTAAAAATGTTTCTCCAATGTCATCATGTACGTGTAACATGTGACAATACTAATCGTTTATGCAGTCTCATGTTTTAATCAAACTTTTGCTACTGAAAATCAGATTTAGGTAGGACAAATTGTACATCAAATTAATTGGAATGTTTTGCAGTTTAATTGTATTGAGTAATAATGCTTAAAAATTACACAGTGATATTATAAAGTTGTAACACAAAATGTTTGTTTGCCGTTTCTGCTCGCCCACGTCGACAGAATGCAAAGTAACAGGATTTGGTCTTCTACTTTTAATGCAGGAAATTTTGTTTGTAAAACTGTTTGCCTAGACCACTGCGTTCAGAATTTCTTCCTCAACAAGACCATTTGCTTCAAACATCTGTTTATTACTATATTGTCCAAAGAAAACATCCATTACAAGCACGGATAGCGGCATTTCTGTAATGTCCAACGACTGGTTTTGACTAGTTGCTAGTATTTATTAATTTTTTATTTTATTATAGACTTGTGAATGTATCAAGTGACATCAAAGTGTTCATAATGACATTTGTCGTCAAGTGGTGTAATGGTGAATGTAAAAATGTGATTTTTGTGAACACGCAAAATGTTTTCTATTTTTGTACAAAAATTAAAATTGTTTTTGGAAATTGGAATGTTTTTACGTTTTGCAAAAACCTTTGGATAAATTTTGTATATTTTGAAAAATTACAACTTTTTTTATCATGAAGCTTTACTTAGGAATTTGTTTTGTTTACTTTTCTTTTTTTCATTCGTAATACTGAAAAAACCTAAATAAAGATACAAAATAGATCCAATTGCATGTAAATGTTCTGTGCAATTTAATGAAAAAGAAAATAGATAGTTTAGTATTACCCAGAAACCACTATTTTTGGAAGAGTTTTTTTTTCAGGGGACTTAAAAACCTATATTATAAGAAAAGACGCACTTTATTTGACTTGTTATGAAAATTACACATCATTACAGTACTTGTTTTCTGCCTCCTAAAAGGAAGCGATATCTACTATTTGTTATTAGGCTTTATAAGTACATAAATACATATGTACATATTATTGCCTGGATAGAAAAAGTTAAAGTTAACATTTAAGAGCGTTCACATGATCTGAGCTTGAATTTAGATACTGTTTTGAGAAATATTTTTCTCTTTTCACCAGAAATGCGGGGTGGGGATCCAACTTCATCTACGTCGGAAAAGTTTGGATTATCTGGAACATGATCTGAGTTCAGGGAAGTACCAATCGGAAATGCCCCTGGCTGTCAGTACAGGCTTGAGTGGCGCCTCGGCGCTATCCCGTACTTCTGGTAAAAAAGAAAAACATCCCTCGAGATAGTACCAAATTTAAGCTCAGATCACGTGAGAGCTCATAAAGGTTTAACTTTGGTACTACTAATAACATATTCATTATAACCTAATCTAAAAGTACTCATATCACATATAATAACAAGAAGTATATAGGGACAGAGTGGCCTCCTTCTCGCCGACATTGCTTTCCTTGGGAGGCAGAAAACAAGAACAGATCCTCAGAATGACATGCAATTTTTATAGTACGTCAAATAAGGTTTGCTCTTTCCAATAATGTAGTTTTTTAGGTCCTCAGTAAGAAAAACTTCCAAAAATAGTGGCCTCCGGATAATACCAAAGTACCAGAAACTATATAATAGTATATACTTTACTTGAATAATAAACATTCCACATGGGTTTGTACGGTGATGTGCACAAATAGCAACATAGTGCCTGTATTACAAGAATTTAAACAGCCAGATCCAGGGTTAAAATAGTATTACCACACCTCTTGTAATATTTTAATAAATTGCTAGTCAAACTCTAGTTCTAAACCAGCAACTGTACTCAATTAAACTATTCTGGTTATTTCAATAGAATTGATCTTAGAAATACAGATGCACAATCAAATTTTTAATTAAATGTAAATATTACCTTCAGCATAATTTTACTGAATTAATGACAGATTCCATATGGTTATTAAAAATACAAATAATATGATCTATCAAGTTAACAAACAAAGGAATTGTTTATTCTACAAACTCTGAAATATTTTAAACTATAAATGCATGGCTCTATTAATTTAATTAAGCTGTTCTGTGTCTCGTTCCACGATGCAAGTGTTTTCAGCTCCCTTTAACACCTATATTAAAGTTTTTAGAAATGATACTTTGGCATTCTGTGATTGCGGAGTATTTCAAAACTAAAATTACTGAGTTTCAAACAAATTTTCATAACAAGGCATTAGGTCAAGCTTTACCTTTATAATCTGTTCCCAACAATATGTACAAGACAAATAAATTCATACTTATTCATTCCCTCTTGTTCATATTATATCAACCTGACTACATCCCTCAGCGGCAGGACCAGTTGTTACTAAAATCAATAATTTGTTATTAAATGATCTCTCATGTTATGGAGCTCAAAGCTGTGCTGCTATGGATAAATAAGGTAGTAGACTCTCTTATTTAAACAAAGCAATTTTCTTGAAGAGCTTTGGTACAACAGCATAAATAGAACTTATTCTACATTATTCTGCTGTGTTCTAGATCAAAAAAACTGTTTCACCCTTTGACAAACTGCATTCAAACAGCAATCTGGTTGCCTTAGTTTTTAGTCTGGCAAGCACATGTGTAACATAAAATCATTTGACCATGTTGCTCCATCCTCCTCAGCAGCATTTTATAACCCTGTAGAGCCTATGTTCCCATATATTGAATCTTTATCTGTCCCAATTGTCATAGCCATTGAGCAGATGGACTATTTAGATTGCTGCAACTTATTTTATACTGCTTTTTTATTTTAAGATTTTGCCAACTTTTTTGGTCTGATGGCCAGAGTACTATTCATTCTTTGTTTGTTATGAACACTTGTAATAACAAATACAGACCTTTTCACAAGTGTGGTGCATGAACCTGAACTAAGATAAGTGGCAAACATGGCTACAAGCGTCGAATGATAGTATAAAAGTTGGTTGTTAACCATGGGTACTTATGATAATTTACTTAACATCATAAACAGATTTATGTTTTTTATGAAATAAATCTATGAGATTACTTAAAGTATTTAATAATTACGATTTCATAATTTGCTTTTAAAGAAGAAAAAAATATATCCACTGATCACAATTTGATTATCTGTAATCAACTCTATTGTGCTTTAATTTTATAAAAATATAACATTTAAATAATTATTGCAGTTAAAAGTTGTAATATTAGCACTTGAAAAGAAAAGTATGTTTGGGAAGTGGTTGGTATTTGTTGTCTCAATGCAGCTGTTACTGTTTGGCAGAATTACAAGCTGTTTATCTTTTGTTTTCTTCAGTGATTGATAATTTGTGTGTTTAGAATTGTAATTATTTGGTAAGGTTATAATTTTACTAAACTGAAAACTGGGTATTGAAGTAAAGAGAGACAAATATTCTAATCCCAGGAGCTAGGGAAGGTGTGGTCTTCATAAAGAAGAATATTTATGGCCATTTTGAATATAAAACCAAGGTATGATACATTTTTGCTATTTTAAACCTTCATACTCTAAACCATGATCATGGATACATAAATAAAGAAATATTACACTAATTTCATTTCAAAGTATTTTTGTTTATTTATAATTAAAACATAAACTGTTGTTACATTCTTACAATAATGTGATATATAAACAAATGTGGCATTTTGTGCATATGTGTTTCTATTTTCTTTCAAGCAATATAAAAATTATGAAGATAAGTTAACATGCATGAGATTGCACCTGAAGGAACTTGCAGGAATTTGGGGTACTTTGGGATTATACCGACCACACCCAGACATGAATCGTTATTTGACATTTTGCTTCTACTGATTACTAGATTAGCGTAGAACAATATTTCGTCAATATAAAACAGGAATTGTCTTATCGCAAACCCCTCCCCATCCTCAGACAGAGGTCAAAGTCGAGCAGTCTAGTAGATAACGTGATTGCAGAGTCTCGCCGCCCGTTCAGCTAGCGCGTCGCTTTGTTGTACTTCCGTGTTTTACCTCTACATTTCTCCAAAAACAAAAATTCAATAAAAACAAACATTACCAAACTAAAACTAAACTCTTTATTGAAAAAACACTCTAAACTTGTTTTTATTCTTGATCACACTCCGCCACCCAAAATGCGAGTGCCTCCGGCCATCTTCGTGCCCCGCACTGATGTCAACGAAAGAAAAACATCCCTCGAGATAGTACCTATCAGTAAAATATCAAATTCTAGAGGGTCTGATCAGAAATATAAATTGAATTGTAATGGAAAGGCAATTATGTACCGTGCAGAAAACTTAAATAATCATGTGATGCCGCGCGGCCTGCCGTAATCGGGATTCTCGAGAAAGATAAGATAACAGCGACAACAATACCGATCACAATACCTGGAAATGCTTGTAAGTTTGTAATTTTGTAATTAAAGAGTTGTTTTTTCGTTCTATCATGTTTGTTTCCTATAAATTTGTATTTTTGTGTTCTTCATACTGGTGTGGTCGGTATAATCCCAAAGTACCAAATTTGGTAATATTTTTATGAATAAAATTATTAGCAGATTGGAAGCTTGCCCTTTCTCAAAAATGTTTTCATATACACTTGACATTTGATGGTTTTTTTGCCCATCTTGTTTTTAAAATATTAAACATTTTGAGTCCCCTGTACCCACCCAGGTAATTTTAAAGGGCAACAATTTTAAACTATAAATGCATCATTAATTCATAATACATTTAAATTCCATTATGCATGTTATTCTTTTATTATACACATTTTCTTTTTAAGCATAAAAATGTGTTATTTAAATGCTCAAAAAATCACATGTGGTTAAAATTTGGGTTCACATTGTACTGTACTTTTATAATCTTATGTGCAGATTATTGAAATTAGTATATTTTGAGAAAAAGTTATTCAAATTAGTCTCACTTCTTTACAACAAAATGTTTCATTTAGAAAAAGTTACAACTAACAATAAAGTTAAGCAACTCAAGTTGCCCTTCCATGACCTCTCGTCGCATGTACAATGAGAGTGTAATCTATCTTGTGTTAACACAAAAAGCTCACCTGAAGCATTTTTGGTTCTTTCTGATATCACTCATCACAACTGGTAAGTCATTATGATTTTTTATCTACTTTAAAAAATACCTTTGCCAAAAATGTGGACTCAGCCCCATTAATTGCTTAACCCTACATCGGGTGCTAAACGGAGTTTTCCTCCGTGTATTTTTTATTATTAAAAATAGTACTACTTTTCTGATGTTGGCAGTCGTTTCCCACAGTGTACTTCACAAGCATCTTTCGGGGAAGCGAAACAATAGCCTCTCGCTTATCTTTGTCAAAATCTGTCAGTATGAGGTCTACTTCCGTGCGAGACTGGACGATTCCTCCGTGAGCACCCGATGTTGTTTTTGTAGTGCTTGGACGAAATCTCCGTGAGCGCCTTATTGGGTTTACTTTTTATGGAGTAATAATTCGTGTGCGCCTAAATATGTGACCTGTGATGGTTTTTTTTTAAGTTTCACAATATATTTTATTTGAATTTTGTGAAATGGAGAATGAAGACGAGAGACTTGTCAGTACAGTTCCCGTGTGCTAGAGAACATTTCAGTACTGTTTATGGAGTGAACATTGTCGTTATAAGAACCAGAAGGAAAATGTTTTGAAACTTTGTGTAATGTGTAAAAAAAGTTTTAATAAAGATTAAATTTTGATTTCAGAGTAATAATTGACAATACAATTGTATAATATCTGAAGAATTGAAGTAAGTTGTTTTTGTAAGAAGTTAAAAACTAAGTTAATTTCCAAATATTATTACAGTAGGTTAAACATTTTTACAATTGATTGCATTATTCCTTAAAATTAATCATGTTGTTACTGTACAATAACATTTTTTAAGATTTTGAATTTCTTATTTGGAAAATTCATTACATAAGAGTAATTTTTATTTAATTTCTAAAAATGAATATATTACATTGTAATTAAATCAGTATGAATATTTAAACAAATAAAAACAGTTTAAACGACTATGATATCCATTTTTCGCTAACCTGGAGGAAACCTCCGTGAGCGCCTGATGGTGTTTCTAATTTTAAGCGCCTGATGGAGGGTTAAGCATATGAACTTAATATCAATTGATGCAACAGTTTTATAACATAATGAACGAAAATTGTGAGTTTTCATTCAGTTATTACTATTTTGGTTCATTAAACTAAAAAATCATCATACCGGATAATATTAAATTCTTACAAGTAAGTAATTAACAGAACTGTCCGGACAGTGACCTGTATTTTGGCAAAGACATACGTCCTTTTAAAACTAACAAAAATAACTTACTTGTTGCATCATGTGATCATCAAAAGAGCCATGAACCCTCCATATGACCTTAATTTGCACATGTTCTGTTTCTGTGGAGCACAACAGTCCAGACAGTGGCCCCTCATATAGTGTCTTAACTCTGCCACTTTCACTGTGCTCTCTGGCATCAGTATATACAGTTAAAACGTAAATACAAATATTCTTTGAATAGTTTTATTATGAAAAACAATACATTTTTACAACGGAAAGTGTAAGAGTCAACACAGATAATCTACACTATTTACAGCTCCTCAATCCTACCTGTAACCTTCACAGTTTACAATCTTTCGTAGTATATGTCCAAGCTTCGTTCAATGCATAGGCCTGGCTCTCCATCACATGCCCTACAAACAAACTTTGTCTCTGACATTTAACGGTCCTACCAGCTAATATGTCTATTAATAAAAAATAACAAAAAGAACAAAGAATTAAAAAGATATATTCAATTGATCATTTTTTTGATTATATTGTTTTTCTGACCACCGCATTTTCAGACCAAACTGAAGTGTCAGAAAGTAATTATACTAGTCTGAAATAACCTTAACCCTCTAAGTGGCAAGCGACGTCTGAGACGTTCTATTTACGCCGCCGTGACGTGGCAAGCGACGTCTTAGAAGTCGCTTCACATTGCCGCTTATTGCTAGGCAACCGATAATTATTTTTACGCCTAGTTTGCACAGTTGCGTTCACCACTAAATTTCAAATACATTTCATATAGTATCATCAACATCACGATGAAATAATCAATGGTACTAACTGAAATAATCCTAAGTTTTCTCCCGCGGTCTGTGGCAAAACTAGCTGAGTAGGCCTACATGACTGTTTCGTTTCTCTTGGCTTGTACATATAGCTATATATTTTCTTTATTATTATAACATTGTCTATCTTTTTGGTTTGTAATAAATTTGGCATTGTTTTTACGATCTTGTGTTAGTTTGTTTATTCACTGTTTCCTGGTACCAAATTTCATTTTCAAGTTTGATCACAAACAAAAAACTAAAAATAATAATTTACTGTAATAAACTGATCTGGTAGATCTGTAGAAAAACTCTTTCTCTTCAAAATAAAATATAGTATGCAAAGATTCTACAGCATTTAGGTTGTTTTTTACCAGTTTCAACAAAACAATTTTTTTTGCTATTTTGCAAAAAAAATTTATTTTTTATTTTTTCATTTATTTTATTTATTTTTTTATAATTTTCAAACTTTTTCCTTTGGTATTTGTAGGTAATTATTGTTTCTACCTTTGGTATGTAATGGATTTTCTGTAACTATGTTTTTATTATTTTTTACAAAGTGTCAAAGTTACAATTTTAGTTCAGTCAATCAACATTTTTTGGTTTTTCACATGATAAGTCCAATTCAGGTTTCAAGAAATCATTTTATTTTGTCATAATATGAAAATTCAACTCTTTCTGAAGAATTCAGTATGCAACATGACTAAGATAGAGTAAAAAATATATTTTTGGTGAATTTCTAAAAAATTCTCTGCAAAGTGGCCAAAAAGAGCTTGCCACTGTGGAAGTTTAGCATTGCCACTTCTAGGGTTAAAGAGTTTCAGGGCTCTACCATAAGAATGCAGCATGTAAAAGATGACCTAAAGAGCACTGTAACCTACGTAATAAAACTGTCTGGACAGTGCAATGCAGTTTTGGCAAGGGATGAAGCACTGTCAAGACAAAATAGCAGCAAACATGTTAAACTTTATTTCATTGGATAGTAGTTACTGTATGGCTGAAATATTTCAAAAAGATTACTGAATCCTACCAACATCACTATCATATTGTTGTATGAAAAATATTGTATCCAACAACCAGTTGCATTAAGCTCTAAGGATATAAGTTAAGAAAATATGGTGCAAAGAAAGTACTCTGAATACTCAATGTGTAAAAAGATGAAGGAATCTGTTTTAAAGATATTACACAATAATGGATAAATGCATACCTGTGGTTGTTGAGGAGGAGTGTAGATCTGCATGTTCTGGTACTGAACAGGAGGCCCAGGGGGGTGTTGGGGTGGGAACGGAGGCTTCCCCATGTGGTGAGGCATTGGTGGTCCCATCCAGTTATCCTGCAGATCAAGCCAATCTGTAGCTAACTATATATAGTAATATTTGATCACATAATCATATTTCAAAATAAATGATAAGTTTACCTGGTTTGCAGGAGAAGGAAAAGATTCACAGCCGGGGGGAGGAGGCAGCCTCTCATTGTCCCAGACTGGCTGAGCTGCAACATTGTTCAAACAAATTTGTTAAGTATCTTCTATATGATATACATAGACAGTTATAGTACAAGACACATCATTGTAAGCCTGGCCATATAGGCAGTAACACCATAAGAGAAGAAGTGGGGCACACCCCACTTCTTTCCTTATGGTGTTGCCACATTTTCATATCAAATGATTCTTAGTATGATCCGATGCAGTGATGTCTTGCTTTGTTCTAGTTGTTTACATCCATTTTGTTCTTCAGCGTTTGATTATTTGTCATGGTTTAATTATTGTTTTGCTCACGTTCTGTGTCTTAGTGGAAACACAAGTCAATTTAACCCTTATAACGTCAGTATATCTTTTCACGACTTCCAGCAAACGGCACAATATTAAAAAAAAAATTTTTAAATGTGTAAAGTTCATTTTTATTTTTACTTTCTATAATTATGGTAAGTATAAAAAAGTAAAAATTTTAAAATTATCTTGTACGTACATATATTTATGGGACATTATATTGTAGATATAAATAAAGTCAAAATAAAAGGCACACAAAATTTTATTAGCTAAACTATAAACATTACCAGACAATTATATAAATTACACTTGTGATAAATATAAAAAAGAAATGCATGATTGTAAATATACAACTAACCTAATAGTGTTCTTTTATATAAACAGAAAACACGACGAAGGAAACCGACTCAGCAATGGTTAGACACACACTACCTGAATCCAAACTGCAAACAAAAGCACACGCGCTGTACGGCGTCTGTGCCGTGTGGCGGGGAGAGTGTCTAGACACCGCGTCTATTGTTTCAAACAATGTAACGCGACAGCTATATTTTGACGCTTGACATAGGTCAATAACCCACACACATGGTTGACACATACCGTTAGTGACATTGATCGGATTTAAAAGAAACTTAAATTTGCTATAGACGCAGTTTTGTGTCGATGCGCCATTCCGCGTCTTTACCGTTTGGAGATAGTTTGTCTATGCGCCATACGGCGTCTGTGACGTTATAAGGGTTAAGTTGTGAAGGTAAAGGATTAAGGAAGATACATAAGCAGTAATGATTGCTCGATTGTTGAATTCAATCGATTATCCCATAACTAGTTATTCTTTCTTTACAGCTGGCAACATCATGCCATAATCCAGGCTTGCATTGATATAGCTTGTACTATTAATAGTAAGATGGTTAGGTCCTTCTAGCAAAATATATTTAAAAATATATCAAACATGATTTAAATAACAGAACGAGAATTAATTGGGTTAGACTTGGGTTTCATTTGTCTCAGGAAACCAACAGAGATATTCAATAAGCTGGAATATTAATATACTTTCATTTCAAATTTTATAAAAACTAACAAAATGTCTTTTATTCATACAAATATTTGTTGGAGACATAAAGTGACTTAATACTTTCACCGTTTATTAAAAGTACTACTGCTTGCATGTACTTCACACTACTAAAAATTCTAAGGTTTCATATGAACACTTTTTTCCTCACAGCTTTGTTAAAATATAAATGTTTTGTATTCTGTTGGGATCAGATGAAAAATAACTGAAAAAAGAAATTTTTTATTTTAAATTAATGAAAATATAAATTTAATATAGTTGCATAATATAGTTATTTTCTCAGTAGTTTTTATACAATTTTAACAAATCATGAGATCATTTAAAAACATGATAAATTATATTAAGAGAATAATACAAACTTGTTTTCTATTTCCCATGCACTAACGTGGAGGTGTAGTATTGATCAATGTCTACCAACCATTTTCTAAACTACAAAATAAACTATTTCTGCAAAACAAAATAATAGTTTCATATAAATTTAAATGACAAAATATAAGATTTACATTAATTTTATTAACTGCTGAGATCTAATCTATTTTGTGTGTTTTATAATGATAAATACAATAGTTCAATAGATAGTTAAAATTGTAAATATTTATTATGAAAAAACATACAAACATTGTAACTTGGAAAAATGTAAATGTAAGTTATAAATCATATAAGTTAAAATTAGGAATTAAACTTTTATTTATTTTAATTTTTACAAAGAGCAATAAATAAGTATTAACAAATACTTTTGTTAGTTGAATTGATTTTATGATTGATTTTATCTATTGATAATACATAATATCTGCAGTCAGAATATTACTATCCAGTCACTCCTAAATATGCCATGTACTGGCTAATTACATTTAATCTTAAGTTAACCCTTTGAGGTCTCATTAAAAATCGTATCAACTGTCCCCAGGTTGTATTTAGTTTCTGATATATTACAACTTTTTTACATTATAGAAACCAAATGTTTTAAATAATTCTTTCTGTAATATTTTTTATTTTTACAAAGGAAAATTAATAATTCCAAAGGAGCCTATACATCTATAAAAATATTTTGTTTATGTTTATAGGTAATAATTTGTAATGTATAAAAATAAAATATCAAATTGAAAAAAGTAATATTTATTTCACACACATAAACAATAGACCAAAATTGCATCAATAAAAGTATAATAGTACTAGAATACCATTAGGGACATGTTTTTACACCTGTGTATTTGAAGTTTGTTTGGGTATGATCGTTTTCCTCACCAGGGATCCAACTTACATTGTAATTGTTTATTTGGTCTAGGCCTACTTTGAGTAACATTTCTAACTCTTCCTCTTAGCCTACTAGTTCTTAACCTAAGATTACCTCTGTTACTTACATCTCCTTGTCCTATTTCTACCACATTCTCTACAAATTATTCAATTTCTTCTTAATTGTTCCTATCTAAAGTTTCTAACCCATACAATTTATTTTCGTCTTGGTTATTCCCATTTACTACAAAGTTTTCAGAATAAATTTCACTCTGATTAGATTCAACATCACTACCCCAGTCTTCCTCAATAATTTATTGCTCATTTTGAATACTAATATCACTGTAAACACTATCAATATTGTTTAGTTCATTTAATATTTCATCATCATCAATGAAACTTCTAGTAGGATCGGTCATGTTTACAAACACAACACGAGTGCAGACGACGTCTGAGATGATGTTCTATTTTTCATTTTCAGTGCCTCTTGTATCATTAGTAAAAATCAAAGAAGTATTCATTTAACACAAATAGAAGTCCAAAGTATCCAATAACCCAAATGTTGAACAGCAATAGATATGAAAAAATCGGCAACAATATCTGGTCGACCTATAGTTGATGAGCTAGTGTTCTGCGGAAATACTGCGGTCGACCTATAGACGACAGCCGGGCTCAAGGGGTTAACCCAATGACTACCAATTAAATTCAAATATTTTTACCCCCGGGTACCGAATTGATTTTTGATTTTGCAAAGCATATCATTGTGTGGGTGCTTACAGTCAATTAAAAACATTAAAATACCATATAGCAAGTTAAAATTGTATTTTATTACATTACATTTTAAGTATTTAGTTGTCTAGCAACAGTTGGATTTATACCAGATCTACCACTAAAAATAAAATTATGTGGATCATTTGTTTGCCCTTGGCGACTCCGAAGATTAAGAGTTAAGCCTTGTCACATAATTTCCTCAAATTTCTTCATCACCACTTTCACTAAAACTTTCATCATCAAAGTTACCATCACTCACTTATTTTTACCTTTATTGAGTATGTTCTCCACAAAGTTACTATAACTCAGAAAAGAAGTGATCTTGCCGCAATACCATTTCAGATGCCAACTAATCAAAACAATCAACAGATGAAACAGTAAACAACAATCGATTTTGAGCGAGTCAACCAGTTTCAAAATCAAACATGCTATATTTAACACAACATCGATGTAATAGTATAGACAAATGCCAACATAATCGATATCAAGAATATATTTTGATTCCAAAATTACGAACTTGTAATGATAGGTAGTGCCCGTCTTCGGTAGTCTATGGGTTAATACAAAACAAGCGTTACAATCTAAATACCTTACGTTTTCATTAAAACTTACACTGATGCATGCCACCACGGAAGTGAGGATTGACATGTATCTTATGGCCAGGAGGTGGAGCCTGTGGTCGCCTCATAGGACCAAAGCTTCCTCGCATCATGGGAACCCGCTGGATGGGGCCTAGTCGCCCACGTATACTACCCTTGCCACCTCGTTGCATGGGCCCTCCACGCCGCACTCCTGAGCTTGGCACTGGTGTCTTCACATTATCTAAATAATCAAATTTAGATATGTTAAAGCGTTTTTACTTAAAACAAAATACTTTAGGAAGATCTAATGAATGCAAAAAGCACCCCATCACAATCTTGTAGTTAGTAAAAATTCTACTCAACTTGACAGATTTGTTAGATACATACCTAAAGAGTCTGGGATTTCATTTATTGATTTTCCACTACTGACACCTTTCAGTGATATTATGTTGGTCCGTTCGGTCTTGAACCGACTGCCCCGCCCATCTGACTCCTCTTCATCACTCTCCCCTCCTAAAGCTACTATGCTGCTTGTAGACGATGTCACACCTATTCCTGGCTCTCCCCTACCATTAGTATCTGAAATTGGAAAACAAATACATAAGTTCACTTTCAAACTCAGAAGTATGAATTCCATAAGTTAGAACTACAATTTATTTTAAATAAAATGATAAATGGCATAAACGAACATTTGAGTGGCCTTGTTATATGATATCATCATAAGTCGACTACTTTCCAAATACCACTTTAGTATTAGTGTCCGAATTTAATTTATTTGTAACATAATTAATGAATAAAATAAGATAATGAGTAAAATAGATATTTTTATAGCAAAAATTTACATTTTGTTACTACTAAAGAATATTGACTTTACACTAAACACACGTCACTAAATAGAGAAGAACCTGCACTACATTGAGTAACTAAATAAACCACAGTAAACTATTAAATAATAATCATGTTTTGGGCACAGAATTAAATAGTATTTCATGTATTTATTATTGTAATGAAACATTTAAAACTTGTCCTAATTTGTATTAATAACCTAGGTGTAATTTTTCAAATGTCTTGTTTTTAGCTTTATACTTGTTGTTCTATGTTACTATGTATTGCATCTCAGGATCAACTAAATTGATTATTGAAATTTAACAGCCCAATGAAGAGAATATTGCATAATACAAATATTGTGTATGGTGTAAACAAATTGAGTAAAGTCATATGAGATTTCAACATGTTACATTTTTATTCATAGAGTACAAATAAAAAATGGCAAGAGTGAAAAGTCAATGTTAAAAGTCTGTTACAAGTTTTGAGATCAGTACCCTTCTTAGCTCACCATAACTTTTATTATTTGAACACAACTATGAAACCAAACTTAATGAATAAAAATATAAATGTATTATGTGACAAGATATCTCAAGAACAATTTCAACCGTAGACTTTAAATTTTGCTATGAAAATTCATTTCTACATAGACAAGCACAAGTTCTACAATGGTGCATGTCCACCAATGGAGTTTAGTGTGTCATTTTTGTATAGATTTCTTTTCTGTTTGGTTGTATGTCTGTGTATCTGTCCGCAAAACATCTCTAGGATGAAATGGGCTATAGAGCAATTGTTTGTTGCAACAGGTTCCCACAATATAGGAATTTGAATATCTACTAAGTTATTATTACAGAAAAATCTAAATTGTTACTACTTCAAAAATATGTTTGTGCAACAAAACAATATTATCACTTTTAATTTGGCCTTGGAACATAATATTTTTAATAAAGTTCGTACTATAAATGTCAAATTTGATGAGGTACTAATACCTAAATAATACAGCCCCTAGAGAATAAAAAGAGAATATTTTGCCTTTGATATTATTATTTTTGAAAATGTAACTTACTTGAATCAACTGTCATTGTGGAAGTTTCTGGCCATGCCTGAAACAGAGATAATAAATAATAATGTGATAATATATAATAATAAGAGATAATAATAATAATGTTCAATTAAATTGGACACTATTTCTTCTTAATATTGCTTCCTTAACACATCTTAGTTCGAGGAGGTCTTTAACTCTTCTCTCAAATAGTTTTTCACAAGAGTCTCAGGTGAAATTATATGGTATATGCAAGAAGTACCGGGCATGTTGATAATAATTTTGGTAAAACGAAAATGGCTCATCGGTTTTTGCTGAGCTTTTATCATTGGTTTCACATTGCCTGCATTCAAAATATAAGCATTGAGTACCATCCTTGGTATGTAAAAAAGTAACAAAAACCTGTTATTGAAACATTTTAGAGTCCCAACAAGAAATTTTTGCTGGATGTCTGCAGATAAAACTTTCTACTCATTCTTATTGTTCCTGTGATGTACGTTCCTCTACTATATATAAGTACTTAGTCAATGGAACCAAACTAAAAAAAATATCCATAAACCTTATTGAGGTAATTTCCCTTGGTTTGTTCCCAAAAGTTTTGTAACAACAAAATTTTCCAGACCACACTCCTTCACATCATCATCACATCCTTATCTTGTGGGTTAATTTTTTCTTACCTTTGTAGACGAAAAATCCAAGGCAATAATTTGTTACTGCATCGCACAGAACCCATTACTTCATCCCCCCATCTCTGGTGCTGTTTTTTTATTTTATTTTATTTTATTTTTTGTGTGTAAATACTGTATTAGTGATATATGGTTTTTGGTGCCTAATAAATACTCATTTATAGAGAGTTGTTGATAAGGTATATAATAGTGTCTAACAACCTGTTAGCATGGTTACAAATTGTTTGGAATTTTGTGCATGCGCCTGGGACAGAACTTGTAAGATTAGAGTTATCCACTAAGTAAAAGAATTTCAGGATAAACTTAAATCTGTGCCTTATCATAATTTTATGGAAACCACGAAGTTGAGTTAGGAATTGTAGACTGTATTAGCAAATTGTTGGTTTATTTATTAGATCCATGCAAGCAATAAATACTTTAATTTCTGTAAGAGGAATCTATTTAGTTACTCGAGAACCATCAGGAAACATATTGTTTGAAAGAAATTTCTCTGCATAGGGATTGGTCTCAATTACAAAAAGTGTATTAAGGCTGGTTTAAAAAAATAAAACAAAGTAAGCGAGTGAAGGTGAGTCACGAGGTGGCATATGGTTAGGCCTAACATTTTGATGTGACTGTAAATATTTGATTTGATTATTTTTCACAACTAAAATATTAAAGAAATCAATTTAATCTTGAGTTTTGTAATAATTAAAAATACAATTAAATAGTTTGCTTCAATAAAAAAGACAGAATAGTTACATAACTTAAAAACCAATACCTGAGTGAATTTTTCCGGACATATTCCATTGTTAAGTAAGAAAAGAAATCAATAACACATACCTGAGTACTCAGCTGGCCATTGTCAAGTTCTGACTCATCAAGTTCATCCACCACAGCCAACTCCAGAACATCTCCATCCTCAATTATCTCATCTCCTTCAGACACATCTTGAACTTGGTCAACAATACTAGATTCAAAACAAGAAATATTAATTTTAGTTATTTTTACACTTTATATTAATTTTAGAATTAAACAATTATTTTTTTACAATAATGCATTTTTCTCCTTTTACAAAGGCACTTTTGTAATATTCACTGCTAAAGAACACAACAGAAAAAATTCATGTTTAATGAAATTTAAAAAAATATTCCTCTGAATCCAAAAATTAAGGTACGCTAATATAAACATAGTTTGTCTTGCTATGTCTAAAGCCATAAATAAATCGAACATCATGTCTGACTTGTCTTTTAATTCTGACACTGTGAACATAGTAAAATAGTTTTCTTTACAACATCATTGGTATGATGTTGCTAAACATTCAAAAATTAATTAACACATTGAATACAGAGCCCTAGTGTAGTTTTGTGTAGCATACACGCCACTGTATGCACAGACCAAAAATAGGTCACTATGACACTAGACTACTGCCATGTCCAAGAGTGCTAACCAATTTTACGCAAAGTGTAATAGCTTAGTGAACATTTTATAAACATTTTTAATAAAGAGATAATTTAATTTATTTAATTCATAAAGAAATTTTAAACAAAGAAATATAAATATTTTGTTAAAATATACGAATATACAACCAAACAATTCTAAAAAAAGTAAAAAGTGGAGCTAGCAAAACATTTTGAGTTTATCTATAATACTAAATACATAATTTACCTTTTGGTGAGTACGTTTTTTTATCTAATTGCTATATGATGATTTTTATTTAAAAAATCTTTATTGACACATATGAGAAATTTGTTAATACACTGTAACCAATACTTTAGATAATACTTAAAAATCTACTTACTGAAATAATTCTGTATGTCTTTCTGCTTGATCTGTTGATCCTGAAAAGACATTTCGCCTGGTACTCTGCAAAGAAAAAATGAAACAAAACATTTTAAAATGTTTGAAAAAGATTTGTTCCCTACAGTATTTCTAAAAAAAAAGGTAGGAGTGCGCCAGATGACATGTCATGTAATATGCTTCACTGATGTATGCAAGTTTTAAAGCCTATATACCTCATTTCATTCTCGAAATGTCCTGCAAACAGACAATCATATAAAAAAGACATTTCTACAGCTCCCGGGCAGACGGAAGAGAAACCGTGTCAGTCTACTGAGTGATTGACATGCACCATCATTCTTGTCTGTGTAGAAATGAAGAAGTGTCATGCAAAGTTTCAGTCTACAGATGAAATCTTTCTCGTGACATCTTGCGGATAGTTTGGTTACATGTGTCATTGTCACATATCACATTGTCTATGTCACTATATCACATGTTAAAATGTCATACGATTGTACACAGTTTGTTTACAAATCTATTTGTTTTTCAGTTTTCTCGTTGCCATCACGGTTACCTATAAGACCAATGTAAAAATATTCGCTAACGCTCAGATAAATCCCTTGGAGTGACATGTATTATCATTGAACTCAATATTGCCTAAACAAAAATGAAGCTTCATGTAAAATTTCAAGTCTATAGGTCAGTTAATTCTTGAGATATGTGGACAGACAGACAATTTATAATGCCTTGATTATTCTACACTGCCTAAATAATATAAGTTAATAATAAAAAGATTTTTTGCAAATAAATTTGAAGATAAACTGTCAAAATAATTTGATGGTTGTCCAATCAATAATGTATGTTAAAAATAAAATATTTAAACATGAATTGACCTATAGACTTGCAAGAAACCTCAATTTTATATTTTACATGCCACCATGATGAGTTCAATGATGGTGCATGTCACTCCATGGGACTTGGCTGAACGTTAGCGAATATTTTCACATTGGTCTTATAGATAAACATAATGGTAATGAGAAAACAGAAAAATAAATACATTTTAAAACAAATTGTGTACAGTAAATTGTATTGCGGTTCAACATGTGATATTTTTATTTATAGAGGTAAAAGAAAAAACAATAGAGTGGAAAGTAAATGTTAAAATTTGGTGACAAGATTTGAAAAGCGCACCCTCCTTAGCTTGACTGAGACTATTATTATTGGAATACTGAAATTAAACCTGACTTAATGAAAAAAAATGTGAATGTATCATGTTGCAAGATATCTCAAGAAAGATTTAATTTGTAAACTTTAAACTTTGCAGGAAACTTCATATCTACCTAGACAAGAATGAGTTCTACGATTGTGCATATCTAAACATGGAATTTGGCTGAGCGTTATTGAAGCCATTCAGTCAGGAGGCTAACACAATTTATCTTTTGTCTGGCGGAGGATGTAAAAATTTCTTTTCTGTAATCTATATATCCTTCAACAAGACATCTCAAGAACGAAATGAGCTACAGATTTAAAATGTTGCATGCAATCTCAGCGATGCCTGTTACACAACACATGGTGTGGCATACTCCTACCTTGTATTATATGAAAATATTGCAATCAATTTTTCCAATATTACCTGGTAAGGTTCATAATCATCGTCTGCCAACAAAGCATCTTCTTCTTCACCATCCAAATCTCCAAAAGAAGTTTCATCTAAATCCCCATCCAAAAGATCATCTCTGAAAAAATATATCTCATTTATACACAGACCATTCTAATTACAATGGAATCTCGTGCATGTAGTATATGTACAAAAAAGATTCTTTAAGTGATTGGAGACATTTTAATTCAAATATAACTAATGACATAATCACATTTTCAAATTTATGTTTATATTTAAAATTAATGATTTCCTTATCAGGTAATTCCACTAAACTTGCCAAAAATTTGAACAATTTTTTTGTGTTGTTATGCTAACTAGACAGATACTTTTAGGTATGCTTCTTGTATTTTGTTTGCTGTTCTATTTTAATGTTTCAGTTTTTATTACGTTAAGAAATACATTTACTGATGTTTCTAAGGTTTGATGCAAGACTACTTGTTTATTTGCTCATTGTACTGATAAGGACTCTGCTATATTACTAAACCTAATTACTGCCTTATTTGTTTATTAAGCAATATTGCTAAAGTTCGGATTTTATATATATTTTTTTTAATTAATGCTGGATGCAACTGCCCAAGTATGTAGCTGCGGGCCTTTTCACATAACCATTCACGAAGGTGGATTAGGTAACTTTGGTATATATCCCTCTGCTTTGTGCTTTATTAGTTGCTGAGTCTTAAAAAATCATTATTCCTAGTTGCTCCAAACTGAGTATCCTTAAAATAATGTCCTACTAGTGAAAATGGGAGAAAAGCTATAATTCACAAAGTACTGTTAGAGAACACCAAATTTCTATAATCAATGTGGTACTGAGTGGAGTCCCAATATTATTGTCTGAACAGCATTAATATACTCAGCTCACTTTGAACTTTCAAATTAGAATTATGGTCAAGTTTTTCTTGCTTAAAAGACTTAATGCCAATATAAGCTTGACCAGAGGAAGACAATATTTATATGTTTACTTATCATAGACAGATGTGACTTTATATTGTATTGGTGGAACTGTAACACAGTAATATATATTCAGTACTGACTGGAGAATGCTATATACCTAATAAGACGTATACCATACGATAAAAGAGATAACTGGGGCCGTCCCTAAATTACATAACGCTAAAATCGGTCTTTTCAGACCCGCCTCCCACCCCTTGTAATGGACTTGTAACAATGACATTAACTGTGTGTAATGCTACTAAAAACCCCTCTCCCCCTTGGAGCATCACGTAATTCAGAGACGGTCCCTTGGGTGTCTGACACTCATATTCATATTATTAATTAATATTAATATTCATATTAATATATTTGAATTCAGAATGGATAACAATAAACTAGCCACTGAAACAGGTACTGTCTCAGGAATCAAATGCTGAACTAAAATGACAATAGTATTATATAAATTGTGCAATTAATCATTTGACACGGAACAATATGACCTGGTGGTTTGAGAACATAGTTTTCACTTTGATAATGAGGAGAATTGATAGGTTTCTTAGTTCTTAGGTTTATCTGGCTATTGTAAACTTCTAAGCAGAAAGGTATTTTAAGTTTGAGAATCATTAACAATATGAATAAATGTTATAAAGTACCGATATAAAGGTGTATAAAATCTACCTAGACCTAATAAGCACTGTAAATATGAGATTTTGCTAATTAATTTTAAAATAAATATTACAGCTGCAGTACCTATTATAATTTTTAATTATAATTTAGTAAAATTATGTTACAACTATACCACCATGTACATCTAATGAGATATTATATACACATCTTCTGGACTATTTTTTATATACATAAATAAAACAGATATCGATTGACCTAAAGACTTTCAAAATTATAATTAAATACAGTTGTCTCTACACAAACATTTTGTGGTATTCCAAAATATACATATATATGTAGAAAATTTTTAACAGTGTCTCATATATCTGTGAAAGGTGTAAAATAAACTGATATTCTTGGTTTACTTTCTGAATTATTGGACTGCCAACAAAGGGTTGGAATTAAATTGGATTTGGAGTCAACATATTTTTATTTTAATGTTTACCTAATATTGTCTTGGCTTAAAAAATATGTGCCGGTAGCCTAACATTCGTAAATATAAATTTGGATACTATTTACTTTTGCCACATTTTATAGAACAATTTAAAACAGGGTTGCCACCTTGGCTGAGGAAATAATCAGGACACTAAGATCCTGGGATGATACATGATAGAGGGGAGGGAGTAGGGTCATATACAGTGGAAGGATTATATCGGTGACTTCTCCGGTAATGCGTTTTATTAATGGGTATTCAATAAAACAAAACATACACATTTAAAATAAAACTTCATTTTCATTTTGACTGATTACGCTATTGTTGTTTTTACAGCTTATTAAGATACAAATTCAGTAAAGACATGGCCCATCGAGGTTAAAAGTGATAAGTAGTTCAGCTTTTACAAAGTCAACAGGAGAATGTATGCATACATTTGTCCATTTGAGGCGTATGTGGAGAAAAAATTCTTTGTACCCTATCATTAGAAGGTGGGATGCTTAGTGCACAGGAAACAACAGCTTGCAACTAAGAGAGCTTTGCCTCTTTCACCTTATTTAATAATGGCTTAACCATCTTTGATCAACAGTAAAATCTTCCGAACTAATCAGAACTGTCAAGATAGGTTTACAGTAATTACACTGAACTAATCAAATTTGTACAGTGTGACTTTTTTGTTAATTCCCATAGATTCAGCAGCTTCCATGACATTTTAGAAAACAATTTTACATTTATGTGACAGGTGTGAGATTGAAAAAACATTTCTTCTTTCCGGGAACAAAGTTGGCTCAATAAGTTTTCAATTATGTTAAACAATTCAGTGGTTTTAGAGCTGTAACCTTTTCAAATAATGAGTAAATATCTGCACAAAAATGTAAATATAGTGATATATTTTATGAATATTGAGAAAGGCTGGACCAATTTGGTTTATTTTGGTTTTGAAATATTTGTAGAAGTCCAAGGAAGGGAAGGTTTAAAAGGTGAAAACATTGGAAGAGTTTCTCAGAATATTTAATAAAATTATGGAAAATAACTATAATATTTACAGCATGTAATCCAAAGTTAACTAACCCTAAACACCTATTGGCACTTAAAGCTGACATTCACCAACGTGGCAAAGACATTTGTTTACATTTAAATTTGATAAAATATTGAATAAGAGGTTGATCAGTAGTGTTATGCAGATTGCAAAGACACAGTTACTATCTAATTTTTATTTTAGATTGCACCAGTGACGAATAAACCATCAAATAATGCACTGAAAATAATATTTTAACGTTGTTTTAATCATCTTGATAAATGAAGCTGTGTATATTTTGCACATAAGGTTATCGAAACTGGTCGTCTCCCTTACTAATTTTACTGTAGTTAAAGGAAAAGCAAAGGAATGGTACACTCTTCCCCTTATATGAGAAGCAGAATACAAGTGATGGAAGTAGATGCATTTTGACCAAAGAAGCCTTTTTAAGCTTTATGTATGCACATATTTTCTTGATCAGGATAAAAATCAATACTAATACTAATAGCACCAGAAACATTGAAGATCACAAATAAATGCTTTTAAATCTAAGGATTTCAAAACTCACATATGTGTTTATTTTCTTGGTCAGTATAGCAAACTTAACCCAACTGTGAAACCGTTAATAAATTAGACTGAGAAAGAATTTAATGGCCTGTTTGACACTTTTTGATCGCAGTAACTCTTCATTCATACACGAGTAGGCTATATATATATATATATATATATATATATATATATATATATATTTTCTTCAATGGAAAATATATATATATATATTCCATTGAAACAAACTCTAACCAAAAATGCACTTGAAATATCTTAGACCGAAGGCAGATTGCAAGTGCTGATAGACACTTTTTGACCCTAACAAGCTTTGAAAACCAACATAATTATGTACACATTTTCTTGATCAGGTAAATATGGGAAACTATAATTATGGGACTTAACTAAGGATACGTAAATGAATTGGAGCGGAAGTGAATTTAATCAGTCGCACCTGACTCTTTTGTACCGCAGTAACTTTTCAGTACGTAAGTTATAAATGTTTTCTTTATCGGGACAAAAAAGCCACTATCACTATGGCACTTAAAACATCTTAGATACAAAGTAAATCAAAAGAGCCGAAAGTAGATGCTTTTTATTCTAAGTTGGTTTTTGTTGGTATATACTATCTTGATCAGGGCATTTGAAATTCCTTACATAGAAAATTAATCTAAATAGACAAAAGTTATATATGCATATATTTATTCTTACAACAAAAACTAATATACAACCAGTCAAAATTGTAATTAAGTTTTGAATCTGTCAACCACGGATGCTGAAATAATAAGTACCTGATATATCTACTTGTATTTTAAAAAATTGTAGGACTCCATCATATTACACCATAAATGTTTTCACTAAAAAAGCTATGGCCTTCATTTTTTGAAAATTATTATGTGTAAAGCTAAGGATAACTTTTAGTAGAAAATTAAAGTTTTGCAGTTAAAAATGTTAAAAATGCAGAGTGCCTACTTATTTTGTGGCTGCAGTATAATAAGCGTCCAACACTTGAGTAATCATTAATATTTGCAGATGTGTTTATTTGCAGATGACACAAATCTAAAGGTTTCTGGAATTTCGAAAGAAGAGTTGAATTCATCTCAGCAATCGAATTGGCTAATCTACAACAATTTTTTAACAACAAAAAACTTAATTTAAATTATGAGAAAACTAAATTCATTAATTTTAAAACTAAACAAAATAATAATGATTATGACTTTGATATTCTTATAGACGATTCAGAGATTGAAAATGCATCAAAAATTAAATTTCTCGGATTGATCACTTGAGCTGGGATGAGCACATTAAATTTGTGCTTGGTAAAATTAGTTTTGGCTTGTATGCAATTAGGCAAATGTCTTGTTTATGTACTACTGAAGTGCTAAAACAGATTTATTATGCTCATATACATTAACACATAGCTTATGGCATAGCCATATTTGGGGCCACAACTAAGAAAAACCTAACTGACATTTTAAAGGTGCAAAAACAAGCCATTAGAAGTATATACTTAAACTTGAATTCTCAGAATCTTTTAGAAATTGCTTTAAAGAATTAAAAATAATAACAGTTTTTGGACTTTATATATATGAAAACATCCTGTATTTTAAATTCAATCATGGCCAACAAATTAACTTAGAAAATAATGTGCACAAATATAACACACGCCATAAGAATGTATGACACTATTCCATGTACCGTATTGTACAATTAATGAATAAAGAATTATTGATTGATTGAATAATGAATCATCAATTAGAACGATTTAAATACTGTCAGGCATGTTTACCCTGTTAAATAATTGTAAGTACTACCTGCTCAAATTTAGTATAAACAAAGTTGTATTATTTTCTATAATCTAAAATGCATTACATTTCTCTGACATATAAAAATATAGCTTTACTATAATACAATCTTAAAAGTCTATAACGTAATTCAGTTCAACATTATTATTCCAAAGTATTCCAAAGTTAAATAATGTGTATGGTATTTGAGTAATAGCCTTTACAGACGGAAAATATTGTTGTTTATTAATACCTATTACAAAATAACATGTTGACGTTCCTATAGCCTGGTAAAATGTTACCAGCTGATCCAATCTAAGTAATTACTTACAGATATTCTTAATTATTCATTGCCAGCTGTTTTCATGACATAACAGATAACAATATAGTTGAAAATTAATTTCATTCAGTACAGTAAAATCATTTTCATAATGAGTAGTGACATCGGCAGAAACAATGACTATACATCACAATTATTGCGTACTACGAAATCCTTATATACTATTTGTTATTATGCTATACGTATTATAAATATAAAAAATTAAAAATAAACTTAACAAGTGCTCAAGTGATCTGAGCTTGAATTTGGGTACTATCTCGAAGAATGTTTTTCTTAATTTGTCAGAAGTGTGGGGTAGCGCCAAAGGTGCTACAGAATCCCACACTGACAGCCAGAGCTATTTATGATTGGTATTTTCTCGACCTCAGATAACATCCCAGATCGGCCAACTTCTCCGACTTCACGTTATACAATTTAGGACATGATCTAAGATCAGGAAAGTAATAATCGGAAATGCTTCTGGCCATCAGTGCAGCTTCGGTGGCACCTCCCACCGCGCACTGCTGGCTAAAAGGAAAAACATTCCTCGAGATAGTATCCAAATACAAGCTCAGATCATGTAAGCACTTGTGAAGGTTATGTTTAACTTTGACACTACTAAATAACATTCCGATAACCTAATCTAAAGCTACTTATATCGCATTATAACATTGCATAGTGTAATATGTCCATTCCTAGCCTCATTGCTTGTATGAATTGGCCTCGACTGTTACTGGTTGTCGAGTAATCCAAACCAAAACAATGGTTATAAGGACATCAAATCATTCAGCCCAGCTGTTACTGAAACAACAGTATCCTGGTAATAGGTTACCACTGAATTACCTGTCACTGACACTAATACTTGAGATCTGTAATGGCAGCAAGGACAGTGTTTTTGCACGTTTTATTTGTGTCAGACAGGTTTATCCTTCAAAATAGTCTAAAGTAAGTAAATGGTAAATTGTTTTGTTTGTTATATTTATAAGTACACATATCCTAGATTGTTTTTTATTTTCAACATAACATTACTTTTTATATTGTAATTTGGTTTAAGTAATTATAGCAAGGATCCTTTAGCCATGAGTATCGATTATTCTATATTATCGATCATTCGAGTGTTGGAACGCTTATTATGCTGCAGCCCTACCTCAATAATATAAAATAACTAGCTAGAAACAGAAATTGTAGTTCAGGTTACAAAGTCTCAATAGTAAATAAATAAACATTTTAAAAAGTTTTTATGTTTATTTTATATATTTACAAACAATGTTTATCATCTAATTTATGCATACAGCTGGATCTTTATATATATAAAGAGAGGAGGAATTTATAAGGTGAAATAATACTACCAATATCCATAATATAACCTATAGATATTTATTTAAATTGGTATTATTACAATAAACTCTTATACTTGTTAAATCTGTAAGAAAGGATGCCGTAAATCATTTCAATGCATATTTTATATGATTTTCTGGATAAACATACTCCAAACATAAAAGTAATTAACTTATTTAAACTTACCCGACGTCTGCCATGTTTACTTTATCTACACTAGTACTTACACTCTCACTCTGACTGACATTTTTTTGCAGGCTTACTGTTTGTTAGTTGTTACTTTTTTTTAGTTTTCGAGTGTTACAAGGTAGCCAAAACCTTTTTCTAGACAAAAATTATTACTCTTAAAGTATTAGATATTGTCTAGGAGAATAACGTGTATTGTACATACTGAACCGAGTCTTTGACTGTCTACATAGCCGAGTAGAGGAATATTATATTGTTACGTTGTATTTTTGGTTACATTTTCACAATTTTTTTTTATTCTCTAGGCTCATATAATAATAATAACCTTTATTGCGTCAAACAATTATTACATTGCAATGCATGCGTCAAGTACATTCATAATAATATACCAGTTTCCATTGCAGTTATTGCTATTTAATTGTATAAACAGAACTGGGGGTTTATTTTTATTCGTGTTTTCAATAGTTTTCAATAATTTTAATCCCAGCAAACTCAACATGAACTCTTCAACGGAGTAAAAAACGCCTTTGACACCAGGAGGTGTTTTAATCGAGATTTGAATAGTTTAGAATCAATGAGATATTTTTATTCCCTCAGGCAGCTTGTTTATCAGTTTCATCACCAACTTTGGACGGCAAGTGTTCAAATGCACTCGTTCTATGTTGAACAATCCAAAGTTGTCCCTGCCTCTTGTCTCGTATTGGTGGACGTCACTGCCCATTGGATCAACTCGCATTTAAGTCGACAGTATAGAACGACGTCGAGAATATAGAGACAGGGTAAAGTTAACAATCCAAGCTCTCTGAAGGCATCTTTGCACGACTCTCTGAAATTCAATTTGTAAATAATTCTGATAGCTTTCTTTTGAGCTCTAAATACTCTTTCGAATTTGTATTTAGAACAGCTGCCCCACAATCTTAAGCCGTAAGACAAATATGGATGTATCAGGCCAAAGTAGGCAGTTTTTTTAATACATCAATAGAACAGAATTTTGCAAAGGTTACGCAAAACATAAATGCCAGAAGCAACCTTGGAGCAGATGCTGTCAATGTGAAAGTCCCATGTCAGTCCTCGATCAAGGTACATTCCAAGGAACTTAACGGATTCGGCCTTTTTCCCAATAGAACATCGTCCATCATTACTGCGGGACGATACTCCTGTTCTTGTCGATGCCGAAGGCAAAAATTTATTGTGTTTGATTTTGAGCTGTTTGTTTTCAGATTGAGTCTTGAGAAATGTTCGATGCATGAATTTAAATCGATAAATGATTTCACTTCAAGATCAGTTTTTACATTTCGATTTTAATACAGAGAGTCGTGTCATCAGACATATTGAATCACCTTTCCATCTGGATTGATGTATTCAACTTGTTGACATAAATAAGGAAGAGAACTGGCCCTAATATTGTGATCCCTGAGGGACACCATAGGGCATTTTGATCCTATTAGACAGAGCATTCGCAATCCGTACGCATTGTTCTCTATCTTTAAGATACGAACGAGAGCCAATCGTACGGCAAACCCCTAATACCACTAGTCCATAACTGGTGCAGCAGTGTCGCATGATGCACACAGTCAAAGGCCTTTGGAGAGGTCGAGAAATATGCTCATAACACGTTCTCTTTTCTCCAGGCCATCGACAACATTATGAATAAGTTCAGTTACGGCATCGATGGTCGATTTGTCTTTCCTAAACCCGAACTGTTCGGGACAGAGAATTTCGAAGCGGTCATGGAATTTTTTCAAGCTGATTGATGGAAAGCTTTCTCAAAAACTTTGCTAAGAAACTGGGAGGATAGAAATTGGACGATAGTTGCTTTAGAGGAGCAAGGATCATCTTTTTTGTAAACTGGAATCAACAGTGGATATCTTCAGTACGGACGGAAAGACGCCCTGTGGCAAACGAGAGATTGATTAATTTTGTGAGTGGTGTCAAAATATGCTTAAAAGCACTTTTTGATTAACCACACAGACATTCCATTAATGTCACAAGATCTCTATAGGTTTGAGATCCTGCATGATACGGGGGCCACCTCCACCTCACTCACAGGACGAAGGAACATGGACGAGGCCGATCTAGTCAATAACCCTCCGCAGGTGTATATTCTGATTCAAAGAACTGTCAGTTCCAGCAACAGTTGAAAAGAATCATTAAACGCAATTGCCACTTTTAATGGATCATCAATAATTTTTATTATTAATTTTAAGTTTCGGAATTGAAAATTTTGAAGTGTTTTTTGTTGTTTTGTGTTTAGGTTTAATTATATTCCAGGCGCTTTTTGAAAGATTATCGATTGTTTTTAGTTGGTTTTCAACGTCTCGTGCCTTGGCGTTTCTTATGGCTTTGCGGTAATCCTTTTTGAAAATTTCGAAAAAAGCGTTGTGAAATCCTCATTTTCAGATTTAACATATATTGAATGATAAAATTGTAGTCTTCTCTTGAATCGAGTATACTCTGAGTAATCCAGGTATTGCTCTTTTTCTTATTTCGTTCTTTAAAATTTTTGAATGGACAAGTCAAATTTAGGCAGTGAGTTAAACAGTCGAAAAAACGCGTTAAAGGCATCTTCCACCCGCTCAAAGCGATCCAGAAAGAAATTCCCATGATGTTTTCATTAGAAACTTCTTAAAAAAGCTCTATGTTTGCCGGCTTTAGATCCCGTTTTCTTTTTATTGACGGAGTTTCAAATTTTGGGTTATGGTGTAATATTACGGCTTCCTGTGCGTAGTGGTCTGAGATGGCCGCATCTATGACAGAAACAGAACAGTCTATTACGTTAGTAATGACGTTGTCGATGGCTGTACTCGACGAAGCGGTCACTCGAGTTGGCGAGTTCACGGACCAAATTAAGCCGAAAGAACTGAGAATATCCCGTAGTCGCTGGGTCAGAGGGTTGGTGTGGTCTAACACATCGATGTTGAAGTCACCCGGTAATGATGAACTTCAACGATTTTGAATTGAGAAAATTTAGTAAAGTTTCAAACTTTTCAAAAAAGTTTTCGTTACATCCATTTGGGGATTTTATATAAGCCAATCACTATAATTTTTGTCCGCGGAATTTGTATCAATTTTTAATTCCCCCCCACCTCAAAGTCTAGATCACAGCAGTAATCCATCCTGAAGGGTTGAAATTTCCAATCGTGATTTGACAAAAATTGCCACACACCACTCCTTTAAAATTTGTTCGGTGAAAAATTGTAGCCAATTCATAATTGTCAATTCTGAACATAGAAACGGTCTCAGCCGTGAAGCCATGTTCAGAAACAACAAATATGTCGGGGTGCAGCTCTTCTGCCATTAGCATTAGCTCATCAACTTTTATTGGTGGCAGACTGCGCATTTTTTGATGCACGACGGAAACTGCACGAGTTAAATTTGGAATTTTGTGAATTTGATTTTTGTTTTGCTTGTCGTTTTTTGTCTGGTTTTCTGAACTTATTGTACCCCAATTCTGTTCATATATTTAACATATATTTTAACAAATCACTTATCTCTATTACTGGTTTACATGGCCAGTCAAAGATACTGATGGTGAATTGTAAAAAACGAAAAGTAAGCCAACTGTATTGAGCTCATAGCAACCGCAAGGAAAACTCTTACTGTTTGTAACAATTATGAAGCATTTTGGCTTATCCAAGTACGAAAGCGAAATATTATCGGTTCTCCATCACAAAATAGTTTTCCAAACTACAGTAATTAATATAGTAATTAATAACTGATAAAGTGGTGAATGCACTTTGATAAATTGCCGGTCTCGGGTTACAGTGGCATGGATTTGCACGACGACGGTCTCGACCTAGGTACATCTACCGTCTACGTCAACCACAAAAAGTACCATGGACTAGCAAACCCTGTGTCCAACATTGAGGGATTTGAAGCCAAATCTGCACTTCTTAGAGATCTTACAACCCGAAACACCACTCGCTTCTGATAAAAATTTCAATTCACCACATTTCATTTACAACATTTGAAAACGGAGTTAGCGTAAAGATAAAAACACGATTTTTATGCTATCGAATAACACACAACACACATTAAGGCAAGGGCGGTGATTTCAAACAAAAGAAAAAAAATGTTATGTAATATCGTGGAAAAATAAGTAAACCGAACAAAACATCTATATATTGAAACCTTAGATATGAAAAAGTGAAGTGGCTACTATATTGTGGTGAGTCCGTCTGCGAACATTTTGAGCCATTAAACCGTATTTTATGAAAAGAGTTTTCATAATTTGTTGTCAAGAACTTAATATGTACAATTTACTTTAATAAGTTTACCCTTGAATACCCTACAAACAATTCCCTTGAGCGATCTACTGAAAATTCATTTCCAATTAGAGACGGGATTATTTCTGGCTAGTTTGCTTTATAGGTTATTGTATAATAAATAAATGGCTTCCCAAACTTTTACGATTGCCTTTAAATTTTGATGTTTTGGAATCGTCTTTCATTTGCTACATTCAAAGTAAATGGTAGCATAATTTTACCTGCCGTAAAAAAGTTATTAAGTTGAACTTTATTCTATACGAAGTACTATTTATAGCCCCTTGCAATGCTTGACACGCAGTTCTGATCGATGTCCTCTCGGTTTTGTGGCACCCTGTTGGTTTCCTATGAACTTCAATTGCTCAATTTCGATTCGAATGTTTAAGTATAGAATGAACTGCTGACATAGTTTGTTGAGTAATGAATATCAATCGTTAACATACAATACAGAACGATGACTATTAAATTGTAAGCAGTTTTCCTGTCCTTTATCTTCTTTGGCCATTGTAAGTCATATTTATAATCCTAATCAGGATCGTCATAACGAAATAGAAGAGGATACACTATTGGCAACACTGTCGGGGCTCACAACTAACAAAAGTAATGTACATGTTATCGGTGGTAAATTAACGGTTATAGTAATAGTATTATAGTAAGTAATTAACGGTTTTGCGATGGTTCTCCCTCAAAAGAATTAAAAACTGCAGTGATTTCATCATTGCATAATTTTAAAACCATAGCGTTATTTTCAATGAAACGAACTTTTAAGCTGTGGTTTTACTTCCAGTGCTCAATTACATATGCAACTTTTTGTGCCATTGTGCATATTGGTTAGAAGGTATGTTAACTCAATTTAATCCGTTGTAGTCATTTGGTTGTGAGGTGTTAATAAAATATAACTGGCTATACGAGGGTAACTTACCATTTATCTATATCTATACTATTATATAATAAGCAAATGTTAACTGTGTGTTTTTAAGTGAGGGGGTAAAATGCTTTTACTCATTTGTGCCAGACTAGGTTGGGTCGTTGGATGTACGTTGTATTGTCTCATCTTGTCACCTCTTCAACTTGCCTCATTTCATTGTAACGACCCTTATTCCCTGGGAGTTCACCACAGGTACAGCTCATTCGTTCCTGGGAGACCACCACAGGAAGCTCTCCGTTCCACAGAGACCGACCACGCTTCGCGACTCTCATGTAAGAAAATCACCCTGCGCTAGAGCAATCCAAGCACCCCTTCGTCTTTCCCCGCTAAAGCAACCTAGCGGAACCTTTCACTCTGCGCTAGATAAATCCGAGCGCCTCTATCCCCTCGCCCGCTAGAGCAATCCAAGCGGAACTTTTCACCCTGAGCTAGAGAAATCCAAGCACCTATTTCTCTTTCCCCGCTAGAGAAATCCAAACGGAAATGTTATGGAAATTTGCTGTGCTGTAAATATAGATAAGAAATAGCAGATTCAAATAAAAAAACCTTATCTTGATATGTTTATTGGTTATTGAGAAACTTGTTCCTAAACTTATCTAATTTAACATGTGCGCTATATAGTCAACCGACTCCCCCTAAGTCACTGACTATGTGCTCACTCTTGCCACTTGACTTCACAACACTGTACACTTCACAATTTTCACCTAACTGATTCTGTAGCAAGTGACGTAGATTACGACTATGGCTGTCAGATAGCAATGTTACTTTACTAATTACCTTATTACTTGTTACTTTGGTCGGAGTTGTATGGTTTGATACTTTAACTAATTTGTTGTGTTTTGTTTTTAAGCCAATTTATTTTGCTGTAAATTTTGTTTACTGAAAAACTTTTGTTAAAACAACGATCACCTTTGATGCTGATGTTGTTCACTATCATTGAACATATGAGTTCAATATAGTGAACCACATAAGCACCACACTCTACTCCACTTTTCTGTTGACGGCATTGAATCTGTACCACGTTGACGTCAGGGTCACCACTAAGCGCTACTGCCAGTCTCTGCGCGTGGGGGCGGTTCAGGGGCTCCACACTGTCCAGATGGTAGTATGTGTTACTCTCCCTGGTGTACACTAATAGAGACCAGTGGGTTCCGCCTTCTCTCGTCTCGTCCTCACGGTTGTTCACCGCCGCCAGGACGTAGTCTTATGTGTCCAGGGCCAGAGAACTTCGCATCTTGACTGTGTCCTCCCTGTCTGGGTTGATCTTGAGGAAGTGACTGACAGAAAGATCTATTCTGTTCGCGTTGCCAGGGACTTGGATCTGGTCTAGGTACATCTTCATCTCTCCCCGTCACTCAGGTTATACCAGTCGGAAGTTTGAGTATCGTTTGTCGCTTCTTCTACTTTTGTTCCCGCTTCCTCTCGCTTTCTCCTCTCGCAGTCTTCCTGGACGTTTTCTATTTTTCTTCGTAGTTGCTTTATGAAATCGTAATGGTTTAGCCCATGTCTTAGTTTTCTATTAGCTTTATGGTGCTTGGTGACGATGAGAATGTTGGCTCCCCTTTCGATTTGGAACTTTGCGATTTTTCTTGCAAAATTGTCAATCTTGATAAAATCGCGTACGCAGCCCATGGGCGAGCATATTAACGTCTTAAAACCTTTTCCCAGAAAGTCTTTCTGAATGTCCAAAGGCCAAATTGTACTCTTCAGGAGTCGGCTTTCCATAGTAGACGGGCTTTGTCAACAAACTGTAGACCGGGGCTCCATTTAACTGCTGGTAGGCTAAATTTTCCGTTAAACAATCCTCCTTTCCAGGTCTACCAAATTTCTTCTTATAAACTACCGCAACTCCTGCTGACATGCGCCGTTGGTCATCAAAGTCCTTGGATTTATACTATGAGCGAAAGCAGTAAATTTATTGTGCTTTAATGTGTCTATAAAGTCTCCCATGTTAGCCTCAAGAACGTGAATCCCGTGTAGAAAGCCGAAATCAGTAGAGTGTGCGTCAATCAGCACATTTTCCGGCACCTCCTTGCTAATTTTTTTCTCTACTACATTTGTTTGGGAATTTGCCTCTTTGGTCACACCTGTATGCTTAAAACTACCTGTATCTGATGCTTTAGGGGTGAGGCGGTTCTTTCAGCTATAAGAGTTTCACTTTCGTCGAGTTTTAATAGCCTTTTCTCAACATCTATCAACCGGTCTGTCAAGGCTTGGTTTGTATATTTTAATTCGGCTAGTTTTTGTCTTAAATATTTATTTTCTTCGTCTAGCTGTGGGAACTTAGGTGGTTCAGGGGTCAGAGTTACGTAAGGTGATAGAAGTTCCGTAAGTGAGGGAGGGTCCATCTCCGGTAATGTTGCAGTCTCAGGAGTAAGAGTCTGTGGTTCAGGGGTCAAAGGTGTAGGGGTGGAAGGTTCAGAGAATGAAGGTGAGGACGGAATGTATTTGTCTGCAGGGTTGTGGTTGTGTTCAGAATATGTTTGTTTAACACATGTCACTGCACTGTCTGTTCTGAGTGACGCTGAACAATTACGATTCGTGCATCTCCAACTGATCTCCCCAGATACAAGTGTTTTGTCTTTTCCGTATCGAAAGTCATTTATTGCAATACCATCTTTACCTTTTGCAGTCTTAATTTTATTGATTTTCGTCATTTTGATGCGTAAAAATTATAACTATATAAAATATTAATTTTTATATTGTTATTTAAATTTAATAGTTCCACCATTAATGATGTAGTTAAGAGCTGTCGATATATAACAAACATCAATTTGTGCAAAAAGTTAACTTCTCAGTTCAGTCTCAAACCATCAATCCTTTGTTTATTAGTTGTAGCTATACCATTGCGCTACTTTGTGTCCTTGGTGGAGGTAGCTGATAACAAGCTGATACGGCTCGTGCAGCAGAGAAGCGCTTGGCGTATGCACGTGCTGTTCGCAAAGCTATCCTCAAAATGAACAACATAAATATTTGTTCTTTAATTAACATTATAGGTTTCTTACGATTACTGCAGTTACTAAAGTAGCTCATCCATTATTCACTTAAAAAGTTTATGATCACTAAAATGATTGATTATCGTTTAAAACTTAAGAGAATGATCACAATAGACAGAGCTAAAAATCCACGTACTTTGCTCATTAATTGTCTGTCTCCATCCAAGCGGAACCTTTCGTCCTGCGCTAGAGCAATCCGAGCGCCTCTTCGTCTTTCCCTTTTATAGCAATCCAAGTATCTCTTTCTATTTATCCGCTAGAGAAATCCAAGCGGATCTTTTCGTCCTGCGCCAAAGAAATCCAAGCGCCTCTATCCCCTCGCCCGCTAGAGCAATCCAAGCTGAACCTTTCGCCCTGACCTAGAGAAATCCAAGTGCCTCTCTCTATATCCCAGCTAGAGAAATCCAAGCGGAACCTTTCGACCTGCGTTGGAGCAATCCGAGCGCCTGTTTCACTATCCCAGCTAGAGAAATCCAAGCGGAACCTTTCGTCCTGCGCTAGAGCAATCCGAGCGCCTCTTCGTCTTTCCCTTTTATAGCAATCCAAGTATCTCTTTCTATTTATCCGCTAGAGAAATCCAAGCGGATCTTTTCGTCCTGCGCCAAAGAAATCCAAGCGCCTCTATCCCCTCGCCCGCTAGAGCAATCCAAGCTGAACCTTTCGCCCTGACCTAGAGAAATCCAAGTGCCTCTCTCTATATCCCCGCTAGAAAAAATCCAAGCGGAACCTTTCGACCTGCGCTGGAGCAAACCGAGCGCCTGTTTCACTATCCCAGCTAGAGAAATCCAAGCGGGAACTTTCGCGCTGCGCTAGAGCAATCCAAGTGCCTCTCTCTCTATTTCTCCGCTAGAGAAATCCAAGCTCCTCTATCCCCACGCCCGCTAGAGCAATACAAGCGGAACATGTCACCTTGCGCTAGAGCAATACGAGCACCTCTTCTCTGTCCCCGCTAGAGACAACCAAGCGGAACCTTTCGTCCTGCGCTAGAGAAATCCAAGCTCCTCTATCCCCACGCCCGCTAGAGCAATACAAGCGGAACATGTCACCTTGCGCTAGAGCAATACGAGCACCTCTTCTCTGTCCCAGCTAGAGAAATCCAAGCGGAACCTTTCGTCCTGCGTTAGAGAAATCCGAGCTCCTCTATCCTCTCGCCCGCTAGACAAATCCAAGCGCATCTTTCTCTTTCCCTGCTAGAGCAACCAAGCGGAACCTTTCACCCTGCGCTAGAGAAATCCGAGCGCTTCTTCGTCTTTCCTCGCTAGAGTAATCCAAGCGGATCCTTTCATCCTGCAATAGAGAAATCCGAGCGCCTCTTCGTCTTTCTCCGCTACAGCAACCCAAGCGGAACCATTCGTCCTGCGCTAGCGAAATCCGAGCGCCTCTATACTCTCGCCCGCTAGAGCAATCCAAGCGGGAACTTTCGCGCTGCGCTAGAGCAATCCAAGTGCCTCTCTCTCTCTATTTCTCCGCTAGAGAAATCCAAGTGGAACCTTTCAACCTACGCTGGAGCAATCTGAGCGCCTCTTTCTCTATCCCCACTAGAGAAATCCAAGCGGAACCTTTCGCCCTGCGCTAGCGAAATCCGAGTGCCTCTATCCTCTAGACCGCTAGAGCAATCCAAGCGGAACCTTTCGCTCTGCGCTAGAGCAATCCGAGCGCCTCTTCCACTGTCCCCGCTAGAGAAATCCAAGCGGAACCTTTCGTCCTGCGCTAGAGAAATCCGAGCGCCTCTTCGTTGTTCCCTGCTAGAGCAATCCATGCGGAACCTTTCGTCCTGCGCTAGAGAAATCCGAGCGCCTCTATCCCCTCACCCGCTAGAGCAATCCAAGCGCAACTTTTCACCCTGAGCTAGAGAAATCCATGCACCTATTTCTAATTCCCTGCAAGAGAAATCCAAGCGGAACCTTTCGTCCTGCGCTAGAGAAATCCTAGCGCCTCTATCCCCTCGCCCGCTATAGTAGTCCAATCGGAACCTTTCGCACTGAGCTAGAGAAATCCAAGTGCCTGTCTCTATTTCCCCGCTAGAGAAATCCAAGCGGAACCTTCCGTCCTGCGCTAGAGAAATCCGAGCGCCCGGGGCTTTCTTGTATCCCACAACTTTCATACATGCCTATTTTAATTCTTCATCAGTCACGGGTGGTATAAGTTACCCCTCGGCCTGCTCGATCAGATGCTCACGTTGGGTCTGCTGCGGGAGCAGCACTGAGTCAATGCTTTTCAGCAGTTTCATGCTAGTGAGTGGGAGCGTCAGCTGGTTCTTCAGCCGCAAATACTAGACTTGCAATATCCTTTGTTAATGATATTAGATATTATCATAATGAAGTAAACTTAACAAATAATGGCCAGACGATTTAGAAAATATAAATCTAAAAATGTACTCTACTATACTGAATGTAATGTTTTCTAAACTAGTTAACAGTTCGTCATATAAATGACATAAATGATCACCATTCTCAGTCAGTGAATCTCTTTTTGTCTTTGTAAAACACGTAAGAAATACAAAGAAACATTATCTATCGTCTTCTTTGATTGTGTACCTACTTATTTGAACAAACCAGTTTTATCAGCAAATTTTAATAAAAGATAAAAAGTGTTCTGTTTTAGTGTAAAATTTCAGAATTATACATGGAAGGAGTATGCCATACCACGAGTCACTCAAAAGGTTTCCCTGAGAGTCCATGCAAAACTTCAGGTCTATATCTTGTTTCATTCTCGAGTTGTCCTGTGGACAGATAACAACACAGACATTCCTACAGGAAATAGATTTTATATCCTCCCCATCAGACAAAAGTGAAATTGTTTAAGCTCACTTAGTTACAGGCTTCAATAACGTTCAGCCACATTTCACAGTTGGACACACATAATAATTTAAGGGGGCTTACGGGCTCAAACCCCCCTAAATATAATTGTTACTATCTTCATTTTTTAAATGTGACAATTCTAATTAAAGTAAATGAATAAAAATTGTTCTGTGTATTTGTATACATACACCAGTCACACCAACAAGCTGCTGCTTTCGAGCAGGCAAATTATTGAAGATAAATTAACGTTGTTCAATCTTCTTTGGGTTGGGATTAAAAAATGTTTGGTCACATTCTTTCAAAATACCTGAGGATAGAAAAAGATAGTTTTTGTTTGTTACTTCACGAGGAATTATAGACATGTGAAGTAGTCTTTTTGTGCTATTTTAAGTTCAAGCCCAAATTAAAAACTAATGAAGATAAAGATGTACAATATTTACAGTGTGTGAAATATGACCAGAGATGTTGGCTTGTTTTTTTAGTTGGAAAAAAATACTTATTTAAGAAATATTCTCTTACAAAATTATAAGAAAATAATGTATTGTTTAAGACTTTAGAAAACACATTTAAGTAGCAAAACATTTTAAAACTATAAGGCTAAAAATGTATTTACCCAATTCATATTTACCATACAACATTGACAATATTTAAGGAATGAATAAAATGGATAATTTTCATTTATTAGCAGTTGAAAACAATACAGATAAAGTATGTGCTACAATAAAATTAATTATGAATTTTTCATTTTTACAAATTAAATTATGAAGAAGTTTGAGCTTTACAGCTATGATTTTACATACTGTAGGTACTCATTTGAAGTGTTTAAACACACTGTATGCCCATTGATTTTCTATTCCCACCAAAATGTGCTAGAAGCGTCATAATCATATTTACATATATACAGTATGATAAGAAACATTGGTATTTAATAAAAAGTGTTTAACAAACATTCTGCATGTTACATAATAATTAAAAATATGTGGTGAACCCTCTTCCCCATGAAACATGAGTGAATTGATTCAGTCTCCCTTTACCTCACCCCACTCAAGTCCTAAACATTTGTTCTCTATATCTTACTTGAATTTGGTGGAGTGCAATCTAGGAGTTTCGTTGTCAGTTCAGGAGTGCCTTTAATGCTCTCTGGTCCGTCTGGTTATCTGAAGATATGTAATTTCTTCTCTGTTACAATATCCCGTTTTACTATGTCTCAGCCAATCATGGGGTGAAAAAGCATTTAGTTTTGTAACAAGACATTGATTATTACTATAGGATAGGCTGAAATGAACAGTCTTCCCCATGCCTCAGTAAAAATAATATAAGATTAAATAATAATTTATTTTTATGGAACTGAAGGTGTTATGACCAAGAGAATGTATTTTATGCAGGTTCATGGTGTTTTATTCAGTGAATAAGTAAGGAAGAATGAAAGACATAAAACGCCCCCCTAGAAAAAAATGTATAACAGCAATCCAACTTGTAAAAAATACAGCAGTTAAATTATTTATTTCAAGTTAAGTTTATCTCATTTATTCCATATCCTCCTCCCTGTGTGGTGTGCTATTCAATCAGAGCTATCCCCCTAAAGGTAAGTCCGCTACAGGTTACAGTATATAAAACTCGAATCTGAAAATGTATGCAAAAAGATATGTCTTGTTATGTGCATTGCCTTAATGTGTAACAGTAAATATTTCATCAGATTGATTATCTACACAGACATTTTGTTCGAATCCACCTTGAGAATGAGGGCTTCATCTGAAGTAATTGTCGAGATCTCATACACTTATGCTCTCCTGTTTATGATTTCAAGCAAAATTATACTCTTGTCAGAGGATATGTTTTGTTAAGTGCATCACCTGTGAATGTGTAACAGAAAATCTTTTGTTCGGTTTAATACACAGATACATTGTGTCTGAGTCTGCCTTGAGAATGAAATGACATCGTTATCTTGTTTAATTCAACTGGGATCTCACACAATTACAATCTATTGTTTACAATCTATGATTTCAGTCAAAAAAGATAACTGCTCTTGTCAGAGCATTTTTTATTCTTCCCAGGTGGATCAAGAGGGGCGCCACGGCCCCTAAACTCTCCTTAATTCGCCGCTGTCTGCACATTTGATTTCCTGTTGGTTATTGATCTACATGCAGACCTACCTCAAAATGTAAAACTTTAATGGTAAGGAAAATGGTCACCCAATCTTCGCTATTCGCAAATTATTCAAAGTGCTTGTGTCTTGACACATAGAAAAATTCTTAATCTTATATTTAAATTTACTGGTCTTGGTTTTTACATATTTTAAATGATCACATATTGTTACAGTTTTTAAAATACTTAGCTCAAGGCTATAAGTATGTCTATTAAATTAAATCAATTTCTATGCAAAAAGCTTAATTATGTATTATTGTAACATAGTAACTATAATGTAGGGCATAATCAAATACATTTAAGTTGTAATAGTTAAGTATGGCTAATTGTGAAGCTATTTTACAATATTCAGGACATATGAAACGTTTAATAGCACTTCGCATTTTAAGAGACTTTAAACAGTAATTTTGTTACGTTTCAGTTTTTAAGTTTTAATTTGGCTATAATATAAAAACTGTAACAACAACTATGTTATTGGTAAATTTGTAAAGGATCTTATGAAATCTAAAGAGAATTTGACGCCTTCATTACTTAAGTGGCAATAAACTTCACAGCCTTGTTGCCACATTGCAGACTCCTAAGGTAAGGCGTTACAAAAGTTGTGCTTGTAGAATATTAATCATTTTAATTTATCGATACCGGTATTTGTATTTTTTAAGAAACAAGAATATGTTAGTTATATCTGTTTTCAAGCTACAGATACTCTAGGTTAGGCGTTATTAAATATAGTGGAGAACTAACCAACATTGTTATTTTATTAATAACTCCATATTATCTTAACATTAGTTTATTTAATTCATCCCTTCAAGAGAAAATGTACAATAATTGCCAAAACAAATTATTATTTGAGTGCCTATTGTTATTTTAAAATTGCTGTTAAAAAACTGTAGTTTTGATCATTTTTGTGTATGTAAGTGAAAATTGCATTTAGTGCAACTTTCTATCTAGAAACCTTCAGAAAATATATTCATAGTTTTATTTTAAATAAACTATTTATGTATCTTTCGACAATAATGACGAGTTATATACTCCTACAGTAACGGACATGTTTTTGGAGTGACAGTATTTAAAACATCTTTATTCATTGGCGAACTTATTCTGTCATTGATTAACGCTAAGTAACATGTTTACTGACAGTTTCTATACTCAAACTCTTCTTATTTTTTAATAAAATAAAAAATCTAAAAAAATGTTGAAATCATAATTTGATTTTTTATGTTCAAGTTGCCATTCAAAGAAGTACTGAAAGAATTCCACACACAATGAATTCAAGCCACACTATTTAACACTTTATTTTGAACGTATCACACCAATTTTTATCAAATTATCGTTTGTCAAAAATTTATATAATTGACATCTTTTCAATTGACACTATGCTATCCTGATTATTAGTTGTCACTGCTACGATTGATAGGCTGATTTGATGCAGTTATAAATAAAAAAAACACTTTTATTTTTAATGTCAATTGATATACGTATATTGTTTTGAAGCGTCGGGTAGTGATAAACCGGACTTTGTTATTTTATGTAGGTTCAATGTCCGGTTATAATGACATTGGAATTTTATGCATATTCTTAAAACTTCCGTTTAAGATATTATAATACACCTATTATAAAATTATTTGTTTAAAATATTAATAAAAATCAAAATTAAGATTCGTAAAAATGTGTAATGACAATTTGCTATACCGTATGTAATGATTTTAAATAGCCTAAGATGAGTGAGATATGTATTTACACAGAGCAATTTCACCCATCTTTATTTTATGAGCACCACTTTGTAAATAATAAAGATAAACTCTTTTTGAATGCAAAAGTAAAGAAATTCTATTGGGAAAAGTAGATCTCAAAGATGTTTACACAACGTTGTGGAATATACATCAATATTTTGAACGAAAAAATATTTTTAGGCATAAAAATCCAAACAATACAATTAAATCGAAAGAAGAAAACATCAGAAATGCGAGAGATTTATACCATTAATGTAATGCACAACTAAATTCACTACTTCTTGTATTATGATTGTGCGCATAATCTAATTAGTTTTGAATCAAAATCTTCAACAACGCCTTGACGAATCATACATTTTACAAGTAATTAATGAGCGCACTCTCAGCACAGTTAGAACATGCGGTGGCGCCGACATTTTATTGTGAAATTAGTGAGGCAAAAGCGATAGATAAGCCCGTGCTATTTTACTCTGCTGCAAGTTCTGCTCTCCTGATACTCAACACGTTTGTTTGTATTAAATCTCTTGACATTTGAATGAAATTTAATAATCGAGCACTCTGGTCGTGCTCCAAAAGATTAAAATTTATTTTTAATACAATAGTACTACTTTTACATACTGGAAATTTCTGCATACAGTTTTCTTTGCGTAATTTAAGGGTTTAAAATTGATAAAATTATAAAATGGACGTAAAGAACTTTATTGATGCAATCAATTATATTAGCCTTGTTGAAACAATCAAGACATTCAGTTTTGGTTGTTACGGTACTGTATTCATATTGTAAAATACTGTTAATCGTCCACTTGAACAAATGTAATTAAATACAAGTACGATTTTAGTATAGTGTTGAGTTATGTTGGAATGTCTCTGTACAGAACTGCGTAGTTAGAATATTCGTTAGTAATTCTAAACACAACAGTGTTATGAACTGGGAAGGTTGGCAGGGGGGGGAGTGAGACAGAGACAGACGGCTGGAATAGAACGAGGCCATGAGGGTTTCCGCCGCTGGCATGGACGAGTCTACCTGCTCATAGGAAAGGGGAGGGATCTTGACCGCCGCGCCGCGCTGTCCCGTCTCTCGAGTTGTTGAGCCTTGGAGACATTTTGAAGCGAACTCCTTTTGCTTGGTTGGAATACTGAATACTGGTCTGTTAGGAAGCAAGCTTGTTTCATCTATGAAATGTAATGTATAAATGCACTTTTCTTAGCTACTCGAACTGGTGACAATTGTTGTTACCTTTATATTTATAAAAGTTATTTGAACAAAATTAAATATAATTTTATGTGTTAAAATATCTTTAGTGGTCACTGTGAAAATTCATGGATCTGAATATATGGTGAAAAATAAACTAAAAATTTTTATTAAAAAAAAAAGAAATTACGTTTGCCATTTCAGTTTGTAACATTACGAAAATGGGTGGGTTTAAATAGCATACATTGTAAAATAATCTGACCTATTACTATTCTTTGCTTGAAGGTTATTTTTGACGATGGAAGGATTGTGAAGGAAACAGGATTTTCCGGACATTTGCCATCGTTCAGTGAAACAATAAATCAGTAACTATTACTATTCCATTACTATTACCGTATGTAGTAGGACTTATAGACATTTGAAAAACTATGTGTTATTATGACATAGGCCTACATAAACAGAAAAACCTACATTTTGTACTATTGTTGAACTCTACTTTTACCCTATTTATTACACAAATTCTACAATATTTACTTCCATCATACATCTAACTACATTTAGCTATCTGTTATTATATTGCCTAATTTCTAGAAGATTAAGCTATTGATGACGAGCTTTAGGTACTAGATCTTTATTTCCATGATAAATAATTAAAACAATTTTAGTTTATATATTGACAGTAGAGCAGTATATTGGGTGTATACCACAGTTTCATAGTGCAACGGGGTCTCAAAAAACATATTGCAGTGGAAATAGTCCGGTCGCTTCGCCCTTTCCGTATGCGCCTAATCACAGCTGAAGAATGTCCAGAGATGTTAACTGACCGGGTATGGATGGAACAAAGTTATTTCGATATTCCTTGTCTCTATCGAAGTTTTCATTTGAGGAACTTTTGGTATGGTATAGTATCATGAACACCTAATCGAGTCACTTCGTATTGGTCTAGTCATTTCGAGGTTGGATTAAAAGAACAAAGTTAGTATGTATGATAAAAGGATAGTTTGTATGTATGAATTTTTGTTTCCTGAGTTACTTAACATCCACACTGACCCCTTCGATAACGTGATAACTTGTAAAGATGTCTCGGTACGATCGCACTTGGGTTAAAGTGGAACTGGAAGCTGAATTTCAACAGCCTCGGAAAGGAAGCTCTTGCTAAACGTAAAATATTTCGAATCCATTGGCCACCGAGTTGTTAATTTAAGGTATAGTTTCAAAATATTCATTTTCAATTCCTTCACGGACTCTGTCGAAATAAGGAAGGCGATTGGAGAATTAGATCACCAGAAGGGACGCTTCGAACTGCTTAGTCTTCAAGCGTATTCTCTGTACAAGGAGGCGAGACTGTAACGTTGTTTGTCAGGATGTTAAAATGCTCATGACCACTCCAAACAGGAGAGGACTGGTTCTATTCTGCGCCTAGTATTTGTTATGTGTCAATAGTGAGTACCGCACGACTCATAAACTACTCCCATTAGGGTTTTGGGATACGATCATTTCTTGTCAAACGCTTCAGCAAGTCAGAGGTTCCTTCTTCGAACTTCCATAAAGATTGGTCTTCATTTTTCTGGACTCAGTGCCTACACAAACTTAGTATACAGCTCATATAAAGATTCCCAGAATGACGAAGTAAACAGTTCTGTTGTTCCTTAGCTACAATAATTGGCCCCACATTTTACTCTTGCTCATCGCACAAAATACATTGAAGTTTAGTCATTACAGATATATTCTAAGGATCTAAACCCCGACAGAAATGAAAAGTTGACTCACCACCGACGATTACGATTCCGATGAAAGCTTCGTCTTCATCCAGTGTATGTAACTTGCGTACAACTCCATCAATGTCCGTACATTCTTAAATGTGTTTAATACTTACATATTGATATAAAAACACAAAAAATGTGACGTATTTGCGCTTGGACTAACATAATAATATTGATTGCAGCCATATGGTAGGCCTTTTAGAAGTCTCCCATTCATGCTCAATAATGTTTTAGGTAATTCTAGTGAAAAGTAGAAACAAATTTAGACTGTGAAGGTACAATGGTATCCAGTTGACAAGCTGAGTCCAGCGCCAGCCTTACTTGCAGACACTAGCGCTATCTTCGCTAATGAACATGAACTCTCTCTCGACTATAACAAAAAAGTTAGTCATATTCCATCCTGTAGTATCGTATACTTTCTATACTAAAGTATAATTCAATGCCTATACGTGATCCTTGAAAATATGTACTTATTATATGGAAAGCATATATTTCAAGAGATGGTTTGACCTATGTTTTGCCTTCAACTTCCAACGGAGTGGGGATCACCTTGTTGATCCAAGATAGCGCTAGCGTCAGTAACCCTTTCTCGATACCTCAAGAAATTTGTAATAAATCTGTTCAAGCCTGATAGTTTTGAATATTCTCTCACTATATACATGCCACAAACATACAACGATCACACACAAATAACGTCACTGCGTTATTTTCTCTAGTTCAACCATCACAATACCTGTTAGTAGTAAAATTATGATTTGACACAATTCAATTCTCGAATCTAATACATAGCCTACCATTGATTTACTTCCCCATAAAATAACGCTGAGCAGCAAAACGAATCAAACTCTGGAATTTCCCTAAAACAATTTATGTTAATTCACACCATACATAACTCACACGAACTAGGCGAATCTTCATATAAACTAATGCATTCGTCATGTATATTGTATTTATTTAATCACTATTATAATAAATTCAACACTGTAGATCTAAAAAGATGTTTGGTTTTGTTATGTACAATGGTGAACTCTTGATACACATTGTTTATTTTTGATTATTTTATGTCCTATTATACTTGTACTACCTACTATATTTTCATCGAACTAATTCGTATTTTGGTGCTGAAAAAGTCAATATAAATAATAGCTTTAGCCTTTCAAACGAGCAATGATTGTTCGAACATGCAATGATGTAATGACTGATGCACAAATAGGTATTGAACTTGAACAAGGACAACGGACAGGTCCACGTTGCAGTAGAAGGGGAGTAAGCTTGTAAGCTACCGTCAGGGGCGCGGCGTTGCCAGCTGGTGCGGGGCGACCTTTGTTTTATCCTCCCCACACACCCAGACGTCGCAGTGTTGCCAGATATCGTGGCGCCTCGCTTCACGAAACGGCTCACTGCGACTGCAGCGGCCACATTGTCGTTCTCTTTGTGAGGGGTCTGGCTGGAGTACACTGAATCGACCTGGTAGCGCAGTGACGACGACCGCTGACTGGTCTTGACTTGTCTTCGACAAATTATTAATCCATGTCTGTACTTGGCGTAACGAACAACGGCATGTAACGTAAAATACAATTACACTATAAAATTTTATGTCAATGTTGTATTTAAATTCATTATTACATTGTATGTATCTCGTATCAAAGTAATTAAGAATTACGTTATTGTTGAGCATTTATACACTTATAGTGGATGTGTAGTCTACTTTATTTTATCCTAGACACTATAACATTTACATTGTCAGGAAAGCATTTTAAAATTATACAAAACATTTTCTTTTACATTTTTACTAAGGGAAAAAATAATTTTCATATGAACAAAAAACAAAACAAAAGTACAAAATAATACATTGTGTGTTGTTTTTGCTTTTTTTAAATACAAAATAATTTAAAAGCAATTATTTTGTGTCAGTTTGGCTTTCGAATTTCTACAGAAAAACTGTAGAGGTTTCAAACAAAGAGTTTATATGCCAGTCAAAATATTGTAACAAAATTTAACTTTATGCAATTGAAAATACTTTTCAACTCAAACTTAAACTATACACAGTTTTTTAAAATACATCAAAAGTTCTTTGTCACAGTATTTGCAAAGTTGGACAAAAGTATTGGTTTTCGACGAGTTTAAGATAAATATCTGGAATAAATGTAGGTAATATAAAAGAATAGGTATACAAATATAATTTCTAAATGATTCCAATAAAGCCAAGTTCAGAATTTAGAAACCACTTAATATTTAGAAGCCACTTAATGTTAATTAATAACTTCTTATTGGCCGTAAAATCTCATCTTTGAACAATATGTTACAAAGAAAGTCATAGAGTAATTATTTTTATCGAAATTAATACATGTATATTTAACCTGCCAACCAGTAAGTAAAGAGTTGTTATATCTTCAGTGTTGTATAAAATAACCTTCGGAATAAATAATGCTTCTTCTGTTTATTTTGAGATGACACATGAAATCTACTTTTCTTCCGACTATGCCGGAAAGTATATTTCAAAGTTGAATATGTATCGTAAGTTATTACTATATTTATTGAAGTAATAGATGGGAAATGCATAAAATAGAATGTTAAAGTAAATACAACTTATCAATCAGCATTCCGCCCATTCATCAAGGTAACCTGTTGTAGTTATTAGCACGGGCGCTTCCGCGTTGTGTGGGGAGGGGGACAAACAGGATCTGTCCCTCCCCAGGAGCATATTTTAAAATAATCGATCGCCAGACTATTTTCGACTAAAAGTAACATTTAGGTCGGAACTTTCATATCGATCAGCCATCTTTGAACGGCTGTCATTTTTGACTCGGTTATCCGTTTGAGGTCGGGTTTGCGGCTCTGTACTCTACTAATAAAGACCTTTTATTTGATATGCATATCGACCTATGCTTACATTTAAGATTTTCTTCTGACTCCATAACAAGTATATAAATTCAAACTCTATTAGTATGTTTTAATTTACGAAATACAAGGCACACATATAATAATTTTATTATTTTCAAATCCCCAAATATTTTAATTTCATTGCCACGCAGCAACTACGAAAGTTATATATTATAATAATAAACCTTTGAACACTTTTGATATTTTTTTTTATTTCGTACGATGTACATTTCAAATTCTGTGAATTCATCTTCAGGTACATGTTTATCGTACGAAATAATATATATATATATATATATATATATATATATATATATATATATATATATATAATTTCAATAAACATTGAATCACAAAAAGTACTTGCTCCGCCGGGAGTCGAACCCGGATCTCACACTTGCCGGGTGAATGTGCTACCATTACACCACAGAGCGCCCACTTTTTCCGATTCAATTATTTTGTATTTGACCGTATTTGTCACATATGCGTTTAAATAAGCAAACTAACATATGATCGGAAGACCAAATACCTGTCAAACGACTTTTATTTACATTAAACTGTATAAATGGCAATAGCCTTATTTAATTTCAATAAACATTTTAATATATATATATATATATATATATATATATATATATATATATATATATATATACATAGGCTATATATGATTTCGTGACAGATACGGCCAAGTACAAAATAATTGAATCGGAAAAAGTAAGAGCTCTGTGGTGTAATGGTAGCACATTCACCCGGCAAGTGAGAGTTCCGGGTTCGACTCCCGGCGGAGCAAGTACTTTTCATCATTCAATGTTTATTGATATATATATATATATATATATATATATATATATATATATATATATATATATATATATATATCTCAAAAGCGTTAAAGGTTTATTATTATATTAAATTTCATCAAACACTTTTTGAGGCTACATCTCTAATACGAAAGTTAGATTAGTTCTTATTATTTCTTGTGGCTCCTACCTGTACTAGGTACTTTCAGTAACCAAGTACAAAATGTATTCATACTGATTTAGAATCATACGTTACAGAGTACTACTAAAATGGCAATTCCATGTACCAGTCATAGTTATTGCTAAACCAGTCAGAGTACTTTGCACCAGGAACGGCGCTAAACGTGTAAAGTACCAAGTACCTGTATCGTAAACTTATCTGTAACAGTAACCTGTCCCGGGTGTAGCCTACTTTCGGTTTGCGTTAACTTACTTGTACTACTCTCGGCCGAACTCGGTACTGAATTGCCGAGCTCTGAGCAGTTCTGTATTGTGTTAGTTTTGTTGTCGCTACGACTCAACACCGCCCTGAACAGTCTGGCGATTTGCTCGTTATGCAAATTACCAAAACCTGTTCAATTAAATCTGTGTAAAAACGTTTTAAATCGTGGTTCAGAAATTACATGCACAAGTGATACCTAACATCTCCGAAACGTGATCAATGCCGAATTTTATAGACCATCCAGTCGACAATGAAAGTTGTTAGTTTAATAACAAATTTATTTTCATACTATTGTAAAATTGCATACTCAGTAAAGTACACTTTACTGTCTTTTACAAACATTTGGCCTTTAATCGGATCATAAGTTTCCGAGCAATGACTTTTCAATGTTGCAATCTGCTTGAAAAGCACCAAAACCAGTATTTTTCGTTATCATCTATATAAAAACCTGCAGTTATTGTTAGTAAACGAAAGCAGAATTAAACGAGCTAAATTTTAATATAACTCCCGTTATTGTAGCCCTATTAGTTGGTTTGTGGTCAAGTTTAAATCTGGAATATCGATACATTTTGATCCAAGAAGACATATAAATATTTAGGTTTGGTCTTTATTTGTACTTTAAACTTATCTATTTTGTTCAACATTATATTAATGTTATGGTTCATTTGTATTAGTTAAATAAACGCCATATAAACTGTATTTCTTTCCAGAAGATTATAATTTCTATATAAGCTTCATGGTAGTAGAGTGGTTTTACTGTACATTTTATACACTCTGACTTGATCTGGCACTGAATTGGCCTCCTTTTATTATTTCCGAAGTACTATAAAATAACGATGTTAGAATATAATATTTCAAAAATTCCCCCCTGCAGATTCACAGGGTTTTCCATACCCCCATCTCTCCGGTGTTCCAAGAAGATTTCTGCCTGCGCCCCTGGTTATTGGACTACTAAAAAAAGAATATTGACAGTAGGTTGTCCGTAGTGTTTAAATAGTAGTTCAAGCCCATAAATGGTATAAATTTGTCACTTGAAGCAACCTGTAGGAAAAAGTAGGATATTAATTTTGCTTTGGTATATGAATTATTCTACTGAGCACCGTGTATTCAATAATTTTTAAAATTTAAATTGAATCAATCTTTCAGCCTCTTTGGTGAACTTCAGCTGGAAGTGTCAACAACTGTTTAATGTCACAAATTTGGATTATGGATAATATTACTACAATACATTAAAAAAATATTTCCAAAATCTTTTCCACGTTTGTTATCTTTACGTAATACCTTATTTGGACTTACGCAAATAAATACTTTAAAAAACAATTAGCTGAACAGCAGTTCTCGAGATTAGAGCGTTATTAAGCCGTTTAGCGATTAATTTTTGTAATATGGAAGTTTAAAAATTACTTTCAAGTTTATACTATCTCACTAAATTTAATAAAAGCTACTGAATTAAATATTGTATAGGAGAAAAGATAGTAAGTAATTTATAACCACACACACGAGATCTACCACACGTATTTTTGTTTAAAAAATTTTTTTAATCAGAATCCTATGTACGCAAGTGTGCTTTTACAGTACTTACAGCATACATATAAATAATACAGTACGTGCAATGCGAGGCCAAATGTCATTAAAATCTCCCTGAGCCAGCATGAAAGTATAGCAGAAACTAGTATATTTGTGGACGATGAACTTCGCAAAAAGACTCCACTACATTTTTGGGGATGCACCTTGTTTGGTATCTTCCCTGGAATAACAATATTGACAAGATTTGTATAGAGGTAACATCAGGTATCCATGCACTATGGAATTTTTAAAACATATGCTATCTTGAAGTCTTAGGCCTGTTTTGCCTTTATTTGCCATATGGAATTCACCCCTGGGAAACTTGCTCCCAACAACAATATATTCAGAGCTTTTATATTAAAGAAAAAGGCACTATACGAGTAGTTATTTCAAAATTATATTTTAGAGAGTCGTGTAGAGATGCTTTTAGGGAGTTCGGGTTGCTGAATTTACCCAGCCTCTATATTCTCGAGGTGATTCTGTAGCATACTGCTTCGCAAAGTATTCTTTGTTGAGGGATATTGAGGTTTGCAATACGAGACAATAAGTAGGGGCCTGTTGTAAACATCGACTACAGCAGTACAGAACAACAGCTTTTCTCAGCTCCTACGCCAGGCTAATCAAAGAGCTTTCAGGAATGCTTAAATATATACAAAATTTCACTCAATTTAAAAATTGTTTTAAACGCCTTTTCGTGTTAGGTATATTTTATTCAGTTGATGAGTTCCTGACGCACCGATGCGGTGGGAAAATTAGAAGTCCACATAAACTGAATCCGATAATAGCGGAACGAGAAAGTGAATGGTCTTATCATATATGACTAAATGTAACATGACTTGTTTATTTTGATATAAAACATATTCTGACATCTATATTATAATGGCGTTTGCAGTGCAGTTTACATTGTCTTACTGCAATAAAAATTATTATTATTAAGAACAAACTTGAAGGTGCGAATAGTAAGCAAATATTGTTATGTATATGTATAAAAAGTGTAAAGGCTTCATGATACACATATCAAATAAACTAATAATACATATTTGTAATTGTATTGTACTGTGGGCAGATCAAGTAGGTTGAGAACCTCTAACAGCGAGTTCGTACAGCTCCCAAGGCTGCAAGTCTTGTGGCCACTGACCGCAAACTGGTCTTTGACCGTAGATTCTAAACTCATTGGTGTGGTTGGTTCATTGTATCGTAGTTTGTATTGTATATGCCAGGGTTGTTATTTACTTGAAGATATCAAGATGTAAATCTTTTAACGTAGTGTTGCTATTTTTGTTTAATGTAACAATCGTAAAAGTCCGATAATTTATGTTACCTTCTCATTACTTATAAAATAATACAAAAATCTGTAAAGTCAAACGTTTTATACTTAATACAAATATACAAAGTTGTATTAATATAAGTTATATTATGACTAAATGCAAAATAAATATAACAATTTGTTTAATGCAGCAAATAAAATTGTACTTTAAATTTAGAAATATGTTGGATACGTAGAAATTTGTTTAAAATGTACTTATTTTTTGTGGTCGTTTTTCTAGTGAGGTGTGGGTTCTCTCTTTAATGTTTTTAGTGTGCACAATAGATAAAAACACCCTTTCCAACATTATATAACCGAACATAATGACACCACAACAATATAAATTAATTAAAAACCCAAAATAATTTATTTCTCATAGACATTTGCATGTATCAAGAATAGTCAGCAACTATAAAGTAGCACAAAAAAAACACGTAACTATATAAAGTAACTAAATGCTAAACGTAATCTACAAATATGTTGATTTTATTAGTGTAGTATATTAAATTAGACCGACTAATTGGAAAGTAAATAACACATTACAATGTCAGTACTGTGGATACGTTTTATGGTATGGGTTTTTATTATAAAAACAACTTTGTTCTGTGTCTCTACAGGCAGAGGTAACTACCGTACTGGAAGACAAAGAACGGTGGTTTAGGAGCACTTGCCTTCGTTAGTAGTAGAATCCTGTCTGTGACCGTTGCACTTTTTATCAGTGCCATCGACCTTGTACTGTATCGACTCTCCCCCTTATTCTGTTTGATAAGATCCTCGCACAGGCCAGTGGCCCATGAGGACGGGCAGAATAAGGCAAAAGCGATTTACAGTAGGATTCGAACTCACGATCCTTGAAGTGAAGCGAGTAGAGCCAAGAACGTAGTCAGGAAACACATTTTTGAGAAAAGGTCAAGGCAACTTATATTAATTTTCCGTAGTGGACAGAGAGTAAGGCCCCATTTTGTTTCTTAAAAAGTTCTTGATCCGTTTCTTTGTTGAGAACGATCTTTCAACAGTGCATGTCGGTAATACTGAATTATTTAAATAAAAATAATTGTTTACTAAAGTGTAATTTAAAATTTTGGGGAAGGTCCGGACTCCTTGAACCTCCTCGCTGGCTACGTCCTTGAGCCAAGTGCAGGTATACTGACAATTGTTAGTGCCACATTGAAGTTAGCCGTGACGTTTTACCAAAACTTTCTAAACTGTTGAGGAAAAGGTTCAAACGTTACACAATAGAGCACATCAAGCAACAGCAGTCCACTACTGAAAGTAAACCCTTACGAACGGACAGTTATAAATAAGAGACCGATGTAACTCTAATAATGTGTCCTACAATGTCACAGTAACCTACCAATAGCACCAACTGAGGTCTACTTAAGAAAAAATATGGATAAATAAAAGACACGGTGGTCCACATCTGTGCTACAAATGCGTCCGAGTCGTCTAAAACCGCCGCGGCCGTATCGTATCGCCTGGCCAACGGAAGTGTCAGTGGGTTTCTTGTTGCAGCACGTGATGCCAAGGAGAAAATAGAAAAATCAATAAATATGAGTTTTAACATGAAAAATTGTATACATAGAGTAAAAAGAAGAATAATAAAATGAAAAGACAAAGTTACAAGTCAGTGACAGAATTTGATTTTCAGAGAACTTTTGCATTTTATTATCCTCCCTAGCTCATTGCAACTTTTGTTATTTCATCGCTACTACGAATCCTAATTAAACGAAGGAAATTGTGAATGTATCACGAGGAAAGATATCTTGAGAAATATTTCATGAGTCAATGAGTTGTATATTGGTACATTTTCAACCATGGAATTTGGCTGACTTCGTTGAAGCCTACCACTCTGTAGGCTGACATAATTTCTCTTTTGTCTGCCAGGGAATATAACCGTTTCTTTCCTGTATTATTTGTCTGTCTGCCTTTCTGTCCACAGGGTATCTCGAGAATGAAATGAGCCATTGATTCGAGATTGTGCACGCAACCTCGGTAAAGCCACGCAAGCTCTACCACACCATACACGACACGTATGGTGTGGTATACCCCTACCTTGTAATGTAATATGATTGAGCACTATGACGATTTTAAAATGGAAATAGGCATACGTCAAGTAGATATTATTCCTGTATTTATGGTTAAGAGTACCAATTTTCGGCTAAGCAAAATTGCGACTAGCTCTTATTCCAGGTTTTGGGTGTGTACGAGCACACTATATTTTGCATGAAACTTCATTTACACATATCTAGACGATAATGTGTTCTACGATGGTACTTGTCCAAACATGGAAATTAGGTGAGCTTCGTTAAAGCATATTACTCAGTAGGCTGACACAATTTATTTCTTGTTTGCTGGGGGCAAGTAAAAATTGCGTTTCTGTATGATTGTCTGTCGTTATAATCTAACGATAATGAAATGGACTAAACTTGAAATTTTGCTTAGAACCTCTGTAAAGCTTCTTGCACAACATGAGATGTGGCGTATTACTTCTTCCATACAATAGCAAATTTCACGGATGAACTACTTTATGTGAATGTCGGATAATAAACCAATACATAGGGTAAAACCAAATGCAGTTTATCAATGTGTCTGCACTCAAATAGGAATTATGAACAATTAAAAGCACATTATAAAGTCAGTTGTCTAACACATGACACCATTTTCATATTTATATGTTTTAACATGCTATGCAAGCTACCGCATTGCTTTAAAAAGAAAACAAATTTATTATTAAAGATATACAAGTTTTTCTTCCTACAAATATGATAGCCGTGATAATTGTAGACTATGCACAGCCAGCGGTAGACGGTGTGGGGTGACACCAAGCACACTATATAGCAACACCAGTCAATGACACGCGCTGAGTGTGGTGCGACCACATAAATTGTTCTGTGTACTGAACCACGACAATAAATTTATTTAGTTCTAGCAATGATACTAATAGACTCCGAATGGATACCTAATAATTTGTTGGTTCAAACAATTTCGTTGTAATACATTTCATTACATTGTTTTCCGTATCTAAATTCGTTAACCCATATACATTTCTAAATTTTCTCCTCCATAATTTGCATCCCAAAATCTGCCGACTGGGTTATAGCCTTTTCAGCCCATATGTTACTTAGTAAAAAAATTGAAGCAAACAATTGAACCAATGTTTACAACGAAAATAGACACTATTTAAAACAGATTAAACTACATTTGAAATCAAATAAACTATTACAAAATGATTAATGAACATAACCTCAATTAGCTATTCAAAAGAGTAATAATGTATCCGTTTCTGGCGCATTATCGCATTTTCTTATAATATTATGGTCATTTGAACATTACAACTGTTTAGTTGGTTTTTTAATTTTGTTACCTCTCTAGCAACATTTACATTTGATAGATTTACCTTGCAAAGTACTTCATTTTAAATATTCATAAATAAAATGTAAATATGATATACAATTCTATAACTTTGTAATAATAAATTCGAACAACTGGCATAAAAGGGGAAATCCATTTTAATGGTAATTTGAACAATATTAGCATTATTGCTATAAACCTACAAAATAGGGTTACCTGTATTTTAGTTTGATTTGCTACGTCTATTATTAATTTCTTTATTAGGTATATTTTTATTGCTGATCTATTCAGGTTTTGAGCTACAACTGAGAATATTTTAGGTTCAATACGTTATGTAGCCTTATAAATCTTGATTTTAGTTGCGCAACATTTATCCTTCTATGTGACCTATGTAAAACCTTAATACACTTTTAGTTTTAGACGTTTGGAGCCAGGTTCACACTACGAAAATTTTAATTCAAGAGCGTACTTTATTTCAGGCATATAAGGCACATAACTCGTTAGGAAATAATATTTAAATCGTGAAACTTGAATAATGTTCTTCCTGTTCAATGGATAACATAGACTGTTCAGTCTTCCAAGTCATTGTAGCATTCGAGTTTTATTTTATCCTTCTCAAGTGTATCCTCCTGCTTAATATAAAATATCCTAGACGGTTATTGCCAATAAAATTGTCATAGTTTCTTGTAAAGTTTCACATGATGGGAAATCTGCTAAATATTTCAACATATCTAAGTAGTATAGTTTTAAAGTGACCAAACACTGGTTTACCTAAAAAACAAAATGTAATGTTATGCTTAATGTAAAGTTATTGTCCTCGCCACGAAGCTTTGCAAAATAATAGAAACAAAATTCTGGATCTAACAACTCTTTAGATTTTCCGTCACAGGTTGAGATACAAGCCATTTATTTCGACATTACTATAGGTAAATGTTTAGTACATTTGACATCATGCGTTATTGAGAACATTAAACCCCCTAAATTCAATGTTTTCTAGTGACTACTGTGTAATTTATTCTCTGAATTTGATCTCTCCTACTTCATACAGTTTCAACTAATAGGCTTAACTATAATGCACATCAAAATGTTATCCTATATAAATACACAAATATCAAGGATTACAATAAAAACTTAATTTATTGGAGTCTCTGTTGCTAAGCAGGCGTTTTTCTATTAATTAACGCTTAGAGGCTACCTGCTGCCAAGAATTGAAGCACATTAAGAATTCTAAAGAATAAATACTAGAGGGGTCAAGAGAAATATAAATTTAAAATCTTTGCTATTTTACAAATTTTATTACTATAAAAGTAACAAAAAACGTCTTAAACTTAACATTGCAACCAAACACGAACTTAAAATAACTTTCTAGGCCTTGAATTTCCAAGAAAATGCGAATAACTTAAATCAGTACTTTAGGACGAACTAGTCCATTTTAGACAATCTAAATAGTATCACAGAAGTTTTGAGGTGCACCTCATGGGAACATTCTCAATAATTATTTACGACTTATACACCGGTAGCCTATAGTAAAATCACAGTCTTAATACAATATCCTTTCATCTCAAATTACGAGGCAACTTAAATGTAAAAGAGTGGATTCAACATCACAATTATATAATTTGTACAAAAGCAATATCTTGTTTCAGTCTAACGAAAGATGAAGATTTCACATCCATTACATCCGCAGGGTTCGTCCATTCTGCAACAGACAATAAAATTATGTTCAATAGAAGATTAGTGCTCAAAAATAATGACCAGCCTTTTCAAGAGCAGACATTAAAATTCACACTTAGTTAAATTTTATCTGATTTCTGTATCACATTAGCTCTTTATCAACTAAAACGTTACAGAGCAAATCCAAAATTGCTTGTCATCCAAAATATTTTAAACCTCTTTCACTTAAAACGTAAATATGTGTTCTTTAACAAATATCAGAATTATATTTTTCTGAAATTTGAGAAAAGGTACAAACTTGGAGGACGTTCCAACTTTGCTAAGTTAAGGTCTCGTCATAGGCATGTTCTCTGATGTGCTACAAGTTGTGATATGCACTCACAGTATTTCATAGCTACGGTATACAAAACATGAATAGTTAGCTATTTTGTACAATAGTTCAAATGTTCGACCCATCGTGAATACAACAACACTTTCTCTCAGACAATTCACGATGACTACCAACTTTGCTAAGTTAAGGTCTCGTCATAGGCATGTTCTCTGATGTGCTACAAGTTGTGATATGCACTCACAGTATTTCATAGCTACGGTATACAAAACATGAATAGTTAACTATTGTGTACAATAGTTCAAATGTTCGACACATCATGAGTACAACAACACTTTCTCTCAGACAATTCACGATGACTACAAATGTTAACACCGTCAGTATGGCTTTATACTGAATGATCTTGAATATTCTAAAGAACCGTACGTATTATGCCGTCTTGTAGATTAAAAATGAAAACGGTATAAAGCCATTGTTTGCACAAATATCTTTTCCAGTTGTGTTGTTAATACTGCGTATATCTCTTAAGATGATTGTAAGAGCTGAAAACAGACCCAGTAATTCAAGGTACGAGAGTATAGCGTACGGTATAAGAAGATGCATACCATTGACTCTTTGTCCTTCTATCGATATTTTGAAATTAATGATTACTAATTTTCACCAGCTAGAACAGATATATAATGCATTGTGCTACCTTTTAATTCTACTATAAAAGACCGCCATTGACTGACACAGAGCAATTGGTCTATAAAATTCCATTCTCAAACAACTGTACGCTAACTTAGAGGTGCAAACAATATAAAGTGTCTACAGGTATCGAATTCATCCGCCAAGCTGAAAAGGAATTTTATGTTTCTTATAGTTTAAATATGTACGTTTTGTAATGTAATTATTAATTTACAAAGCGTATTCATATATCAACAGTAATAATGTAGCTCATACAACAAATCCAAACAAAATCCACAATTTTTAATTTGTTCTTCTATTTAAAATATAACAATGATCGTAATGAACAATATAAAGCTCATTGATGATGGCAGTTTGAGAGGATGTCGGGAATTTGCAACTGTTAGGGGCTATGTTAACAAAGATTTAAATACTAAGTTAGCTATATATCTGTCCTCTTCTGGCGTAAAACCAGACATAAGGTTAAGCCATTCACATAAAAAAAAATTAAAAAATATGCAAATGAAGCAGGAGGAGCCGGCATATTTGACTGAAACACTTGTCTGCTGTGGTGAGGTCGCACCAAGATCGCCTTCCTCTTTACCAGGGTTTAGGTCTGCGAGGTTTCAACTACTTTGGCGCAAAGATATACAACAATCTTTTGTATAACATTAAACACATAAAGGTCTTACTTTTAATAGTCAAAGATTTTGTTGTTGGTGAGTTGAATGCTACTAGTTCTAAGTATAGAAGATCTATTTATTTCGATCTAAAATGTCTTAAACAACTGTAGAAACATTAAATTACTTACGATGAGTAACGTAAACTAAGAAATATGTAGAATACTCACTGATTAACTTTTACTATTTCCAAAGAACATCTTCATTTTCCCACTAATTGGCATTCTTTTAATGAATGGATGGCAATGTGAGGATGATGGAATCACACTCTGAAACATATTCCCAAAGATTAGATCAGCTAGTAAACATAATTATTTGCTTGTAATTAAGCGGAATCGTAATGAAAAATGACGATCAAAAGCCAATGTCAGTTTTCAATAATGCACCAGTTATAAATAATATTATTGTGGTTGTAAACTTAAACGCTATAGTATTAAAAATTATAGTAGTAAATTACTCTAATTTTAACAGTGTTCAAACGGGATAAATATGAAAAATCCTGGGCCATGTACGAGGTTAATTATAATGGCTCAACAAATTATTCAAATTTCACTGTTGAAATATTAAAAAAATATAAACATATATTGTAGAGAGCTAAGCCAAGACGCTGATCAATAACGTTCAGTGTAGCGGAATTCTTTGGACATTTAGGCCTCCTACAAATAAACTTTATTAGTAACACACGTTGACATAAGATATAATATTAACAAAACCAACTTGCACGATAGAACTGCTATAAATAATGTCCTGAGGATATTCAGTGCCTTATGGCTCTTATTGCCATTGGTCGTATTAGACGTTTCACATTTCCTCCATTAGTATTTGCAAGGTCCTGCTAGAAGGCGAGTAAGTTGTTAATAAAGGAAATGTAAGGCTTGATTCAAATATCGGGTTTATATGATACAATGAAAATATCAAAAAGTCGATTCGCTCAGAAACTAGTTCCACCTAACAGTTGGTTGGCATGCATATAGCCGGTTCTATTACAGAAATAAACTTACAAATTGTGGTTACAACTAAAAAAAAGTATTATTGCATTTCCATTCTCCTGGTACAACTAGACCTAGGCTATAATAAAAATAAAATCATTCGCATGTAAAACTTTAAAAAATGTATTGAAAAGTTCATTAAATCATCTGATGTGAGTATTTAGGAAGTACTATAATGTCAGATACGTGTAACCTTTGGGCCAATTTCACTCAAATTTTGATATAACAAAGAAGCAAACTAATTAATTTATATATTAATATCCTCATATTTGTATAAACTAGATTATAAGTTTATTTTGACTAAGTTTTACTACAGTTTTGGATAAAGAAGAATTCTTCACCTTTTTTCAGAACAGGCCAGTTAGTATTAAAAAGGGTTTTCGTTTAATCTTATAATTACAGATACATATACCAATTTAGCTTACCTGTTCTGAAGCTTTCAATATATTTGATAAAGTCAAATTCTCTGGGTTTGGTGGAGACATGGACTCGGCCAAAGCTGTTGTGGGTTGGCTTATTCTTTCCGATGTAGTCGTCGTTCCTGAAGTCTTTGCAGAATAGCAGCTAGTAACTGATTGAGCAGTGTTTACAACAGGACGTATTTCCCGAATTATCCTAGGGCGGGTTTTCTGTGTTGCTACGGACCCCAAATTGTTTAAGATTAGACGTGAAGCCCCTTCGGAGACTACCGGTCTAACAGGTGCTGTCTGAAGTCTATATGGATAATTGATATTTGAAGAATGTGATTGAGTGGGAGTTGTCGATATGAATATGGGTTTATTACATGCCGAGTTGACAGAGGAAATTGGGATAAAACTGAAATTACCAACAGGAATGGTAACGGTACTTGCACCAGCTGTTGTTGTAGGTACCATGGCAGCTATATTTTTTGGGATTAGTTTTGGTATCTGTGCTGGTCGAGAGTATCCAACTCGATTTAAGCTTTTTGCAGGCACCGTTCCATTTGTTGTCGGAAGTGACGAACTTGAGGTCTGTAGCATATTAAGCAATAATTTAGTACCAGGTATTGGCAAGGAACTCGTATTTGATGGATCATTTGGTCGACTGGTTGGAGAGTTAGTAACAACTGTTGGAGAAACGATGTTCCCTGTTGAAATTACGTTGCCTCTTTGAAGAAGTGAATCATGCGGTTGAGATATTGATATATTGTTTCTAGGTTTTGGAGTTATCCGAATAAATTTCCGATTATTGGTTTTAATTGAGCTGTTAGAAACATTTTTACCTTGTGTTATATTTATGTGATTCTGAGGTACAGCAACACTTGAAATAACAACATTATTTTGAGAAACTGTGTCATTTCGCTCAATCGAATGGATTTCTACATAAATGTTCCCTGCTTGATTAAATTTTTCAATCAGAGTATTCACTTGTTTCATTAGATCATGAAAGTGTAAATCTGTTTGCAAAAAGTCGACAACTTCTTTGTCCTTGAACTGATGCTTGGATAACATTGTTTGAATTACATTTCTTGCCTCGATAATGTAATTTTTATTCGCCGGATCAATTTGTTCTGCATGTTTCATAATTCTGCAAAATAACGCACTAAACAACGTGATTTTTGAGGACTGGTCAAAGGTACGTAATATAAGTTCACAAAGTGGTGAAAACTCATTACCTCTAACTCTCATCATATCATTAAAATCCTTTTCGGCTCTTTGCTTCTCTTCTTTAATCAGATCGTCAGATGAAAGCTGTTCAGCTCTTTTAATCCTATCAATCCGTCTCAGTCCATCAGCCACAGCAAGATGAAGTAATTCTCCCAGTTTTGGTATTTTTGACTCGACTAATTCATCAAAATAATGTTTGTATATATTAAAGAAGCCTTGCTCAAAACTCTGTGGCTTTGTTCTATTAGTAGTGTCTTTTTCTTGGATGTTTAGTTTTGATTGATTTATTTCAGGTGAATTTGGTTCTAACAAAGTATTTGTGTTATAAACACCAGTATTTGCGTCACGCATCAGTAAACCCATATTTTTAACTCTTATTGTGCCTACCTTGCTACGTTCTTCTATATTTGTAACTTCTTCATTGCTATTATTAGAGTTTATCCTGGAAGTGTCATGGTCATTTGAATCATTTTCCTCATCTTCGGATATTAATATTGTGTCTGTCTCTTCAATATTTACTATTTCTGGCAAGCGGTCGACTGTTTCTTCATTGGAGTTTAGTTTCATTTTCATGACTTCTATGTTCGTCTTTACCGGGTTTTCATCTACAATTTTATCAAGCGATTCAGGAACTTTAGAACCGGTAGCAAGACTGAATGTATTTGCAATTTTACAAACGACTTCAGTTTCTTGTGGACTCGTGTTTTCATTCATGGCTGATTCTTCCACTCCATTCACATTCTCTGTTGAATTTGTATTTCCTGACATATGTATTTTAGGCGTGAGTGGGGATTGAACTAAGCACTCATTTGCAGTCTGTAATGATAAATTTGGTTGACACTCAGTATGAGTAATACACTGGGGGTTTGTTGGGTCAGAAATTTCTTTTAAACTAATATTTTGTTGGTCTAACGGATGAGATTTAATGGTTGCGGACCGGTCTTTTGGAGATTCCATTCCAAATATGGACCACAACTCTTTTATAGATGGATCATCTTCAGTGTTATCATTACAATTTACTGAAGAAAGTACTGTTTTATTAGTTTTAGTCATAGTTTGTTTGCTTTTGATTTTTACTTTTGAGCTGCTGTGAGATTTCCTTCTTGCAGATTTAGGCGAGGTTTCAGTATTCGTGTCACTATTTATAGAATTGTTCTTTGACGAAATAGCGGTAGATTCTTTTGGACGGGTTTCTTCCCTAGAAACAGAAACGTCAATCCGTAATCTTTTGTTTGTTGACACATCACTGTTTAATACAGTACTGTCTGAATTAGCTTTCCTTTTAATTACAGTTGGATCATTATAAAACTTCAAATTCACCGTAGCAGATACGCAGTTGCTTTCACTTTCAATAGAATATACTTCTTTGCTTGATCTGTTTTTAAAGACAGACGAGTCATCATAATCCTCACCAAAAAGTTCAGAGAACTTGTTCCTGTACTTTTGACTAGTGATACTTGGAAGAGGATTGGTTTCATGATCTGAAGCGATTAGTTCTTTTTTGTTATTTTGTAGCTGCTTAAACTTTTTTGTTTTAACTGCAGAATCTCCGGGATATTTTGAAAGTAACTTGATTTTGCTGTCTTCAGTTCTTGTACTTTTACCAACAATATGCTTTGAATTTGTAGGTAACTTGTGTTGGTTTTTTAAACTGTCTTCAAATTGAGTTTTAGAACTGGCAAGAGGCTTAACACTCTTTATAGATTTCCTCCTGAAAAAAGTAAGTAAAAAGATATTAAACATATCATAATGTGATAGGTACAGGAAAGTTTACGAAACATTTTCACAACACAATCTTAAGAAACTATTAACCCCATATATTAATCTAGATAAAAAATCTCAGCAATGAATATAAAAGTATTTTACTAAAATTAAGTTACATTTATTTTTAGTTATAAATACTTCTAAATAATTCAAAGGTGTCAAATATACATAATTTAACGTAATAAAATGTATTTCCAGTAATAATAAATTCATTTTTTTTTACAAAACACCAATTTTTTAATACTAAATATAGAACCCTTACGTTCATAAACTGAATACCTACGAAATTTATCACACATCAAGAAATGTGATCAACCTCACTTCAAAAATCTTCATGCATAGAAGCTAAACTAGTCAGCAAAATTCCTCCAACAAAGTTCAATTTGACAAAAGAGGAAGAAATGCTGTGTCAATTCTTGGAAAATCGAAACGTTAAAAATCTTACCAGCTGATAAAGGGAATGCTACTGATGTGCTAGTTTCATTAGTATTTACAGATGAGCAACTGTAAATGCTAACAAATATGCAATTGATATAAAGACCCAACTGATGCATTTGAAAATACAGTACCTAAAACTTTAACGAAAATACAAACAACATTTTAAAAATAAATGTAAATTAAAAGTAACTCTTCAACATAAAAAATGTCCCATATAGACGGCCTTTTTAAAATTCAATAACCCAAAGAAAATAGAAGATTTGTCCAAGTTATTACTTCCTCTACGGCTAATAATTAGTTTCACTATTCATATTTGAGGAAACAGCCTAAATTCTCTACGAACATTTTAATGGTAGGAGAATATGAACCTCAATAACATTTCTAAGAACTTAGTAGAAAATTTAAAATCACTGAAGTTGAATGAAACCGATAGACTACGTTGAGAATCAATTCACAAATATTTAAATTTCAGAAACACGAATATACACCAATCATTAAATGAACGGACAATACCAGTAATTAATAGAACTATATAAATACCCATAAAATGTAATTACTTTGAGTTATAGCGCAAAATCGACCGTCTAGATGATGGAATGGCAATGGGATCGGCACATTTGCTTATTTTTGTTGATATATTTAAGGAGAAAATTAAAGAAAAGGCTTTAGCTTAAACTAACCGAAGAACGAAAAGAAGATTTGGTGGAGATACTTGGATGTTACCTTTGTTGCTATTTTAGAACATTAGTACACAATAGTATTTTATAGTATCACATTAATAGTATTTTTCAAATATATATATATATATATATATATTTTTTTTTATATATATGTTTTATATATAACTGCTAAGTCCAGTAGCATTATAAAATCAGTTTTAAGGAAGTCCAGTAGCATTTTCAGTTTCTGCCTGGAATTAACAAAGTTAAGACGTGTTTCTGTGATATATATACGAGGTCTGTCCAAAACGTATCCGACCGCCGACCAGTAGGCGGCCGCGGCGTAACCGACCAGCTCGAACCGGTCGGTTACGCATTGGAGGGGAGGGGCGAGCCTAATCCTTCCCATATTAGGCATTACAAGAACTTATTATGATCCTGATGATGCGAGGCTATGGATACCGGGTGAGATCTTATAATAAAGTAAGGAAAGTATTTAATGACACTAGTCCCAATCGAAACCCTTTATCTAAATCAGGAGGAGCTAAAAAACAATCCAACCTTTCCAGGAAACATGCAGCGTTAGAGACCGCCCCAAACCTGTACGACCAAAATGGGCTACAAACGAAGCTTTGTTACTTGTTTTACATTCTGTTGTAGATCATCATGCCGCAACAAGAAATGTTTCTCAAATACTTGGTAGATCTGATATAACAGATTGTAAAGTTTTACATGACAGTAGTTATAAAGCGTACAAAATTCGTTTAGTGAGCTAACTTGAATGGAAATTTGTGAAATAATGATTCGGAACATTGATGAAGCACCTTTCATGTTAAACGGTAACGTTAATAGATACAATGCTCGTTATTGGGCTGTTGTTAACCCTCATTGGATGAAAGAGCAACATACCCAGCACCGTGAAAATTTAAAAGTTTGGCTTTGCGTTGTGAGGGGTCAGTTTGTTGGGCCCTTTTGTATTGATGGAAACTTTAACGCCGAGGTATACCAGGAAATTTTACAAAATCAGGTTCATCCAGCTATCCAAGTAACAACCATCAACTTTAATGAAGTTTGGTTCCAGCAGTATGGAGCACTTCTACACTATGATCTGTATGTCCGCAATTATTTAAACAATATAATTTTTGAAAACCGCTTGATAGGCAGAAGAGGAAGTATCGAGTGGCCACCAAGATCGCCAGATTTATCTCCACTTGACTACTTTGTGTGGGGTTACATAAAAAACAACGTCTATAAAACAAAACCCCAGTGCATTAATGACCTTCAGGACAGAATAGCAGATATTCAAAAAATCCATGCAGCGTTCCGTTTCAAGTTTCTATAACAGGGTTGGACATTTTCAAACTGTTTGAACATCTGATATAAAAAACACAGATTAATAAGTTTTAGCCATGTTATGCTTAGCGCAATTGTATGATTAATTACTAGTGCTACTGTAACTTTACATTTAAAAATCTTAAACTGCTCCCCCCCAAGCCCATTTTGAGGAAATGGTTCGCTTTTTTTCCTGAGTTTCATTTTTCTATCTTTGTCCACTGAAGGTTGAGCAGGATCCATTCATGCTTTTAACTTAATTAATTTCAATGAGTTGCCACTTTGTACTGGGTTGAGATAGAAAGCTCTCACTTTATGGGTCTTTACATTTAAAAATTTTGACCCACCCCTCCCACCAAATCCCATTTTGGAGAAATGAGCAAAGTTGTAACAGTGACTATTTCTCACTCAATTTGTTCTCTTCTATTTCCTACAAAGTTGTCCCGAGTTCCATCCCTCCATCTTTATCCATCACAAACTAAACCGTGTGTATCCATACCTTTAACTCATACTGTATATAGATATAAGTACAAATATAAATGTAATAATTTATTAATCAATACATTTTAAGTAATTTATTATAAATTAAAATAATTAATACAATTAAATATAAATTTAGTTTTAATATCAGTATTTTAAACTAAATATTATGTAGTTCTAGTAACTATTAAGTAGTTATCAATGTATCAGGAAATATAATTACACAATAGTTACAGCTTACCTTGTTGCAAACTTGATTTCTCTGTCACTCAATTTAAGCAACCTCACTTCACACCTTTGTGACAGTTGTGCTAATGAAACTTTGATCAATGATCCCTTCAGGCCAGCAGAAGCTTGAGTTTTAGCGATCTGAAACAAGAGTTATATTTATCGTATTACAACTAATTTGCATGGGCAATCTCAATGTGTTATTGAAAAGTAATACTAATTTATGCATTATATACAGAAACTACCGTGCCAAAATCCATAACTAAACACAATAACAATAAACAATAAAGTAACATGAACAAATACTTTTTACTTGCAAAATAGCTATATATGTTTTTACACTTCATTAGAAAAAAACAAATATACTTATTTATGATGACAACATCGAATATTATACGTGGTAATACGAGATACTACATTTACTCAAATTACGGCAAGCATTTTCAGCACTCCTCCTCCTATAGTATGGCATTTTCTGTGACATCACAAAAACGGGCCTGGCAGTAAAAAAGTTAGACCAGTCTAGCATTCGTGTATGAGACCTTCTAGGAAGGGTCGCATACCTGCCACCGGAGAAGAGTCAGAAACAGAGTGACATACGCAAACATTTCAGGTACTCCAGAGGGAAATCCCCTCCATTATGGGGAATCCCATAACTGCATTTCAGGTACTACGGTAAGGGAAATCCCCTCACTGATGACAGTTAAGGTAATACCATTTTGTATAAATTATGTTTCATAAAGTTCAGGCTCTTTTCGGGAATATACAATCTCAAAATATATAGTTTTATTAGAAAAAAAATTGGTTCTAGACATTTATTTCAGAACTAAAACTTACCAATTTCAAACTCTAATATACTATTTAAAATCCGTTCATACTTACAAGCATCACACACACGCACACTAATTTAATTTGGTACATCAGATCCGAAATTTGTCTGATTTTAGCTCAATATCTTTCGTTCATGCAGGTGGATGTTTCGGCACTGTATGAAAGTATACTTGGTCCAGCAGACATAACCACCTCCAGCACATTGAGGAAGGGTAAAATAAGCAGTTTTAGTTTCCTGAACGAACCCCTAAACGACACTAAAATTTAGTTTCAGCATAATGCGAATTGCCTTTTTTGTAGTCTGAAAACCCTTTCCAGTCTGTATTTGGCACAACCTCCCCATAAACTCATACCATAGGGCAGGTGTGAGTAAACCAGACCATAATAGGCCATTTTTAAGATATCAAGGGAACAATACTTTCCACAAGCATAATAGCACAGACAGTATATATGTGATCTTTCCAGGTTAGCCCACGATCAATGTGTATTCCAAAAAACGTGATGGATTATGTTTCCTCTAAGAGTACATCATCCATAAACACAATTGGTCTCAATCTTGCTCATGTTGTCTAAAACTAAAATTAACGAAAGAGCACTCTGAATGATTTGAGTTTAAGTTATTTCAGAAAAGTGTTAGATGTACGAATTTAGTTCGATAAACGATTTTATTTCTAAATCTTGAATCGTTTTACCTGAGATACAGAGAGTCGTGTCGTCAACGTATTGAATCATCTCTCCATAATAGAGAACTTAGAACTGAAGAATAGAAACTAAGAATTGATCCCTGAAGGACTCAATAAGGCATTCTAATTATTTCTGACAGGGCGTTAACGACATGTACAGACTGATCTCTGTCGCTTACATATGACAAGAACCAATCGTGTGACAAACCACGAACCCTACAAGTCTCTAACTGGTGCAGCAATGTCTCGTGATGCACACAGTCAAACGTTTGTGAGAGATCAAGAAAAATGCTACGCAACCGTTCTCGCCTCTCCAGCACATCGACTACGACTTATATGAGGTTAGTTACGGCATCAATCGTTGACTTATCCAAAATTCTCGTTACTAAAGAACAGGAAGGATCGCAAATGGACGACAATTACTTGCTTTGCAAGGGTCGTCTTTCTTGAACACAGGGACAACTTTGACTATTTTCCGAATGGAAAAATCCTTTTTGAAAGGAATGGTTGTTAGTTTGTTGGGGGGGGGGGGTGTCACTATGTCCTTTGTTGGATACCATATGTCGAAGCTCAAGTCAATTGTTGTATGTATATAGGCCTAGTACCAAGTCGGTGGTGCCATATGTCGAGATTCAAGTTTAAAGTTGGATATACATACACAACACGTTGGGTACCATATGTCGTAAATAAAATATTTTGTTAAATGTATATATGGTAACCCAACCTGTTAGACACCAAGTGTCGAAGTTCAAATGGATTATTGTAGAAGGGGTGATCAAGTTAGTGATTAAACGTGTTAGGCACGACGTTGGTAGTCCCAATTGTTGAAAGTCCGGTTATTTACGTAATAGGCCACAGATTCGTAGTTCAAAATTTTAAATTTAAAAGTTTGTTTCCATTTATTAAATTTCATGTTTTTGTAGACATAATTATTAGTAAGAAAGTCCGTCAGTCACTTCCATAAACATCTATATGGCCACCATTTTCTTCTAATAACAGGCCACGCTGCTTTGATGTGGCTCCTGAATTGTAAGTCTCCGGAAGGTAAAGTGACATAGACAGGAAGGTCAATTGGCATAGGGTGGATAGGAAGTCTGCAGGAATATGACTTCGAATCGGTTCATCGTGCGTGAACTAGTCACAGGAACGCCGATGCTCTTTCCCGAAGACCCTGCGATGAAAAATGTCAACACTGCTTGCAACAAGATGACAAGGAAGCCACTGCAAGGAGTAAGACTCGTAAACGACCAGTGGCTGAACGCTGAGATGTTAGAGGAGTAGAAGGAAGACGCCAAAATGAAATACCTGTGGGCTTGAATGAGATCAGGCAAGGGAAAACCAGTCTGGCTAAAAGTAGCATCGTTGTCGCCGAAAATTAAGACTTTAAGACACAGTGGGACTCAACTGTAGAAGACGAGGGCATCCTGAAGCATGCATTAGAGAATGCAGAGGGAAATCAAAGAAAACTGCAAGATCCGGTTCCCCAGCAACGAGTTCCTGGCGTACTACGGCAGCTGAATTAAGACGTTTCAGGAGGCCATTTGGTTGTTAAAAAGACCCTGGAAAGACACGAGAAAGTTTTATTTGCCAAACATGACGAAGGAGGTCAATGATTTGTGCAGAAACTGTAGTACTTGCGCATCAGCAAATGGCAACTTGCGCCGGAAAAAGTACGATATTAATTATTTGGAGATGTGGTCAGACGTTAACCTTAATTAGCATAGATTCTAGATTATGGGATGGTATTAGAATAAGTTTTGTAAGGATTGAGAAGTCGAAGTGGTAGGAGGAATGTAGTGATCGGAATGAATATTAATGTAAACTACAGAATGTGGTCTTCTGGAATGCTGAACGCAAGGGGAGAATACAAGAATGTATGATGACTGTGGGATTGGACGTGCCGATTGCTAGAGTGGTGAGCATCTTTCAAGGGAAAAGGGATAAAGCCACACGGACATTTCCACTTGTCTGACAATATGATAGATCGTTAATGAATGGCATGTGGAATCAGACACTGAGTGAATATAAGGTAGTTGTGATATTGATCACGAGGCTTCGAAAAATCTGGTTAGCTGTTGTCTGAGACAGGCAAACCGGTGTGGCTAAAACATGCTCTAGAAATAGAGAAGGGAAAGTGGCAGGAGTAAGGACTGGAGGGAGAAGTAAATTTACCAGGATAGAGGCAGATTGAAGGTGCAGCAATCTTTAATCAGGATATAAAAATGAAATCGAGAGGAAGCATAGTGGAATAGTGACTTGGCTAGATTAAGTGGACTTGCCATGAAAAATATTTTTTTACAAACGTTTTCTACAGATTATTATTCTGCAGTTTCATAAAAACGTAGTATTTATGGAATAGTTCTAGCTCAATTACAAGTTGGTAAAACAATTTAAATTTTATTGTTTGACAGCTAAACGGTTTAAAGCGGTTCACAATTTTCCATACAAACAACCTTTATGTTTGTTAAGTTACTAATGGAAAAGAGAAGACGTTAAGGATAATAAAGTGAGATTATTGGAAGTAAGAATTGAGAATGCTACATGAGAATCTTTGAAGGCGGGTAAAAAGAGCGATTAGTGGTATCATGACGAGATATGATCAGTAAAGAAATTGGTGAAAGATGAAAGATCTAAAATATAAGAAATAGATACTGTGGTGCTGGATGTAAACACGGATTAGTATTAAAGAGACAGCGAAAACTAGGAAAATATTTTATTTGTATGGGTGTGGAGATAAGCAGCTAAGGGGCATTAGGTAATCACGAAGAAAATGTACTTTGAGGATAGTAAATGACTAGAGGGATAATACAAGAAGAAATGAAAAAGGTGATAATACACATTTTCCAAAAGGGAGGGTAAAGACCCACGCTTTTCAAGCTTCAACGATCAGTGATTTTGCTAGTAGTACAAACTCAGTGGTATTAATCATTCAAATAAAAGGAAATGTAATGTTCCAGACATTTGTTCCAGAGTGTACAATCGAAAAGCCACATCCCCAGGGAACCGACTTCGTGAAGACCTCTGCATGACTTCATCGGAGACCAGGCAAGAGCCATGTATGCAGCGATAGCTAAGTCGTCATGGGAACACATCCATGAGTAGGCGACCAGATGAGGGTAACCACGATGAAAATGTGCTTTGTGGTCAGGAAATAGCAGAAACGCCTTCGAAGTAAGGATAGAGGGATAAAATGACTAAAGGGATTATACAAGAAGAAATGAAAAAGGTGATAATAGACATTTCCCAAAAGGAAGGGTAAAGACCCACGCTTTTAAAGCTTCAACTATCAGTGCGTTTGCTAGTAGTGCACGCAAAGAGGTAATATTCATTCAAATTTAAGGAAATGGTAATGTTCCAGACATATGTTACATAGTGTGCAATGGAAAGACCTCATCAGGGGGAATAGGCCTTTGTGGTCACGGTAACCCCTAGGCCATGGCCGTCTTACGGTCTGCATGGATACTAATTCTGCATGACTTCATCGGAGACCAGTCGAGATATGTATGCAGATATGTATGAGTGGGCCACCAGATGAGGCTAATCACGTTGAAAATGTGCTTTGAGGACAGGAAATAGCAGGAACGCCTAGGAAAAAATATTAAGGGAAGAAATGACTAAAGGGGTTATTCAAGAAGAAATGAAAAAGTGACAACACATATTTTCCAAAAGGGAGGGTAAATACCCTAGGTTTAAAAGCTTCAACGATTAGTGACTTTGCTAGTAAAGCACTAAAAGTGGTAATATTCATTCAAATTTAAGGAAATGGTAATGTTCTACACATATGTTACAGAGTGTGCAATGGAAAGGCCTCATCCTGAGGGAACTGCCTTTGCAATCACAGTAATATCTGCGCCATGGTCGTCCTACGGTCTGCAGGGATACTAATTCTGCATGCATTTATCGGAGACCAGGCAAGAGCCATGTATGCAGCGGCAACCAGTCGCCGTGGGAACAAATCGATGAGTAGGCGACCAGATGAAGGTAATCATGATGAAAATGTGGACAGTAAATAGCAGAAACGCCTTGGAAACAAAGATTGAGGGATGGAAGGACTAAAAGGATAATAGAAGAGGAAAAGAAAAAGGTGATAATACATATATTCCAAAAAGTAGGGTAAATCCCATGGTTTTCTAGCTTCAACGATCAGTGACTTTGCTAGTAGTGCACACTCAGTGGCAATATTCATTCACATTTGAGGAAATGGTAATGTTCCAGACATATGTTACATGGTGTGCAATGGAAAGGCCTCATCAAGGGGGATACGACTTCGTGATCACTGTAACCACTACGCCAGGGTTGTCCTACGGTCTGCAGGGATACTAATTCTGCATGTCTCCATCGGAGACCAAGCTAAAGCCATGAATCCAGCGGCAGCTAAGTCGTCGTGGGAACACATCCATGAATGGGCGACCAGATTATGGTAATCACGATGAAAATGTTCTTTGAGGTAAGTAAATGGCAGAAACGCCTTGAAAACAAAAATTGAAGGATAAAATTACTAAAGCGTTTATACAAGAAGAAATGAAAAAGGTTACAACACATATTTTCCAACAGGGTGGGTACAAGCCCAAGGTTTTCAAGCTTCAACGATTAGTGACTTTGCTAGTAATGTATACTCAGTAGCAATATCCATTCAAATTTGAGGAAATGGTAATGTTCTAGAAATATGTTACAGGGTGTGCAATGGAAAGGCCACATCCTGAGGGAACCGCACTCGTGATCACGGTAACCCCTACGCAACGGTCGTCCTACGGTCTGAAGGGATACTAATTCTGCATTACTTCATCAGAGATCAGGCGAGATGTATGAATGCAGCGGAAGCTTAGTCGCCGTGGGAACACATCATTGAGTGGGCGACCAGATTAGGGTAATCACGATGAAAATGTTCTTTGAGGTCAGTAAATAGCAGAAACGCCTTGAAAACAAAAATTGAAGGATAGAATGACTAAAGCGTTAATACAAGAAGAAATGAAAAAGGTTACAACACGTTTTCTCCGAAAGGGAGGGTAAAACCCCAAGGTTTTCAAGCTTCGAATATCAGTGACTTTGCTAGTAGTGTACACTCAGTGGCAATATCCATTCAAATTTGAGGAAATGGTAATGTTCCAGACTTATGTTACATGGTGTGCAATGGAAAGGCCATATCAGGGGGGATACGACTTGGTGCTCACGGTAACAACTGCGCCATGGTCTTCCTACGATCCGCAGGAATACTAATTCTTCTATGTGACAACACATATTTTCCTACAGGGAGGGTAAAGACCCATGGTTTTCAAGCTTCAACGATCAGTGACTTTGCTAGTAGTGCACACTCAGTGGTAATATTCATTCAAGTTTGAGGAAATGTAATGTTCCACACATATGTTACAAGGTGTGCAATGAAAAGGCCACATTCTGAGGGATCCGCTTTCGTGATCACGGTAACCCTTACGCCACGGTCGTACAACGGTCTGCAGGGATACTAACTCTGCATGACTTCATCGGAGACCACGCGAAACTCCCCAGCCGTGGAAAATCCCTCAACTGAAGGTCATCCTAGGTGACCCACCCTAGACAACTGAAGGATAGGATACCCGCTGCCTGCCTGTATATGTTACAGGGGTATAAGGGTTCAATTTTATACCCCGGTTTTTTTTGTTCTTAAATTAGAAAACGTTTATTTTGACAAGTAGATGTTTCGATTTATTTTCGTCGATAGTCGTCGTCGTCGTAGTCCTTCCATTAGAAGGAGTTGATTTGAGGTTAGGGAACCTCTCTACTCGGGGCAGTGCAGTAGCCGGAGCTCCGATGTGGCCGCTGCAGCGTCTGCCGAAAACGCGTTTCTGCGCATGACCGGCTGGCGGTCTACTTATACAGCCGACCCGACAAGGGACAGAGAATTTTGCCTGCAGACGTCGTTGTGTGAAGTCGATTCGAGGAGAAGAGTTTTGCCTGCGGACGTCGTTGTGTGAAGTCGATTCGAGGAGAGAGTTTTGCCTGCGGACGTCGTTGTGTGAAGTCGATTCGAGGAGAAGAAGAGTTTGCTTGCGGACGTCGTTGTGTGAAGTCGAGTCGAGGAGAGGAGCCCGGTACGGAGAATACGCAATCGCCTTATATCGTCTATTTGGTGAGTCACCACAGTGCTTAATTTCTAAAATTTTAGGTGTGGGAAACTCTTAAAGCGGGAAGCTCAGACCGGTGGGTATGGAATACACCCCAGGAAGGAGGGGGGCCCTCACCCAGGAAAACTTTTGAAAATTATAACTGTAAACCTTTGTTTTTAGGTTTAACCACCCAGACATAATAATACATTCATTTTTATAAAAATACCAAGTGATATTTTAATGCTGTTTATTTTCTTTAAGGTGCTTAATTAGGATTGTAAGAAAATAAAAAACATGAATTTAAATTATTGAGTTTATTCTCTACTCTACTCTACTCCATTAACACCTTGTTGCCTACTTTAAATTTCCCAGAAATATTTGGTTTGATTTCATTGACCATTTTGTTTGAATCAATGAAGCTCGCCAATATTAATTTTTTTAATGAATGGTAAAATAAAAACAAATTGAGCCTGTATTCACAGTTTTATTTATACACATTACAGTAGTAATAATAATACATATTAATATGTAAATGGATGTTTGTTAATATAAACAGCTTTTTTACAAGTTTGCATATTTTACAAAAAAATTGCATACCTTATGGGTACAAAAACAATATTAATACATTCAAAATAAACCAACTTCTTGGAAAGGAAAAGGGAGCGTTTAATTACACACAAAATAAATGACACACAGAGTGGAGTAACACGGTTTTCATTTTTTAAAATTTAGTGTAGTTTTTTAAAAAGTTAAGGTTGATTATTTTATTTGCTTATTAGTTATTATAACAAATATGTACGGATTTGTAGTATAATATTGTAAGGCAATGCCAAGACTGTTGGTAAACTTAGTTTTAGTTGTTTGTTAATATTTTAAAGTGAAAACTACAAAAGAAACAAAACAACAATACACAAAAACTAACTGTAAGTACAAAAAAGAACTCAAAAACTTGAGTTCAGAAACACAACTATAAGTTAGGCATAGGCTAGTTATTTTAATGAAAACTTAATGTTCTGAAATTCTAAAAAGATATTTAAAAAAACAGATTTAGGACAAACAAAAGTTCCCACAATGCAATGCTGTCTTCATGGTAAGTTTTTCTGCCCTCGTTGTTTTGACTTGGTGTTAAGTGCAGAATGGTGTCCCTTCGCCAGCCAGGTTTTGACGTGTCGCTCGGGATTGTATCTAGCCACAGAGGTCCTAGGAGCCTGATCCGCAATAAATCGCAAACAGTGCTAATGTAGAGTGAAGATCTAAGAGGAGACATAATTAGATTCATTGCAGAAAACCCACGTTCACATTCAGCACTAGACACTGCAATACTATTTATGATGGAAATCAGTTTCTTAAACGACGGCGGTTGCTCTAGAATAGTAGGTTTCTCTCCACTTAACATAGGCTTCAGTCCCTGCTTGAAGTGTCTGAAGTCTCTAATTATATCCTGAGAGCTGCTAATCTTAAATCTATCGCAGATTCGCTGGATCTCACATTCTCCGTAGGTGATGGATAAGTCTTTTGGCCAATACATGGGGTGGATCACTTTGATGTCATTCATGATTTTGGTGTAGTGTTCAGCCGCATTTGAAGATGATGATAGCAACCTTGAAGTCAAGTTGTTAGCGAGGCTCCGATAGAAACTGTTTTTTCTGGAATACTGGGTATCTTGGATCTTACACAAAGTTTAACATCTTGAAACATCAAATCGTCAATAGCAATTTTAGCTTCCACTGAACGTCTACCCATGTTTTCAAACTCGGTTTTCAAACACTTTAATTAACAGTGTTTACATCACTGTGGGCTTGGATAAGGTTGAGGCTTGATTTTTGAAGCTGTAAGGACAAATCCGATAAACTCTTCTAGAGCATCGAACATCAATGCCAGGTTGTGTACAAAAGTTGTAGAAGATAATGTACTACAAAGCCCTTTGTAAGTTGAACGTTGCTTTCGAGTCCCTTTGTTTGTCTTCAGATGCTTCAATGAAATGATTGTACAAAGCTTTAAAATCTGTCCAAACTGCTTTCACCGCCATTAAGCTGGAAGGCTACCCAACGAGTATCTAAAACACGGCCGATTTTCAACATTTGCTCCTCTAGTCCTTTAGCAACTTCTGCCAACTCCCTGCTGTTTTTCGGTGAACAACTAAACATGTTTCTAATTTTATCCATGAATATCTTAAAATGATTGATTCCAGCTACTTCTTCTATGGAATCGTGCACGGCAAGCTCTAAACGATGGTTCAAACAATGCCAAATGAACAAGTTGGGGAACGTTTCAGTAAGCTGTATAGCAAGGCCAGATTTCTTGCCTAGTAGCACTGAAGCCCATCACAAGTTAGAGCAATCATATGGTCTTTCATGAATTCAAAGCTTAGACCTAATGCTTGTAACTGATTTTAAAAGTTCTTGTTAATTATACCAGCTGATGTTGTGCTATTTAGCTCAAAAAAGTGTTAAGAACACTGTCATAGGGTTTTTGCATTCCCTTTAGAACAGTTCTGATATAAAACCCACCAAAGCATTTTTTGTTTGAAACTGAAGTGGCTTCATCCAAAAGCAGGGAAAATTTTAGAAGTCTGACTTGATTAGGCCATTTATCAAGTCTGATTTCATTTCATCAGAAATATGATGAATTATATTGGAGCAAGCAACATTTGAATGTAGGATTCGCCCCATATCTAAGCCATTCATTATTTGAAGATCAATTTCAGTTTCAAACTAAAAAAAATGGCCTATTTAGTTTAGCTTGCTTATAAGCCGTGCGGAAAATGCGCTCAGTTACAATCTGCTGCTCTTTATGCATAGAAGCAACAGCTTTTTTTTCATTGTAATCTTTCTTAGCTTCAATGAGTATTTTTTTCAGCTAAAGAATGAGCTCGAGACCCACGGTGTAAAAATATCTTTTTCCTAAGAGAGGATTGCTGGTCTTTTTTATTGTTTTCCATAAGCGGTAACAGTTCCTAAAACCCACTCTTCGCTAATCTTTAGGCCCTTCGTTTTTCTCTGCACCTAGAGTACTCACACTACGGCAAACGTTGCAACCTAGTTCTCTGTTCACAATTAACCATGATTTTTAGCTTTTAAATTTCAACAATTTGTTCTTCAGACCAACAAACTGGCTGTTCACCCTATTAACAAAATCATTATTTCATTACTAACCTTAGCTTCGTCTGCATCAGATCCCAAACCCACCAACCTGGATAATATTTTGACCGACGAGGAAGTCGAAGGGGAATGGTAATCGCAATTATCCTCATTGATCCCGATTACGTCTTCTCTTTTATCTTGATCAACAATTGAAGTTGTAGTCAATGCTTCCGAACTGCAGTTCTCATTATTCGCATAACCTTTTTGTTTCTTAGGGTTAGGTTTAAAGAAATCAACAATTTTTCTGGTAGTCATAGTCAATTAGGAAACTATTTAGCTGCACCAGCACTAATAAGCATAAACACGAACACAATCAACGACCTGCACCTCAAAACGAACTTAAGCGTGATGGGATGCGATCCAACTTGTAACTTTAAACGCGAAACACACCAAGGTCAAGTCAACTAGTCAACACACTTGTGATCACTGGGGCGGTGGCGGAAATGGAGGGGGAAAGGAAGGGGGTGGGGTGGGTATTGCTTTGTTATGAGAGGCGCAGCCGCGCATGCGCGAACTAGGATGACTCGCCCGTCACCTTCCTCCTGCCTGATTCCGTGCAAGACTCATCACAGCATAGTTGGGACTATTTATTTTTGTTTATGACGATTGCGATACAATGTTAAATTGTTTCAAAATGCAATAAAGAGATTATTATTATTATTATTAGCACAGCTCACAACTGCTTGTACGGGCGCTTACTATCTGCTTACGAGTCACTCGCAAACAAAAGCATAGCATAATATTGAACCTACCTACAATTTTTTTAAACTAAAACTTGTACTCGTAGTTTTAAAAGCGTTCCCTTGCGTTCCGGCACTCTTGGGAGGTAAGAAAAGCCGTTCCTTGCGTTCCCACTGAAATTAACCACTGAGTCACCACGATTTGTAATCGTTAAGTAAAATTTAATAATTAATTCGGTGCGTAGGATAGGTTAGCAGCCGTTTATAGGTTATCGCGGTTAGTGATAGTAGTGAATCTATTAAATATAGGTTCTACTACCCTTCACTACCTTTCCTAGTCTGCAAACGTATATTTTGCATCCTATAAGCCGTATAAGCTTGTTATCCTATTCCTAAGATTAATAATTCGGTGCGTAGGATAGGTTAGCAGCCGTTTATAGGTTATCGTGGTTAGTGATAGTAGTGAATCTATTAAATATAGGTTCTACTACCCTGCACTACCTTTCCTAGTCTGCAAACGTATATTTTGCATCCTATAAGCCGTATAAGCTTGTTATCCTATTCCTAAGATTAATAATTCGGTGCGTAGGATAGGTTAGCAGCCGTTTATAGGTTATCGTGGTTAGTGATAGTAGTGTATCTATTAAATATAGGTTCTACTACCCTGCACTACCTTTCCTAGTCTGCAAACGTATATTTTGCATCCTATAAGCCGTATAAGCTTGATATCCTATTCCTAAGATTAATAATTCGGTGCGTAGGATAGGTTAGCAGCCGTTTATAGGTTATCGTGGTTAGTGATAGTAGTGTATCTATTAAATATAGGTTCTACTACCCTTCACTACCTTTCCTAGTCTGCAAACGTATATTTTGCATCCTATAAGCCGTATAAGCTTGTTATCCTATTCCTAAGATTAATAATTCAGTGCGTAGGATAGGTTAGCAGCCGTGTATAGGTTATCGTGGTTAGTGATAGTAGTGTATCTATTAAATATAGGTTCTACTACCCTTCACTACCTTTCCTAGTCTGCAAACGTATATTTTGCATCCTATAAGCCGTATAAGCTTGTTATCCTATTCCTAAGATTAATAATTCAGTGCGTAGGATAGGTTAGCAGCCGTTTATAGGTTATCGTGTTTAGTGATAGTAGTGTATCTATTAAATATAGGTTCTACTACCTTTCCTAGTTTGCAAACGTATATGTTTTGCATCCTATAAGCCGCATAAGCTTGGTATCCTACTCCTAAAATTGACAATTCGTTGCGTAGTACAGATTAGGAGCAGCTAATAGTTTATCGTAGTTAGTGACATGTTTCTTTCAGGTTAACTTTATATGATAATTTTATGTTATAAGTATAAAGAAGGAATTTGTTTGGTTTGATATATTTAATATTTATTTTAATATTTGTAAAGTCAAAACATAACCTCAGCCTAACACAGCATAACAACACACTGAAGAAAGAAGAAACGAGCAGACGATACAGAGACCGGTTCGAGCAACGGCTGTGGAATAAAGATCTCGCGGACCACCGATATTAAAAATCTGTTTTCTCACGCACAAATAATTGCCAAATAGTCGTCGTTACAATAGGATTTATTTCTAAACGTCACCTTTTAGAACGGGGCATTGACAGTTCTAATTAACATTTATTTACGTAAAATCGCGAAACATAGAACAGAAAACTGTGATGATATCGTTCTATTGAAGAGTGCGAATAACTGAATTCGCTCTGAACGAGTCTGAGTTTTTCTGTTCACATACGTTTAACCTTGCTTATAATCTCGATCTCTATCAGCGTACGGTGAGGGCGCGGGTAAGATAAAAATATAAGGCGATACCACAACCCTGGAATAGAACCCAGCACGACTGCAACTATCTGGGCAGACGAAAAAAAAGCGATTACACAGAAACACCTCACAGGGTGATTAAGAAATATTACAAAAATCGCGAGGTGGTGTAAACAGTAGGAAAATCGACGATTTTAGTAAGTTATCCGGAGTTGTCTTCAAGAATAGCGTTACGTCCAGGAAAAACATCTGTTACATTTCTTGTTTAGTTGCTGAAAGCGCAAGGATGTACAGATGATGGCAAATGAGGGTAACTGGTGTTGATGAAGGATGAGAGAAGAAGTTGGTTGAATAGCAGATCTACGGAGCTATCAGGCAAGATACGTACTTGGTGTAAAAGGAGGTAGCAAAGATACAACAGAAAGAAGTGTGTGCTTATGATGTTGAAGAGAATACTGGACATAAAAAGCGCACTTAGGGTTTACATGGGACAGGAAAGTTTTAAAGAAGTAGTAGTAACGAAGGCTAATTTATTAATGGGGTATACAAGATATTCTTTGGAACAGAGGATATATTTATTCGTTGTAACACGAGGTATTCTATTTTGTTGCATTATAGTATACTTTATAGTAGGGGTCATTCCATGGGACCTTCAAGTTAAGATAGTGGAGTATAATAGGATGTTGAAGGTGGCGAGGAAAGGAGTGTAACGAATAAGAGACAGGAAACTTGCGGACGTAGTACGGAAATAGACCAGGAAAGGGAAGTTAAAAGGGCCGAGAATTGTTAGTTCTAGCCGACATGATGGTATGGTTAGGATAAAGAATTCACATTAATCACTATAAGAAGCAGTAACCGAGAGGATAATGGAGTTTTGGCTGAACATTAACAGAATTTGGTAGAGATGAGGAAAGGTGTGTGGGATGGAAAAGAGCAAGGTTATAGATACGTAAGTCACGTAGGCACTGCCGATGTTTTCTCAGAGTTACAAGTAGCAAATGCGTTCGAGAGTCCGTAAAAAATCTGTACGGTATAATATACAGAGTCGAATAATATACCCTTGAGCGCCAGCTGTCTTATGAGAATAGTATCATCACTCAGTATACAGCAGCAGTGAAGATGTTGAACTTCAGAAATCTGTTTGAATTATGGTTAAAGAAAAGCAATCTAGAAGCCTGTCGAGCAGCTGTTCCATGACCTTAAAATTAATATCCTGTGCTATGATTACTACCGTTCTTATAAGCCAACCAGTCATAGGTAGTAAAAAAGAATACACATTCTAGATTATATGAGACTGTCACACTCTACTTGATTATTTACTGGATAAAGAAAAGTAGTGTTGTTATTGATGTAGGGGTGGATTTATAGTATATATTTTCAATGTCTTTTAACCAATTATATATAATAAACAATGTTGGGTAGACTTTAACAAGCGGCTTATACTCGTTATTCGATTGTTATTATTGAATTGTTCGATTGTTTTTATCCAAAGGAATAATTCGATATTACAATTTATTCAACTTAGCATATGATTTTTAGATGTTAATTATAGTAATTTTAATGTAAACAATAAACAACTAATATTTTGAGACTTTGAAAATGGTGATGCATATGAGGAAAATGAGCGAGACATTCCTCATAAGTGACGAGACTTTCAAGTGGCTCCTGGGAACACATGGGGCACTCATTTATATCAAGCTGGGCAAGTTACAAATATTATAAGATTTCTTTGATATCTAAGTCTAGGCCGTAGTTAATTTTGTTGTTTCGTAATGTCATTGTGAAATTTATTTTTAAAATTGTAATTTACAAGACCCTCTTGTTACGGTAATTTATTATAACTCTTATAGTGTACGATTTTTACGTATCGAAGTTGGATAATATTGTTCGATAATAGCAATCGAATAGCGAGTGTAGGCCGCTTATAAAATTATCCCCACAATTTTATTTCTCCGCGTTAATTATAGTTACAAAATTACCAACATGTTTGATCAAATTCAGCTTAGCGTAATTTCATTCAACAACTAAGCATGCAATCATAAATATTTACATGGTTGGTTAACCTACAAAACGCATCGAATTAAAACAAAACAGAATTTTAAAATGCTTTTTATAGGTTATGTTAGTACTAACCTTATAACATTTAGGCCTAATTATATTTTATGTATACAGTCACAATAATTCCTTCCTAGCAAATATTATATTTGAATTGTACTTACAGTGCTCATCTTTTCAACCCTGGCTACTGGATCCAAATTCTTGAGCCAAGTTTTAAAATGTTCATTGCCGATCTTGACTTGTGGTCCGTTGGTTTTATCCATTCTGCTGTAAAAAAACATAAATCAGAAAACCGCCTTGGAAAATATATAAGTTACAACTAAATAACAGAGTCTACAATGTACCGGATCATACCTGGTCACGCTTTGTTCATCCGACACAACTCACATCAACACAACTATCACTATGGCTGTTCGGCCAGTAGAGGACGTTATATTCCCTCTCTCCACTCTCCTCACCGCCGCGCGAGCATGCGCACTGGTACTGGCTGGCACTGCACTGCATCACACCCTTCCTCCTTTCATTCAGAGACATCGACCGAGAGCAATGCTACCAACTGCCGTCTGCCAAAGAAAAATAATCATTGCGGAAACTTCACGGTAGGAATGGTGAATTAACGTATATTGGGAGAAATCTCATTGTAAATAACATTTTAATTATATTAAAATAATTGAAAGTTATAATGTTCTATTTAATGACAACAAATAATGCAAGATATATTTGTAGGAAATTAGTTTTCTCACGTTAATTTGATGAAAGCTATATTATTATTATTATTATTATTAGAACAACTTTATAATCGAATCTCACGAATTCTTTAACAATGTATCAACATGCATTACTAGTTATATGGCGTACTCAGTAATTTACATACATAATGTAGATTGTGGGACAAACGACAATTATAATTATTATGAAAATAATTTTCCAATTTAGCACAATTTTGTCACGCGCAAGGGGGGGGGAAGAAGCTTGAAATATTTACTGTAGTTGTATCAGGGGAGTAAAATGTTGTACAGACCTCGCTTTCAGGTCGTTCTCTCGCACGTTAGCTCTCTCTCAACCTTGAGTATAAAACACTCCGGTTCCATAATCAAAGCTTTCACTGAACTGGTATTACCTAACGTTATTATTTGTGTAGTATAAATTAACGTCTAGTACTATTAATTTGATTGCCTTAGAGACAGCCATAAGAAATGTTGTGCTAATGTAGCTCTAATCTAATTTATTAGTTTTGAGTAATCTGTTCTTGCAATTTTAGGGAGTCATGTTTTACGAAATAAAATACATACACACACACATACAAATTATGTATCGTTCATACCATGGGCAACATAGTATACAACTCCATGTATTCTTTTATAGAAACAAGAATGATTTAACTTTAGTTTTAATTTTGACTTATAAGAGATAAGCTCCTAAACAAGTAATGAATTAATTTTTAAAACTAGATCTATTTTTAATTTAATGTAAATTTGTATTGTTTTGTTGTAAAATAAACTTAAAAATGTAACACTTGTTTTTAGACACTCCATTAGTTTTTTTATTAGTATTGGATAAAAACTCCAGGCCCATGGACGTGTCTAGATTATCAAAAGGGGGGGGGGTGTTCCACTGTCGGGATTACTGGGAACTTTTGTATCTCCCAGTCCAGTTGGGATTCGGGACCTCTCTCCTGGAATATGTTAAAATTGTAATTATATTAAAAATTGCATGTTTGATAGTCTTTCTGAAATGATATTATTTTTATTTTATGCTCTAGAAAATACGGCCATACCTTATGTGAAAATTTTACCTTTTGAAGCCCACCCAATTACATAAAAATAATCCAACTATTCAATGCTATTGTAAAGAGATTTATAAAAATGAGGATCTGTAAATGACTGTTTCATAAGAAACTACTATCATCGTATGGCATCTAGCGTTACGAGAGAATTGCAGAGGATATTTTCGGTCGAATAGTGTCTTTATATTCCATTTAAAAAATCTAATTTATCATTGTATAGAATTTGTTTAGACAACAACGATTAATATACAATTTCAGTTCACGGCTTCAACACTAGAAACTAAGATCTGTTCACAATAGAATAGAGAATAGAGAAATTTAATTCAATTCAACTTTGGTCATAAATAATTTAACTCTTTGTCCCTCTTGGAATAAAAACAGCTTCAAATGTCTTGCAAAACTTTAAACATTATCTGGCCGGAAATGGGTTTTACGGTCTGCAGCACGAAGTATTATCTGGCCGGAAAAGTGTTTACGGTCTGCAGCACGAAGTACTCAAGATTATTTGTACAAGAACTTAAAAGTTATTTATACTATAATAATGTAATTGATGTACGGAATTTATGTAATTGTGTAAAATTTAATTTTGTTAAATATGAATTTTAGTCAAATTAAGTAAAGATATCGCACTGACTGACAAGCTGACGGACTGTCTTTTTACTTTTTAACCACGAAATCAATAGTGTTCTTTCCTGGGCCAAGAAGCATTTATATAGCCCCACCAGGCTTAAAGTTAATTGTACCCAAACCTATCCCACATATACATAATATATATTTGATTGTTAGTGGCTCTATAAAATACGTTTCAAAATTTAAATTCTTTCGCTATATTATGTTAATTAATTAATGTTACTATGTTATGGTTCAGCTCTAATCTAGGAATAAGATTAATATCGTGAGCATTAATCTTTTATTGCACGTGTTTGTGAAACGTTGAAATCAAGCTTGATTGCTGGATCTAAAAAGATAACAAAAATCATTAATACTCGACTAGCTTCAACAACGAAAGCGACGAGAGCGATGGGCTTTCAAAGAGATGATCGGTAGGCGTCCATTGTCATTATTCTCTTCCTCTTGTTCGGGGCACGTGACGTGTGGAACCACAGTGGCTGGTTGTTTTGTACGAGACAACCCTTACGGATTGCAACTTAACTCGTAATTCCGAAAATTTAATAAGTGAAAGTCTTGGGTGTATATTCTGTCACCTTTTTATAGTTAAATATAAAAAAGAAACTATGAGAAATAGTTCGACTACGAGTATACTTTCAGTTTACAGTAGTGTAACCGTGAAAATTCACCTTGAATATTTCTATCAATCGGCGGAAAAACCCAGTTAGAAAGCATAAAATAGATTTTGATCTTCTGTTTCTTATTACTCATGTTATTATATTATTACGTTCACGCCTTCTTCTCCCGGAAACTTCAAAGCAGTATATATTATTTAAAACAAAATTAAACTGCAAACAGAGCTTGACAGTAATATATATATATTAAATATTATAGATGAATGAAGCTGAAACTTGTTACAGTACTTTACAGTCTGTATATACTATAATACAAAACGTTTAAAGGAAGTTTTGTACAATTTACCCTGTAATCACAATACAATATGTGTAATTATATTTGTATTTGAGTTGTTTATAAACAGATATATTATATTAACATCTAGAAAATCCGAACTATTTTGATATTCTCACTGAATATTATTTTAAAAGTTCTTGTATTAGGTGTGTATGAGTCACGATATTATAATATAGGTATTAGAGTTCTATCGCAAGACCAACTTATTTGTTATTGCTGCTATACCATGGCAGATTAAATTTTAATTTTAAACTTGTAAGGTGCTGTTAAAGTTATAAAATATACAGAGCCTTATCTAGATATTAGATCCATAACGTTGTTATTTTCATAAAATTTAACTCCAATTGTCAGTGTTTATGAAAGTTGGAATATTATGGAAAGTTTGAAACAATTGGAATATTTTAGCTATAGTATAAGCCGCGCTCCATTGTGTAAACACAGGAAACGTATCCCAATGAATCTCGTATAATAGCCTACTCTCTACCACCCTAAGTATTTATTTGTAAATTTTAAAGCATTTAGTCGGTATTATAATCATAGTCCAATATTCTTATATCATTGGTATTTTATACGTCAATGGAAAGTTCCGAAGCTGGGAGTTGTAAAACAATAATTTAGTTCATGTTATAAATATAGTCCAATATTTTTATGTCATTGGTATTTATACGTCAATGGAAAGTTCCGAAGCTGGTATTGGTACCAAATAAAACATTTAGATCATGTTATAAACATAGTCCAATATTTTTATGTCATTGGTATTTATACGTCAATGGAAAGTTCCGAAGCTGGTATTGGTACCAAATAAAACATTTAGATCATGTTATAAACATAGTCCAATATTTTTATGTCATTGGTATTTATACGTCAATGGAAAGTTCCGAAGCTGGTATCGGTACCAAATAAAACATTTAGATCATGTTATAAACGTAATCCAATATTTTTATATCATTGGTATTTATACGTCAATGAAAAGTTCCGAAGCTGGTATTGGTACCAAATAAACCTTTTAGATCATGTTATAAACATAGTCCAATATTCTTATACTATTTTTATTTAACGGTCATGGAAAATTATTTATATGTACCAAATATAACAGTCGTGATTTTCATAGACAATTAAATTAGGATTATGCTTTTTCTCAAACATATTTAATAACATACACGATATACAAGATTAAATAATTTTTCTACCAATACAAAATATAAGGTTTTGATAAAAAAAATGGCTGTAATGCAAGATAAAAAATAACTCAAGATCCATAATAACTCACGAACAAAAGTGAATATAAAGATACCTAAAAATGCGTTTTTACACCCTAAACTGTTTATACCGGGAGTTACCCTAATATCTGTTTGGAAATCCCACTCATTCAGCAACCTACACTCAATTTTCCTCTTAATCAACAAACATAATGTCCGTCTGTGTGAGACACATAAGTAATGATTCTCTAACTACTACAAACTTGCGAACTTACGTCTATTCAATACCGGCTACCGAGCGAGGCAGTGATTAATGTTGGTGTGATACTGCTACTGCTACTGTAACCTTGATAGCGAACATGTTACTTATCAACACATAAGTAATGATTCTCTAACTACTACAAACTTGCGAACTTACGTCTATTCAATACCGGCTACTGAGCGAGGCAGTGACTAATGTTGGGTGAAACTGCTACTGTAACCTTGATAGCGAACACGTTACTTATCAACACATAAGTAATGATTCTCTAACTACTACAAACTTGCGAACTTACGTCTATTCAATACCGGCTACCGAGCGAGGCAGTGACTAATGTTGGGTGAAACTGCTACTGTAACCTTGATAGCGAACATGTTACTTATCAACACATAAGTAATGATTCTCTAACTACTACAAACTTGCGAACTTACGTCTATTCAATACCGGCTACCGAGCGAGGCAGTGACTAATGTTGGGTGAAACTGCTACTGTAACCTTGATAGGGAACATGTTACTTATCAACACATAAGTAATGATTCTCTAACTACTACAAACTTGCGAACTTACGTCTATTCAATACCGGCTACCGAGCGAGGCAGTGACTAATGTTGGGTGAAACTGCTACTGTAACCTTGATAGCGAAACATGTTACTTATCAACACATAAGTAATGATTCTCTAACTACTACAAACTTGCGAACTTACGTCTATTCAATACCGGCTACCGAGCGAGGCAGTGACTAATGTTGGGTGAAAACTGGTTCTGTAACCTTGATAGCGAACATGTTACTTATCAACACATAAGTAATGATTCTCTAACTACTACAAACTTGCGAACTTACGTCTATTCAATACCGGCTACTGAGCGAGGCAGTGACTAATGTTGGGTGAAACTGCTACTGTAACCTTGATAGGGAACATGTTACTTATCAACACATAAGTAATGATTCTCTAACTACTACAAACTTGCGAACTTACGTCTATTCAATACCGGCTACCGAGCGAGGCAGTGACTAATGTTGGGTGAAACTGCTACTGTAACCTTGATAGCGAACATGTTACTTATCAACACATAAGTAATGATTCTCTAACTACTACAAACTTGCGAACTTACGTCTATTCAATACCGGCTACCGAGCGAGGCAGTGACTAATGTTGGGTGAAACTGCTACTGTAACCTTGATAGCGAACATGTTACTTATCAACACATAAGTAATGATTCTCTAACTACTACAAACTTGCGAACTTACGTCTATTCAATACCGGCTACCGAGCGAGGCAGTGACTAATGTTGGGTGAAACTGCTACTGTAACCTTGATAGCGAACATGTTACTTATCAACACATAAGTAATGATTCTCTAACTACTACAAACTTGCGAACTTACGTCTATTCAATACCGGCTACCGAGCGAGGCAGTGACTAATGTTGGGTGAAACTGCTACTGTAACCTTGATAGCGAACATGTTACTTATCAACACATAAGTAATGATTCTCTAACTACTACAAACTTGCGAACTTACGTCTATTCAATACCGGCTACTGAGCGAGGCAGTGACTAATGTTGGGTGAAACTGCTACTGTAACCTTGATAGCGAACATGTTACTTATCAACACATAAGTAATGATTCTCTAACTACTACAAACTTGTGAACTTACGTCTATTCAATACCGGCTACCGAGCGAGGCAGTGACTAATGTTGGGTGAAACTGCTACTGTAACCTTGATAGTGAACATGTTACTTATCAACACATAAGTAATGATTCTCTAACTATTACAAACTTGCGAACTTACGTCTATTCAATACCGGCTACTGAGCGAGGCAGTGACTAATGTTGGGTGAAACTGCTACTGTAACCTTGATAGCGAACGTGTTACTTATCAACACATAAAGTTATGTATTAAATTTAAAAAACCAACATAACATAGATAGCCATACATTGTTAAATTTCAACACAACACAACATAGGTATAGTATACAGTGTAAATACTGTGATAGTGAACATGTTTATTCGTTGTTACACCCATAGATACGAAGTATACTCGTAATTACCAGCGCAGAAGAGCATAATAACCGGCGAAGTATATCATTATTACATACTGTAACAGGTTACTGCAGGCTTTGATTCCCAGACAGGTTGAGTTTTATCTATCAGAACTTTGTCCTAGAACGCACAAGGCGCGGTTATCTTATCTTGATTTCTGCAGCTGAATTATAAAAGTCGTTCTTCATCTAATTCATTACAATATAGCGTACAGTGCGCGATTGTTTGGCATTGTAAATGTAACATAGCATTTTAAACAGGATTTTGATTATTACATTTGTCCAGCAAGAATTATGTCCAACTTAAATGTATATGAAAGAAAATTAAGTCGTACGAAGAGTACTCAAACATAACGGCTTGATACTCGTACATTATCTTACTAGGATAGATATATTATATATGGTACCATAAGAACAATGCTAAACACTTAGTTTTAGTATTAAAATGTTAAAGATTTCATTAAAAAACAGGCTATGATAAAACAACACAAGCATTTTTATTTTTTAATGTTTATTAGTTATTCGGAAAGAACTCACACTTGTTTGTACTTGATCGTTTAGTTATTAATAAAGTAATGTACTTTACAAGAAAAACAAAAGATGTGTTTGGATTCTTGTTAATCTCATATTTAAAATGAGAAACCAACAACCATTCTGTGACTATTATTCTTATATGGTAATACCTACGGTCGCTTCTGCACAACAGGGTCGTAGGAGGCAGTGTTTACGAGCTTCAATTCATGAAATAACTTAAACGTGTGTTCAAAATTCCATTATATTTGTTTGAATAGCTCCGGAGATTTCAACTTCCCTTAAGCTATTTCGGGCCTGTTGAAAAGAGTAGTACGTAGCTTCCTCAGTGAGAGAATTTATGATATAATACGATAGAGCGCTATGATAATTTTGAAACGGAAGAAGGCTTATTTAAATTACAGAAATTACAGTAGGTAGAACACAAAAGAACTGTCTCGTTTTGCTATTCATGATAGAGTCTGCGACCGAAGTGCGACTACAGAATAGGTGGGATGCCAGCGACAGTGAAAAAATGTTGGCATTCCGTGACATTGTCGTACTTGTAGGTGTTCTTGTGTAAAAACCGCCGGTGGAAATAGTCTGCCCTTACCGTCCTGAAACTCCGCCTAACGAGGAAAATGATCACGATAGAGACGAATCATCCCCTGTTTCACCGAATGGATCCGCCGATGAGAACGGCGATCTTAGTAAACAAAATATAAATTTTCTTCTGCATACCATTAGTTGAACGTTTTATTCGGATCAGAGTTGCATATAAGTATAGATTTAGAAGTAACACAGACGTTTGATAAACGGGAGTTATTTTAATCTAAATTAATTGTCAACATTCTATCTGAGCTATCACGAATGTAATTTAGTATGAAGGAACCTCTGTACAGGTTTCGTCTTTAGAGGCCATAATATCCATAAAAGTATGTTTAATTAAAATATTTGTTATTATGATCATATAAGTGAAGTGTTTCATTTTTGTTACTTTTAGTTAATTTTGATGTAAGAGTCATCATGCGTGGTATATTGAAATGTGTGTTAAGTGTTAAATATAGTTAAAGTGATTCTTAAATTATTAGTTTAAAATTCTTGAAACTTTTTAAATATATGCAAGTAACACTTTTATGAATAAAGATATTCTTATTATATTCTTATTCTTCTATTCTTATAATCATATCCGACAGAGTATGAGTATGCGGCAGAGAGGAGGAATGAAGCTCAGAAAAGCAGCGCTACAAGAACGAAGACTTCAGAGACTTCGAGAACAACACTATCCGACAGTCCCCAATACAGTCCAATTTCACCTCAGTATTCGCCTCAAGCGCGAGTCCTCGACAGTCCAGACCCGACTTCTGTACAATCGCCTTCACCGGTTGCACCGGTCGTGTAGACATCGTGTAGGCCTATATAGATTTGCTGACAAGTCGTCAGATGACGAGGGAGACGATGGGGGACCCCAGACGAGGAGACGTTTGGATAATGATTCTGAACATCCGTCACGTAACAGAGATCTACTGACGATGCCGGTCACTCTCGTTGGACGTAGAAAAACTTTGTGGTCTTTTAAAATGGAAAACATCCACCTAGAAATGAAAACGAATAAACAGGCCGAATCGAGTTACACAACTCGAAACATGGGCGGGAGGATGTTGCCGTAATATGGTGTTATATATAAACATGAAAAGGCATCACTCGCGAACGACTGGTCCCTAATTCTTATATTTTGATCGTCATAGTTTGTAGAAGGTTTTAGGCTAAAAAGTTTAAAGTTATTCTGAAGGAAGGTCGAAAAGAGTCTGTTGTGTCGGTCGACGTCAAGGAAATGAGTTCGATATACTATGAGTTGTTTTTACGAGAGGTCGTTTTAATTGGATTCCATAAACAAAAGAGTCTGTTGTGTCGGTCGACGTCAAGGAAATGAGTTCGATATACTATGAGTTGTTTTTACGGGAGGTCGTTTTAATTGGATTCCATAAACAAAACAGTCTGTTGTGTCGGTCGACATCAAGGGAATGGAGTTCGATATACTATGAATTGTTTTTTACGGGAGGTCGTTTTAATTGGATTCCATAAACAAAAGAGTCTGTTGTGTCGGTCGACGTCAAAGAAATGAGTTCGATATACTATGAGTTGTTTTTACTGGAGGTCGTTTTAATTGGATTCCATAAACAAACGAGTCTGTTGTGTCGGTCGACGTCAAGAAAATGAGTTCGATATACTATGAGTCGTTTTTACGGGAGGTCGTTTTAATTGGATTCCATAAACAAAAGAGTCTGTTGTGTCGGTCGACGTCAAGGAAATGAGTTCGATATACTATGAGTTGTTTTTACGGGAGGTCGTTTTAATTGGATTCCATAATCAAAAGAGTCTGTTGTATCGGTCGACGTCAAGGAAATGAGTTCGATATACTATGAGTTGTTTTTACGGGAGGTCGTTTTAATTGGATTCCATAAACAAACGAGTCTGTTGTGTCGGTCGACGTCAAGAAAATGAGTTCGATATACTATGAGTCGTTTTTACGGGAGGTCGTTTTAATTGGATTCCATAAACAAAAGAGTCTGTTGTGTCGGTCGACGTCAAGGAAATGAGTTCGATATACTATGAGTTGTTTTTACGGGAGGTCGTTTTAATTGGATTCCATAAACAAAAGAGTCTGTTGTGTCGGTCGATGTCAAGGAAATGAGTTCGATATACTATGAGTTGTTTTTACGGGAGGTCGTTTTAATTGGATTCCATAAACAAAAGAGTCTGTTGTGTCGGTCGACGTCAAGAAAATGAGTTCGATATACTATGAGTTGTTTTTACGGGAGGTCGTTTTAATTGGATTCCATAAACAAAAGAGTCTGTTGTGTCGGTCGACGTCAAGGAAATGAGTTCGATATACTATGAGTTGTTTTTACGGGAGGTCGTTTTAATTGGATTCTATAAACAAAAGAGTCTGTTGTGTCGGTCGATGTCAAGAAAATGAGTTCGATATACGATGAGTTGTTTTTACGGGAGGTCGTTTTAATTGGATTCCATAATCAAAAGAGTCTGTTGTATCGGTCGACGTCAAGGAAATGAGTTCGATATACTATAAGTTGTTTTTACGGGAGGTCGTTTTAATTGGATTCCATAATCAAACGAGTCTGTTGTATCGGTCGACGTCAAGGAAATGAGTTCGATATACTATGAGTTGTTTTTACGGGAGGTCGTTTTAATTGGATTCCATAAACAAACGAGTCTGTTGTGTCGGTCGACGTCAAGAAAATGAGTTCGATATACTATGAGTTGTTTTTACGGGAGGTCGTTTTAATTGGATTCCATAATCAAAAGAGTCTGTTGTGTCGGTCGACGTCAAGGAAATGAGTTCGATATACTATGAGTTGTTTTTACTGGAGGTCGTTTTAATTGGATTCCATAAACAAACGAGTCTGTTGTGTCGGTCGACGTCAAGAAAATGAGTTCGATATACTATGAGTCGTTTTTACGGGAGGTCGTTTTAATTGGATTCCATAAACAAAAGAGTCTGTTGTGTCGGTCGACGTCAAGGAAATGAGTTCGATATACTATGAGTTGTTTTTACGGGAGGTCGTTTTAATTGGATTCCATAAACAAAAGAGTCTGTTGTGTCGGTCGATGTCAAGAAAATGAGTTCGATATACGATGAGTTGTTTTTACGGGAGGTCGTTTTAATTGGATTCCATAATCAAAAGAGTCTGTTGTATCGGTCGACGTCAAGGAAATGAGTTCGATATACTATGAGTTGTTTTTACGGGAGGTCGTTTTAATTGGATTCCATAAACAAAAGAGTCTGTTGTGTCGGTCGACGTCAAGGAAATGAGTTCGATATACTATGAGTTGTTTTTACGGGAGGTCGTTTTAATTGGATTCTATAAACAAAAGAGTCTGTTGTGTCGGTCGATGTCAAGAAAATGAGTTCGATATACGATGAGTTGTTTTTACGGGAGGTCGTTTTAATTGGATTCCATAATCAAAAGAGTCTGTTGTATCGGTCGACGTCAAGGAAATGAGTTCGATATACTATAAGTTGTTTTTACGGGAGGTCGTTTTAATTGGATTCCATAATCAAACGAGTCTGTTGTATCGGTCGACGTCAAGGAAATGAGTTCGATATACTATGAGTTGTTTTTACGGGAGGTCGTTTTAATTGGATTCCATAAACAAACGAGTCTGTTGTGTCGGTCGACGTCAAGAAAATGAGTTCGATATACTATGAGTTGTTTTTACGGGAGGTCGTTTTAATTGGATTCCATAATCAAAAGAGTCTGTTGTGTCGGTCGACGTCAAGGAAATGAGTTCGATATACTATGAGTTGTTTTTACTGGAGGTCGTTTTAATTGGATTCCATAAACAAACGAGTCTGTTGTGTCGGTCGACGTCAAGAAAATGAGTTCGATATACTATGAGTCGTTTTTACGGGAGGTCGTTTTAATTGGATTCCATAAACAAAAGAGTCTGTTGTGTCGGTCGACGTCAAGGAAATGAGTTCGATATACTATGAGTTGTTTTTACGGGAGGTCGTTTTAATTGGATTCCATAAACAAAAGAGTCTGTTGTGTCGGTCGATGTCAAGAAAATGAGTTCGATATACGATGAGTTGTTTTTACGGGAGGTCGTTTTAATTGGATTCCATAATCAAAAGAGTCTGTTGTATCGGTCGACGTCAAGGAAATGAGTTCGATATACTATGAGTTGTTTTTACGGGAGGTCGTTTTAATTGGATTCCATAAACAAAAGAGTCTGTTGTGTCGGTCGACGTCAAGAAAATGAGTTCGATATACTATGAGTTGTTTTTACGGGAGGTCGTTTTAATTGGATTCCATAAACAAAAGAGTCTGTTGTGTCGGTCAACGGGACGAGTACGATATGCTTGGTTGCTTTTCCGGGAGGTCGTTTTACCGGACCCATATAAATAAAATATCTGCTTGGCTATAGTGTGCGGATTTATTAGTAGGTTCAATCGGCAATTCAAGTGTCAAGACACTCACATGAAGTAACACGTATTTTTTTATTTAATTTCAATATCTAATTTCTTTGCAATAGTTATATTTAATATTAATTGATTAAACTCTGATACTACACATTAGGTATTTTCTTAATATTTAGATACACAGTTCTTAACTTACATAATTATTGGACACTGACACACGACACTTTTACGCCTAAAGTATTTTCCCGCACACACACGCCCGTCTTTTCGTTTACTCCCGCGTCTTCCGCGAAGTATCTAGGACTCTGCTTGACTGGCTTCCCGTCTCTGCTCCAAGGTTTGTGTTTTGAGCATCCCCCTTCGTCTCCTGGACCACACCTATTCCGAATCTTCGCTGGAGATTGGTGGGTACCAATATTTTGGTATCAGCATGTTTAGTGGAAACTGTTAAAATTATGATAATATCCTGTTATCTAGCAGCTGCATGGGAGCGGAAGTCGGTATGTTCTTACCGGATACCACCCTGTAACCAGACAGTCGGTATGCTTCGTTGTATGGTTTGTATTACAATACTTCCCTGTGGTGGGAAGGTGGTTTTCTCTTTAGTCATGAATTTTGATTTTTTTTTATAATTTTTCTGTATACGGAATTTATAATTATAATTACATTCATTACCTGTTAAAATGTCCTGTAGCATACCAATATTATAAACACTATGTTATGAAGTTATTTTGTTGTACTTTGCGGGCCACCCGACTCGCTGCGTGTATTTGTACGCTCGGTATTCGTTTTTCGAAGGTATGAATACTGTATATGTAAACCTGATACAGTGCGTACAGTACATTTTCTTGCTTCCCAATTTTTTTACGCTTTATAATTTCATTTCCCAGGTTCAGTCCAGTAATTATATCAATATTTGTATAACTAATCACTATGGTATCTTTATCAGTGAAAAACGATGAGATTAAGCGGTTCGTTGAATCATGCTGGTGCACTGAGCCTCCGGGTTTGTTCCTTCAGATACAGTACTCTACCCGTATACATTCACAATTTTGTTTATTAAAAGTAAAAGTCCAGAATGGTCCAGAAAATCCCATAAACTAATTGGTTTGAATTCGTCACCGTCGCAATCTAAAACAAAATCTAGATAATACAACTTGTCATTAGTATCTGCATCACACTATGGCAGCTGATGTAAATACAAAATACTAGGGCAGAGCACATTGCATTCTGTGACTCGGTCAGCTGTAAAAATATTGCACATCTTTATTATCTATATATATAAAAATGAATGTTTGTATGTTTGTCCTTTATGGAATCGTGAACTATTGGACCGATCATGATGAAAATTTGTACGTATATGTATTTTTTCCACGGAGAAGGTTTATAAGCTATGCCCATCCCTTTCCCGATTCAGGATTCCGCCCCACTGGTTACAGAAATACCCATAAGAAATGCATTGCAGCAAACATATGTTAACGTCTTTTCAAATTTTTAATCAGCTGTTCTTTGTAAACATATATTACACTTATAGTTTTAAAGCATAGAGTAAGCTTAAGAGAAACGACAAATTTTGTTTAAACTGTTTTTGCAATCACTGTTAAACATAGACTTTACTATCCAGATAATACAATTCAAATTTGACGTAAAAATTCACCTTTAACTGCAATATTTATTTAATATAAACCATGCTCATGCTTGATCAGAAGAGTAATGCAGATATCATAATTACTATCTTACGTTGGCTACAAATATAAAGAATGTTATAAAATCAACCTTAGTTGTTTTTTTTGACAGAAGTATGGTTCTCAAAACTCCGTGTGTACATATTCTCTCGATCGAGACAACAAAGCAAGCTCAATCGTGGCATCGGAGATATAACTAATTTAATCTAAAATTTATTATAGTAAAAAAAAAATTTACTAAGTAATATAAGGACTTCGGTTCTTAAGATTTGCGTGCGAAGCCGTGGGTAACAGCTAGATAGAGGCAGGAATATGGTACATACCTTCATAATACGCCCAAGAGGCTCACGATGGAACGACTATCAATTATCTCAGCAATGTTTAGAATGTGATAGAAAAAGAATAAGTGAATATAGTGTACTGTTTTCAACGGGAAATTGCGTGCGAAGCCGCGGGCAACTTTTGCAAAAAATTATTGAAATGCGCAGCAAAGCGCGCCGGGCCCGCTAGTGGTAAATAAATTTTCTTTATGTTAATTTTAAAAGGATTTGTGGGCGGTATTTCGGAATAAAAATATGCTTACGTGTTATCCTTATACCTAAGTAACGTACATGCCAAATAGATTTTGTGTGATCGAGTATCAAACATCCAAATATCTTCTCGAACTTTCAGATTTATAATATTAATTGGATGATGAGAAGTCTTGTATAAAAACGAACACAGATGTGAGGTGGTTGATATACATATTATACCAATAAAAATTATACGTATATATTTACACCTTTATTCATGAAAATTCTTGGAGCAATTGAAATATTTTAATTTAACACCACTAGTGAATTACAACACATATTTCAATAATTAATTTAATTTTGCGAGGCCTTTCGGAATCAAGGATTCCATCGTCAGGCAACTTCACAAATGGAATCCTTGAGTCTTTAAAGTCCTTGAGCAAAATTAAATTAATTATTGAAATATGTGTTGTAATTCACTAGTGGCTTATAATTATTATAATATTAATATTATACTAGAATATTATAACATGACATATAAGATTGTTTTGTTACAACTGGATTATATAGCATATAGGCTATTGTAATATTAATATTAAGAGGAAAATATACATTTAATTAGACCAACAGTATAAAAACGAATTATGGATTTACAAAACAAAATGCAGACGTCTATTTGATTTTTTTTAGTACCCTGAACTGGTCAATTCAATTTCTCTGTGAATATTCAATGCTGCTAGTCCAGTCAGCCTGTCTGAACCCATGGTATTCCCAAGATACGTCCTTAACCGACGTAATGTAGAGAATGACCTCTCAGCAGTACTTGTAGTCACAGGGATGATCCACAAAATTCTCAGCAATGTGTGGATATTGGAAAACAAGCCCTTGTCAAACAATTGAAACACACATCTGTTGTGAACAGTTGAAACTCAGTCTTGAGTATGCCCTCGTTGTAGCCCCCATTTTCAAATAAATAATTGTTATAACAATTACACAGCTTTAGAAAATTGAGTTGTCTTTTGTCTTGGAGGGCTTCTTCTTTGTATTTAATACATTCGCTGATGGCATTAAGCACTCAAAACCCTTTAATAAGTCTTTATGCTTGATGAAAAGAGATTCCAATGAAATAATTAAATAGTCAACCCAATAGATTGTTTATAGTAGATCGTCTGGCGTTTCTGTTCGTGTGTTGCTCTTGTTCAGTTGTCTGAGTCTGCCAGGTGGATGATGCATCAAAATTAAGTAATCAAAGGTGTCGGCGATTTGGGTAGCCTCTTCAAAAATTGAATGCAATTCTTTATCTATATTTTCTCTTACGGATTTCAAACTTCCAAGTACAGTTTCAGCGTGTGTAATTGCAGATGTTAAATCCAAATCAATTCTTTGCAGCTTTTTGCTTAGGTTTACAGTGTAACAAAGAAGTTTTTCTGATGCCAAGAGAGACATTATAAATTTACCTTGACGCAAGGAGCTTACTATCATTAAAGCTCCCGAAGAAAAGTCCCTATCGTTCCAGTTTGTAATTTCTTCTAATGGTACTTTAATGGGGTGAGAAGTTCTTTCATAACAAATACACATCAAACCTATGTACCCATTTCGTCGGGCAAAGCTACAGAAGCTTTTTTTGTTAGTTTGAAGATTTATCTTTGATTCAATGTACTTCTGTAAAACGCCTTGTTGTTTACAACAAATCGCTCTTCCTCACCAGTTTCTGATTGACGGAACTTCAGACACATTTGACAACGCCAGGTTAAGGCTATGAGAAGTGCAATGAACATATATTGCTGTTAGGTAAGCTTCTTGGATGAAAGCCTGAATGACATTAAACATCCCACTTATGGCAGCAGTCACATCGTACCTCTTAACACGTAAGTTATTGACATCTACATTACTGACCTTTAATTAAGGTTTTTGCCAAGTCACTACTCGTAGTAGAGGTTAGAGCCATGAACTTCAGAAATTTCTCTCAAATCTGATAGTTGTTTTGAGCATTCAATGTCACATACATAACGTAGGCACAATGAAAACTGTTCATCTTTTAAAACGTCAGAGGTTTCATCAGCAAGGACGCTAAAAACTTAACTTCCTTAACATTATTTTTCAGTTATAACTTAGTCTGCAAGCATCGATAACTTGATTTTGGAAATTCCAATTTTACATGTTGCATTTCTGCAACATGACTCAAAATGGGTTTGTAAATGCTGGTCTCCCTCTTCAGTTCTGGCTCTGAGTAAAGTTTCCCTTGTTTTCAATTGGTTTACAATTGATTTGACATTCACCATAATCTCTATGGCCCCTGAGGGCAATATCTGATCTACCACGCCAAATAATAGTATCTATTATTGGAGTTATTATATTTAGGTTGAATGTATTTTCTACTATCTACACATTTGTGAATTGGTTTTATTTGGCTGGCCATTACTCTTTTAAAGTTAGCCACACTTATGCATGAATCTTTATGATACGAGTTTGTATGTTTCCAAACTTTTCTAACGCTTTTTTCCAGTTACAAAAACCTTCATCAACAAGTTGGCCAATAAGTTGATTGTTACTCTTACTCACTTATTTTTTCGAGATAAACATACAATATACGCAGTATGCAGAGTCTTCAATTCCAGAATACGAAAGCCATCTTTCAGCCATGAAAACAAAACTTTCCGTCGTTGATTCCCGTACGATGTGTAAGGGAAGTTAAAATGACTCTGAGGAACCAATTTGGCACTTAAAACTTCTCATTATCCGTCAACCTATTGTTTTCAAATAAAAAAATGTCCGTGTCTTGTTTACTTACATTAGCCTCAGGCCTGCTTACATTTGCTTCTGAACCCTCCTCCATCGTAACACAAGACTTCTCTTCAATGCTTGTATTTAAAGACAGCTTCTTACTTGTCGAAATGTCACCACACTCACCAACCACATCACTTGCCTCATATTTATAGTATTTAAACTATTTAAAATAGTTTTGTATATTCGCTTATCTTTTATCACGCATCACTACCAGCATATATAACTGTTTGAAGGTATCACTACAGTTTGGACGATAATGTGGACAGTGTGTGTATGAGTATGATCAGCGACATTATATTTTACTTCCGTAAAGTATTAACCACATGTAGTGTGCGTTTAACTTTTGTATTTGTATTTAATCATAACATTTTAAGAATATACATTTTTATAGCCTATAACCACATAAGCTCAACGGTGGAAGTTTCAAGATTTATGATACACAGAAAGTTCTAAATGTTCAATGATTATACAACACAAACATGAAACTTTGCATGCCAAAATAGGACATAAAATGCTTTTATCATTAGTGACTCTTTATCTCTTCAGGAGGACACTGTATCAGGAAGCGGTAAAAGTCTTAAAAGGGAGCATAGTTCAAGGAGCATACCATTTTCAAAGATCTTAATGAGACTAATGCAACTATATGAATAAAAATAAAATCTTGATATCTCTAAAAAATAATTTATGTTTAAGGTTTTTAAATGTATTTAAAATTAAATACAAGAGGTTTACACAAAATGGACTGAAAAACGAAATAAGTATAGAGCTCTAGCTAAAGAATTGTGTAATAAAACTGTAATTATTATATATAAATACAGTTTTTCGTTCTTTTTGAATAGGTTGATACAGAAAAGTAGACAATAAATAAATGTGTTGTTAAATAAACTCCACTTGTGAATTATCTGTTTAACTGTTTATCCTAAATTCATTTGAAGAATCCATGTTGTATACTGTTTACATTTAAAATACAAGGCCTACTAATACCATGTCAAATATTAAGACATTTTGAATTGGCCACCAATTTTATTGATGGTGATCCAATTTAGGACAGATATCCTAAGGAGGTGTTAACACAATAAATGGTACCAATAACTAGGACCTACTAAGACATCCTCATTGTATTACTTTTAAAATTATATTTAGTTGACCACATACTTCTGAAGGGCAGCTTCCTAAGAAGGTGTTAATAATACCAATGGTACCAATAACCAGAAGCTACTGAGATATCCTCAATGTATGACCTTTAATATTATATTTACTTGACCACCTACTCCCTAAGGGCAGCTTCCTAAGGAGGTTTTAATAATACTAATGGTACCAATAACTAGAAGCTACTGAGATATCCTCATTGTATGACCTTTAATATTGTATTTATTTGTCCACCTAGGTACTCCCTAAGGGCAGCTTTCTAAAGAGGTGTTAATAATACCAATAACTAGAAGTTACTGATATATCATCATTGTATGACCTTTAATATTATATTTACTTGAACTCCTATTACTCATAGGTAACTTTGTAAGGAGGTGAAGACATCAATAGCACAACCGCCTAGGATATTTGTGGTATGTTGTGTGAAGTCATTATATCATCATAAATTATATTAAAATACTTTGCAAAAGCCGAACAGTCCATTTTAACATCATGTATGCGAGTTAAATAACTAATTATGCAACAAAATAGTATCTGATATGGAAATATTTGGAAACAATCCAAATTGGAAAACTATAATTACAACATTGCTATTCCATAGTAGTGATAAGCAGACACTTTAGTTTAGTCTTTATTAAACGCACGCTTTTAATACCTTTATAACTAGGAAAAAATGTTCAGAATTGCCATACTATCCAATTCAAATAAACATGTTTCTAAACTAGGCTACAATAGGATTTTGTTCAAAAGAGAATAATACATTATAAAATATTTCTGTGGGTATTATAGATATTATTTCTCAATTTTCGAGGGATAGGTCGATTATTAAAACAAGTGATCACGTAAATCATATGACGTTTTCAACAACAGCCAACCATTATCTGTAGAGGACTAATAGTAGTAGTATTCCAAGCTACATGAATCCTTTAATCAGTGGTATTTACAATATTAGGTCGTTTACAATAATTCTACCCTTACAGTACACAGATTCTTTTTTCTTTTTAGAGCAACATAACGGTTTTGGTACTTTCCAAGCATGACAGTATTGATAATATGATCCCAAATATGATTATAAGGTAATAATTAACAGAAACATAATCAAGAATCAGAGAACTGACAGCGCTAAGAAACATACAGTAGGCTAAATAAACTGGCGGAGACTATCAAGTAGGCTATATAGCCTACATTATTTGAATATTACTTTTTTGCTATATTGATTTGTAGATTTAGTAGGCCCCTATATAGTAACAACAGAAAATATAAAGACCTATTTGATTGTAAAAGCGTTAGTTACCTTTTGGGATTGACGATCAAAATTGTTTTATTCACTATGTAACAAGAGTTCAACTTCAATTTAAACACGTTATAACTTCAATTGCCACTTAAAAAATTGGACCCATTACATTCACTACTTTTGTTGGGTTCACAGCAGGGAGTTTCGTGTTGTAGTTAGGTCGATTTCATCACATAAAACAATATCGGTACACAATTTAATCCGTCTGTGAACGTCTATCACTTAGGCCTTCTAAAATATGTGTCTACCACTATTAATAGACTAGTTTAATTCTGTTACGTTCAAACACACCATTCCATTATTTTTCAGTTAAACTGTCGTGTTTATTTATCATGGCCGATTCCATTCGTTTTGTTACTTTACAGTTGCAATATAGACAATTAATTTAATTTTTGTATTTTATAAACACACAACACAAACGGAAGTAATCGTTTTTCGAGATCACGACACTATAAATCAGCTGTGTCCCAAACCTATAATAAATTTCTTTGTTGTTCATTAATTAACATGTGTACCAACCGTGTCAAACTGATTAATAAAACATACAAGGAATTTCACAATCATTCTCACATTTCAATTTCTGTATACATTATATAGGTTATTTTAATATATAAACGGAAGGAAATTGTCTTTGTAGAAATATTCATGTCGGTATTTAGGCCCACAATTGTTGTAGTAATTTTCAAGGTGATTAGCACTACTTCGCATATTTTCTTTCTCTGTTGTATTTTTATAGGCTATTGTAATGTATAAATGGAGAGAAATTGTTTTTACAGAAATATGTCGGTATTTAGGCCCACAATTGTTGTAGTAATTCTCAAGGGGATTACTCTAGCACTACTTCGCATATTTTTTTCTCTGTTGTATTTTTATAGGATATTGTAATGTATAAATGGAGAGAAATTATTTTTACAGAAATATGTCGGTATTTAGGCCCACAATTGTTGTAGTAATTCTCAAGGGGATTACTCTAGCACTACTTCGCATATTTTCTTTCTCTGTTATATTTTTATAGGCTATTGTAATGTATAAATGGAGAGAAATTATTTTTACAGAAATATGTCGGTATTTAACTTAGGCCCACAATTGTTGTAGTAATTCTCAAGGGGATTACTCTAGCACTACTTCGCATATTTTTTTCTCTGTTGTATTTTTATAGGATATTGTAATGTATAAATGGAGAGAAATTATTTTTACAGAAATATGTCGGTATTTAGGCCCACAATTGTTGTAGTAATTTTCAAGGGGATTACTCTAGCACTACTTCGCATATTTTCTTTCTCTGTTGTATTTTTATAGGCTATTGTAATGTATAAATGGAGAGAAATTATTTTTACAGAAATATGTCGGTATTTAGGCCCACAATTGTTGTAGTAATTCTCAAGGGGATTACTCTAGCACTACTTCGCATATTTTCTTTCTCTGTTGTATTTTTATAGGCTATTGTAATGTATAAATGGAGAGAAATTATTTTTACAGAAATATGTCGGTATTTAGGCCTATAATAAATTCGTAATTTACTCTGGGATATTTCTACGCGTTACTCTAGCATTAAACCAATATTTTTGGATATGCATCAATATTGCGAAAGAAAGTAATATACTTAATAAGGTACATTGTAAGTAGCCTAGTATATTAATTGTCTGGCAATTACATATTGGTTTTAGATCCAGGATTAGGATCGAAGTCCTTTACTTTCACGAAAATAAACCGAATACTAGTAACCTATCAACCAGGGGACTAACAAAATGTATCTTCCCTCTTTCTGTCATTACACATACGATATCTGCGGAACAGCTCGAGCTGTAGACTTGAAGTTTTCCGTCATTAGATATCATTCAGATGACAGAATTCTTCTTTTGTCTCTTTGTCATTCGCAGAATATATCGAAAAAGAAAAAGATATGAGACTTTGCACAAAGCTTAATTTCTATATAGGCAAGATCGAGCTCGCTTATGGTGCATACCCCTACAAGGGGGGCTTAGCGTTAGCGAAGCTTCATGCCCGAAAATATCTCGAGACCAAATCGAGCTATAAATTGAAATTTTCAATGAAATTTCATTTCTATATAGGCAAGATCGAGTTGTAACGTTGTAAGTCTCGTTATGGAATTTTGCTGGACGCTACCGGTCTGATCGCTCGGAGATGTCTACAGAATGAATTGAGTTATACATGTAATTAAAACTTTCTATGAAAGTGATTTTGATACATTTTTTTATCGCTTCCTTAATGTTATTTCATCCTGAGTGATCTACGAATTAACTATCTGGGTGCCAGATGATGATACTGCTTATTGGTCAGGAGAATCTTGTGTCTAGACTCATATAGACAGATATTCGGCCGGGCCTTGTCATGTCCCGTCACCGTGCCCCCGTCACAACATTTTACCCCCCCCCCTTCAAACGTATTTACCGTGCCACGGTAAAATTGTATAAAAAACTTGAGTACTGGCCCGCATATTGTTGGTACTTATAGGGTTAACGATCAAGTCCAAATCTCTTATGATAGTATTTTATCCAGTTTCTCTCTGAAATAGCGAATATTTTAACGTTGAATTCAGAAGTAGAATGAATGTAACAAAACTACTTTAATTGTAGTAAATTTGATTCAATGCTGATATGCTAGATATGGTCAATCTAAGATATGCAAATCTAATATGCTCCGAGTCCCGTTTTGAGGAGTTATTGTTATTTATAACGTCCAATTAAGAACAAGAATTCTTACAAAACAGTAGATACTTTTATTAAGTTGAAATGAACAATACAGATTGATGTACTCTGTTGTTTGATAAGCACAAGATAAATATATTATATTAAATATTAAAATGTTTGGCTCTAAATATGTGATTTTTTTATTTAAAAAATAAATAAATAGAGCCCTTTCTACAAACAGGTCTTGGTAGATGTATGTATTTAATGTCTGAATATATTGTTTGTTGGAAGATTATAATACATGTAACAGTAAATAAATGTTAAGAAACTAATAAAAAATTAACTATAAATAACAGTTAAATGTTTGTTATGTTATAAATAACATAATTTCAACAGTTTACATTTTTCTACATACCGTACACAAAGAAAATACAATTAATGAAGTATATTCTTTCCAGAACATAGTGAATTAACACAGATAATGAACTAATAATAAATATTTTCAAAATTATATAAAATAAGCTTTGTTTGTTGTCTTTTTACAATATTGTAAGCTACAATACAATGCATTGTTTAATGACCTATAAACATTATGAGGTGCCTCTCATAGAGGGCATGTAAAGAAGGGTCTTGGTTAGAAGGAAAAAAATAAATCTGAGACCTTAAACACTTTACTTTTTATTTACCATAGTGCCTATCACAGCAACAGAAAACATGTCCGCTAAAATACTTCATCAACTAAGAACTTCCTTAGATCTACACCATCCAAAACATTCAAGTCTGTTATAAAAAATCAGCAAGCTTCTTGTTTAGATCTACAGTATTTTGAAATTCTTTAGTGGCAAGGACAAATGAAAATGGCATTATAAATCGTTATTGTGGCTATATGATGTACAGAGTATGTATGGAAGGATTAATTGTAACCCCAACATCAAAACCAAGTTAGACCTTGATATCTGTCTCAGAAACTTTTGGACGAAAAGTTGCTAATAATTAATCAATATGTGAACAAGTCAAATTCCTGAACCACAGGCTAATATAGGAACGACTCCGATGATTACCAAAATCTCACCAGGATCTTGTAGAATATCGGGACCAGCAATTACATGTACCAGAGGACCAAGGCACTATTTGTCATCAGAACGTTCTAGGAGACTGGTGAGCTGGTATTCACCTTAATGTGGGAATGGATGAATGCTGCATGTCCAAGGACTATTTGACTTGTAATAATTTTAAGTCTTAATATTATATGTTTTGTTTAGTTTGTTGTTATTTTATTTCCTGTCAAAATCAATGTGTTTTGTAGCAAAATACAAGTGAGTGCTTACATCTTCTATTCACTTCTTATTTCATTAGTTGAAATTAACAGTTCCCAAGGATGCCAAGTGAAATTTTGTCTTTACGCAACATAATAAACCCTCCTCTTTTAAATTTTATAGCCACCTTTATATTTTTTCCAGTAATTCCAGAAGCATCAAGATTTCATTTTCATTTTAGTCATACCTGAATGTCCTGCAAGAAGTTCGTTCAATACAGATTTATCTAAACTCTTTGGTACAATTATTTGTGATCCTCATAAAATACATCTAACTTGTAAAGTGTATTCAATGTCTTAAAAGTCCCAATGTTTTCAGATATTTTCCACTGATGAGGTATTGTAATACCTTGCTTAGGTGTGGATCCTTAGCAGTTCCATCTTGAACAGCTTTTCTTTTTACAGGTACAGTTTTAATCTGGTGGATCATACACTGCTCGTGGTCATCCATTTGTCAGGAACTAAATTTGTTGGGAGTCTGGACAAATAATCTGCATCTGGTTTACTATCTTGATATTCAATGCTGTGATCAAATCCTGTTAGGAAATGTGGGAAGTTTAAAATTCTCTAAGCAGTCTTAGCTGGTAAGTTCCACAAGGTATCAAATATTGAAATGAAAGGCTTTGGTCTGTTATCAAAACAAACTTCCAACTATAACAATAATTAAAGAAATGTTTAGCCTCCAATACCTACAGCTTCCTTATCAACCTGGCTATATTTATCTATTCATAAGCATCACATTATATCATAATTTTATGACAGGAGATTTGTTATGAAACTTAAAAGACTGAATTACATTAAAATCCTTAACATTAGATTAAAATCAAATGACAATATGTATAATAAATGAAACAAACATTTAAAAATATTATACATTAAGAACTATAAATTATATTAAGGGCTATTCATTCAATAATGTTGTTCCTTGAGTTAAATAATACAACAGTAGACTACAATAAATTAAAATATGTTAAATGAGAAATAAATAAGAATAAATATAATAAATAAAGCAATTGAAAATTATTAGTCTATTATTTATATTAGGTACAGGACATTTTCTTATTGGTATTCTAAAAATATTGTTAAGGCATAGAATGCCCTTTACTCAAATCACTTACACAGATTTTTTTCTGAATTTACTTGGGCAAGTAATACATTTCTTGTTCTGTTCTTTAGCCCTAGAAGCAAAAGCAATTGTTAAGAGTAACTGTTATATTTGAATCATAATGTGTTAGAATTGTGTCATGTGTAATCTGTGAGTTTATTTTATGACAACTTCTTTCACATTTATCCATTGAGTTCAAGAAGGTAGCCAGGAAAGAGTTTTTGAGGGTCAAGGCGACTGATATTTTTCTGTAGTGAATATAAAGTAAGGCAAGGGCAACAACCACTCGTTCCTCAATTTGTTCCTTAAAAAGTTCTTGGCCCATTTCAATATTAAGAATTATCTTTTAGCAGTACATGAGAGTATTACTGAATTATTTAAATAATAATAATCATTTGGTAAAAATTTGGGGGGGGGGTTTGGACCCCCTCACTGGCTACATCCTCGATCGAGTTGAACTTCTCATCCTTGCATAATAAAGAATTCAGTGGATCCACTGTTGAAGCTAAATTTGGAATGAAATGATTCTAATAGTTTGCTAGTCCTAAGAATGTTCTTAGTTCTTGAAGTGTATTAGGCCTCCTAGTATTTTCCTTTAGTTTATCAAATCAAATCAAATTAAATCAAATTCTTTATTGTTCATTGACATGAGACATGCATGGAACATGGTCAGATATTATAGAACCGATTAATACTAGACAGAAGAATACATCACACATTTAAATAACAGTTAAAAACAGTTTAAAATATAAAATAGTACAACTTAAACTACAAACAATCTAATCTATATCGTCCACTAGGCTGGAGCACCGCTCACCAGTTCGTTAATGGAGTAGAATGCTTGTCTGATTAGGTATTCTTTTAAGTTGTTTTTAAAAGACGTCTCAGTCTCGCACGCTGTGATACTAGAAGGCAAAGCATTAAAGATTTTAGGGTCCATATATGACATTGATTTTTTAAATGTGTTATTATGGTGTTGCGGAGGGTGCGAAGTGGCGGGGTCTTCATACCCCAACACATGTGCCAAGCCAGAGCGTCCACGAAGCACACGCACAGCCACCTTCTCTCTTCTTGAGTGCTGTACTTTTCGTGCGCGTGCACCTGGGAACTGCCTGATCCAAATCTTGTCTTCTTTTATAATTCCGATCAGGCTGAGCTGATCTGGCGGGCTTTCTGTTGAACTATCCAAATTTTTAACTTTCTTTTCCCACTACTCTCACCTGTCGGGTAATCTTCCCAACAATCTATCTTAAGCTATTCTAATTCTAATTTTCCTTCTGTTAATCCAAGCCAAGGTGGAACAGCATATGCCGAGGGCTGCGTGATCAAGGGAGAGCTTGGTCGTAAATATGCGAACTCTGGATACCTGGCGACCTCCAGTTTAAACCTAGCCTTCCCCAAGTAGAGCGGACAATGCTTGGGGTGACCTTTAGATCTCCGCTACTCGTGGGAACACAATGAGTACAGAATTTACAGAAAAACAAACAAAACCAGAGAGCTCTTGTAGCACTCAAAAAGTGGATGAAAAATTCACGAAACACAGAGGGATTGATGATGGGCTCTGACCCTAGCAATCCTGACCAAACCCAAAATAAACAGGCGGACTTTCCTAGTAGAAGTCCAATAGCCTCCGACTCGGTCAGAGTCGAAACAGATGAAGAAGATGCGATACTGGAGGGCGATCACCAGAAGGAAGAGGGAGCAAAAGTCGAGAGACAGCTCCCAGCACTGCCTAATTATGTGGAGCCGCCAGGAAACGCATGGTCTGGTTCCGAAAAAGAGGGTACTCCCAAGAAGAAGCCAGGGAATTGGCCTTAAAACCAATCCCAGAAGAAAGAAATAAGAAACTGAACAAACAAAAAGAGGGAAAGAAACCGAAAAGACCTCACTCTGATGGATCCACTCCGAGGCCCATCAGAGGAAGAAAACAAAGAACGAAGGAAATCAAGGGAACGCAAGGAGCAATCTGGACAACCCCAGAAACCCTTCATACAAACAAGCGGTAGCTGGTATAAGGGTAGGGGTCTTGCACTCCAATTTTCCCGAGACACTACTCACACAACCGAACAGATGGAGAAGATCCAGAGCTTCATCCTGGAAGCTATCGTGGAGGAACAGGAGGGTCCCTACTCTCCCAAGATTCTACGGTATCAACAGGAGACAAGGGTTTCTAATCTTCACCTGCGAAAACACTGAAACAGCAGAATGGCTTAAAGGAAAGCAAGACTCCCTAAAGCCTTGGGAAGAGGCCAGTCTAAGGATAGTAACCAGAGGAAGAAATCCCTCGTGCGAGAATCGCGACTGTCTATCTTCCTGACAGCATACTTGACACAACCGAAAAGATAATGAAGCTCTTAAAAGGACAAAACAAAGAGCTATCTGTCGGAGAATGGAATGTTCTGCGGAGAAGCGACGAGGGGAAGTTCTGTCCCTACTCACCCTGGCAGTCGACTGCGCTACAGCGAACAAACTTGAGAAGGAAGGTCCATGATCGGCTACAAGTTTGGGAAAGTTCAGCTTAGACTGAAGAAAAAACATCAAGAAAACATAGAACAACCCACAAGGGAAGGGGACTACAGAGAAATCTGAGACGGTCACCACAGAAAAAATGACCGCTGAAGAGATGGAAGTGGAGGAGGCCACGAAGGTGTCAGAGCAATCTGTACATACCTTACCTAAAAGGTCTACTCCACAAGCCAGAGCAGCGGTCGAAGAAGAAAGACCCACCTGTTCTCTCTTCTTGAAGAAGGGACCTTCACTCAAAGGACCATCCGTCTCGGGCTCGAGGAAGAAAAGGGGATAAAGTCTCCAAGCAATCCAGAAGAAGAGACGGGGATGGACCACCTGGGGGAGGTGGGAAGAAGGCGTAAGTATGCGCCTAATACAGATAAACCTACACCATGCAAAGGGCGCAACTGACATCTTGGGAAGAAGGTTTATCTCAACAGGCCTGGATATCGCCCTAATCCAGGAGCCTTGGATCAATAGAGGTTGCATCAGAGGACTGACAACTCAGGTAGGTAATCTCATTTATGATCGAACAATTGAAAACCCAAGAACTTGTATTCTAACTTCAAAACTAATAACAGTCTTTCCGATTACAGATCTAATAACAAGGGATCTGGTGGCGGCTACAGTGAAGGTGACTTCACTGCAAGGGGACAGAGAGGTTACTATAAGCCTCAGCTTACTTCCCCAACCCGTCAACAAGCTGCCCACCAAAAGAACTAGAAAGACTATTGCAGAGCTGCAGAGACAGAGGCTCGGCCCTCATTCTCAGCTGCGACTGCAATGCTCACCACACGTATTGGGGAAGTACGAACACAAACAAGAGAGGTGAGGAACTTCTACAGTTTATGTTCAGCAATGATCTAGTGTTAGAGAATAGAGGGTCAAGCCCAACCTTTATAACTAGAAATAGGAAAGAAGTCCTTGGACATACACTATCTACAGGACTAAAAAACATAAATATAGTAAGGTGGCACGTCTCCAAGGAGGCCTCACTAATCGGACCACTGTCCCAATTAGGTTCGACATAGAGGAGACAGGGGAAAGATACGTGACCCACAGGGTTCCTAAATCGACCAACTGGAGAGGTTACAGAGAGTCCCCTGGCAGAAGAGTTGGAAGAAATAGGACCCTTGCAGAGAAATGAATTTGAATTAGAAAGGTCTGCACAAATAGTAGAGCAAGCTATAATAAAGGCCTACGAGAAAAAACTGTTCCTCCCAGGCAAAACCGGTTGAAGAGGGATGTGCCGTGGTGGACTGGGAGGTTGGAAACATTAAGAAACAAAACGAGGAAATTATTAAAATGGGCAAAAAGGACAGACGACTGGCTCCCTTATCTACAGGCCCAAAATGAATATAAGAAAGAACTAAGAACAAATAAAAGAAGAACCTGGAGGAATTTCTGTAAAAATATCAACAGTCTTCCCGAGGCATCCAGGCTTCAAAAAACTCTCCAAACGGAGCATACAAATCCTATGGGACTCTAGTAAAGGACAACGGTGACCTAACAATGAACAGGAAGGAGACCTTAGAACTACTTCTGGAGACACACTTCCCGGGGGGTCAACTAAACTCGTAATGAGGATACTTATTCTCTATATGGGGGGGATCCAGTCGGGAGGTGGCAAAAGCCAGACAGGTGTCTAACAGACTATTCACACACGAAAGAATTAAATGGGCGATAAGATCGTTCAAGCCGTTTAAAATCTCCTGGGGCGGATGGAGTTTTTTTCCAGCCCTGCTTCAAGAGGGACTGGACATTCTACTAAATACCCTTAGCATTCTATTTAGAAGCAGTTTCGCCCTAGGATATATACCAAAGAATTGGAAGATAGCACTAGTGGTGTTCTTGCGGAAAAATGACAGGGATCCAACAAAACCCAGTTCGTATAGACCCATAAGCCTAACCTCCTTCATGGTGAAAAACTATGGAAAAAATAATAAATAGACACATAAGGGACGCAATATTACTGGAACACCCACTTAGTCCCACACAACACGCATACATAGAAGGAAAATCAACCACCACTGCTCTCCACAGTTTAGTGAGAGAGGTGGAGAATACCTTCGAAAAAAAGGAAAAAGCCCTAGTCAGCGTCTTCATGACATTGAAGGAGCTTTCGACCGAGTAGCATATCAATCCATGAAGACTGCGATGGAACGTTTGGAGTTTTCCTCAGACGTAGTCAAATGGATAGTAGCCCTCCTAAAAAGCAGACAGGTGAAAGCCAAGTACGGGGACGAATCGGCCTGCGATCACGGCCCAAAGAGGCTGCCCCCAGGGGGGAGTCTTATCTCCTCTCCTGTGGGCGATGGTAGTGGATGATCTCCTAAGAAAAGCAGAGAAGAGGGGATAAGGCTACTATGTTATGCGGATGACCTAGTGCTTATGAATTAAAGGGAAAAACACTGGCAGGCTGGAACGCCAATTACAAACAGAACTGAACTTCATAAGCAACTGGTGTCATGGGGAAGGTCTGCGGATCAACCCATCAAAAACAAACATGATTACCTTTACCAGGAAAAAGGAAATTCCAGCTAGCTAAACCGGTCCTGGAGGGAATCAGCATAAACCAAACAAAAGAAGAAGTGAAGTATCTGGGTTTAAATCTTGGATGAGAAGCTCACTTGGAACTCCCATATTAGAAACAAGATATCCAAAGCAATAATGGCCCCTTGGGGCCTGTAAGAGACTCTTTGGATTTAAATGGGGACTTAAACCCAAAAATGATTTATTGGATTTACGAAACCATAGTGAAACCAATGGTCACATATGCTGCTTTAGTATGGTGGCCGAAGGTCGAACAAACAACAGCTGCAAAAAAGGCTACAGAGTCTTCAGAGGTTAGCTTGCTTAAGCATCACGGGAGCAATGAGCTCCTGCCCAACACTAGCAATGGAAGCGGTTCTGGGTTTTATACTCCTCTTGGCCAGGAAGTGATGAGAACAGCTGCGCGATGAGCGCAATGAAGCTTCTAGGGACAAAGGTAATAAATGTTACCTCCCTAGAAGGCCATATGAAGATATTGGAAAATTTCCCTGAGGCTGAAATGCTAACCCAAAGTATCTGATACTATGGTTAAGAAATACTCCTTTGAAAAAACCATACACGGTCTCTATCGGAAGTAGGGAGGAATTGATTAAAAGGGAGGCCTACCCAAAAAAAGGAGTCCTGAAGTTTTTACACCGATGGTTCACTCCTAGACTCAAGGGCAGGATATGGAATACATGGACCTGGAGTTGACATGGCTGTGCCCCTGGGAAAGACATGCCTCAGTTTTTCAGGCGGAGGTCATGGCAATAGATTCATGTTCTAGAAGACTCACACAGTTGGGGACTAAAGGATTATCATACCTTATACTCTCTGATAGTCAGGCTGCACTGAAGGCACTGGGGATACCTGTTCGATTGATTCGAAAGCGGTCTGGGAATGCAGGAAGGCCCTAGCAGAGCTAGCAAACAAGTAATAGAGTAACACTCGGATGGGTGCCGGGTCATGAAGGAATTCATGGAAACGAAAAAGCGGACATCCTCGCCAAAAAGGGAGCGGAATCCATATTGGTGGGCCAGAGCCAGGATGTGGAATATCCTTCTCCAGCATTAAAGCTCTGGTTAAAGATTGGGAAAAGAGGACAAGATATAAGAATTGGAGCAGAGCCTCGGGTTTAAGAATATCCAAAATGTTTATCTCTCCTTATGCAAAAGGATGGACAGCTCTCCTAGACCAGAAATAAGGAGGATATAAGACTGATATTAGGAATGTTGACAGGACATGGCCCTCTGAGAAAGCAACCTTTTGAAGGTAGGCCTTAGTCGGAGCAGCGAATGTAGACTCTGTGGAGAGGAGGAGGAGTCAGCGGAGCACATTTGGTTGGATTGTCCTGCCATCGTAGAGACTATGAAAAGATACCTGGGAGCATACCTCCTCAGCCCCCAAGGACATCAAAGAACAGGAGCCCTTAAATCTGATTGGTTTTTGCAAAAGCCTCGGTTTTTGAGGGCACAAATAAAAGTAAGGGAGGCGCAAAGGTCCTTTTAGGACTAAGTGCGGGACAAAGTGTCCTCTTTCCCTCAGAAGGAAAAAAAAAAAAAAAAAAAAAAAAAAAAAAAAAAAAAATGGTGTTGCGGAATGATTAGAGCATCTCTGTTTCTTGTAGAATACACGTGGTTAAATGATGGGAAGGATTGAAGGTTCTTAAATGTAAATGTGGCAACCGAATATATATAAAGTGATGGCAATGTCATTAGGCTTTCTCTAGGGAAAACCTCCCGACAGCTCTCACGATGACCCAGACCACACATCAGTCGAACAGCCTTCTTCTGCAGTTTAAAAACCCTACTGATCAACCTACCTGAAGCCGTCCCCCAGAAAATCAATCCATATGTTAAAATGGGCACAAAGTAACCAAAGTACACCAGCCTAACGGTATCTCTAGACAGAAAATTTGTTAGGTACCTTAAAGAGTAAATGCTGGCACCAAGTCTTTGACAGACATGACTGATGTGATTTGACCAATCAAATCTGGAATCCATGTGGAGTCCCAGGAAGCAGACCGTTGAAGAATGCTCGATAGGTATATTGTCAAGGAGAGTAACTAACGCACTCTCATTCTTGTGGGGTTTAAAGTGGACTATTGAGGTTTTTTCAGGATTGAGAAATAAATAGTTAGCAGAAAACCAAGAACTAAGACTCTTGAGTGAAAAAGCCAGCTCGGTGGAAAGAGATTGAGCTGTGTCAGCCTGAATAAGTACACTGGTGTCGTCCGCATATTGTACCAAGTGGTCCCTCACAGATGAGTTAAGGTCATTCACGTATATATTAAATAAAAGAGGGCCAAGAATTGAGCCTTGCGGCACACCAACCTTGACCGGTAAGACAGCAGACCTACCCCTACCCCCTTTGTTGGTGATCTCAACAAACTGAGAGCGACCAGAAAGATAGGAACGAAACCACTCTTGAGGGATGCCTCTAACACCGTACATTTCCATCTTGTCCAGGAGACGTTGGTGGTTGACGGTGTCAAAGGCACGGGAAAGATCACAAAAAATGCCCGCAGTCTCACTGCCAGAGTCAACAGAAGAGAAGGCGGTATTAAGGAAATCATTTACCGCGTGAGTGGTTGATTTATCTTTAAGAAACCCGAATTGTGAAGGAGATAGTAAGGAATTTTCGTTAAGAAAATTAATCATTCTATTGTGAATTAATCGTTCAAATATTTTGCTCAACGTGGGAAGTATTGAGATGGGGCGATATTGGTTAACTGAGGTTCTATCTCCCTTCTTAAAGATAGGAATGACCTTGGCGGATTTTAACGCAGAAGGAAAGAGTCCTTGGTTAATAGAATTATTAAACAGGACAGTTAAGGGACACGAGAGTGAATCTGCAACCCTCCTGACAATGGATGGAGACATATCAAATACATCAGAAGAGGAGCTAGCCTTGAGACCCTTAGTCACACTCAACACTTCACTGTACGAGGCAGGAGCAAAAAATATGCCCGATGAACATGGAGAGCTGGGCAACCCCGAATCAGTTGATGTTATTTTGCTCTGAAGGTCCAACTGATCACAAGCGTTAACGAAATGAGAATTAAACCTTGCAGCTATCAAATTAGGTTCTGAGACCAACAAGCCATTATCAATCAAACCATTTATGCGTTTGTTACCTTTGCACTTCCCTGAATATTCAGCCACAATCTGCCAAACCGCTTTTCCTGTATTGTCACTATTCTCAATATGAGACCTAGCCACAAAGCTCTTCTCTGATTGGATAAGCTTTCGATACTCGGATTTTCTTTTATTATACAACTTGCGATGGAAAGCCGATGGATAATCGCGCTGGAGCAAATATAGATCCTTCAACGCCTCCCTCGCTCTGACGACCCCAACAGTAAGCCATTTAGGACGTACTCTACGTTCGGCCTTGCGAGTGACAAGAGGAAATGCTAAATTAAAGATATGTACAAGAACATCCATAAAAGAAGAAAATTGGACCTCAATATCCTCCCTATCATCAGGGAAGACATGTTTGTTCCAGTTAACCTGTTGCAAAAGACTAGAAAATCTATCAACGTTTATTGAGGAGAACCTTCTCGCTTTTACCATCTTCGGACTGCTACCAGTCGAACTAGAGGTGTCTGAGACGGAGAACAACTGGGCTTCGTGGTCCGATAAGGCTGTAGGGAGTATTTCGGCTGAGACCTGATCGACCTCAAAGTTAGTCAAGACATTATCAATGCACGAGCCACCAGAAGAGCAAGGACGTGTCACTCCTCGAATAAGAATTTTCAGTGAAAAACTATTAAGAACATCTAATAGTTTAACAAATTTCTTGTCAGTTACTTCCCAAAAATGAATATTAAAATCTCCGCATATCTAGCCCAAACTCATCCATAATATGGCCATGATGTTTGTAACTGAAAAACTGACATTTATCCAGATTTATTCATAAGTTATATTTGCTTAATTATTTGCAACACCTCATGTAAGCATGAAATTGTTTTCTCATACTTGTATTACTACATTAGCAAAGAAATATAATATTCCTGAGCATACAGCACCTTGTCCATGAATCATTGCCAAATACTTCAAGTGACTTTAATCTCAAATATTAGTCTGTTCACCTGGCACAATTGTAAATGAATATTCAAAGTTGGAATCATTTGCAGTCTTCATCCATGCATAGTAAACCTTGCCAATATCAAGAGTAAAACTATTTGCCTTTATTTATCTGTGCATAAATGCCACAATATGCTCACATCTGAATCTCTTCTGACTACAGAGGAACTTTTTTGTCTGATCCGATTCCAACCAGTGGAGAAACTGAAATAAGTCTCTATGCAATAAAAACAGCACTAATAACTTAAAACCACTTCCAATAAATACATTTATTCCTAGTACTGGATATAGTGCAGGATTGCCTAAGGACCTTTTGCCTCTTGATTTTTCCGATATGGGTGTGGCCAGCATTCTTCTCTAAGGATCTTATACAGTAACGTGCAATGTCTCACGAACAAAGTGTTGAATGCTTTGCTATATAATAGCTTCTCAGTTTTTTGCTTCATGGAACTTTGGCTAGACTTAAATAGTTATGAGTTATACAATTTTTGTAGTTTGCGTCAATTTTGGTCAGAGAACACACAACACATGGTGATGCTGTTATTTACGTCAAAGACTCTGTTAATTTTCGTGTAATTTATGTGAAGTAATTCTGTATTGAGATGAATTTTGAAGTTTGTGCTTCAAAGTTTGAAGTTTGATAATAGTATCTATCTACAAGCTAAGTGGTAATAATGACAAAATATTCCTTGAACAACTTGACTTGCTTCTAGATTTCTTGGTTCATTTTAATTGTGACTTGGTATTGACTGGCGATTTCAACATTGAGCCTACCAGAGGCAAAGCTTGCATCGACAACATTGCTACCAATCTGGATCCTTCTTCTTACAGAGTAGAAGTTCATGACACGTCCATATCAGTTCACAGTTTTGAGTATGGAGATAGCTAAGGCATACACAAAATTGAACACAGTTTGTGTTAGGAATTGGAACTTAAAAAATGGAAATCGTTCCATTGAATATCAACTGACTTCCCAAACTCTGCTGGGTGATCTTTCACGCACCTTAAACTTAGTATATTGTGACTCCGCTCTTAGTGATTTGGAATCTGATCTATGTATAATAAATTTCACAACGTCTTTATCTGTTGGATGAATGTCTATCTACCAGTCAAGCGGAAAACTTTTAAGCCCAAACAAAAGCATAACTCATGGTATTCTCCTCATCTATAACTCATGAAAGACCGTGTCATGGCACTGCTTTGTCGTTCGCGTCAGTCTGGACAAAATGCTGATATTGAAGCATATAAGGCAGCCAAGAGGACCTACAGACAAGCTTTAAAAGTTGCAAGAAGGGAGTCAAATGAAGAATTCATTAATACAGTGAATAACAAGTGTAAGGTTGCTTGGACTGTTGTGAATCGTGAAACCAGCAGAGATAGATAATCACATCATGTGCAACCCGATGCTGAAGACTTAAATAATTACTGTATGAAAGCTGTTGACGAGATTTGACAGAGCCTATCTCTTCCATCATCTTCTGCTGTCAATCTGCTGCAATGCAGCACCCCGGCCCCTTCCCCACTCTTCATTTGGTGTCCAGTGACCGGTAGTGAAGTGGGTCTTTTGGTTTTGTGGTTTAAATCCTCGGGAATCTGTGACATATATGGCATAACATCAGTAATTGTGAAGGGTGTAATCGCAATAGCATATCGACTGGCTAAATGTATAAATGCTTGACCACTATAAATGGCGGAAGTTTCACCGCTAAGTTGAAAATGTCTAAGGTAGCACCTATTTTTAAGAAAGGTAACTACGTTGAAATAAACAGCTACAGAGCGATCTATCTGGTCCCCAGCTTTTCCAAAGCGTTTGAAACTGTCTTAAAAAATCAATTAACTTCTTTTTCAAAATTAACAATCTTTTCAGTTTGGATTTAGGTGTGGAATGTCCATGATCAACACGGTTGATGGACTTGTGTCCCACATACTTTCCAAGTTTGAGCTATGTTTACCTACCGTATGCCACATTATGTGATATTTCTGGGGCGTTCAACTACGTCGACCTGGGAATTCTGCTAAAAAAATTGGAGTATTATCAAATAATTGGTAGGTATTGAAAATTCCCTTTTTAATTCCTATCTCAGTAATCGTTTTCGTACGGTATTCAGGAATAATATTTATTCTAATTATGCTGAGATTTATCATGGGGTACCACAGGGGTCTGTTCTGGGCCCACTTCTGTTTTTAGTCTTAGTTAACAATTTAGATACCAATGTCAATTTCAGTCAGTTATGTTTGCTGACGACGTTACTTTTTTTTACAACTCAACCTTGATTAGGTTTAGTTTGCAATGATTTTAAAATTATTTTCAATCAAGCCAATAACTGGTATAAAGCTAATATGTTATTTATGAAGAGAAGACCCAACACTTGGTATTTACTCTGAATAGAGCAATTTTGAAAAAAACAACAATTGAGAGTGTAAAATTATTAGGAATTCTACTAGATCCTATGCTGTCTTGACATATACATGTTGATTATGTTCATATGGTATAATTTGCGGTGTGGTATATTTATTGCGAAAACTAAACCTTTATGTTTTCAAAGATAAAGAAGATTAAGAATGGTGTACTTTGCACTGTTTCAGAGCATCGTTAGTTATGGTCTGCTCTTGTGGGACAATGCATCTGATATTGATAACATTTTAATGTCTCAGAAAAAAGCCATGAGAATTATAGCGGATGCAAATTTCAAAGGCCATTGTAAGCCAAATTTAAAAAAAGCCCTTTTAACGGTTATCAATCTTTACATTATTTACTGCTTGATCCATGTCAAAAATAATTTTCAAAACCTTACACTAAATAAGCACATTCATATTCACAATACTCAGGGTGCTAGCCTGATCAGAAAACCTTTCACAAGGCTTTCTAAAATTCAAACTTCATATGGGTCAGTTGGAATAAATCTCTTCAATAATTTGCCTTCAGTAAATTTAAAACGGTTATTTATGAGTGGCTGGTAGAAAGGCCATTTTCTGACATCAGTTTTATTCATCTAACATCAGTGGGATAGGGTTTTAGTGTATTGTTCTGCATCGATGACTATATAATAATTTACTTTGTTTTGATATTATTTTGCTGTTAGTATAAGTATTCTGACGTGATCTATTGCATGTAATGTCTAATGATCAATAAAAATCTTATCTTATCAATATGGGAAATAGGATAATTTTAATTCAGAATCATCTTATTCACTGTTACTTTGTAGTTTGCACACACTGTGATGCTGCCTCCCGGCTTCTCGAATGGTCCAATTGGAGATCTACATTGACAACTATCCATTTTTGAGATGATTTCAGCTCTTCTATCTACCTGTTTTAATTGGTCTTCAACTGGTTTTTTTTTTTAGTCTGGTTTACAAAATGTTGTTTTCACTCTTTTACTTAAATAAAGGTGTTCTCTATCTGTAGGGATTTCCCCAATGCCAGTTTTGAATACTAGGGACATAGAATTACCATAAATCAATCGTTACATCTTTAATTTCAACACAATTCAATTTACTTTATGATAGTTTGGTTTTGATTTCTTTATTTTACTTAATATTTGCCTTTCGTTTTTGTTCCAATAAAATTAACTAACTTAAGTGTGTGTTCAGGTTTATTATATAGTACCTCCTTTTCATAGCTTTCCAGCTTTGATTGTTCAATTAATTTAACTAAGCTAACAATTTGAGACAAATTTTTCTTACTCCTCTTTTTATCTACAACAATTATTGATTCGTCACAATGTTTACAATTTAAGTCACAAATTATTATCTGTTAAATGCTTAAATTCTCTTTCTTAGGCTGCAATTGATTCCCCCTGTACCTGGTTTTGTAACATATGATTTTGTGTTGGCTTGTGTTGGTCTGGGATCAACGAGTTGCTGTAACGTATCAATCAATTGTTCATATGTTTTATCCAATGGACTCTGGAGTAAGTTCACACATAAAGTTTGATGAAATTCAGCAGTTAAGGTATTTGATAACATGTACACCTTAATATTGGGTAATGTAATATATTTCCAGAGCAATCAGTGTTTACTTTACAGGGTTTGCAAATATTTCATTTTTTTAGTACTGAGTAAAGTACTATTAGGAATATATATATATATTAAACATTAGGAATATCATCATCTATTTATTTTTGTCATTAACAATAGAAACAGTCACTGGCTTGTAATAATGTACTAATTTCCACATACAGATCTTCCAATTCATATCTATAATCCTATTCCTTTTCCAATTCTTCGTCTATTGTAGTATATTTACTGGTTCATCCTGTATAGTTAAACATTCTGACAGTTTTCCTCCACCAGTTTTGCGCTTCATGTTGTGGTAAAGTGTTTATGTTTTATATTGTTGTTATAAGTATAAGTTAACTTTTTGTTGTGCTTCTTTGTTTCTTACAGTTCAATATATCTTTCATGGTTTCACCCCTTGTCACCATTATTATGTCACTGTTGTATGCATTCATGATAATTATTAATATTAAATGAAGAAATGTAAAGAATACCTTTAACACAAAACTGTAACTCTTAATATTGTTTAATGTTTAAAAAAACACATCACCTTTTAACAATCATGTCATAAACATAACATATGTTTCCATAGAGTTACAAACTTATTTACAATTCTCCCACACTAGACAATATGTCACCAAAAATTGTATTTTTTTAAGTCTATTTTAATGACTGGATGTTTTATTCATTGTGAGCAGCATAGTTCAGTTGGCTCATAAAATGTGATGCCTGGTTTGTTTTTATAGGTAAACAAACCGCTTACAAAAAGACACTGGGTGATTTTATTTTTATCCCCACCACTGCTCGGCATTCGCCCACTTGCTCTATCCCCTGACCTAGTCACTGCCACTCAGGAGCTAACCTGACACCAAAAAGCAAGCTCTCTGGATACGTCTAATGCTATATTAGTCTGTTAAATTAATATTTAGCAAACAAAAATGTAATATACTTATAGAGTAGGTAAGTAGCTGCAGTGTAAATCACTGAAAGGGGGACCCTCCTGTATATGGCTGCTAAGATATTTGCTTCTGCGCAGGTTTCTTTGCAAGCGGTTTGTTTATTGTAGTCGAATTTGGTGGGTCTTTTGTATCTTGATTTGTTCTTAGTGTCCCTTCTGCAGCTTCTGAATTAGTGCAAGTTTGTTCATTCAAACATTGCATTAACATTTCCTTGGTTTCTGTGTTTTTAGGAATAGATGGCTGAAGGTGTAGAGAAGTTTAATAATTCCTTGTAGGAGTAATAGCTGAGTATAAGTTTTTTTAATAATATTTTGTTATCTCATTTTCGCAACTGGTCTCTGTGTCTTTTTATAATGTAACCTCTGTCAACCTTGACAATATAATGGTGTCTTCCCAGTTTTTCTACGACTATGCCATAGAGAAAAGAACCTGAAGGAGATAAATTTAGCCTGCATCTGATCTCCTACGCAATGAATTTGCTAAGTAGTGTTAAAATGTTTTGTTTCTATTAGAAGATTGTGATCTCAGTAAGTCGAGTCTTGTTCGAACATTATACCGAAACAGTTGTTCTGATTTACTTTTTTCACAAGCCAGAGAGGAGTTGCTCGATACCTGAAGAGTAACAAGTCATGCTTCTGTTGGAGAGGTTCTTAGTCACTTTACTTATACGCTAATATCTGTTTTAGTATTTTAACATAATGTTCAGCTTGTGCATTGGAACTAGGATGACCTGGAGCAATAAATCTCTGTTTAATTCCATTCCGATGACAAAAACATCTGAATTCTGATGAAGTAAAAATTGTGGCATTATCACTGATGAGTATTTTGGGCAAGCCATTTCACTGAGCATTCCAGTTGTGGAATTGGAAGTTGGAGAGGAGTTCGTTATTCTGATTTCTGACCACTTTGATTTGGTATCTATATGAATCATAAAATCATGTCCCTTGTATGGATGGACCTGCATAGTCCATGCTACTTCTCTGGCTGGCCCCACACATGTAATATACCTTATTTGGATTGTTCTTAATTGCACAACATACTTCACAACTTCTTACTGTATGTTCAATATCCCTGTCAATATTTGAGAGAGCTTTGAAATAGCTTTCACCTAAACTGGAGATTTATTCAGAATCAGCAGTGACATGACCAAGGTAACTTATCTCTTGTTCGAAGAACTTACATTTCTCAAGATTCAAATGAAGATTGAATTCCCTCTATCGCTGCAAACACTTCATGAGTCTGTTCTTGCACTCTTATAATGTTAATCCTTGGATTATTCTGTCATTATTTTTTGACCAAATTAGGTTTCTGAGACATGTGTATATTTTTGTATACAACAAAATAGAACTAGTCAAAATTATAATTAACTATTGAATTTCTCAAATATGGATACTGAAATAATATGTACCTATGTCTAGTTCTGTTCGAAAAATACGAGTATCATAAGGCTCTATCATATTAGATCATAAATGCTTTCACTAAGAAGGCTACACCCTTTGATTTTTAAAATTTTTTGTGAAACCAGGAATAATTACTAGTTATATAAATAAAAATGAATTGCTAATTGTGTTACTAAACGCTAATCTCGAGAATACGTGTCAAGACATACACATGTATGAGATGCGTGGCAAAGCAAACTACCAAACTGGTAGACACAGAACGGTGGTTTATGAACGCTTGCCATCACGAGCGGGTGTTCAATTCCTCAACAGATTGCCCAATTCAATCATAGATGCTCCAACGCCAAAAGCGTTTAAGACTCGCCTAAAACGCTTCTTGGTGTCTCAAGCATTTTATAATGCAGGTGAGTTTTTGGCTTTCAACTGGGAGGCCGCCCAATTAGAAGACTGACCCCGCTGTTCAAAGTGGGTTGCATTGGCGATGAATGAAAGAAGTGTGATTGTATAGATTGTATGAGTGTATATGTATTATAGTATGAATGACATAAATTTTAGGATATCCTTATTAATTGACGTTTGCCATACAATGTAATTAATGTCTCAGAAATAAAACAGATTAGATTTTATTTGATATTTTCTTCATCGGAATAGTAAGGCAAATCAACTATGGCACTGGAAGTATCTTAGACTGAAAGAAGATTGTAAGAGCCAGAAGTGAACCCTTTTTGATCGTATGAAGTAGGTTTCTGAGACCTACATATGTATATATTGTCTTGATCACAACAGTAAGGCAAATCATATTTGACACCGTACAAACATTGGACTAGAAGTGAATTGAAAGCTGAAAGTAGACACTTTTTGATCGTATGAAGTAGGTTTCTGAGACCTACATATGTATATATTGTCTTGATCACAACAGTAAGGCAAATCATATTTGACACCATACAAACATTGGACTAGAAATGAATTGAAAGCTGAAAGTAGACACTTTTTGATCGTATGAAGTAGGTTTCTGAGACCTACATATGTATATATTGTCTTGATCACAACAGTAAGGCAAATCATATTTGACACCATACAAACATTGGACTAAAAGTGAATTGAAAGCTGAAAGTAGACACTTTTTGATCGTATGAAGTAGGTTTCTGAGACCTACATATGTATATATTGTCTTGATCACAACAGTAAGGCAAATCATATTTGACACCATACAAACATTGGACTAGAAGTGAATTGAAAGCTGAAAGTAGACACTTTTTGATCGTATGAAGTAGGTTTCTGAGACCTACATATGTATATATTGTCTTGATCACAACAGTAAGGCAAATCATATTTGACACTGTACAAACATTGGACTAGAAGTGAATTGAAAGCTGAAAGTAGACACTTTTTGATCGTATGAAGTAGGTTTCTGAGACCTACATATGTATATATTGTCTTGATCACAACAGTAAGGCAAATCATATTTGACACCATACAAACATTGGACTAGAAGTGAATTGAAAGCTGAAAGTAGACACTTTTTGAGTTAGTAGTAGGCTTCTCAGTCTTACATATGTACATATAATTCCTTCATCGAGACAACAAGGCAAACCCAATTATGGAACTAAAAATATCTTAGACCGCAAGTAGATTACAAGTGCTGGAAATAAACCTTCTTTTTAATGAAATGGGTTTTTGAGACTAAGTTCATATTTTCTTGATTGGAGCACCAAAGCTCACTTATCTGTGGCATAGGTAATATTATCCAATTGAACCAGGTAGGACTTGGAGGTGCCATATCGACGGAAACCAGCTACAATGATGTGACAAAATTGTAGTATCAAATCAAGTATAGCCATTACTATAGATACACTGCCCTCTGTAGTTCAGTTACTTTTAGATGACATCACACATCAGAATTGTATACAAGTTGTTGGTTATCATTTCGAACATACTATGATATAACTCAGTAATTAATAAATTCTGTAATAATTATGTAATTTATAACTCATAATGTAATGGAATACCCAACAGCGAGTACATTGTTTTTTACTACCCTGTATCTACAAGACAAAAATGTGTTGTTTTTCTGTTTGCTTGAAACATAGCCGAATGACTTTTGGGGATTGTAATCACATATTAAAAATAAATGGAGGATTGACTTCTCAATTTACAAATAAATTAACTATTTAAATCTCATGTAATTTTAATTATAGCCACATTGCCCATAGCTTTTAAAAAAATACCTCATAAAAAGGAAAACAAACTTAACTTTAAAATGTTTAAGTTATTTTCATATCTATTTACAGTTTATCGATTTTGTTTTGCTTTTGTTACCGATTTTAGTTTAAGGTTCATAGTAAAAAATTTCAGTTTTGACATTGAGAGCCAGTGAGTCGATTTTTTGGTTTTTGGTGATGTTCTCTTGCAGTAACGAAGCCAGGAAAAATTTTGGGGGTGTCAAGACAATTGATATTTTCCCAGAGTGGACAAAAATATAGACCCCATTTTGTTCCTTAATAAGTTCTTGACCCATATCTATGTTGAGAATGATCTTTCAGACTTCTTGAATCCCCTCACTGGCTACTTCCTTGATCTCTCTTTTAGGTTAAACTTTTCTATACTTCTTGATCAAGTAGAGCAGGTTGCATTAGTCCAGGTACTTGCCTCCAGTTACATTCCTTATGTTCGCCTTGTAAGAAAGCATGTTTATTCATCTTCAGATATTATCTGTTTCATGAGGATTGCATAAATTTGATATGGCCTTCAATGTCAAGTTGGGACCCTTATTTGTATCTTAAATGAATAATAAAGAATCATTTTAAATGTCAGCAGGCCCTGAAAATATTACTTTCCTTCCCTTTATCACATTTTAATTCATAGTAAAGGATTGTTTGAAATTGAGAACACATTACACTGGAATGAGTCACACTGTTTGTGCTTTGTTTAAACCTTAACTGATATTGCCTATATTCCTGTTATATAGTTTTATGTTACAGATGCAACATTAGATGTGTCCAATACCTTTAAGTGCAATACTTTTCCCTATAACAAGAAAACCGTGTACATGTAAAATTTCAGTACAATCAGTGCAGTAGTTTTATATAATAGTATAGATATGGATAACTTCAAATATTTATGGTGAGAAGGGCTGATTCGATGAGAATGTTGAATTTAGCTCCAGTTCACCTTCCTCTTACGTGCAGCACCTGAAATCTGATGCTGTTGCAGACTTGACTCCTGAAATGTGGAGTCAATTCATCTGAAGGGATCCAAAAAAGGTCGGCTACGAAGAATGAAATAGTTCAAAACGAATCCCCTGAATAGTTTTGACATCAGAGACACCCAAACTACAAAAAAATAGTGCAATCTGGGTGAAGAGGGCAAAATAGTGCAATTGTGCAACTGATGAGACAATGAGAATACCTCTTCAGGCAACTTTGAGCTGGATAAATGGTGCTTGTCTATCTATGGGTTTTGGCTGAATGCTAGCAAAGTCTATCATTAGGAGGATATCTCGAGAAAAATTGAGCTATTGATTTGGAATGTTGCATGAAACTTTATTTCCTACATATGCAAGATCGAGTTTGATGATGATGGACATTTCTCCATGGGGTGTTTTTCATTCTATTCTTAATGAATCTTGTTACGCAGTGCTTGGTCTGCTTTACTCCTACCTTGTACTATCTAAACTAATCTATAGGTTTAATAAGTTATATACTTTAAAAGTACCACAAGTGACTTCAAAAAGTATAATCAATCTTTAAACACCAGTTAGGTCACCTGTACTAGTTATGAACTGTCTAAGTTTATTAATAATGATGGACGATTTGAAAGGGTATCTGGAATATGAACATTTTCCATGTCATATGTATCAACAACAGAAACATGAGTCAAGAATCGGTATCTGCCATTCTTCTTCAGGTGTAAATTCTTAAAAGGTTAAGCTTCTAAAGGAGATTAACAATTCAAGGTGTGGAGATCACACTAGTCTGAAAATCATCATATAAACTGGGATGAAGCCAATATAGGCCTACCACGTAATAAAGGGTATTGTTTTAAAGAAAAACATTGTTGAATGATTGGATCCCTTGTAGAGGTGGAGAGGTTGACAGTGCTGCTGGACTTCCAATTGCCAAAATGTAGTTTATCTTGTAAATATTATAATTTTTTTAAATTTATATGTTGGAGTACAAAAAACATGAGATTTTGTTCTGAATAACCAATAAAAATATAGAACAAACTTAAAAGCATTTGAGCTATTAATAATATATTTAAGATGAGATCTTCCTCATTATAGCTCTAAAACTAAAATTGAGGATTTAAAAGTGTTTGAAGTATAACATTTTTCTTATGGTTCAAAAATCAAAATGACAGTACAAATATTATAATACAGGCTCTTCCTTAGCACTCCCTGGAATAAGCACCTACCAGAAGGGCTCTAAGCCTGGGGTATGTATATTCAGAGCATGGATCCGGTCAAGGCACTGAAATAATGAGCCCCCTATTCAAAGGGTTGCCTAATCAGGGTATGGACATAGCACTGTGCTCATTTAGCACTCCCATTGTGATGTCAAAGTTACAACAGAGCAAAGGTGGATTATGTCCAGGTCCAGGGCGTGCTTATTCAGCACATGGATACGCTCAAGGATAATAAGCCCCCTATTTTATAATTTAGAAGCTGAAATGATCCTTAAGCCTACCTTATTTATATTTTCATCACTGTAAAATTACATTAGTAAAACTCTTATAACATTATTTTTTAATCAATCAACAACATTGTAAACAATTCATAGTATTTACACCTGGCAATAAAAATAAAGATTTACAACACATGATAAAGTATGTGGCTAAGTTATTAAATCTAACACCCCTCTTCGACTTTTAGTTCATTCATATAATAAAAATCGCAAACTTATAAAATTTGTAAATACTCTTTCTCATTTGTTCAAAACTGTCTTGGTAAACTCTTAGAAAAAATATCTGCTAAATTGTGTTTTGATTCAACATACTTTATCTTCCATACATTTCCAGTAATTATCAAATACTTTATAAAATGGTACCTTGTATCAATGTGTTTAGTTCTTTTACTATTTTCAAAAGCCTGGGTCATGTCTATTGTACCTTTGTTGTCGATGTATAAGATTCTTACGATCGATTCACTTAAATCATTGCAGAGTCCTTTAATATTTATTATATCACATACACTGAAAGCAACAGCAACATACTCAGTTTCCGATATTGACAGCAAAATACACGTTTGATTTCTTGAAAACCGTTATATTACGTTTCCTTAATAAAAACTGATAGAGCCACTAATTCTTTTTCTGTTAAGTTGTCATGAAAGTCAAACCTGCATCAGAATATGTTGCAATTAATTTTTTATACACGAGTCCCATTTCTGTAATAGTTTTAAAATATCTAAAAAAATGAAAAAGTTCCAGGCACCTTTCTTTGGTTTATCAAGAAATTGTCTTTAAATTCTGGTCTTGAGGTAGTATTTAGTCATAGGAGTTTATCTAACATTACACTCTTTTATAATATTAAATTTTTCTAGCATTTTATCAATTTGCCTTTTCTGAGTTATCTTCAATTGATTTTAATATATTTTTATTCCCTTTTCAAGAAACTTACTTTTTATCCTAGGTATTTAGCATTGAACTCATTTTTCAATTTAATCACCTCTTTATTTATTTCCCCTTCTTCTTCAGTTAGCAAAATTTCATTGACAAATAAAACAAGCCAAACATTTGTTCCAATATGCAAACAGAACTCGTTAGAAAACCTTTTAAAACCATTTTGTTCAGCAAATCAATTAAATCTTGTGTTCAATCAACTCGGACTTCATCTTAATCCTCTATTCATTCTGAGAACTTTATTTTGAACATTTTCATCTTTGATTCCTTTGGGCATTTTCATGTATACTTCATATCTAAATCCCTGTTTAGAAAAGCAGGTGGTATATCCAGTTGTTTTATACTGCAATATTTCTGTATAGAATATGCAAGTAATAATCTTATTTTGATCAGGCTTGCAACTGGCGAATAAGTATTTGTAAAATTATTTTCTCCTTGAAAACCTCTTGCGACCAATCAAGCCTTTTTAATTCCACCTTCTTTTGTTTTAAATAACCACTTAGCGTCTATTCCTTTCTTCTCTTCTGGTAACGATGTTATTGTCCATGTGTTCATTTTCTCGCAAGTATTCAATTAATTTTGAATTGCTTTTTGCCATTCCACTCATATACTTATAGCTTCTTCATAAGTTCTAGGATCATTTTCAGCCACCAAACAAAAAGCTAAATACAATTCATAGTCATCAAGGTGTTGATGTTTTTTGATACCCATTTTCAAGCAACAATGAAGCACTCTGGAACTGCAGATAAGATATCGGCGGTCTCTCCACTGGCGCTCGGTCTGGGACTGGGTGATGTAACAATGCAACAGCTGTTTATTGAAATTTCTAATTTGCGAAGTGAGATTAAGCAGTCTAACGCTGAGATTACTACGTCAATGAATAAATATTCGAATGGATTGTTGAAAACGGTAAAAGAATGGAGGAATTGAGTAATGTGTTAATTAAAACTGCAGCAGATAATGAACATTTGCAGCAGGAAAACAACAATAAAAAAAAAAATCTAACTCTGAACTTACCGCAAAAGTTAACGCCCTAGAGCAGGCCACTAAAGAAAATGTTGTTGAGATCTTTGGTGTCCCATTTAAACAACAAGAAAGTCTGTTTCTGTAATAAGCGAATTATCGCGGGTTATTGGTTTCAATTTTAACCAAAACATGATAGATAACTGTTATCGTTTCAAGTCATCGTCAGGACGTTTTGGCCCGATTGTTGTTAAATTTGTCCGCAAATTGGATATGGAGGCGTTTATGGACTTGAGAAGGCAAAAGAGAAAAGTTAATTCATGGGACCTGGGTTACATGGACGGAGAATCCTCGCAGATATACGTCAATGAGTGTCTTACTAAGGCCAAAAGACAACTATTGAATGCTGCGCGTCAAGTAAAAACAGACAGACATTACGCTTTCCTGTGGGTGAAGAACGGGCGAATATTTATGAGGAAAAATCAAGGGGATCGTTGTATCGTAATCAAATGTGAGGCTGACCTTGGCAAATTAATCTGACAGTCCTTATCCTACATTACACTGTTTATTTGTTATATGTTCATTGTCGAGTTGTATGTTGTAGAATTGTTTTTTATCAATACAATCCAATTGTCACACACCGTTTTAAATGCATGTAAAATACTTTATTTGTACAATTATCATAAGATGAATGCATGTTTTTATTGTGATGTAAGTGTCTTTGTTATTTATGGAAACAAATAATATTATAATACGTGGAAATTGGGGCCCTTTTAAGTGAACTAAAAAAAATATTTTTTTGAGTAAAAAAAAACTTTAAAAATATCACATGTGAACGTTGAAAATTTAAGAGCACACAGAGAAGCCTTTCTTAAGGTATTCAGTGATGGTATTTTTGATATTATAGTAGTAACTGAAACCTTTTTGGACCCAGCTTTGCAATCTGTACCATATATGATTGATGGTTATTGTATCATAAGGCATGATAGGGAAGGAAAGGAGGGGGGAGGTATAGCTGTATACTTTAGAAATAGTCTAAACTGTAAAATAATAACATCATCAAATCCTAGATATAGTAAGAGAGTTGAATATGTAATATTAGAGGTGACATGTGTATGGAAACTATTATTGTGTGCAGTCTATCGACCGCCCAAAGCAGGAGGGCTTGTAGAGTTGTTCGATGTTTTGGCAAACCTATTACCTATGTATGACAACTTTGTATTATTAGGGGATCTCAATACAGATCTTAGTACTAATAGAATGTTTGCTGACAAACTTACATTATTAAATTCTGTTGAGACTCTAAATTTAAATGTTTTACCACTGGATACAACTTACCATTTACCAAATAGTGATACTTTGTTGGACCTAATTATTGTAAATAATCTAAACCGAGTGAAGCGGCATGGACAATATCCCATATCTGGTATTTCATACCACAATTTATTTTATTTGGAATTAAATTTAAGGGTTAAGTTACATGGAAATAAAAATAGAATAGTCGTTAGGGATTTTAAAAATGTAAATAACAAGGATTTTCAAAATACTGTAAATGTTTAAATACGAATTGGAATTATGTATATAGTAGTAACTCTGTAGATGATATGGTTAATATGTTGGAGGAGAGATTGTTATATTTATTTAATAAATTTGTACCTGAAAGAGTCATTCACAAGAAAAGAACACCATGCCCTTGGATAACTAATGAACTAAAGGCATTAATGATACAAAGAGACTCTAAGTATAGGCATTATGTAAGGACAAAAAATAATGTAGTCTGGGAGAAGTATAGACAATTAAGAAATAGAGTTAAGAAACTGCTTAGAGATGCTAGGAATCGACACTTCACTGTATTCTTAGAGGAACACAAATCTGGTAAAAATGTATGGAGAGTTTTGAATAACCAAGGCGCTGGTAAAGAACAGAAGAATATGTCAGATCCCACTTACTTACTTACTTACTGCCGGGGCGTAACAAATCTCAGTCGATTCTTTGCCTCGTCTATGAGCCTCTTCCACGCCACCCTGTCTTCCGCCAGATCCACAGACCCTCCACACCGGGTCACATCTTCGACCACTTGATCGCACCATCTTATCTTTGGCCTACCCAAAGGGCGCCTTCCTGCCGGTACCGCCTGGTAGACCTCTTTTAACCTTGTGCCCTCCTGTCTCCAATGTACATGTCCTAGCCAGCTAATTCTCTTTGCCTTCACCAAAGCCACAATATCAGGATCTTGGTATACATTGCGTAATTCTCTATTTTTTCTTATTCGCCACACCCCTTCATCACATATTGGTCCAAATATTTTTCGGAGAACTTTATTCTCAAAAACAATCAACCGCCCCTCATTTTTCTTCGTTAATGTCCATGTTTCACTTCCATACATTAGGACTGGTTGAATGATTGTTTTATAAATTCTTATTTTGGAGCATTGTGACAACAATCTTGACGTAAAGAGTTTTGTACACGCCCCAAGACACCTATTTGCATTAGCTAATTTGCTTTGTATCTCTATATCCTCCACGTTTTTGCTGTTTATTGTTACACCCAAATATTTAAAACTTTCTACACAGCCAATCGAGTAGTTGTCAATGCTTAAGTTTGTTCTCACATTTCCAGCATGTCTTCCAAAATGAATAATTTTAGTTTTATCTTCATTTAGCTCTAAGCCTACTGTTTGACATTCTTTAATAAAACTTTTTGTTAGTGTGGAGAGGTCATCCAAACTTTCTGACAAGATCACTACATCATCCGCAAATGCCATTACGTTCAGGTCCACTCCTAATTTAACCCCTCTTTGTAGTCTTTTAAAATTTGTAATGCCTCTTCCACAGCCAGGTTGAAGAGAGTGGGAGAAATCCCATCTCCCTGTCTTACTCCAGTGTTGATAAGGAAGTTTTCCGACATTTCTCCATCTATTCTTATTTTGGCCTTTGAGTCACTTATACACATTTTTGACAGTCTTATCAGTTTTTGCGGGATTCCATGTTTTTCCATCTTCTTGAATAGAGCATTCCTATCTATGCTGTCATAAGCTTTCTTGAAGTCTATAAAAATTCCATAGAAGCCTTTGTTGAACTCATAATATTTTGAGATTGCCTGTTTAAGTAGGAAAATTTGATCTATTGTGGACCTGCCTTTCATAAATCCTGATTGCTGTTCATCAATTATTGCTTCAGTATAAGGACTTAATCTTGATAGTAATATTTTTGAAAATATCTTGTAGATGGTGTTCAAAAGAGATATTCCTCTATAATTAGAACATAATTGTTTATCCCCCTTTTTGTGCAGAGGAATTACCACTGCTTCTCTCCATACCTCCGGTATAATTTCCTCTTCCCATACTTTTGTAATAAGTTTATGTATTTCTTTTATCAGGAATTTTCCTCCACTTTTAATAATCTCACTTGTAATTCCGTCTTCACACCAGGAGCCTTATTGCATTTAAGCTTCGCTACCGCGCGTCTTCCACTTCTTGCGTAGAGGGTGGCATCACCTCCGGTTGTACATGTTGGTAATTTAATTCATCGTCAACGCTTCTGTTTGTACAGTGGTCACAATTCAGGAGTTCTTCAAAGTAGTCTTTCCACACTTTAACCCCTGATTCTTTGTCCATCACTAACTGTCCATTTTTGTCTTTTATGCCATAGCTTTTTGCTGAGACGCCTTTGGAGATCCCACTATAGATATAAATTAATTGAACAATTATTTTTGTGGTATTAATCATGGTATGATGATAACTTAATTGACTATTATAGGAGTAAGAAAGGACTAGGGGAGTTTCAGAATTCATTTGTTTTTACTAATGTTAATGTAGATATTATGATCTGTAAGGAAATCAACGATATCTCCTCCAATACAATGGGCAATGATGGAATTCCTTTAAAATTTTTTAAAATTAGTTTATAATGAAATAAAGCATGTTCTATGTTTTATTTTTAATTTTTCACTCACCAGTGGTATATATCCGAGTCGTTGGAAGAGATCATTGATTTTACCTTTGCCTAAGATTCAAAATCCTTTAGAATGTAAACACTACAGGTCCATAAATATTTTGTGCGTTTTAGCAAAAGTACTTGATAAGATAGTTTATAAGCAGGTCAGTGCATATGTTGGTGCAAATAATATTTTGTATAAATTCCAATCAGGTTACAAACCCTATTTCAGTACTCAGACTGCCTTGTTGAGAGTAACAGATGATATTAGATACGCCATAGATCAAATAAAATTAACAATATTGATGCTCTTGGATTTTAGTAGAGCCTTTGAGTGTGTAAACCATAAACTCTTATTATCTGTACTCGAATCTTACAACTTTGGAGACATTGTAATTAGTTGGTTTAGTTCTTATTTGACTAATAGACTTCAACAAGTAAAAACTTGCAGTGGAGGGCTATCTGAATGGCAACATAACCCTGTTGGGGTGCCTCAGGGGTCAACTATGTCATCTTTGTTGTTTACCCTGTATATCAACCGAATTGATGAACCTGTAAATTTTTGCAGGACATTGCTCTATGCCGATGACATGCAAATGTACATTCACTGCTCCTTAGATACTATTGATAACGCTGTGAACCAGATAAATGCAGACCTAGTTATGTTATGTAAGTGGTGCAAAGATCATGGGCTAAGTCTGAACGCATCTAAAATGCAAACCAATAGTATTAGGAACATCAAGGATGTTATCTAATGCGAATTCGAATGTTATTTTACCTGTAACAATAAATGGTATGGTACTTGATTATGAGCAATCAGTTGTTAATTATTTAGGTATAAGAATGTGTAGTACAATGGCATGAACAGAACAAGTCAATTACATCCATAGAAAGGTTTACCAATGTTTATATCGACTTAAAAGGATTTGTTTTAAACCTAATGTATATATAAAAAAATTGTTACTTATATATATATATATATATATATATATATATATATATATGTTAAACTTTATAAATGGCAATAGCCTTATTTAATTTTTTGCGATTCAATGTTTTTTGAAATTATATATATATATAATTGTTGTATATATATATATATATATATATATATATATATACAACATCAAAGTGTATTGTAGTAAAATATATAAGTTTAAAAAGAAATAAAAAGAAAAATGGATAAAATTGTATATGCATTTGCTTAAATGTACTCAAAGCATATTGAAAGCTTATTGTATAATAAATATAGACAGTCTGAAGTCCGATATAAAGTTACCAATATTAGATTAAGTAAAAAGTCTAAACGTTCTAAAAGCATGTTAAACTAATAGTATAACGATAAATAACATTTTTCTTTTACAATATACGTAATACTGAACATAGTATAGAAATATATTTATAGATGTTGAACTGTAATATCTGATATAAATGTAGTTGTTAATAGTTATTGAGTAAATGTAAACATGATTTCTGTAACATATAGTTTAAGCCACAACTGAATATTGTAGTAAAAACTTTGTACAAATTGTGGAGCCTGTCCTGGTGGAAGAGTGGACCATTGGTCTAAACCAGGGCAGGGAAAATAAAGAAATTATCAAATTATCTCTCTCTCTCTCTCTCTCTCTCTCTCTCTCTCTCTCTCTCTCTCTCTCTCTCTCTCTCTCTCTCTCTCTCTGTCACTGCTCCTGGTCCTCCCTCCCCCTATGTGCAAGAAATCTTCGCGGAGGTCTCTTTCAAAGCGGCTCATCTATAATTGAAGCGCTGAAGGGGTAAGGATGGCAAGTGAACGGGTACGTCCAAGATGCACGCTGATAAAAGCAGGTAGACAGAGTCAGATTTCTCGGCGCCGACTGTCTGACTCTGAGCGGCCGGCGGATGTGGCCATTATGTAAGCAAGTTGTCAGCGCAGAAAGAGCTGCCACCAAAAAGATATCAGTGTACAATGGAACTTACAAGCGAACAGGCTGCAGCTTTATTGCTGCTTAGTGACAATGTTGCAACCAAGTTAAAACCAATGAGATGTGAAATACATCCAATTAATAAATTAAGTCTGTTTACGGGGAGTACAAACACCTTATTTCCGCAATTACTTGCCGACGAAAACCGATTTTTAAGAACTGCCTCCTCTCTGCGCGTGCATCCACACCAGCGCGGCAGGAAGCAGGCTGAAAATACGAAGGCGGACGTTGTTGTTTTTTTATCAAGATTCCACATGAATACGTTCTATTTCAATTTTAAAACGCCAAATTTAAGATGTAATTTTCCGAGAGGGAGTAACATTTTTACATCCAAAAAATATGTATTTTCTCGTAACATTTTAAACATAATGGGAAAATAACTCATATTAAAAAAAATAAAGATATATCAATCCCTCCGAGCATATTTCACATACATAGTTTAAATATTTAAAATCCTTATCATCAAACCTTTTATATTGGGCCTGATTATAAAAATACTCAAAATTACTATTTCAAATGTTTATAATTTCTCGTTAAGCGATCCAAAAAGTTATATATAATTAAATTGAACAAATATATTTGCGCAGCAAGGCTTCATGACTACAAATGTGATGCCCTCTGTAAAGTATGCAAAGCTGAGAAAATTTGCTCTAGGGCTAGAATTGTGGTGTTTACATTGACACCTGTGTGTTATCGAAAGATAAGTCCATAAATGTTTTAGTTAGCCACTAAAGCATTTGGAGTTATATTCATAGTTGTAAGTACATTTGCCCAGTAAATGTATTGTTCTACTAAGTCTAATAGTTTTATTGTGCTACGTATATGGGTTCTTGCCGAAATTTCTTAGGCTAGGATTTTACTAAACTTGCCTAGAGTGAGTATTGATACTATGCTATAAATTCTTAATCCAACTAACATCCAACTAACTTGGCTTTTATAAACCAAGAACCGCCAAGAAAACTGAGTTACTACTAATTTTGCAATTCTTTTCTATTATTAGGCCTATATAAAAGATTCTTTTATCAACCCTTAGCCAGCCACAAATAAATAACCAAAACTACTCATAAGAGCCATACACCTTAAAAATAAAAAAATTCCCACATACCAAAACCAATTTTTTAAAAAATAATTCTTATAACATAAGAGGTAAAAAAAACGACAAAAATATTTTTTTTTTACTCTATTGTTAATTTACAGCCAAAAAATGGTAAAATCATAATTTCACAGAAAAAATTAATTTTGACATTCTATGTGTTCATATATAAAATTAACAATAGTTGAACACACAATTATTTAATATTTTACAAAAAACATGCATATATCAATTTTTATTTAGAGAAAATATAAAGAATATAGTAAAAATGTATATATACAAATTAAATAAAAGCAATGAAACTAAAAAAAAAACTTGACAATAAAGCCCTACATCACGATAATAATACATAAACCACACTGTACATTGATTAAAAATATTGATTAACGTCAAAATTGAAAAGATAAATACGCAGATCGGAAATAGAAGGGCGAATAAACATCTAACCTCGCGGAAGGCTACAGGCAGACTGAGCGCGCGCGTCAGTAGACGTCGTTGGCTCTACAGGAGACTATGAACATCCGGCCGCCCGCTATTTTGTCGATCGAACAAGAGCCGTGACCTTCAAAATAGACACTAACGGTTGTCCCTTGTTTAAATAAACTTTGTTTACAGTTTTTACTAAGATTGCTACCCAGAAATGCTTTTAAATAATATTTTTTTAAAAAAAAAATTGATTTTGCGTCAGTGGACGTCGTTGGCTTTTAGCGCTAGTTTAGGCATGACGTCTAGTAACATCATTGGCTCGGAAAGGGTTAAAATGTGTCATTAAATTTTAAAATATGTTTCCGATGATATTGTGTCATAAAAAGTAAATGAATGAAAAATACAAATTAGTCTGTTATAGGCTATGTAGTATATATATATTTTTTTCTTTATCTAACTTACCTCTATCTATTTCAACTCTGTAATTTGAAACTATTCCATGTTTGGTTTTAATTACTTGAACATGGTTTCTCAAATAAAAGCAAAGGAATGATGCACTAGAACGAGGAGAAAAATTAGTAATTGTGAAAATAACGGCTGGAGCGGCAAAATACGAATTTCGCGTTATTAACTTATCGGAATCGTCCTACTGAACAAAACAATATGAGGTTTACAGGATGGAAATGAGAAATAACGAAGTTGTTGAACATAAAAAATGGAACTACTTCATGCACAGAGCAATATTTTTATGTTATAAGTTACATCCACATCGGGTGTCACATGACCTTTTGTGATCGTGATTCATCCTCGTAATGATGTCATCTGATGCACCGCCATCTTTGGAAACGTAAATAAAAAATAATTCTGAAATAAGCAGAATTTTGACCCAAATGAACTATGTTTTTCTTAATTTCGAGCTACAAATTAATTAGGTGTTATTGGGTTGAGACGAGTGCCTCCGGCCAAGAAGGAAAAAATCCTTTTAGATTGTACCCATCAATAAAATATCAAATTCTAGAGGGACTGATCATAAATATAAATTGAAAACTAATGCAAAGAAATTTATGTAAAGTTTAAAAAACATAATAAATCATGTAAAAACCCAATATTAATATATAAATGGACAGTAATAGAGAAAACGTACCATTAATAGGAAATAATCTTGTTTCGGTCAAAACGTAAACTCCTAACATGCCTGACAAATGCTCTGACACACACAATTTACTACAATTTGTCGAACTATACAAAAAACCACAAGAGAGTGCAGTTGAGGGACGAGCCTATTTTGCCCGTGACCTTGGAGCGGCCAACGAGAACTGAGCGACGTTGCCAAACTTTTTCCCCGCTGTATGTAACCACAAGCCGCGAGATTCCAGCGTTCTTAAAATACTTAACCGTTACGCTCGAAAGAAATGTTAGAGCTGTCTTGAATTAATTAACTACGTATTACAAAATGTAATTTTACGGTCATTTAAAAAAAAAGTACATCTCTGTAGCTTATTTCCATGTTGAGTTAAATGGATTGAAATAAATTATTGTATTATATTACTCATATACGAAGATCGTAGGATTAAAATCTTTAGCCGAAATATAAATTAAAAAGAAAACATAAAAATACTGCAAAAACGTTAATTTCCCGTATTTAACAGTTACATAATGTCATTATTCTTTGTTTGAAGGTTATTTTTGACGATGGAAGGATTGTGAAGGAAACAGGATTTTTCCGGACATTTGCCATTGTTCAGTGAAACAAGAAATCAGTAACACTGCCATTATCACTGATATATAATAAGGAATTACATGTTTGCATAGTATAATCATGTTATTTATGTTAAATGGATTTTCAATTTGGTAAGAAAGTTATCAAATCTTCTGAAATATATGTTCTTTTTCATAAATATACTTATTCAGTACATAACGGTGGGAATTGTTGCCACAACGGTTTTGTTACGCACTTCGGTTCTCATAAATTTATAACCATTTGAAAGCATTTTTCCTACCTGGCTATTAATAGTCTTAAATCTGTGTTATGTAAAATTGTTTTCACACGTGGGTGATTTAAATATTTAAACTGGCCATAGTTGAAAAATCATACAGCACAAGTATTTTTATAATATGAATGCACTTTCTTATAAAATTCTAAAGTAACGGTTTTCTATAACATCCAATGAAATTTGAACACAGTACATAATAGATGATGTCAGACGAGTGAAAATGTGGAGGAAACGGGTGAAATACCTGTAAACAAAAGCCGCACCAGCCAGCAGTGGTGGTAATACCAGACGGATGAGTCATACTGTTTCCAAGAAACAGCCCCTTGAAGGAGCCCCTTCCTCCTTCCGGTCTCTGACCGTCAGTCAGTGCCTATTGTCACTTAATCAGTGGCGGTTGAAAATACTGCATTCTCTTCAATTCCAGTATGCGTATATTATTTTGTGCTGAATTTTACTGTTGATGAACGTTTTCGTGTTTTTAAGTGTTGTTTATTGGTAGCTATTATCAGTGTACCGATTATTTTCTGTGTAGTGTCATTAAATTATAATATACTTGTTATTGTGATTCCTTATTTGGACAAAATGGAGTGTGATGATGTTTGTTCAAGTGCACAGCCATCCGGAAGTAAGAGCGGTAGTGGAAAAACCCTACGTAGTGGAGAACAACGTATTATTTACAACGTTTACAACTTTTTCAAAAAACTGTCGTTGACAAATTTCCGAGGAACTCTAAACTTTAAGCAAAGTGGTAAACTGTGTGCTGAGGCCTGCGGTGTAAGTGAAAGAACCGTTAACAAAATAAGTAAAGAAGCTAAGCTGTCCGAAGAAGAAGGACCTTCATCATCAGAAATTAATTTTTCAACACCAGGAAAACAAAGAAGTCGAAAATCAAAAATAACAGGCTTTGATGACTTTGAAAAAGATGTTTTGAGACGAACTGTCCTTTCGTACTACGACAGAGGGGAATTTCCCACATCAAAAAGAATCACGCAGGATCTCAAACAAAAACGGATTGATTACAACGGATCGGTAACTTCAACAAATAGATTATTAAGGCATGTTGGTTTCAGGTATAAGAAAACCAATGATGGTAGAAAGTTTTTATTGGAACGAAATGATATTGTAGCGGCTCATTTAAAATTTTTGAGAACTATGCAAGAGCTTAGAAAATCTGGTGATTGTAGGCCCATATATTACCTCGATGAAACATGGGTTAATGAAAACCATACTCGAAAATACATATGGCAGGATACGACTGAGTCTGGTGGACTAAAGGTTCCTCTCGGCAAAGGTAGAAGATTAATAATTTGTCATGTCGGTTCGGCAAAAGATGGGTTTTTGCAAGAATGTAAGTGGGTTTTTCGGTCTAAGACATCATCCAGTTCGGACTATCACGATGAAATGAACGCTGAATCGTTTAGAAAATGGTTTAAAAAATTGCTATGCATTTTGGAAGAAGGCTCGATCATCGTTATGGACAATGCTTCATACCAAAGCAATACTGCCACCTCAATGATTTAGTCTTAAATGACTCAAAGACCCAACAGCTAGTCTTTACACCTAACCCAAACCAATATGACGGGCTCCCAGAAATAACTACAATTAAATCAGGAAAGTACCTTGGTCTAACTGTTGATCAAAACCTCTCATGGGAACCTCACATCAATCAACTCTGCCACAAACTTAATAGTAGCCTGTATGCAGTGAGAAGAATAAAACAAATCAGTAGCCCTCAAGTAGCTTTGACAGCATACCTTTCCCTATTTGAATGTCATCTCAGATATGGACTGATAGCCTGGGGAGGTACGACAATTGGAAATCTTAAAAGGGTGCTCGTTATACAAAAAAGGGCTGTCAGGACTCTAAGTGGATTAGGACCAATGGACTCATGCCGAGCAGCTTTCAAACATCTAGGAATACTGACGATCATAGGACTCTATATCCTAGAGACGATCTTATTTGCCACAAAAACAGGGCACGCAAGAACTGGCGACATCCACCCCTACAACACCAGACATAGAAACAACTTCCTCCTTGACCCTCATCATCTGACTCTGTTCGAGAAAAAACCATCGTATAAAGGAGCCATGTTCTTTAACAATCTACCTGACTACCTAAGAAAGCTTCCAGAGAAGAACTTCAAGGCCTCCTTAAGAAGCTGGCTGCTGGAGCATCCATACTACAGTGTCCAGGAGTACCTTCAGTGGAGGACAAGCGCTTTGTAATTTACATACACTGACTCATACACTGATTGTGACATAAACACTGACCTTTGTTCTATTCTCTAAGAATATGTTCAATAAAGATATATTCTATTCTATTCTATTCTATTCTACCACTCAGTACTCGCCGAGAAAATTCCAAATTCATCGTGGAGAAAGGAAGAGATTCAAAATTGGCTGTCTCGAAAAAACATACAATACTGTTTGAAAGAAACGAAACCAGAACTTATAATGATGGTTCTCCCATATAAAACCCAACAAAAAACTTATGAACTCGATGTATTAGCCAATGAAATGGGACATACAGTTATCAGGCTCCCTCCTTATCACTGCCAGTACAATCCCATTGAAATGGTATGGGCTCAAGTGAAGGGAGAGGTAGCACGTAATAATAAGACATTTAAAATAACCGACGTTGAGAAATTTGTTCATGATGCTCTGGACAAAGTGACTAAAGAAGACTGGCAATCAAGAGTTCAGCACGCAGAAGCCTTGCAGCAAGCTGATTTTGAAAAGGAATGTATCCGCACAAGTGTTGTAGAGCAAATAATTATAAACTTAGCAGACAATTCTGACACGAGTAGCAGTGAGGCAGAAAGTGAAAATGAAGAAGACTCCGAAGTTTTGGTTACGATATTGCCGCCTGAGAGCGAATAAATAATATACAAGTGCAAAGGTAAGAATATTATTAAGTCAATCATGCTTTTTAACGTATTTTATTTTAAAATAGTAGGCCCTAAAAGTTATTTAGAGGAAAATTTGATTATTTCATAATTTAAAAATATAATTGTTCGATAATTTTAAAATTGACTATATTGTTATATTTTTTTAATTATTTTTAATCAAGCAACACGTCATGCAATGTCCAATATAAGCAACATGTATATTAATTTTGTGTGTGTTTAGTAATTGTTTAAAATCACTGAAAAGATTGTTGTATCGTATGGAAATAAGCAAGTACTTTACTCTGACTAACTGACGGGACAATTTGTTTGTTTTAATCGATAGTTAGTTTGTAATAACATTAATAAACTATACAAGTAATTTAAATATAATATAGCAAACTGTCAACGCATTTTAAATATTGTTTTTCAATTATACTGATAAGTTTTAAATGTTCAGTATCAGTGTTAGTTGTGACAGCGCAGCGGTTTATCAGCCACAATGCGCCAGCCGTGCCGGGCGGCAGCGGCAGTTGTGTGGCAATGTCGCGCAGGCCAGTCCATTCTATTGGTCGCCGCCAACTGCACTCTCTGGTGGTTCCTTGTATAGTGAATGGTTGATCTATGATTGACAAGCACTCACTCAATCCGAACTACAGTACACGTTATCTTATGAAGCACTGGACCACAGCCCCAGAGCACTCACATAACAGATACGCTGTCAGTCCCGGCCGCAGATAACATTAAAGTACACAGATATCAAGACACATAGCACACAAACCGAACATTAAAATATAAAAACTTAACTATTTATGAATATACTCCCTAAAACCATGTGATTTGTCATTTGCACCCCCTAAAACCATACATATTTTTGTTCAGTGAGTAGGCTACGTTAATAACGTCAAATTCGTGATTTGCCGGGTCGGCCTTTAACCTCATAGATACCGAAAAATCGAGCTACAAACAGTATCGATATTGTATAGTTCACTCTCTATAAACTATACTTCTTATCTTTTCCAACCTGAAAAGAGGTTGAGATAGTTTCATGAGCTGAGCTTTTAAATAGTATCCATAGGGATATTTCTAGTCTTAAGGCTTCCAAGATTCCACAGAAAACCACGCTGATGACCAAGAGCATTTCTGATTGGTATTTCTCATGTTCGGATTGGTTAGACGATTTGGCACGGGAAAATACCAATCTTTGGTAGAGAAGAGAAACATTCCTCAGGGTGACTTAAATAAACGGCCTACACTCGTTTTTCGATTGTTGTTTTCTTACAATTTGATATGTTATCCAACTTCGATATGTAAAAATCGTAAACAATAAGAGTTATAATAAATTACGGTAATGAGAAGAATCTTGTAGACAATAGACAATAGACAAATTCTTTTTTAACAAATCATCAAGAAATGCAATGGTGTCAAATATTACATGGTTAGTTTTTATTAAGAGTATTGCTCTTCTCTTTTCCAATTCACGAACTCATCCATGGTGTAGAATGGACGGCTAGAGAGCCATTTGGTCAGTGATGTCTTCAGTCTCTGTCCTTGTAACATTTACACTTAGCGTTTACGTACATTACAGTTTTAAAAGCATAAATTTCACAATAACATTACAAAACAACAAAACCAACACTACGGCCTAGACTTAAGTACCAAAGAAACTTTACAATATTTATAACTTGCCCAGCTTCATATAAATAAGTAACGGGTTTTGTGTAATGGAGGAAAGAATTCTTCCCATGTCTTACCAAAAGCTAAATCCATATAATAAATACCTAAACACCTAATATTAAAAATTCCCAAAGCCTATTGATTTTCAAGAGAAGATTAAGACTTCCTTTTCTTTGAGGCTTTCTACAGTCTTGATTAAGTGCTGTGATTCAAGTTTTCTTTCCGTTAATCAACAAAAAATATGAAATTGATCACTTTAAATATAATTTTTTAAAATATTTAGTGTACTGTATTTAGTGCACCCAAAAAATGTAAATTTTCAATGGTATCAATAAATATTGATTTTGTTTGATAAGTTGTATATTTCAACAGATCATAGTAGTTTCCCATATAAACATATTGACTGTGACAAATACCCTAGTGCATTTCCTGTCATGAGAGGTGGTGTCTCATAGTGCCTAATTTCACAGCACAACAACATGATTTTGCTCATAGCGCCACAGCTCATAGTGCCTAAACTCATTGCGCCACAGTTTGTCCAAGTGCTCACAGTGCCAACACAACCGAATAAACAATCGGATCCATGCTCACAGCACCACAGCTCATAGTGCCAACACGCTGGAGAGTGGGGAAGCACCCTCAGGAGGGGTAACCCACCTTCCCTGTACCAACCTCCAAAGTTATAATTCCCGCAATAACCAGGCAAAATTTTTTCCATTTGTTTGAATCGATATTTTAACCTATTATGTGATAATCCTGGAAAGAATTACGTTTGTGTAAATTAACTTCTGTGCTTATTTCTGTATTTAAAAGTTTAAAAATAGATTGCCATTGTTATTTAAATAATAGTTGTACAAGTATTAATATTATCACCAAATGATTGTAATTAAGTTACACAATCAGCTTTGTGTCATTATGATTTTGCATGTTGTATACTGAATTTTAATTGCTTTAAATTTAGTCCTAATACTTGTATATGCATAATTAATTATTGTTAGCATGCTATTTTGAACTACTGTAGGCTATGTGAATACCTTTTGGTTTTAGTTAAAACAAATTCTGTACCTATACCTTTTTTAAGTATCAGATTTTTTAAATTTTCCATGAATAATATGTATACTTGAAGGAGGAATACAGTTATTGTTTAACAGCCGGACGTTCAGATACCTATTTAGTGTACTAGACCTGAACTTATATTAGTACATAGTAACATTAACAATACGGTACTCAGTAATATTTTGTGTATTTAGTAATAATATAAAAATACTATATTCACTTTAAATATTTATGCAGAATACGTCATTGATACATAAAACAAGTTTACTTAACAACAAGACAAGAGAAAAAACAACCAAATGTATTGATTCTCATTTCACCCTATTTTTGACATTCAGTCCACTTCCTGCTGGCGGCCTATTCCTAAGCGTAGTAGCCTCGAACATTGTATGTATATATTTATTTCCTTAATTTACGGATTCATAGAAAATACATCTATTACGTTTATAATATTAATTTATGTACAGTAGAACTCCGATTATCCGAACCCCTATTATCCGAATCCCCAATTATCCGAATCACGATTCGGTGAAATTATGTAAAATTTGAAAGTCGTCAAATAACAGTGACGGCGCCCGCCCGACGAAACGTGCCATGACATAGACAGGGGCAGGAGCCCGGCGCGCCAGGCGTACGTGCCGTTACCGTGGTAACGTGACTCCCGCATGCTATTATTTAGAACACCCCGCTCCCTTCCACCTGCACATCGACTGCAGTCTCGCCGCCCGCCGGTCAGTGCGCTTGAAGCCGTATGCCAGTTCCGTTCGCGTGTGTATTTAGCAGTCGAGTTGCGTTGTACCTTGAGAGTTTGCGTTGATGTGTGTAGTGTTGCATAGCCTGATATTATAAAATCATTAACGATGAGTGCAAAACGTAAACGAGTTGTACTTTCTCTCAGCGATAAAAGTGGAAAATTATTAATCAGTTAAATAAAGGCGTCGCAGGAAAGCAACTAGCAGAGCGGTTTGGCGTAGGGGCTGCGACTATATGTGACATTAAAACTAACAAAGCAAAAATTTTAAGCTTCGTGAGTGGTGCATTGGAAAGTGAAGATGGATGTTCATCTAGAAAAGTGATGAAGCACGCTAAAAAGTGAACCTATTGAAACGCTGTTTTTACGTGGTTTCTTCAACAACGGTCAAGTGGGCAACCTATGGACAAATTTTATGTGAAAAAGCTCGAATGTTTAGCGAAAAAATGGGTGAGTTGACTGATTTTAAGGCAAGCACCAGGGGTGGCTTCGGAATTTTAAATCTAGGCATGGCATTCGAGAATTAGACGTAGCGGGAGAAAAACTTTCTGCCGGACCGTGAAGCTGCCATTAAGTTTGTGGAAACATTTAAACAAGAGACTAAACACTATGATCCCGAACTTGTTTACAATGCCGACGAATCCGGGTTAAACTGGAAGGCCCTACCGAGGAAGACTTTGGCATCCAAAAGAGAACAAAGTGCTCCAGGGCATAAAGTAAGCAAGGGAACGAGTAACAATCCTTGTTTGTGCTAACTCTACAGGTACCCATCGGCTGCCTTTACTAATGATAGGTAAACCAAAAAAGCCAAGAGCTTTTAAAAATGTAAACCATTTACCAGTGGCTTACACCAACCAAAAAAGTGCATGGATGGCGAGTGATATATTTTTGGAATGGTACAATAAAACTTTCATCCCTGAAGTAAAAAAATTTAAAAAAGAAACTGGAAAAACGGGGGAAAGTGTTGCTCATCATTGACAATGCTCCAACTCATCCACCCATTGAATGTTATGATCGGGACGAGGGCCAATTTAAATGCCTCTTTTTGCTGCCTAATGTCACAAGTCTATTACAACCCATGGATCAGGGGTTTATTGAGTGTACAAAACGACACTACAGACGTCAACTGCTCCGTAAACTGCTCCTGGCTGAAGAAAACAATGAAGAGAGAGTTTTGGATTCATACAAAAAAATTAACTTGAAAGACTGCTGTTTACATGATTGCGGATTCCTGGAATATGGTTAAAAAGCGTTACACTAAAACGAGCTTGGAACAGAATAAACGGTACATCAACAAAAGAACTGCAGGAACTAGAAAAACAGAGGTTACAACAAATAACAGATGAGCTAGCTGATGATGAAGAACTTGAACTGACTGTGGCAGAATTTGTAAAACTTGCCAATAACATCGCAGGTTGTTCAGAAGTCGATGTTGAAGATATGGAAGAGTGGTTGCAATCTGATAACGCTGATCCTGGGTTTCAGATAATGACAGACAATGAAATAGCAGAAAGTGTAATGGACGAACAGCAAAGTGATATCATTGACAGTGATGAGAGCGGTGATGAAACTGAAGAGGAAAATGTGCCAACACACGGAGAAGCCTTCAATTTGTTTTTGAAAAACGCCTTAAAGTGGATGGAGCGGCAACCAGAATGTGAAGCTGTACAACTTCTTGCCGTCAAGCACCTGCGGGACCTTGCTGCATGGAAACGAGCTACAACCTCAAGGCAACGTACTTTATTGGAAATGTTCAAGTGAAAAACTACACAGGACAAATATGTACTGTATGTAGCCCTATTGCACATTTCATCACTTAATTTTTCATTTGTCATTTAGTTTATGTACTAGTACTTTTCGTTTAATCTGTATTGCTGTACTGCATTTTTATTGCTCATGTTTATTACTGTACTCTATAGTATTAAAATAACAACGTTTTCAATGCACTTTTGTTTATTTAATGTAAAATACTCCTTTTTTGCATAATTTCCATGCTAAATCCAGCTATCCGAATTTTTGCATATCCGAATCGGCCTGATCCCCAATTAATTCGGATAATCGGAGTTCTACTGTAGTTGAAAACAGTCAAAATATATTCCATTCACACATAAGAAAATATATCATAGCCTATGTACTAGATAATTGTCTTTATGAAATAAGAACCACTAAAAACATTATAACAGTATCCAAAATGTTTATTAGTATAATGGTTATAATCGGTTTCTAATCGGGTACCTTACGATTAATTAGTATTGAAAAAGAAATCTATAAGACATGTCACATAGCATTATGGCTCTAACTCAATTTTATAACTATCACCTAAGCAATAATTTGTTAGAATAAAATATTCTTGCCAAATCAACATCAACATCACAACAAATATTTTTTGAGCTATGTATTTTTTAAGGACAAATATATAAAGAGGGAAAACTAAGCAAGATAAGATCATAAATAATAAAATATTTCCAGTATATTTTAATCTAAGAAAATATCTAGAGGAGGAATTTCAAGACAATCTGTATATTATAATATTTTAATGAAATTGAAAACTGTAATACAGAGTGAGGCAATAAGAACTCTACATTTGTTTTATATCACAAATGTTATACTTTTAATATTTTATCACTAAATAACAGATACAGAGATGGGTGTTACTATGCGATTTACTTGGTCAAACTCATTTTTTTTAAACATGTACTTTAAATGATGACCTTGAGCCTGCTAACATTCCTCGAAACGGCTCAAAAAGCCACTGAACACTTGATCCAGCATTTCTTGAGGAACTGCCTGACTTCCTTTGTAATCCTTTGCTTCAAGTCATGCAAATTTTTCGGACGAGTTTAAATAATCTTGAACTTCAAGTAGCCCCATAGGAAAAAATTGCAAATAGATAAATCTGGTGATAGAGAGCTGGCCAGTGTATGTCATCAAACAATTCTGAGAGCAGTCATGGGTAGATCTGAAATGTGCACAGTTACCCCGTCTTGCTAAAAGTACAGAGCATCATATCAATATCCAGCTCCTGTAGTAAGGGAATAAAAAAGTTATTTAACATTACAACATACTGCATAACATGTTTTCCCCGTTATCTTCAAAGTAAAATCCAAAAATTCTCTCTGTCGATCGTTACTGCACTTTGACGCTATGTAAAGGCTTGGGTTGAAGCTCTCTGAGGTTAGGATCACTCTAATAACTCATTTTTGTTTGTTAACGTGGTCAGAAGGGTAAAAGTGGTTTCATCAGATATAATCAACAGGTTAGAAAAATTAGGCAACTCATTTTTAATGTCAATAAATTTATCACAGAACACAACTCTTCTGCCATAGTTTAGATCTTACGTTCTTGCACAATTTGAACTTTGTAAGGATAAAACGAAGGTCCTGGTGCAAAATCCTCAGCATTTTGAAAACCCTACTGCCAAAGCTTGCTACCAGGTCGCCCGCTTTGGACTGCAAGTAACTGTAACTCTCTTTCCACATTGTTTGGTGTGCGAACAGTTTGTAGACTTCCCCCAGTTTTATTTTGGGTAGAGGCCGTATTTCTAAATAAACTAACCCAGTTTTGTTTTTAGTTCCTACACCTGTTTTTTTTTTTTTTTTTTTTTTTTTTGTAGAATTGTGGATATTAAACAGATTTTGTCAACTTTGTCTATTCCATTATAATTTTATATTAGTTTGTAACCATAGGCGTATCCAGTCTGACAAATGAAAAAATAAATACCTCGATCGCAACACTACAGCTGGAAAATATTGCTACTTTACAACGTAAATCACTTACCAACTCCGGTGTCAGTGTGATATTCTTCAATTCATTATTGAGTAATAAATATATTGTTTCAAAGAAAATTCAACAGTTTATATAGTATGTTGAGTTAAAAGTGTTTAATTATGTAATCTATAATATTTTATGTTTTTACTTCGAATGAGAACTCATTTAATTTTTTCATAATACAAAACTGTGTTAATGTACCAAACATGCACTGATTTCAAGTATCCAGTATTTAAGGCGTTACAAATACTAATTTAGAGTATCTAGTATTTTAAACGTTACCAGGAAATACTGTTTTCAAGTATCCAGTATTTTTACTCAGTATCGCCGAGTAACGGTTACATGTATGTACTGATCGGGATGATCTGGAATTATGGTTTAAATTTTAGTTGTTAGTAAAATGCTTGAAGTTTTGAAAATGCGCTTGAATAAATTTATAATTATTTTTGGTCATCTATTCTTAATTTCATTATCGGACTTATACCGATGCCTGTACATTTAAGCGTTCGGGAGTTTCTGTGGTATGGTGTTTATGCTTTATTATCATGCATTGATACGAGTTGTTTGTTTTCAGGAAATAATCTACTCCCCTAATTATAGTGTGTAATGGAATGACTTTTTCTCCAGTTATTATCATTACAATGCATCAAATGTGTTTCTGACAGTGGATATATGATATATATTATATATATATATATATATATATATATATACATTCACATCTAATTTGACCGAATATAAATATGTTGTATGTAGAATGTAGAATCTTGGAGCATTGGAATAACTATTTATTGTAGTATCACTAGATAAAGGAATACGACATTTTCCAATATATAATTTTATTTATTTTGTGCAAGGCCTTTCTGAATCAAAGATTCCATCATCAGGCACTTCACAAATTATCAAATGTTTACATTTTTGTAATAATAATTAATTTTATAATAACATAATGGTAAAAAATTTGGATGTATGGTTAGCCAGTATCAAATATTTAATCAGAATTTAATTTTAATTTTTTTATAAATTGAGATGAGAGTTAAAACTGAATTTTGAATTGGTCCGTCTTCATTATTGATAATTTTTTCTTGATTTATGGTAATGTAAAATGTTTCCCAAGCATTTAAGTGTGTTGTGTTTGTAACTTCTTTTAATAATCGTAAATTTTTATTAGAGATTGTGTGTCCAGATTCAATACAGTGATTCGCCACAGCAGATTTTTCATTTTCTTCCATATTTTATGTGTGCAAAGTGTTCTTTGAATCGTGTTTTAATGTTCCTTTTAGTTTGGCCAATGTACAATTTATCACAGTCGTTGCATTTAATTTCATAAATTCCTGATTTGTTTTCGAATGTGGTTTTGTCCTTGGGATTTCCTAATATTTGTGATAATTTTGTTGTTTGTTTTATAAGTGATAGATTTTGTTTGTATGTTTTTTAAAAATTTTCTGCAATTGATTTGAAATGTTACTGTATGTTGTACAGATGAATTCTTGTTTATTATCTTGAAGTGGTAGTAATGTTGTTCTAGATTTTCTTGATTTTCTCTTGATTGATTTGTGAAGTATGTTGTCAATAAGTTGTGTGTGGTGTAACCGTTAAAAATAGCAATATCTTTGATGTAGTTTAGTTTAACTCTTTGTTGTAGTTATCGATAGATAGTGGAGTATTCAAAAGTCTGTAAATCATTGAGTTGAAACTAGCTCTTTTTTGTTGAGGTGGATGGTTAGATTCGTTGACAATAAATCTATTTATATGCGTCGGTTTCCTGTAAATGTCAAATTTAAATTTTGATTGGTTTCTAATTACTAACACATCTAAAAAATGGTATACTATTGTTTTGCTCAATTTCGTATGTAAATTTAATGGTAGGGTAAAACGAATTTAGGGTAGAGATAAAGTTTTGTAGGTTTTCATTTTTATTAAATATTGCGAAGATTATCATCAACATATCTTATCCACTTTCTTGGGAAATATTTCATTTTTGTTTTAGCCGTAGTTTTCAAAATAACTCATAAATATATTTGCAATGAAGCATGAAAGAGGATTTCCCATTGCTGTACCATCAATTTGAGTGTAGTATGACTCTTTAAATTGAAAAGAGTATTATGATTCATACACAGGTTTATTAACATGGAATATTAATCAACTATTTCTTTTTGTAAATTTATGGAAGACAAACCAATTCAATATTATTTCCATTGTATCTCTAATTGGAACATTAGGATACAGTGAAACTACGTCAAAGGATATTAGATATTCGTCTTCTTCTATAATAGTGTCTTTAATTGATTGTATAAAATCATATCTATTCTTGACTGAAAATGAAGGAAGAGGTTTTAAATTTTGAAGTGTTCTTGATAACCATTGTGATAAGAAATAGGTTGGAGAGTTTTATGTTTTGACACTATGGGACGCATTCCATTTCCAGGTTTTGTGTATTTTTGGAAGACAATATAATTTTGGAATTGTAGGATTGGGAACTGTAAAGTTTTTCTGTATAATTTGGTGGTCGATTAAATTTTTGCAGTTTTTTAAAGGTTTCCGAAACAGATTTATTGTACTTTAGTATAGGGTTTTTTAAACATTTGCTGTATTGCCCATTATTTAAAATTGTTTCTACTCTTTCAAAATATTCATCTTTGTCCATAATAACAATAGTATTACTTTTGTCGGCTTTCAAATAAAATACATCCTTTTGTTTTAAACTCTTTACAGTGTAACTGTGTTTATTGAATATTGTATACAAAGATTTTGCTTCATTTATACTTTTAGAAACAGTAGAATAAATATCAGATCTAATTGCAGTTTTCTTACTCTCATCTAAATTTTGAATGTTACTTTCTACATCTATTATCATATTTTCGTTATCATTCTTACTTTTTAGATTAAAATGTAAACCTTTATTTAAAAGATTCATTTCTTCTTTGGAGAAGCTTTCTGATGACAAGTTACATACCAGTTGTTGATCTTCAAAAGGCGATTTGTTTTCTTCATAAAGAAGTGGGTTCATTGCCATTCTTAAGTGATTTAAATTTGTTTTCCAATTTTTGTTGTTTCTTTTTATATTTAAACTCAATACTTTCAAGAATATTAAAGTATTTTCTCTTGAAAAACCTCATGATAAATAGTTGATAAATGTTTAGTTATTTCCAAGTGTAATTCTAAGGGCCTGTAACGATAAGTTTTCTTGCTTAGAGTAAAAGATTTTTTATTTCAAGATTAAGCCAATTTAATTTTGAATTATATAAGACTTTATCTGTAGTATTATTTTTGATTGGTATGTTAACTTTAATAAATTTTGGAAAAACTTTGTTTCTCTTTACATTTTCTTAAAAAACTGAATGTCTAAATCTAATAACCTTACTTTTTGTTTGTATTTGTGAAGTCTGTTTAGCTCACTGGGCTTGAGTGCCATGTTGAATGTAGAATCTTGGAGCATTGGAATAACTATTTATTGTAGTATCACTAAGATAAAGGAATACGACATTTTCCAATATATGATTTTTTATTTTGTGCAAGGCCTTTTTGAATCAAAGATTCCATCATCAGCACTTCACAAATTATCAAATGTTTACATCTTGCACAAAATAAAAAATTATATATTGGAAAATGTCGTATTCCTTTATCTAGTGATACTACAATAAATATGTTGTATTTATTTATTTGTTATTTTGTTACATATTATTTAAGTAGTTTCGTAATTTTTAAATGTAAGAATTACACTTTGTGTATATATTTTTCAAATCATTAAAATTTTGTTCTAAGAATATTAATGTTTGTTTCAGGTTAAATAGTGATAATTTCTTAAATGATTTGTAAGGCAGCAGATGACACCAATGTGAGATTGTATGAATGTGAAGAAGACAAAGAATGTGTAAAGTTTGTAGAAGAACAACAATTAAAGACATTTAGTTGTGGGATCATAAATAGTAATAAGGATATTAAAGAAGAAAAGAAAGATACAATTTTTAATGCAGTCAAAAGCGAACTCAGTGAATTTCAGAATTACTTAGGTAACAATATAAAATTTGAAACATTTAAAGATGTAAAGTGTGAATTGAAGGAGGAAGAATTGGATGATCACACAAATTCAGAAATACAACGTATTAAGAAACTTGAAGACGTTTGTGTCAAAATTGAGCATAACGAACCACTTACTCCAAACAATGATCATCAATGCAATTCTAGTTCAGTCATTGAATTAGTTGATGAACATAAATTGGTAACAGTACCTTTTCAGAAGCATGCTGAGACAGTTCCTAAACCGTTTAAAAGGAAACGAAAAAATACAAATTCTGTAAATCCAATAATTAAAGTAAAACACCCTCAAACTTTGGGCATTGTTGAAGAAAATAAGTATAACACAAGTGAGGATTGTAGAACTAAGTTGTTAGTAGCAGAACAAATAAGTAGCAGTAATTCACTAGTAGAAAAAGTATGTAGAATGTTTGATTATTATTTTAATAGTTTCTTTGAACAACAGTTATATAATCTAATTGACTTATTAAAACAACTATTAAAAGAAATCTCAGATAATTGTGAAAGGTTAAGTGTTTTTTCTTCACATAGAATTACAATAGAAGATATTCTACTGGATCATGATTCTTATAGATCAGTTCTGCAAAAGTACAGTAAAAAGTTTTTTAAAACATTTTGTTCCATTGTAGAAATATTTCAGAACTTTCATAAGAAAGAAATGATTCCAATCATCTACTTAGTTCTCCTGACAGAAACTGTTACCTCCGTAAAGTTAGAAGATGTAAGAAGCATTATTTTGAAGTTATTGATATTAGAAAATTACAATTGTGAACATGATGTAATTTTCAGCAAAACTCATATTGAGTCTCAAAAAATGCTTATTATTTATGAAAGATGGTTGGAAAAGTACAATACAAAACATGGAACATTTTTTGGCCGTTTTAATAAAATAAACAATGGAAGTGATTGTATTTTACAAAACATTGAGTGTGAGAATACACAGCCTAAATGTACTATTGAGGACAGAAGTATCAAAGTGACTGAAAACTCTAATGCTGTGTCATCAGTTGTGAGTAGTGTTGATGTTGATCACAAAAAGCCAACGTCAAACATAGACTCACTAAGCTTGGATGTACAGGGTTCATTGCAGCAGAATAAACAAACATCTAGCAACTTTGAATCAAAGGTACGTAATAGGCAGTACATATTTATTTTTTTTAGATCACATTCTATTAGAATGATATCTATATCAGTATAAATGATAATGATATCTATTTTATTATAAATCAGAATGATATATATTTTAACATAAATGTGGTACTGTAGAATTGAATCTATAATGTCTGAATGTTGGATTAGTTAAGAGATATGAAGAAATACACATGCAAGGATTAAGGCTAGCTGATTTCCATATGAGGCCATCTTAAGCCACATATATTGGCTGTTAAAGTTATAATATATTGTTCATGATTGTATGTAATTGAATGTGTTCACTGTAAGAAACATTATTCTTGGTTGTAAAGTATGTTTGAGAGGTTTTCTTTCCAACTTAGAACATTCCAACATAGAATACACTACTGCCGCCAGAGGCACCACCAACCATATCTTCTTTGTTATGCATCTTTGTTTATTTTACTTGCCTCTTGCCAAGTTTATTATTATAAATATAATGCTTATGTGATTAAGTCCCACTTAATCTTCCAGTTGATTAATTCATCAATAAAAGAGGTTTTTTAGTAAATACCTTCATGGCACAATCTTGATATGATAGTTTCCAATAATTTGTCCTCAGGCAGTATGAAGCAAGATCATCCAAAGGTGGGTCCGATATGCTGCAAAATTCAATCTAAATTTTTTATGTATATGCGTTACATTTGTTTAATATGTCCAAAAAAAGTAATTGTATATAAAATAAGACACCTACATACTCGTATGCACAATCCCTGTGACTGTCCAGACAGTTGCCAACAGTGAACGTAGTGTTAACAGTTAACATGTCATGTAAGTTACACGAATGTAATACAGTTAGATGTGGAAGTTAAGTGGAATTAGAAATACAGCTGGTATTGTTTATGAGCATGCCATATTCATTGTGGGTAGATGAAAATATTGTCTACAATAGCTCCCATTTGTGCTAGCAGTCTTCTATTACGCGTTACATTGCCACGTTAAAACATTTAGATTTTTTGACTTTTTTTACTCCTTGGTTTTTATAAAAGCACTCAAGATATCGTAATTAACTGTTATTCTGCATTTTTCACTCATATGACACCTGATTATGGAATAGAACCTTTTATTACGGAGTCTGTACAAACTCTATAAAATGAGCATGGATGTCATTGACATAGAAGTGGCCCTAAAGAGTAAGAACGTCATGACATTGAATTATTTTGTTTTCCTGAAAACATTGCCTATAAGGCTTACTGATGAGCAGGTTAGTCTGTACATTGGTTAAATTTATTGGTCACTTTTTCAACTTTCATGTTTGCGCACGCATTGGTTTGTTGAAATTGCTAATGAGCCCAGGTTGCATTGTGTGTGCATTTATTTACTGTCAGAATTTTCCACCCTATTTTTGCACACTTCTTGTTTCCTGGCAACTCCAATACAGGCAAGTGACTCTGCTAAGTGTGTCAATGCCTCATATAGCCGTAGTTCTTGCTTGCTCAAGATTTTTGCTTCACTTGATAAATGTGCAGTGAAGAAATAAAACATTCATTTTATGACTATAGTGAAAGTGACAAAAGCACAAGTTTTGAAATCATATGAAAAAATGTTGTTACGGAAGGAGAGTTTGATAACATGTATAAGAGTCTGAAGAATACTCTTGAATACTCAAATCTGAAGCAATGGGCAGTTACTATTGCAGATAAGCTATACTGTTATTAGCTATTTCGTTTCTAATACCACATTGGAAAAAAATACTTTGAACAGTGTTGGAGTATTGGTCCACTGATAGAAACACCCATTCTTTCTAAAGTGCTCAGTCAGGACAGGTTTGTTCTCTTAATAAGAATGTTCCATTTTGTCAACAATGTTCTTGAAAATGGTGGTAATACACTATATAAAACGAGAACTGCAATTGAAGCCACCAGTGCTGGATTTATCCTTATGCCTCGCCATAGAGCCACGATGAGAGGAGGTTGCATGATGTGTTTTGATATGATATATAGAATTATAATATCATTGTCTACCATGTAGCAATAGTCTTTCAGCTCTATATTGTAATTTTCTTAACAAAGAATATTTTACAGTGAAAATTTAATGGTTTTCTCCCTCAAGTGTAAAAAACATTCAAACAGAAATTGAGACATAGACTTGAACCCTACTGAGCACCAATTTCTTTTTTAAGTCAAATAAATTTATATCATCTATTTTTTATTCAATTCTTGAATCCCAGATGATTGAAAGATGCCTTTTACATATAAAAGTAAACAATCGTTATAATCAAATGATATCGACACAGCCAAGGAATTTGAATGTAATTATATACCGAGCAGCAATAAAGGGTCCTTCCAAGGCAACACTGCTCTGAGCGCTCAAATGAGTGGCTGTCAGCTTTGCTAAACTAACAAAATTTGTTTTATTAAATCTGTGTTTGAAATTATGTTTCAAATAGTATTTTGTAAAATTAGGTGGCCAATGACAGTGACTTCAAGAACTCTTTAACGTGACCAATGACAATATTTTTGAACTGTCTGATTAAGAATAAAAGTTAAAATGGTAATTTAATAACAAGTGTTTATATGTAATTATACAAGTTAAAGTGACAGTACATTTGTAAAACCTATATTGTATACAAATTTGGTATTGATAGGATCACAAGATTAAAATTATGAATTTTGAAAGTTGCAATTTTGTTGAAAAGTGGCAAAAACTTGTTATCTACATAAAAACTAGAATTTATTAAAAGAATTATAGGGCTTATGGGACATTTGCCATTGTTATAAGCTAAAAAAAACTCCTATTCTTATTCTTTACAACCTTCCATCGTCAATAACAAACTTTAAACAAAGAGTAGAATTTAATGTTTGTAATGTATTTACCTCATATGTCTATAAAGCAGAACTAAACAAGCTGAATATTAATGTAACTCATTATTGTAGCTCTACTGTTTTTTTTTTCTTTTCTTTTTTTTGTAAATGAAAAGAGACAAGAGTTCCTGCATGTAGTCCTAAAAGGACCCTTGTGTCTCCCATACTTAAAGTTTAGAGCCTGAGAATCAGAGACAGAGACTGTTATAGAAGCCTATCAGATTTGAGAGCTTCTGTTTTCTGATATACTTCGGGCTGAGAAGATATACCTCTAGGAATTGTTTCCTAATTTTACATATGGCAGAACAGTTTAGCCACACATGTTCCACTGATTCTTCTGCTTCTCCGCAGAGGTCTGCATTTATCCGTCTGGCTTAGACCATCCTTCATCACGTTTCCTAAAAGGGCCATGTCCTGTCAACATCCCTAATACCAGTCATAATCTTCTTTACTCTGTTCAAGGGGAGCTGACCACCCTTTTGGATAAGGGGAGATATACATTTTAGTTTGTCTTAAGTCCAGAGGCCTTTCTCCAAATTAAGGATCTAATCCTCTTTTCCCAATCTTTTACTAGAGCTTTGATGTAGAAGAAGGATACTCCACAGCCTGGCTCTGGCCTTACTAGAAGGGTTTCTGTACATATTTTGACGAGGTGATCTGTTTTTTTCATTTCCCTGAATACCCTCATGACTTGCACCCAACCAAGAGTAACTTTGTTTTTATTTGCCAGTTCCACTAGTACATTCTTACACTCCCATACTGCTTTTGAGTCAAAGGAGCAGGTATCAAGTGCCTTTAATGCTGCCTGGCCAAATGAAAGTATTAAGTGTTCTGCTCATTTTGGCCACATTTGTATGAGCCTTCAAGCACATGATTCTATTACCACGACTTCCACTTGTGAGACCGTGGTGTGTTTTCCCTGAGGCACTATTAAATTTACTCCTAACCCATATATACCAAACCCTGCCCTTGAGTCTACACGTGATCCATATGTACAATACTTCAGGACACCTTTAGTAATTCTACTGGTTAGTTTGCGGTTAACCTTAAAACTCGGGTATATAAATATTTTGATTATAATGTTGATGACATGTAAAATTTCATTTACACAACTTATGAAAATTGACTTGATGGCAGCTGAAAGAGATCATAGTTGTTGAAATGTTGACGGAGATTTTGGTACAACACGTATAATGGAAAGATTGTGAAGGAAACAGAATTTTTCCAAACATTTGCCATTGTCCAGTGATACAAAACGTTCAGTGGTGTAATTGATTTTTTGTATCACTGAATGATTGTAAATGGTTCAATGTAGGAATAGTGTTCCAACTTAATTTCTTCATCATTACGAAAATCTTTCAACTGTCTAAAAGCAAGGATATATTTTCAAATTTTAATTTTAAGAACGTTGATATGATCAATATAATATTTTTACAATCATTTGTGATTTACAGGAAAGTAAAGATTTACTCCAAAGCTGCACAAATGGGATGTGTGTCAACAAGTTAACTGAGCGCTGTTGTTTCTGCTTAGATTGTTGCAGCTGTCCAGACTTTTGTCAGGTATTTATCATGTATAACAATAAATATCAAAATCAGTTATGAGTTTAATGTAGTCTCACAAAGTTTCATTAATTTTATGTTTTAAAACATTGAATTCTTTAGTCTAACTATGTAACTTACGCTAAGAGCAAAATTTTATTTTTGTATCTTACTTCCCAGATGGTGTTGTAACATCTCAAGAAGACCATATGACTTCACTATGTAGCATGATGTGTCATGATAAATGACACCTCAGCTTGTGGGTCGATTTTAACTCAGTCGCTTCTTGCACAAGTCAATATTTGTCTCATTGGCACTAAAACTACTAGTTGTATGCAAAAAAAAAACATTGTTATTATTGTTTTTACTGTCTACATGATTGAATGATATTTACAACGTTATTTAATTAATACCACCCACAGACACATTTGTTTCATTTTGTAAACTTTTATAGAAATGTCCTTTGTTAAGTACAACAAACAAAAACAGTTCTTTTTGGCTTTCCTAAAACAAACTCTGCAGTGCTTTCTTATTCGGTTGCTTTTAGCATCTTTCTCTTCTGTCCTGGTCAGCTTGTGCAATGCATTTCGTGGCAACATTCTTAGTGGTTCCTGGGGATCAGAAGGATCACATTCATGTTGTAGAGGGATAGTACCACTAACATTTGCATGTAAAAATATTTTTATGTAGTTCCATCTAATACTTTTGTGTTCATATGGGTGTTAAGAGAGCAATTGGTTACCACGGTCTGCTCTTTTCATGTGGGCATTATCGGAAGTGGCTTGTATTTTTCCTGATGATGACTGTTGTATATGGTCACCACTGTTGTTTTTGAGTTGAAAGGGAATGTATAAGACATTCATCTGTCTCTCCATCGCGTCCCACCATTACTCCCTTTGCACACTGTGCTATTGTCTCACCTTTATTGATGTTTGCCTTTGTCACTTGTACAGGATTATGTTTCCTATCAGAACATAATGTGTCGGTGGCATGTATATCTCACACTAAGAGTTGTCTGGTGATGTCAACACTATTTTAGAAATTGTCTGTAAAGAGGGAAATGGCGTTTATACAGTAAACCCCACATACAATAATGCTTCATACAGTTAGCTATCTATAAAAATCAATATGCTTTATAGTCATATTAAAATGAAAATATCCTCTACGTTACTATGCAGTGCCTTTGATTGTATCAGTTGTGTAACTGCTATAGCTTAGGTAATGCATTACTATATTTTTATTTATAATTTTCTAATTCTTATGTTTTTATTATTTCATATAGTATTACATTATTAATATCAGATTTTGTTACTCAGTAGTATTCTGTAATTAATAAGATAATTGAAATACTCTTTTTTTTTCCAAAACATATTCTATAAAACCTTGATATAATAATCTAACCACTTATACAGTCATTCAGTCAAATATATATACAACCTCATGCTTAACTCAGAGTGACTGATAAGGTATACAAACTCTAACCCCCTTCTAAAAGTGCTGTAAATGCGAAATTTGGCACTTACTTAGTTTTTACAACCACTGGGAAAAGTCTGAAAACCGGATATTTTTACTTTTAATCCCCTTTAAAAAATTCCCGAACTTTTCCACTTTTCATCCTTACAGGTCTTTCTTTAAAGTCTGATAGCAAGTGAACCATTAGAGGTAGTTGGAATCTGACCAAAAACCGTTGGTCAGGTATAAAATGAACTATCAAAAAGGCACAGTGACTATTTGCCCTATCACCATTGGTGTGGCCTCAAACCGGGTTTAAATACAAAAGTGTTATAATTTTCATGTCATATTTTAGTTTCCAGGCCCAGTAGTGGCCAAAACCGTTGGTCGTAGCTAAAAAAAAATTCTTAGTGGGAATTAGAAAATGATGTGCGATCTACACAACAGGTCAAATTACTTTTGTCCTATCCTCAGTGGTTTGGCCGCTAAACGTGTGTAATTGTTATGTGCGGATTTTGTTTCTGAGCTCAATTGTGGCCAAACCATTTATGTAGCTTAAAAAAATTGATTTAAATACAAAATAATGTAACTTAAAAAAAGGTCTAGTAACTTTTTGCTGTATCTCCATTGGTTTGACTGCAAAACATAATTAATATGCATAATTGTTGTAATTTTCACATGAGAATGTAGTTCCCAGGCTCGATAATGGCCAAACCATTGGTTTTAACTCAAACAAATTTTCTAAAGGAACTAAGAAATTACGTGATCTACAAAAAAGGTCTAGTAACTGTTTGCCCTACCCTCAATGGTTTGGCCGCAATGCAATATTTTTGTAATTTTTACTTGGGAATTTTGTGTCTGGGCTCGATTAGAGCTGTTATCAGGGTCCGTGAATTTGATGATTAAGATTGAGTAGGAACCTTGATGTAGTTGTAATCATATTGCCAAAAATGTATATGATTTGGAATGCACCCTATTGCTACCCACTTTAAATGGGGACGTTCAAAGCTTGTGTTTGAATGGGCACGCAAAGTAATTTGTACCCACTAGTGCCATCTACACCACTTTAAATGGATCTGCATTGGGTTTAATTCTTAAATTGTAAAAAAATTAAAACTAACTTAAATACTAATTATGCCAGCTAAGTTATAAGGTAAATACATGTCAGGGGACTAAGACATAATATCCATTTAAAAAATTAACACATGTGGAATGTCAGTCCAGTTGTATCTTTGCGCCGCCTGAGAGAGTTACTGTATGCAGTGAAACAATAAAGGCACCGACATTTAGGGGAATAGCACTTGTCAAGTGTCAATCCATTTGTGTCTTTGTGCTGCCAAGGGCAAGATAGTTACTGTATGCAGTGAAACAATAAAGGCACCGACATTTAGGGGAATAGCACTTGTCAAGTGTCCATCCATTTGTGTCTGTGTTGCCAAGGGCAAGATAGTTACTGTATGCAGTGAAACAATAAAGGCACCGACATTTAGGGGAATAGCACTTGTCAAGTGTCAATCCATTTGTGTCTTTGTGCTGCCAAGGTCAAGATAGTTACTGTATGCAGTGAAACAATAAAGGCACCGACATTTAGGGGAATAGCACTTGTCAAGTGTCAATCCATTTGTGTCTGTGTTGCCAAGGGCAAGATAGTTACTGTATGCAGTGAAACAATAAAGGCACCGACATTTAGGGGAATAGCACTTGTCAAGTGTCAATCCATTTGTGTCTTTGTGTTGCCAAGGGCAAGATAGTTACTGTATGCAGTGAAGCAATAAAGGCATCGACATTTAGGGGAATAGCACTTGTCAAGTGTCAATCCATTTGTGTCTTTGTGTTGCCAAGGGCAAGATAGTTACTGTATGCAGTGAAACAATAAAGGCGGCACCGACATTTAGGGGAATAGCACTTGTCAAGTGTCAATCCATTTGTGTCTTAGTGCTGCCAAGGGCAAGATAGTTACTGTATGCAGTGAAACAATAACGGCACCGACATTTAGGGGAATAGCACTTGTCAAGTGTCAATCCATTTGTGTCTTTGTGCTGCCAAGGGCAAGATAGTTACTGTATGCAGTGAAACAATAACGGCACCGACATTTAGGGGAATAGCACTTGTCAAGTGTCAATCCATTTGTGTCTTTGTGTTGCCAAGGACAAGATAGTTACTGTATGCAGTGAAACAATAACGGCACCGACATTTAGGGGAATAGCACTTGTCAAGTGTCAATCCATTTGTGTCTTTGTGTTGCCAAGGGCAAGATAGTTACTGTATGCAGTGAAACAATAATGGCACCAACATTTATGGGTAGGAAGTTTGGAAAGACGTGATGCTCAGTTCTCTTACCATAGGTTATTTAGCAATTAGAATACATTACATAATTAGTTTTAAGTAATGCAGATTTTCTTATACATTTAACCCTTACAACCAGTTGGTCTGTTTACCTCAACCGCTAAGCTCAGATGTTCATTTCACATTTTTATGAGAAATAACAAAAAATAAATTTCTAACAAAGTATACCAACTTGTACTAAATATAATTTTTCAGTAAAGTACAAGATATAATATTATGCAGAAATAAAACCTACAAATAAATGCTATTTATGTCTTTAATACCGATTAAAAAAAATACAAATTAGAAAACATTTTTTACTTTGAACGAAATATTAGATTTTTACCCTAGAGTACAATGTTGGTTTCAAGTCACTCAAAATACTGCTTCAAATTGTATATAGTTTTATATACACCCTAATCTATATTATTACTAACAGTTACCTGAGGCTTCCGCACACAATTTTCTGTTGGTAAACAGGACATTATATTCATGTATTCTTTTTCTACAACATTCTAAATACTCCTGAGATAATTGAAAGTCACTCAAAGTTATTCCAATCTCCTGATTCATTTTAGATTTAAGTTGAAAGAACAGTGTTTTAGGACCCTGAAGTCATAGAGTTAAAACTGTTTTTATAGGATTCAAATTTCTTTCCAACATTCCATGATAGTTATTGAATTGCTTCAACGATTTCAGTTACAATTGAACTATTTTAGGCAAGTGTGGAGGTATCCTTAAGTCAAAGCCAATTACAATTAATGATATAATGCATGGTAGGATTCTGTGCAGTTTAGAAATGGAAGCAAGCTTTTCTTTGTTATGTATTATGTTAGTGTCCATGGTTAACAGCTTCAATTGATAAGCAAAATTGCTAATGGCTCTTATTTTTTACTCTGCGTGTAGGTGAGAACTTCTGATTTGAAAGAATTATATATTCTACGAAATGGTAGAGTTTGCCCTGCTGCCACGATCAAGAAAATATTTCAAAAAGTGTATACTTATACCCATTGTTATATACATCCAGCCTAAGATATTTGTGGTGACACAGTTGTTTGTTGGCAAGAAATATATACATAGCCTATAAAGGTCTGAGAAGCGCACTTCTTACAAAAACATCTAAGTTTGGTTTTATAAAAGTCTTTATATCTGTAGCAAAATATATGTAGCAACATTATCTTTAATTCCTGCATTATATTAGGCCTACTAATTAAGCTGTATACTTAATATTTACTAAAAATTACAATTAAAAGTGTAATTTACAAAACTTTTATATCTGGATAACCTCTGTGCTCCAAAGTGATTACAGAAAATATTGAAGTAAGAAGTGATGTTATTTTTATATGTGTTAAGCATACAATCCATGCTTTCAAGGCTATAAATATCAATACATTTGAAATTCTACTTAAATTAATTAAACATATGATATGATGGTAATATTATAATGTTGGTGATTATAACTTCGAAATCTGCATTCACTGCTGATCAAAAACTTTACAATAATTTAATATTTTCTAAAATTTAAATCTAAACAAATGTTTCTGTCTCTTCGATGAATTTCAGATGAAAGTGTTAACAGCTATTAAGTATCAGTTCACTTTGAATTACATGTCATAGTGCAGTTTGCCGGATCTGATGTAAAACATTCCAAAATCAACAACAGTTTATAAATAAAAAAATAATTAATTAAAAAATTTAAGTTGGACCGAATTGTGAATCAACCATTCTCAAATCTCCTTCAACACACACAAAATTTTGTAAAAATCGGTCTAGTCATTTAGGAGAAGTCCAGTGACATGCACACGCTCACAAGAAATATATATAAAAATGAATGGTTTCTGTCTGTGTGTTTCTATGTGTATAACTCAATCTTGTAAAAACTATGAGATTGATTGTACTGAAATTTTACATTTTTAGGGTCCCTGGTTAACATAGGACTATTCCTATTTTAAAAATCCCTCCAGTCTCTGCCCCACTGATTTTGAAAACTGCCTTAACATTCAGTTATTCATTACATTTATGGACTTGGCTTAATCAGCAGATTGTAAATGTTTTTTAATCACTTGCTAAAGTCAAGAATAATAAGTATAATAGTTTATAAACATTTAAAAAGGTGATAGTAAATGTTTGTTGTTATTCATCTGTCAAAGTCACTTTAATTACACTTTATAAATATCATGTTAGGTGTACAAGCTTTTCTTCATCTGGGTCTTTTTTATTAGGACATTTATCAACCACAATAAAATGCTATTATTTATTAAATCATAAGTGTGTTAACTGAAAAGCTAAGGACTTCGATTTATTTCTCCCAGACTTAAGATTTCTCCACAATAGCCAAAAACAGTTCAATTGTTACTGAAATCATTGGAATTATTCAATAAAGTATCGTGAAATATTGGCAAAAATTTGAGAAACTTCAGATGTACTTATAAATAACATTTTCATTCCAATTTTAGGACTCCCTCCATCTCTAAGCTTCAATCTAAAATGTATCAAGAGATTGAGGTGTCTTTCGTTGAATATTACTTATCTCAGAATTGTTTGTAATGTCATTTTAAAATAATATGCTCATAGTGTCTCTGTTTTTCAAAGTGAAATTGCGTGCACAGCCGTGGGTAAAACTGCTAGCAGTCTATATAAAGTTATAATACAAAATTATAAATCCAAATTTGTAAATACAAATTTATGTTATACTATTTATATATACAAAACAAATATTAATGTTTGTTAGTGCTACCAAGGTAAATTTCTGTGGGAATAAAATAATACATCTATGTATACACATAATGGTACACTACTTGCCGGACATGAGAATATATAAAACTCATTTTATGTAATATTAATAATGCAGTAATCAATGTGCAACTTATTGCATCACATTCTTGACGTTTGTGGTTGAGTGTGGTATAAATGAATCATGATTATAACACTTACCAGTTGTAGGATTAAATAATTTGGGAAATGCAAATGTATGTATATTTTCTAATCTTCATTTTAGGTTGAAGACGATCAGATGGTTGCAGATAAATACATCTCATGTAATGAACATAAGAGCTTTATTGCCTTTTGGGAAGAAGCTCACACTACGGTGAGTAGGCATACATCAAGGGCTATCCAGAAAGTAAGAGACGTTCTGAAATAAAAAATTAACCAACTGAAATAGGAACATTTATTATATAATGTAAAAGCTAACTCTTAGGCTATTTTTCAATGTAATCCTCATTCAAATTGATATATTTATCTTAACTTGACACAAAGTTTTCGATTCCAGCTTTGTTGAAATTTGTCATCTGAGATCTTAACCACTGATTAAAGTCAGTGTGAAGTTCAGCGTTACCATTGGAGCGCTAGCTTGCGAGCAAGTTCTTGATCGCTGGAAAGAGGTGGTAATCACTTGGTGCCAAATCTGGGATATAAGGCGGATGACCAAATACTTCCCAATCAAAATCATCCAAGACATGTACGATTGGCTGAATGGGGATGAGCATTGTTGTGGAATAACAAAACTTTTGAGCTCAATTTTCCCTCATGCTTCTTATGTATCCCTCACCGTAGCTTTTGCAATTCTGTAAAGTGTTTCACAGTACCCTGCGCTGATTGTTGATCCTCATTCAAGGAAATCAACCAGAATCACATCCTTAGCATCCCCCAAAAACAGTGCCATAATCTATTTTGTCAACAGAATTTGGAGACATTCTCTTGGTTTTTTTGGGGAATGTGTGTGCCCTCATTCCATAGACTGCATTTTTTCTTCCCAATTGACATGGTTCACCCATATTTCATCACCAGTAACGATACGATCAAGAAGTTCGTTATCATGTTTGTTGTATTCATCAGTAAAATTAACAATGCAGCAAGTCTTTGTTTTTTGTGAAATTCTGTAAGGATTATTGGAACCCACCTGGCACAGAATTTGTGGTATCCAAGCTTCCCTACAACAATTTCATGAAGTAAACTTCATGACATTTTTGGCAAATGTTCCAAGAGTTCAGTAATTTTGAAACGATGATTTTCACAAACTTTGTCATTGATTTTCATCATCATAGTCACAAGGCTAGGCTTACCGCTACAGCTATCGTCATGAACATTGGTGCAGCTATTTTTAATGTCAACATATCACTGCCTTACTCTGCTTTCACTCATTATTCCATTTCCATAAACTTCACTCAGTTGGCGATAGATTTCAATTTTCAAGTGGTTTATGATTTTTTGGCAACAAAAACCTTATCATTGAACACACTTCAAAAGTGGTGGGAATAGTAAAAGATATAAAGACTGCGCGCGACTACAGCTCGATGCGTAGTGAACGCCAGTGTTTTGACACCAAGATGGCGGCTGTAGTCTCGCCCACTGCCACACTATTCAAAAACGTCTGGAATTTCTGAATAGCAATTGTAGTAAGATTATAGATAGTTTAAATAGTTTTAAATGTTTTCAATTAGTTTTATGTATGTATTTTTCATTTAACAAATATTAGAAAATAGGGAGTAGCATTGAAGTATGATAATTGAAACTAGAATTTTATCTGCAAACATGTCCAAATACATTTCTGAATGGGTTAGGAGCTATTAAATTATAATAAAAAGTAGATTTGGGTAAATTTATATGATCCTTAAAGCTTTAGTGATTTAAATATCACATTCATCAGGTGGTTACTTCTTTCAGTCTAAACCTTACAAGTACTATAGCTCTATGGAGTTATTAACTATGGAGTTAGTTACTTCCTTAATCTATGAAGTTTTTCAAAATTGTTTTAATTTACTTGGTATAGGACATTATTAATAACATATATGGTTGTTTACAGGATTGGCATAGGGTGGTAAAGGATCATGAAATGCCTTATGATCCAGTTTGCTGGAGAAGCAATTGTGGCAAGAAAGCTTTAATCATATGTGTGTGCAAGACCAGGGCATACTGTGGTTTCAAATGCAGGGTATGTATTGACATATTTTCTTCCCAATTGTTTGTTTTAAACTAGATCATATTAGTTTATGATTTTGTATTAGTTTGAATATTGTGATTCAAATATTTTGTATTTCAAATTTTAGAACGATTTTTTGTTTTAGATATGCATGTATTTAAAACATCCTGACCAAATGGAGTTTTAAATTTGTACCATAAATCAATAATCATTTCTTCAAAGATAATGTTTGAACTATTATTTTTTATCATGTACATGAATGTAGGTGTTGAAGAGTTGTTAATAATATCAATTGAAATTTAATAGCAATTCTCTACTCCTTGCTAGAGTTCCAGAATTTATCATCTAATATCTATACAGCCGCATGTGAAACTGACTCACTAATAAACTACTTTTAAAAGTGGTAGAAATTTGAAATTTGGAATGCAGGTGGCTTTTGCTGTATAACTTATAGGAAAATTCTGAAAACTAGTAGTATTTACTTTTTAATCCCCCAAAAAAATTAAAAAATTAAAAACTTAAAATTCTCTTTTATCTCTTTTAAGCTCTAAAATTAAATCTTTTATCTTGTTTTATGGTGGTGATGAGTAGAATTTTAATTTTGTAATGAAATGTAAAATCCTTTAAAATGATGAGATGATAGACTTTATCTATGAAATCTGAAATAAGAAAATGCTCTAATAATTATATATAATATTTCTGTTTTATTATATTGTACCATGAATTTGAATTCAGATCATATTAACAATTTTGTAAATAATTATTTTTAGCTTTTTTATCAGTAAATATGCTAATTTTAAATTAAATGTCAGTTTTATATTTTTTGTGATTACTTCGTTTAGCATAATTATAATAAAAATTATTTCTGAGTGTAAAAAATATTTTATAGTTGTCTTGGCCTTAATAGAAAATTATAGAATTTATTAGTCCTGTACGAAGGGTAATGTAAATGTTATAAAAACAGGTTGTAAATAGTGAAAAAATTGGTGGGGAATATCTAGGAAAGATTTAGTTATTTGAATAAATTAAATATTCCAAGTAAACCAACATTTATTCCAGTTTTAGAAAATGTATAGTTAAATATGTTTTTAAATATATATATATATATATATATATATATATATATATATATATATATAAACAGTTCATAAACAGGAAATATTAGTTACAAATAATAAAAAGTTACATTGAAACATACATTTTGACATATAAAATTAATATATAAAGCACATCGAATTGATATCACAAAATACTCTTGTGACCTTGTGCACCTTAATATACCTTTGTACAAGATATAAATGCAATAAATTTATCTCAAAAAAATTATTAAAACCATACCAAATGCTGTGGACAGAAGTAGCGTTATTTAAAATGCATCCCAATTGACATAAAGGATCACATTAAACCATTATGTTATTCAGATGTTCTCATATTTTGAAAGGTATATAAATCTTATAATTTTTTGACTATATAAGTTTTGGGCTGTAATGGTAGAAGGAGGATTGGAACGACAGCTACCATAAAACTTGCATTGAAATCCAAGCCAGTTCTATAGTATTTCTTGCTGATCTGAATACATAGCTATATTTTTGTTCTTTGTTGATAGGAGGAGGATTGGAACGAGAGCCATCACAAGACTTGCAGTGGAAGTACAGATCCAAGCCAGTTCTACAGTACTTCTTGCTGATCTGAATACATAGCTATATTTTTGTTCTTTGTTGATAGGAGGAGGATTGGAACGAGAGCCATCACAAGACTTGCAGTGGAAGTACAGATCCAAGCCAGTTCTACAGTACTTCTTGCTGATCTGAATACATAGCTATATTTTTGTTCTTTGTTGATAGGAGGAGGATTGGAACGAGAGCCATCACAAGACTTGCAGTGGAAGTACAGATCCAAGCCAGTTCAACAGTACTTCTTGCTGATCTGAATACATAGCTATATTTTTGTTCTTTGTTGGTAGGAGGAGGATTGGAACGAGAGCCATCACAAGACTTGCAGTGGAAGTACAGATCCAAGCCAGTTCAACAGTACTTCTTGCTGATCTGAATACATAGCTGTATTTTTGTTCTTTGTTGATAGGAGGAGGATTGGATCGAGAGCCATCACAAGAATTGCAGTGGAAGTACAGATCCAAACCAGTTCTACAGTACTTCTTGCTGATCTGAATACATAGCTATATTTTTGTTCTTTGTTGATAGGAGGAGGATTGGAACGAGAGCCATCACAAGACTTGCAGTGGAAGTACAGATCCAAGCCAGTTCAACAGTATTTCTTGCTGATCTGAATACATAGCTATATTTTTATTCTTTGTTGGTAGGAGGAGGATTGGAACGAGAGCCATCACAAGACTTGCAGTGGAAGTACAGATCCAAGCCAGTTCAACAGTACTTCTTGCTGATCTGAATACATAGCTATATTTTTATTCTTTGTTGATAGGAGGAGGATTGGAACGAGAGCCATCACAAGACTTGCAGTGGAAGTACAGATCCAAGTCTGTTTTACAGCAACACTTGCTGATCTAAAACTATACATTTTCATCCATTCTATGTTTTTTAATAGTGTTGCTAGTTACCTATGTACAGTGTGTTATTTATTTTTGTACAGTAAAATATTATGTAAATATTTTTATTTTTACACCTGTTAGTTTACTAATAAGCATTTTAAATTTGCAAAGTAGTTTATTGTTACTGTATAAAATATGACCAGATTAAAACTTGTTATGATTAGAAAATTATTAATTATGATGTAAGTAATATTTAAATATTACCATTCTCGTGTCTTATAAACAAAAGATTATTTCTTAGTACATTAATAGTTTTCTATTGCAACAAATTTAAATGTACAGTAAACTGACTAAAACTATTTATTTGTTTTATTGTTATTATTATTGCACATGTGTCATGAAGAAATTTGAAAGTGCCATATCCCTTCCGTCGTCAAAAAGTATCTGTAAAATGTCAATGACTTTTAATGGATATTGAAACTACACAGTTACCTGTCATTAGAAAGATGAATATTTTTATAATAGTCTAAAGTGATAGATATAGCTAATTTGTAATTTTATCCATAGGTGTTTTTTAGTTGAACAAAATGAAGAGTAATTTACAATGAATTATTGTGTAAATACAATTGTAACTTAGTACATTTTCTTAATGGTTGTTATTTATTCAATACTAATAGCACAAAATAAATCTGTATTGTAAAGATGCCAGTAATTTACTTCCTCTAGCTTGAAACCATAACAAGGTAACTATGTAGCTATGTCCTAATCAGATCAGAAGATATTGCATGTGAGTGGGTTTTGTCTTTGTGTGTTCAGTTCACAAATGCTTGCCTATGTGTGAGTATATTTACAAATGTTTTTAGTTTGTGAAACTTTTACTTGGTAAAACAGTACTGTTCTGCTTGAAAATAATGGTTTTGTTCAGTTTTCTAAGTACTCTATTTAATTTGTCATAGTGTTCAATTTCTATTTAGTAATTTGACTTAGGTATTGTTAGAATGCCGGGCTCTGCACTCTCTTTTTTACATGTTTTACTTTGCTTCTTCTTTGTTAATAATGTAACATCGATTTAAAATCAGCAGTACAATTGTTTAATTTTGCCAGTCTTCTGCACGTTTGAATTGAGTTTAATGACATATTCTTGCACTTTGTGCTGTATTGAAAAAATGTGTTTCTATTATAATGTTTTTATTTACTATTATAGGTTTGTTTTCTAATAATAAGTGTTGTGCTTATGAAATTTACACTTGCTTCAACAGATATATTTAATTATCTGTGCACCAATAATGTTATATTTTTCCTAAACAATTTCATAAATAACCTTAAAAAATATATCTGTACAGTAAGCTCCCTCTTAACTGCCCTTGGACCAATCAACACCAAGGATTTGTTTTTACATGTGTTAGTGTTTTTTACTGCCTTTTATAAATTTCAGTACAAGGAACAGTGAACAAGTTGATCATTACTATTATATTACTTTTTTTAATGAACATAAATAATCATTGATATTGTATTTTTATATGATCAATTTAAATTACTGCATTGTTTTTTACCATTCTGAGGTTATTTTTACGATTTTCGATTTAACGGACTCTTGGATATCAGTCCTATACCTGGTTCCACCATGGTCAGTTGAGGGGAAGCTACTTTATATGTATTTTTTATGTGATCAATTAATTTCTTTAATAAATAGTCTATACTTTAGTTTTGAGTAACATGATATAAGGCATAGTTATTGGTGCGTATATCCATCCACACAATATAAAATAGTCTATTAATATACAGGGTGTACACCCTGTATAATAAAACTAGACTTTGTCTGGCCTAAAGATGCAATAAGAACAGCTGCAACAGTTCAGCATGTCTAATACAAAAGACTTGCTAATTAGAACTAACCTAAGTTTAATATTAATTTTTTCTACATTACCAGCAATATCAACTGAAAGAAACAGAAAATTGGATAATAGAGGAGAGGATAGGAATGATAGGAAAATTAAGGACAAGTTCAGTAATTATGAATGAGAAAAGGAGGTCACAAAGTAGCAAAAAGCAGAGAAGAAACATGCATTTTACAGAGTAATTTAATCTTTGTTTTTAATGTTCTATTTCATATTGTGCTACAATAATAATCTTAATCTTGACAAACAACTTTTGATTAACACTGAATTAAAATTTGGCTATTCATTGCATAAAATGTTTTGATGTGATAATATATTTTAAATTTTTTATTTTAATATTTTTTCACTTACCTCTTCCAAAGATTATTAAGTCAAGATAGAATATGAAAAATGTAAGTAATTTTTTTAGGAATAATATTAAGATTTCCACATGTATGTTGTACAGTAAGGTGTATTTTACATTGAGTTTTATAGTTTGTATTAGGATTACTAATACTGTCATACTGATAGAAAATTATCCCTAGCAGTAAAATTTAATGCTATAGAACTGTGACTAGTGTGTTAATAAAACAGTGTAATAAAACACTAATTTGTATACAGGGACTTAGTGTTAAAATAGACAATTAGAAACTACAACCAAAGTAAATTGCAATCATTTTACGTTTGATAGAGTAGGCTTATTTTCATTTCAGCTATATTAATCTAATTTTAAGATGTTTATGTACTATTAAAACTTGATAAATCTGCAAATGTATACATCTTATTGTATAAATAATTTATAGCACTTGTTCTATAAGAATAAAATTAAAAAAGAAAAGATTTTCTTTTTCTAATGATGCTGCTATTAGGAAAAGCACATTAGACTGTGCCATAGACTGATAATTTTTTAATAAATAAATTTTCAATATAACTGAGTGCACACAAGCTCAAAAGCAAAGTTTATTATATATAGTTATATTGTCTTCAAAATAATTTTTAGTTCCTATTTAATAATTATTAGCATAACAAGTTTTATAAAAACTTACTTGAAATAAATGGTGAAATGGTTAGAAGAAGACAACTAATAGACATTGGAAAATTACTCTGGAGAATATTGTGATGTGACTGAACTATTCATATAACAATTACATCATGTAAGTGTGAATTTACACACTACTCTAAACCTTGTATACTATTGAGTGTATTTAAATTTTTTGGGATATATCTGTTTCATTATTATTATTATTATATGTAGTCTACTTATTGCTGAGTTAATATAGATTGCTCTTACGTTTAAAAAAACACAACATTTATACAAAATATTTTGAATTTGATTGTTTTATGACCGAGAACGGCACTATGTACAGGTATAGAATCATGTCGAACAAGACAGTACAGCATTGACAACTCTCAGTTTGTATTTGTTGGTAATTCCTTGTATTAATGATGATGAAAAATGGATATTGAGGCATTTTTGTTTGATAACATTTGTTCAATTGCCAAAGACACAAATATAGTGCCAAGATCCTAAAAACCGGTTTAAGAGAGTTTTAAATTTTTTACAAGTACATTTAAAATGTGTGGAAAGTGTTCAGTTTATTTTACTATAAGTAAAATATTTTTTAACAAACTATTCAAAATAGTATGTTGGGAGTTACTATTATATTATCAGTACTGTAGTTTTGTATTATTAAATTGTACTTTAATGTGATTCTATAAAGGCTGTGACTATATTTATACTTATATGGTTATGTTTGTAATATATTTGCCAGAACAAGAGAGGAAAAAAAGAATAAGAAGTTTCAATTTTCAGACTGTATTCTTTGGTGATCTTAGGCTGTTATTAGTTATGGACTAATTGTACAACTTGTTGACAGAGGAAAAGGGTGTTCAGACCCTGCAAAAGCTCCGTCAACTTTTTGTGTCTTAGCTGGGTCGGTGGGTGGGGGAGGCATTGTTGTATATCAAGTTTATTAGTCAGACAACTCTAGTGGTGGCATTGTTATACAGCAATGTGCAATAGGCTAGAGCACTCAAATCAATCGATTGTTATAAGGCTTTTTACAAGTATTAACAATGTCAGTATTGTAGCACAACTCCCAAGTCAAGATATACTTTTAACTATAAATTAAAGATAAACTATTACGGTTAAAATTCATACTTTCTTATAATATGATGTATGTTAAGGTGTCAAAGGAGTTTTTCAAAGCAAACACGTAACTCATCAAATGAAGAAGGTTCTGACATCTGGAAGTAATAGAAAACAAATTTTATCAGCACAGATGTCATAAAATACTATGTAAAGCACTAAACCTAGGTACTAACAAGTGTTTCTGATACTTTATCTTTCTTCCCGTACTCTTTAATTACAAGGTCAGGAAGCAAGTAGAGCCAACTAACTATTCAATGCCATCTCACTAACTGAGATGATTCTGAACTAATGTTGTTGTACATCTGGTTGACCGGGCTAGAGTTTGCGAGTCATCTGATTGTCACACCAGTTGTTCAACAAGTTTTACTATTAGTTGTCCATGGCTAATAGCAGCCTTAGTAATTAATTGCTTGTAAATAATTACAGAAATGAAGGAGAAATATTAAAATCAGAATTTATAACTCACTGAGTAGTGTACTGCTAGTGCTTACAGCTATTGTTCCTATTGCAGATATTAATACCAAAGTTTCAAAGTACACTTTGAATATGTTCCCAACATGTGTGCAAACATTAATACACATTACCTGATATATATATATATATATTCACATGGTGACTGTTAAAGAATACCTATATGGAACACATGTTATTGTTTCAAGTAATAATAGAATAATAATATGATTATTTACATCATTTTTTAATTATACTATAAAAAAATGGAATACATTCTGAGTATAACAATATAACATAGATGAAATATTATACTCTTAAATTTTTATGGGGCATATCCTTTTGTTTCTGGCTTACTGTACCTTAAGTATAAATATAATCTTAGTTATAAAATTTTAGAAAAGTAAGTTTTTTAAGTATATATATGTAAAGTTCTGTAATAAATATTTTGTTTACTACTGTTTGATTAATTGTTTGACTTATTAGTGTATAAAAACTTTTATGGAAGAATGTGTTGTAGAATAGCTTTTGGGATTTGATGAAGAAAAGTGGATGTTGAAACTACAGGCGGAGAAAAACATGTTCCTGAGAAACGTAACTGAATTATGTAAAGTTCCGTAATAAATATTTTGTTTACTACTGTTTGATAAAATGGTTTGACTTATTAGTACATAAAAATTTTTATGGAAGAACGTGTTGTTAAATAGCTTTTGGGGTTTCATGAAGAAATGTGGATGTCGAAACTACAGGTGGAGAAAAACATGTTCCTGAGAAATGTAACTGAATTCTACTTTGAAAAATCTAATTTTTGTTTTCCAAAAGTATTGTTTATGCAATATTTAAAGAATGGTTTAAAAAAAAAATCAACAATCCCTGATTTCAGAGCAATTTTATAGTTTACCAAACAAATTGAGTTATTTAATTATTTTAAAGCTTTAATTTTGAAAAATATTTTTTAACGTATCTAACAAAGTATTTTTGGAAATTTTGTATGGAAACAGGAATAATTCTAATAAATGTGTTTGTAAGATTCAAATTACGTTTATAAAAGACATTAAATGAATTTTAAATTAATAAAGTAGTATAAATATTTGTGTTTAATTCATTTAAATTTGTGACTCTTGAAGATATGTAACAAAACAGAGAAGATGAAGAAGCAAAAATATATCAAGAAAATATGATTTTAAATATTCAAACTTATTTTATTGTAGTCACCAATACATTTTTGGAGATATTAAACTTTAGAAGATGATATCTTTGATTATGAAATAAGCTGTCTGTTTTGTTTGTTCATGGAATACACAATGCATACAATTAAAATATTCACAAAGTTTGAAGAACTATTAGAATTCAGAATACCTGTTTGTCATGTGCTTGTGCAACAATAATGTTATATGCTGAAGAGTAAAAAAAAGTCAGATACATAACTCAAGGAGAGCAACTGCAACCAGCAACGAAACTTATTATTAATTGAAGAACGAATAGCAAACAACACAATCTCAAATAATGCATTGCTTAGAAAATGCTTAGACTTAATTTAGAATTGAGTATGATCCGTAAAAGCAATTTTTACCAGAGAAAATTCTTCACATAAAAGTAAAATAGGCCTTTTTATAGGCAAAGAGATGACCAATTATTTACAACCACGAATGATTATAGTTGATGGACTGAAGGCAAAATATATTTATATATCAGGTATTAACTTATGACTCTTACGTCAAGAATAAATGAGCATCACTTATATTGAAAAAACAGTATATGGAAGAAGCAGAATAAAAATAACGAAGTATGTTGACTTGGCTTAACATTTCTAGTTTTTCGAGCACTTATTACATTTTTATTATTCTTGGTCAAAGTAATCCTTGTAAAATTATCCTGAAAATAAATACATGTCACTCATAGTTGACTGTTGGCTGCTGTCTGTAGTGATAAATGTTTATCAGACCCGTGAACATGGGAAAAAGTTAATTTCATGCTCTCATTTAAAATTTATATTACAAGAACTGGAAACCTGTTCAAGTCAAAACCGAATCGGGTGTAGGTTCATTGCAACTTTTCACCAGTATTGAAGACCATTTGCTTCTGGATTAATGAGTTTAAACATGATTACAGAAGATTGAACTTCTTAAGGCTGTCAACCACTTAGAAAACCATTAAAAAGTTATAGATATAGTAATGAAAGATAGTAGAATAAAAGCGTGTGAGCCATCTGAAGTTGAATTAAATGCTTGAATTGAATGAATGGATTTTATTCTTCATAAAAAACTGGCTGTGAGAAAGTTGCTGCAATTATACTGACATTTGACAAAAAGGAATTGAAAAAGCATTTCAGCCAGAATCTAACAATGTTTAGGCATAAGACAAAACTTTTTGCACAAATTCATAACTTTGATGAAACTTAGATCCATCAACAACTTCAAAGGCTGAAAGTGCCCCAAAAAGGGAAAGAGCAGATGGAAATATTGCCGCTGTCTTTTGGGATTCTCAGAACATATTCTGATACATTTCTTGAAGGAAACAAAGTCATAAGTGGACTCTGTTATGATTATCTGTTGGATTGTTCAATGGAAGATGATTGAAAATAACCAAGATTGGCACTCAAGAAAGGTTTTTTACCAGGACAATACTTTAATTCACACAGCAACAGTGTCAATGGCAAAAGCACACAGTTTTGTTTTTTAATATATAGTTTCTTACTCAACCTATTCACCGGATTTAGTAACATGCAACTTCTTATCCTAAACTTTAAATTATTTATGGGAAGAAATTTTATATCTAATGGAAAAGTGAATTTTTTGTGATGGGTTGAAGATGTGTTGGAAACTCACTGAGCATGTTTCTACAAAAGTTTTGCTTGCCATTTTTCTTGAATTATCACAAAGAATGCATCCTTGTTACCCTAACTGTGTTCTAGTTCTTGTGTATGGAGACAGGGACAACTTATTACTATCAAGTCCCAAGATTGATTTAAATCTTCTAAAGTCCAGCAATTACATTTATGTTGTTAAGTATTTTATAATTAGAAACCTAATGGAGAAAGTAAATCTGGTAAAGAGGAGTAATTTGATAAACATTTAGAACTTAATAAAGTTATAAATGAAGCATTTTGGAAAAGTATAGTATAGCTGTGTCTGTATATTTGATATTAATCATTATTAAGATATTATTGGTTCCAAGAAATATTTATAATAATTATTATTACTAATGATGATTGATGATTAAACAAGTCCATTCATTGTTAATCAAGTGTCTAACAATTTTAATGGGTTAAGCAATATGGTACTACAAATTGAGATGAAATCATCCACGATTCAAAACTGGAACAATCTTCAGTTTGTCATCAATGTCCAAGGATGAGGCAATTAATGCACTTCAAATCCAAGGAAAGCAATGTGTTCAATTTCAATTCAAACTTAATTTTAAAATAACAAATTCTTATATTTAATTAAATTTTGAAGGTAATAAATTTTATTTGAATTAAAATGGACTTCAATACTTAGAAATAACAAGAATATCTTGAAGAAAAACAAATTAACAAAATGAAATACTTAAAACATTTTATAGATCTTAGGAAACACTTGTTTTTAAATGATTAATTAAACAAGTCTTAATTAAATAATTTTTTATTTTTTAACACACTGCTTTTACAAAAGAGAATAGAGAGACCTGAAAATATGATGGATTGATCTATCTGTCTGTGGATAGTTTGAAAAATTGCTTAACAACATAAAGTAGCACAAACTTTGCTTGTGTAAAAACAGTGCTCAAAAAATCTTTTGCAGAAACCAAAAATCTTTTACTTCTAAATAAGCAGATAATATAAAGAATATTGCATCAAGAGAGGATAATTTTATTTATGATCCCTGCAGTAAGAAGATAACAAAGTTTCTTCCACAGTATACAAACAATCCTTGAAGATCATTGAAAACAACTTGTCGTCTATGAAGTTGGAGATTTCATTATCCAGATGAAAATAAGCAAAAAAAGAGTCAAGAAATTAGTATTTAACATTTAACACAGCATGTTCTTGCTGAATGTTTTGACATGAACCAAAGTCTCTTATGAGTAAAAGAGATAAATGGTATTAAACTGCATTGCAACATTCTAATTGTTTCAATAATATTTAAAGATATTTTGATAATGAGCCTACAGATGAGTAGAATAAAGAAACTGACAGATAAGCGGAATGATACAGGTACTGTGCATATGTGGTTTATGCTATAATGTCTGTCAACCCCAGTTTTATTTGGTTCATCTCAACATAGTTCCTCAAGTGGTTGTACAGGTGTCAATGTGGCATCATGATAAACTAATCGTGAAGTGTGTGTAATGAAAGAAACATCATTCAAGCTTGATGTTTTCTTGCAGAATGTTACAGGTACTGTGCATATGTGGTTTATGCTATAATGTCTGTCAACCCCAGTTTTATTTGGTTCATCTCAACATAGTTCCTCAAGTGGTTGTACAGGTGTCAATGTGGCATCATGATAAACTAATCGTGAAGTGTGTGTAATGAAAGAAACATCATTCAAGCTTGATGTTTTCTTGCAGAATGTTACAGGTACTGTGCATATGTGGCTTATGCTATAATGTCTGTCAACCCCAGTTTTATTTGGTTCATCTCAACATAGTTCCTCAAGCGGTTGCACAGGTGTCAATGTGGCATCGTGACAAACTAATCGTGAAGTGTGTGTAATGAAAGAAACATCATTCAAGCTTGATGTTTTCTTGCAGGATGCCACTGGAAGGGATGTGCCTTCCACTACATATATTTAACATCTGTTCATGTAACTCATTCTTGTAATTACTTTGAAATATATTCCTATTATTAATGTCCTTTAGCACTCTAAACAGAAAAGCTGCATATCCACCCAGTATCTGAAAATAATCTGCAATGGTATACACAAAATTAAATCACAAACATTGGTTTATGAAATGTGATTGGAAGAATGAATATCTATAATTATTATATGATCTGGAAGGTATTTAAAAAGAACACATTTCATCAGTTTAGTATGTTTATTTTCTTAATAATAATACACAAGCAGTATAAACAAAACTTAAACAGTAATATTTACATTCTAATCTAACAACTTTGTACAACAGCAATTGCTTATAAATAAAATGTACAACTCTTGAAATGCAGCGGTTTACCGAAAGCATTAGTTTTAAAATATTTGTCAATCAATATTAAATCTAACAATTTAAGCTTGTACAAAGCCTAACAACAAACCAGGCTAGTTTAAGTTGTTTAAAAATAATACTTCAATTGAATATGTTCATTAAAAATAATACTTCAACTGAATATGTGGTCATTGTGATTGGATGTAACTTTTATTTATTCTTATTGAGTATTGCATTGAGTGTAGAGTTCATACTGCTCTATAACTAAAGACATATGTTTGTATTGTAATACATTTTGACTAATTGGACTGACTAACTGGACGCAGCCAGTTTTTGTATAATTTACTGTTGGTAAGGTAGTTTCTTTACTATTTGCTATGTGTACAGCTTTATGTTGACAACTTGATTATATCATGATAAAATAAAAAAGATTCACAATGATGTATTCATTGAAACATGATTAAAGATTATTTTTATTGCAATGATGTAAAATTTTCATTAATTCTTAAATTGTTGCAACTAAACATTTAAGAAAACGTCCATTAGATCACTTAGTTTTTTGTTTGAAGGAAACGATTTTCAGCAGTGTAACTGCAGGAGCTTCAAATGCCAACGATATCACAAGAGAGAGAGTGTAGGAGACAACCAGCACACCGAGAAACATTATTATCTGAAAAATGACAAAACTGAATGTGAAATACTACCTATATACAAAGTTCTACAGTGTTAATAATTATAGAAATTGTTAAAAGAAAAGAAACTGATATTTTGATCATTTGATGCAGGAAAGCTGAACTAGGAAATGAAACAAATGTGAAGAAAACTCTCGAGATGGAAATGGGAAGAGTAGGAAATTGGACTGAGTAGATTTATAAGTGTGTAAAAACAATGCAATATAGGTCACGGATCCTATCCATTTACTTCACTGTGTAGCTTCTGTGTTTCTGAATATGTTGTCTGTAGTAACAACGAATGTGTTACTTAATTAAAGAAAGTAAAATGAATGTTAATTCTTTGTAACAGTGGAAGTTGGGAGAAATTAACTTAATTCATTATTACAAATAAATTATGACATTAAAAAAAAAATTAAAATTTATTAAATTATATGGCTAAACATTTATAAACACTACACATTATTCTATTGTTACTCCTCATAATTCTCTGTTTTCACTATTACAATTACAGAATGAACTAAATGAGGAAAATACATTTATTCCAAAATTTACATTTATCATTTTATGCTCATATTGCAGTTTTCTATACCTGAAAGATATTTATATGAATTATAAATTTGAGCTTACCACAAGATCTTTTCCAAGATGAATCGGACTGTCCATCTTCATAGCAAATATTCTAATGAGAATTGGGTGGACGAGATATGCGCAGTAAGTCACCCTGCTGAATGGATATAGGATAGTTGATGACAAGACATTGTTTACAAAACCTAAAACATAGACAATATTCCTTATTTACAAATTCGTTGAGAATTGCGATAAGCCCTTAGACAATACACTGGATTTAAGAACAATTTTCTTGAAAAAATAAATGTGAAATCGTCAAATTTCAATAGTTAAAATTTAAAATAAATTAAGCCTTAATCTAAAACTAACAGTTTTTTTTTTAATTATATAAAGTTATCTTTGTTTTAATATTTAGTTTACTATATTACACCTTACTCTCTAACTATAATTACTGTTTATATGTTAAAATAACAATTCTGGATTTTTTTTTAGGTTTCCTATTTACAATGGAATGTTTGAAAGGACAATAGAATTTTAGACGTTGCCATCGTTTTATGTTAAAAAAATGTATAACAATGGCAAATGTCCGAAATACTATTAACCTTTCAATTCTGGAATATATTTAATAAATGAGTGAAAAAATTGTAGAACCAATTTTAAGATAATTAACACATATGATACTGTATGATGTGTTACCCAACATCAGGACATATTTATTTGCTATTCAATCTTTGTATACTATAGCTATAGTAATGTTGACATATCGCTGGCCAACATAAGTGGTCAGATGAGATGTTGTGCATGCCACAAAGATGGTCAAGTGTTTAATTTAATCAATCGTTAATGCTGGATCTGTCTCAGAATTACAGTATCAAGGCCAATATTATTTTCCATGAGATTTGGTTGTATTAGAAGTCAATGTTGAATTTGAGCTTAAATTCTCAGTTTATAGTGGTAAAAGTAAGACAGCTTTTTTGTAAGGTTCTCCAAGGCAGGTGTGGGTCAGGTTATCCGTTCCAGTGTTGGAGTCGGGTATCGTCACCTGTCATTCATTTGTTTCGTGTCCTCTCCCTTGTTCTGTTTTTGTTGGGATTGTAAAATATTAAAAAATGGCAATTTATATATAAGATAATTATTTTACATTCAGGTAATGGTTTTATTTGTTAAAAATAACTTGCTGAAATTTGAATCTCCGTTATATCTAGCTTAATATTTTCACAGGTATCAATCCATCAAAGTGCATATCCTAATATCTTCCAAATAACGTACAGACAAGATACAGATTTTAATGTAATAATGATTATTATAGGAATAGTTTGTACTAATTGAGCTTCCCTTTTATCACTATATCCTATTCATTAATTACCTCAGTCTAAAATAAAACTGTTTCTGGTAAGTGTTATAAACAAGAAATTATACTCTCAATAAGTTAATGTACTGATAAAAGTGACAGTAACTTTTTAATTAGTTTTTGTGACTGATTTGTTGTCATGCACACAAGCTTGTGTAATGTGATTCCAAAATTATTTTGGTATCTCTAACGGAACATGAACTATTGTAAAGTTACCTCCATAGCCAGTAGAGCAGGCAATGACGACCCAAGCAAGACCTAGAGCCCAGAGGGTATGACTGAACGAGGAGTAGGCAGCTGCGGTGATGGGGTGCAACTCTTGTTCATATAAGCCATACACTAGGAACAGTAACAGGCTGACAGATGCGGTCCATCCCAACGTCACGGTTACCTGGTGACAAGAGCCTGTATTACACACAACACTTCATACAAATATTATAACTTGATCTTATGTTTATACATATGTGTCTATACATTTTCATCCAAAAAGATGATTGTATGTAAGTTACTTATATCAATTGTGCTAAACCACATTCTAATGCTTTTACTTATAAATAATACTAATAATATATATACTTTTCTTTTATATTGGAGTTTAGTTTTCGTACTGTTAGCTGGATTTCATTATATGCTGCCCATTGCAGTTGCTCTAATTTCAGCGTTATAAGCAAATGTTTTCATATCTGTGCATGATGGGATGTGTAATATTTCTATGCACTGTTCCATTAATGATATTAACTTAAAAGGAATGAAATAAGAACTCAAACAGACTTTGCAAATAATTTACACCAATGGAGCGGACACAAAAAGATATGGTGTTACATGGAAGAGCATGGAGTCGAAGAGAAAGCTCTAGTTTGTTGGAGAAGGATGATGCTTTTATGTGATTGGTTAGTAGGATCGCGTGACTTGCTCCGCCAATGCAACGTTTATTAAATAACTGTGATTTCTAATACCAACATAATGGATGAACCAGAAATATAATTGTTAATAAGAAAAATAGTAATAATATAACAATACATTACAGGATGCTTCCTATAATCATCCTCAGTTTAACTTAACTACTATACAAAATATCTTTGGAGCAAATATTAATAGCCTACTGTAAATACATGTCCCATACGCTTACACATAAAGTAGCTAAGGTGGGAAGCTATGTAAAATTTAAGTTTAGATCCAGTTCACCTTCTTCTTAGTGCAGTGTCTGAAATCTGATGCTATCACGGACTTGAGTCCTGGAATCTGTTGGTGACAAAGAAGCCTGATGAGACAATAAGAATCTTTTCACCTAGATTACATTATATATTGTAGTCTGGGTGTGTCTGATGTCGAAACAAGTAAGGAGTTCATTTTAAGCTTCTTTGTTTGCCAACCTTTTTATATATCTTTAGACAAACATGACTCCAGATTTCATGGGTTAAGTCTACAACAGCATCAGATTTCAGATGCTGTACTAATAGGAAGGTGATCTGGAGCTAAACTCAACATTCCCATAAATTTAGTTTTTTTATCTTTATGCCTGTGTTTTATGTGAAGAAATCTTTACTCAAGCATTTTTAAAGTTGCAGCATTATGATTTTATTGCTGTTATCTTGTAAACCCTCACTTTTAGAAGAACAAGAAAAAATTTAGCTTTCTTTAGCATTTTTAACTATTTGTAATACCAAAATGCTAAACAATGTATAGAATAGAAAATGTTTTTTTTTTCAAAAATATCAAATATATATACAAATAAGTACTAAACAAATGGTTTTTTTGTTTTACATAATATAAAAAATTATTCAATGAAATGAATTTCCTTTAAACTTAATAATAACTTAAATTTCCTAAATTTAATTTAAAAGAACAAAAATACATTTCCTCAATAACTATTTATTAAATTGCAATAAATACTTAATCTTTGGATTTTCGTAGACATAATTTTTCTTCAAACTTGCTGTTTAGTTGGCTTTTATGGAATTTAACATCAAAGGGTTAAAGAGATAGCCATTAAAAATATTTTGAGAATTTCTCCTTAGGTAATCAAATATAAAAAACTGGTTGGTTGGTTGCATGTTATGTGAGATCCTACAGAAACTCATTTATGACCCTTGACGAAAAACAAAAGGTGTTTTGAAATTCTTATAACATTTCCTAGACTTAGTACAAATGATTAGTAAAATTTTCGTTTCAATTTCAGTAGATTGCTATGAAGGGATTCTCTTACATAGAAAACATTTAAAATGCCAAAGCTGAAAACTGTACTAACTTTTTTTAATATTATCACACAGCTACACATTTTCTCTCAACACAAAAGGAGGTTTTCTTACAGAACCTTACAAGAATGCCTTAACTATACCTTAAAATGTTGGATTTGGTAGATTTTTGCGCTTCGGCTACAAATTAAAGTTATAGTCTGCAGGTTTTTTCAGGAGCAAAGTGTTTGAATGTATTTTGAAATCTCTTAGTTAGAGATTTTCTTATTCTATCAGCTTTTTTAATTCCATGTTAGCCATGAACTTTACAGTTGACATATCCATGTTGTTTTTGGTTCTTGTTTATAATTGAAATCAGCCAGGTGTGTGTAAGTTTCATTCATTTTTTTAATCCACCCAGCAATATATGAAATTTTTATGGTTAAGTTCATTGTTTTCGTTATCTTCTTTGTCTTCCAATGGACATTCTTTGTTTTTATGTTTAATTTCCTCAGAATATTAACTATGATCATTTTCTGACAGTTCTTTGACAATATCTATGTAGCTTTCTCTTAGCACTTTTCTAACAAGAAACTTATCTTCGTTGACTTCTGATCTCATTTTCTAGAACATTGACTGACATATTCTAATAAATGCTAACTTTAGGTTATAAATCAAGTCAAAACCTCGGCTTAAGACCAGAAACACCTTAATTCTCACTAAATATAAACCTTACCCAAACATCTAATTAGCACAATACCACAACAAAACTTGTAACAATAAACTCTAGACAATGTTATACACTTGTACATTTAATAATTTATTATACAGATGTGTCAAATCGGTAGCAGAACAATGGTTATAGTCTATTCCATCTGTCTGCAACAAGAATAAAAAAGGTATACTCTCAATGTGGTGTAGTAGTTTACTTGACTCAGTAGTTAATGGTAAGTTGTGATTCATAAGTTTGATCTTACTAATAAGTGAATGACAAACTTGTAACAACTCACAACTGTCTAAAAATTTCAGGTTGTTAACTGAGAACTTGGCTGTCATATTTTTAGTAGTCATAGTATCTCGCAACTTTTTAAAATTGTTCTACTTTATAAAACTGCTGAAATGATACAGTCTGTACTTTGGGTTTATTACCATGAATTGTTGTATTGTTTTTTTGTATTGTATTTTTGGTGGAGGGCAGTTTTAACCATTATAGCCCTCTCACAGTTTAGGTGTTTGAATTAGTGATTTTTTGGTATTAGAGCTCAGCACATGACAGAGAGTTACTTCATCCCTTATTCTCCAAATTATTCTTTATTTACATACATTTGTAACGTTTTCTCTAGGTCCAAAAAAAAAAAAAAATCACTTTTTAAACCATTTTACTCATTAAACTAAGTAAAACACATGACTAAAGAAGGAATCACGTCTCATTAATATTTAATGGTTGTAAGGCCAATCCTACTGATACATTCTCGTGAATGACATTGTCATTTAGCTATTGTTACTTATTATTAGAATGTTACCTAATCATGTTCTTACTGCTGGTACTGGTGCAGTGCAGTGCTTACCTTGTGCATTTTTATTTTACAATCTGTCTTGAAGAGAACCCATCCCACAATCATTCCGACTAGGTAGGGGCCTAGTCTTGTCCATGGCTTGTCATATATCTTGTCAAACAAAGCCAAAGGATCGTCAAGACTACAACACAAAACATCATTAACACATTTTCAGTCTTTGTAATTGATTGAGGTCTCATATTGAGCATTTATTAAAAATTTTATTCAGGAGACTCGTTTTATCATCCATGTTGAAATGAAATAATATTGTATTATTTAATGAACAGTTATTAAATAAGTATTGAAAAATGTGTTAGGATTAGACTTTTTTCACTTGGGATAAGAGGTTGAGAAAACCTCTCATTGCACTTAGTCTTAACAGGACCTTAGCATTTGTTCTGGAGTGACAGAATATTCATGATGGATAAAGTAGAGGGTAGGGGTCAACTTCTGTTGAAGGAAAGGGAAAAAGTCACACAGAGGACCCTAGTTCTTCAAAGTGCTATCAGTTGCTTCAATTTACTTTTATGAGTCAGATGATTCTACCTAGATCTAAAATAATTTGAAATTATATGCATTTACATTCTCTCAGTTTTAATAAAATTATAAAAATGAGAACTAGATGATGACCAATAGAGGCTAGATTTTATTTACTTTACCCATGAGACTTAAAAGCTATTCGGAATGGTAATAATATGCCAAAAGCTAAAATGCCAAATATTCATTTACGTTAAAAAAACTATAGTAAATAATAAATTATGTACTTTTTAAGTAGGGATAATGTTCTTTTCAGGAATATTCTCATAATTGTTACAATTCTACCACTGTACTGAATTAAATTGCAGATTCATACTTTTTTCACTATCAATAAACTAAGTATGAGTAAAGTAGATCACATGTTGCATAACAGGCTTAGCTAAAATTGCATGCAAAAGCTTTCAATGGTGCTCAGCCAAATCCCATAGATATTCATCATCATCAAACTCATTCTCGTTTATATAGAAATCAAGTTTTATGTAAAATTTAAAATCTACAGATGCCTTTGACATGCTTAGGCTACATGTGTTGCTACTTATCATCTTAAAGTCTCACTACATTAACTCTGTTAACAAATTGATTTATTCTGTAATTTTCTCATTGCCATCATCATGGTTACCCAAGACCATTGTAAAAATGTTAACTGATGCTCAGCCAAATCCCATGGAGGGACAGGCACCATTATCAAACCTGATGTTGCTTATATTGAAATGAATGTTTGTGCAAAATCTCAAATCTACAGTTTAGTTTGTATTGAGGTAATTTGAGGACATATAGACAGAAATGAAATTTTGTCTTTCAGTAACACTCAGCAGATATATATAAAAGTTTTGATAAAAATAATGCCATAACACTTTACGTTTTGCGTTATTACAAAAGCTTGTTACTGTGTCAGACAAGAACGATACGGAAATTTACAATATAGGCATACTTACTTTGGCATGTGTTGGTTTGTATAAGCAATGTACATTGTAGTTATCCAAGAACTTACAAGGAACATCACCATTAAGGAGGCTGCTGCTCTAAAATTCCTAGAACAGCAGTTTTTCAGAATAAAATTTACAGTGAAATGAAATGAAACGTTTATTCTCTCTTCACAATCAATTAATTGTAACAAAACAACAACAATATTATAATTCTATACCTAGTGGTTGATAAAATAACGTGTTAACTAATTAGGACGTGTTTTTCTATTATTGAAAACAAATGTTATAATAGAAATTATTAAACAAAACAGAAATATAAGCTGATGCAGAACTGCTGAGAGAATAAATACACACGCAAGAGAAGATAAATTTTTCTGATTTTGCGTGGGAGTCAACAGTATTTTATATTTTCAATTTGGAATTTTACTGTTGTCTCCTGTTAACCACACACAGTGGAAGTATTCTTAGCCTAAAAAACAATGGAAAAGCACGTTCACGTCTATTTTTCCGAAAAATAATTCTAATTAATGATTTTTGAATACTTGTAATTTTCTTTAAATGTACAGCCCCAGCATGACAGACCACAGTTTAATTTAGAATGAACAAATGCAAAATACATTTTTATTAATACATTGTCATGACAAAGTTGTCTAATAAAATAAAATTTTCTAAGAAATACAAGTAAATATGTTCTAATTGTTTTTATATGTACTTTCCAAAGAAGGATTTCATCAATGTATGAAATTATTTAAAGGTTGGATGCCACAAATCTCTAGAATAATAACTAGTATTTAATTAGTAGCAAATATTTACAAATAGGCCTTCAAAAATAACCCCTAATTGTACATTTTTATCTAGATATTATAGGTTGTTTTTTAAGTGGTGGCCAACGTAATGAAATAAACATTAAACATAATAAAAATGTATAAGTGAACCTATCAACCTTCATGTTGTGGGGTTTTTGCTGTTGGTATTCCTCTTAAAATATTAAATCATAATTTAAAAACATTATACACAATTTGAAATTATATGCTAAAACTACATTGTATGTTTCCTTCCACGTCGACTGCAGTAGATGATTTACGGTACAGAATTACATTGAATCTATAGAGCTGCAGTGAAGGCGTAATGGAGAAAAATACTGTAGTAGAATATAATACTTAGGTGTTTAATGACATATTAGAATATTTCAAACATATCTTTACTTGTCAATGGAGTAAATGCCAATTAAATTTTATTATTAACAGATGGAAGTTTATCTATAATTCAAATAGTAGAAAATTTTCATAGCATCTGCAATACTTTATAGCAGTTTTATTCTCTTGAACAACAAATTCACACTTTCCACTATTTATATGAAAAGGATTGTTGCAATGCTAATGGAAGAGAACTTTTACATACTTGACTGCCATAATCAGAAGTATGGTGCCCAAAACAAAAAATTGGGTGTCATCTGCGAGATACCAGCTCCAGAGCATGCACTGAAACATAGTTTACAGTTTAGAAATATTGAAGATCTCTAGTAAGTCTAAACTTATCCTTAGAAATATATCGTTAACAAATCTAAAATCTTTTACTATTTGCTGGCCATTAAGATGGAGTAGAGTGACCTGCGTGTGAGGACTGAATATGCTTGCATTCCATACACTCTCAGGCTGTACTGAGTTCTGTCAATGTTTGAATTCACAGTCCATAATTTCTAGTATATGCAAATTTTGACTTTTGCGAGATTAGTTAAAGAGGCAATGCTAGTTAGCTGCTAGCTGTGCTTCTGAGGCTCCGCTTTTACATATTTTTACTATCAGCTCAACTGGAGTTATCCTATTAAAAATGCTAAAAACGTAAGAGTTTTGTTATATGTTTATAAAAAATTTATTTTTCAAGTTATTTGGTTATATTTTATATCTTTTTGGATTAACATGAAATGGGCTTTAATAATAAATAGATAGTGATATATTTGGTCATAATTTAAAAATAATAATGCTATACAAACTAAACAAGTTTAGAATTTTTTAAATTAAAAAAGAATTGTTTTTTACTCAAATAATATAAAATAAAATACCCCATTGTTGCTTTTATTTTATTTGAAATGTATTTCTCTACCTAGCAATACTAGAATATGCATATATAATATATGCATAGTTTGTCAGAATAAATGCTTTTTCTAAATACTGAAAATTCCAAGAATATTGATTTTTTTCTCTTGTAGTGCACAAATATTCTTATAGTAACTTATTATTCATTTCAATTTCAATTAATTGTAGTATTGCAGTTTTTCTTATGTGTTACAACAATATTAGTCTAATTTATACTAATATTTGGTTGAAAAAGGAGTTTAAAAAAAAAATATTTAGATGGCGCTGTACTTGTCACGGAACGGTTCCGTGATATAAATTTTGAGCCCAGACTAGCCGTCACGGAACCGTTCCGTGATACAAGGCCAATACAAAAAGAAGGGTATGGTAGTCCACTAAAATAGGACAACTAAAATATCATTTTCAAATAATGTTAATAATTGTAGGAAATTTTATGAATAATAAATAACCATGGTATATATTAAAATCTGCAATTACTTAACACTATTATCTGACTAGAGTTCTTACCTAACCAATTATTAGTTACAACATAAGACTAGGTAGAGTAGAGCTACCAAACAACTCCAGATATCCACTATGAGTGTATTAAGGTAATATTTACCATATCCTTGACAGGGAAGAGAGTGTTGATGTAGAGCAGGTTACGCCACCAGTACTTGGGACAGTTGATGTGGTCAGCTGCTGGGGGCTCAAACACTGAATTATAGTGGAACCACTTCATTGAAACCTGCACCACTCCCAACACAAACAGGTACGGGGATGTGAGTCTGTCACAACAAGTAAGGGTGTGAAAAACCTAGTCTACTACATGTAAACTCTTACAAAATAACACTGGGCGATTTTAGTTCACGCAGGGTAAGGTAAATAACCCTCCACCGCTGTGATACCACCCTCTCCCAGTATCCCCACCACTGCTCTGTACACATCCGCTTGCTCTATCCCCGGACCTGGCCATTGCTGTTGTGCAGCTAACATCAAACCAAACCGCAAGCTCCCTGGACACATCTGTGGCTGCATTAGTCTGTTCAATTAATATTTTACGCTTGGACTGTGACACTTGTATAGGCCTACCACACATAAATGCAATATAGGCATAGAATAGGAAAGTAGCAGTGTAAACAAAATGACACAAGCGAAACACGATCCACACAGCTGATTAAAACAGATGAGGAGATGTTTGTCCCACTCCCTATCACTGGAGGTGGGGCTCCTCCTGTGTGTGTCTGTTCAGATGTATGCTTCTGCGTAGATTTATTTGTGAGCGGTATATTATAAGGCTATAATATCACGACAGTAAAGAAAGTGTTGATTGTAGAGCAGATTTACGCCACCAGTACTATTGCATTGACACCTACACCACTACACAAACGGGTAAGGGGATGTGAGCCTGTCACAATGTACGGAGAGGAAGCCCGTTCTACTAAGAACTGCATTGTGATTAAGCAATGTGCAGCAACATTATCATTTAAGGTAGTAAAAGATTTTTTAGTTTTAGCACATGTTCAGTTTAGATGTTCATGTCCATATGCAGGAGACCAGAGCTTCATGATTTGTGAGATGACGCTATATCTCCAAACTGGTTATGTGTCAGTGTCATCAGACCACAATTATTCCGTATCTTAAAAAAGCTTCTACACAGGCATAATATACTGCTTTGAATGTTTCTAAATATATGTACTGTGACAGAATGCTGAGAGTATAACGTAGACTACTTAGTTTATTAACTAAAGTTTATATGGTAATTTAATTTTAGGTTTGGATCAAAATCGACTCTCCAAGAAAATTGTGGGATTCAACAATGTTTGAGCCCTGTTGTGTTTGAGTGATTTTATGAATTTTTTATTGTGATGTTTTGGTTTAAACTGAATAAAATTAGTTTTTGAGGTATTTAAGATTGACATTGTTTTTAAACCATGATCATAAATGTCCGGAGTGATGGTTTTAGTTGTTATAACTGTCATGTAATGATTTTTCTTTTACCAGTAGGTTGTTTAATCTGCATATAATAAATATATTTCTAGGAATTCCATAGCTTAAATCATTGCTATAGGAAAGAAATAAGATAGATCCCAATATAGAACCCCAAACTCAACCCCAACTCCAGGCAGAGTAATATGGTAACATTATCTACAGTTATTTTTGAACCGCTGTTTGCGACAGGTTCAAATATGAACAGAGCAAGCCAATAGCATAATTCCTAATACCCAGACTATCTAGTTTTGTAAGGTAGCAGATAAGTCTCAGAATACTCCGGAAGTAAACTGTGACCCATCCAAGGGTATCTGAGATTAACAAAGTTCACTAGAGCAGTGCCTGTGGACAGTGATTTTCTAAAGCCGTACTGAGTAGAGCACAGTAAAACAGTGGAACACAAGGTATTACTAAAGTCTTATATAAAGTGCCTTTTCAAAGATTTTTGACATATTTCTAAGAACTGATATAGAACGATAACTATTGAACTAATTTTTTATCCCTTTTAGAAAGCTGTCTAATCTCTTCAGGAAAAAATCCAGCAGCAAAAGACACACTAATCAATTTGTACAGTACAGGTACAATATCACATTAACATTTAACATGAGTAAAAAAGACTGGTATTTCATCCCATGCAACATATTTAGTTTTTTTTATGTAGAACCTTAATCTCTCTAACCTCTGCTGTAGTCACCGGAGTGAATTTACTTAAAATTACTTGAAGTTGTATCATTATTAATGTTATTAGTATGCATCTTTACTTTAGGAATGCTCAGACTATGAATAATACTTGAAAAGTAGTTATTAAAGTTTTCAAACTATTAATTCACCTTTCCATTTCCATTGATTATAAATTCATAGTAGTTTGAAGTTCTAGTATGAAATATTGAGACCTAGTTCATTTTTACAGCTGGCCAGCTTGCCCTCATCTTAATATTAGAATGTTTAACACAAGCATTATTTGTACTTTGTTTTAGTTTGTTTACAGTCGTCTTTTTGAAAAAATATTACATTATTAATGACGTCAGTATTATTATGTAAATTCCTTCTTCTTTCAGAAAGTGCTTTATTATATCTTGAGTGATCCAACCAGTATTTTTATTATGTACATTTTTTCATTTTCTCATTTATGCATTCCAAGAAAGGAGCTAAGGAATACATTGTAATCCACTATTTAAGTTGTTAGTTCCTTAGGATGAGGGATAAATTTATTGTAACAATTATATTCAGGATGGTCCATTAAGTAATATAACGTTGTTTAACGGTGAAATAACCATATGATTTATAATAATATGTAGATAGATAGTAAATTAACTAATATGAATCTTGTAATTAATTTAAATCTTGTGCTGTCACTTACTACCCACTCAATATTTTTTTTGAGTACATTCCTGTTAGCTTTTTATAAAATGGTATAGCAAATTAGTAGAAGTTAGGTAATGGAACAGTTAAAGGACCAATAAAACTTACAATACTCAATTAAATCTTTTAGTGTTTCAGGCATGTAGCCATTAATTATGAGAGTTACTGGGCTTAGGAATGTATTCTCTTCCACCTTATTGCCTGTAGTTTTCTCTAGACAGATGACTTCTGAACTGTTTAATTTTTTTTAATTTTTGTCACTTGAATTAAATGGCACCAATATTTTCAGAGCAGGAATAATGCTAATGGATGTTTTTTGTCATTGTGTTAATTTAGTTGTTTAATTTAATATCTATTTGTAAATCAATGTGTTTAGTTAATGATGACACACTACTGAAAAATCAAACTAAAAAAAACTTTTCATAATATATTTGTGTATATATTCTTTATAACTATGACAGACTTGAAGTAAAAATTATACATAAAATACTTACCTACAAAATCTGTAAGCAATCATGCCTATAAACTGAAGCACGTAAGAAAGAAACCCTTTTGTCCTTGTAATCTTAGTCACATCATGTTTTGCTGTTGTACGGAAGTACAAGTAAGAGACTAGAAGTCCACTAAAACAATAAAGCAACTACAATATAATTTTCTGGTGATGCAAATTAGTTAAACTATATAAAAATAATCGTAAGAAATCTATTTAAAGAATGATTTCTTTATAAGAAATAAAGAATGATACATATAATTTAAACTACGTGTAATCATTGACATTAATTAACATCATATTTGAACAACACAATTCAAAGGAAAAAAGAAAAAAAACCAGTCAGTTTTATTCCAGTTAAAATTACACTGATGTAAGTCCACTATTAATGATAAGTCAATCAAATATTTGTCACATTATTATTTACAGAATAGTGTATTCATAACAGTGTATATAATCAGATAATATTGTTTGCTATTTAAAAAAAAAATTGATATCATTATTAATTTGACAATTAATAATAGATTTTAAACTCTCTGGTTTAATTTTAATACGATTTTAAACATCTTGATAAGTCAGTCAGAGCCTAGTTCATTATTATTGAGTTTGATAATTTATAAAATATGTTTTGTTCATTCATTTATAAACGACAGTTTTATTACTCGACAATATTTTATTAGGGTACAATTACCTTATAAAGAAGAACGTATCCACAGAAAAGGCACCATTGTTGATAGTTTGGAACAGAAATTCTCGCTCAACAACTCCTCGATAAGACATGTTATCTACAAAATAGTTCAGATAATTATATTAATTCCAGAAATTAAAATGCTGATATCCACATTACCTTGACAAACAACTTGTTATATGGTTAAAATGTTGAAATTTTGATATTATCTATTTGTACTACACAACCAAATATATTTGAATAAAACAAGCTCATTAAATACTCTTTCACTTCTTGGCCTTTGCCTGATTGTTTTTCTTCTGATATTTTCAGTTCAGGATTTTGAGTTCTGATTATTCAGAGTAAGACAAGGTAGATCTCCAGACCTCCATGTGGCAATGACTGTGTTTATGTTTAAAGTCGTATGAACACACAGTACTGTGAGTGAACCCTTGGTTATCCCTGAACCCCTGGTTGAGTGAAACATTTAAAAGACCTGAGAAGTAATACTCATTCCTGGTTCTAGCCCACGGTGAATTCCTGAAATTAATTATGTGATTGGTGCTCAATTTGTGTTCTCTGTTTCTCTAGTGTATCAATGCCATAATCTATCTTTAATTATAAGTGTCCAACTTTGTTCTGGTGATGTTAAGATCTCTCTACCCATCTCGAGATACCTGAGTGATAGATCATTGAGCTCTGCAATCAGTTATTGATTTTGATAAATAATTGACTGTAATAATCCGCATTCCCCTTCTGCAGCAGTTTCACTCATAAAATAGGAGGATTGAGAGGATACATGTCATGCGAAATGTAGGTTATCTCATACATTCCAAGTTATTGTTCTTAAATAGAGCTGGAAAGTTAGAATTTAGGTCTTTATGTAGATTTTCAAGAATAAATATTTTTGACTGGTACTTTACAGATTTGTTCACAGTTATATATTCAATCTGTGGTTTGTCTATTATAGAAACCAAAGTTACAGAGATGTAGCAATCAAAGCTAAATGCACAAAGCAAATTACTTTAGTGGATGATCAGGAATTTTTCAGAGCTATTAGTATATGTACAAAAGGAGCTTAGGCTTCCAGTTCTCTCACCTTTCAGTAATGGAGAGTGGAGTCCTTTTTATCTCATATGCAGAAATGAGCAATAATACTCTACAAATAACTACTCTTTTGTTTTATGATTACTGTGTTAAATTATAAATCAATACTGAGTTGTTTGATACAAGTAAGTTTAAAATGGTTTAAAATTATGAGTAACTGATCAGTATTAAAATATATTATATTGCTAACCACTAACCAGAGTACTTGAATGCAACGATGCAGGTATGTCCTAGTATGACCCAAGCCATGGAGATGGCACGGAGACCATGTACAGTAGGTATCGTATCTGCTCCTACTGACTGGTCACATATAGTCTTCAGATTTCTTCTTATTGAAAACGACAGAAGAATCTCACTAAAAAGACCTAGAATTGAAACAATTCATTGTAGAAACTGTTTTTATTAAGTGAGGCATTTTTTTCGTTTGACAACACTGGAATAGAATAGAATTATTTATTATCATTCCAAACATATAAGTGTAATAGACATGTTCATGGAAATTTACATATACACAGTGTATATCTATTACTTCCTTATCTATCTAGGAGAAATAGACCTATTATATAGTATTTATGCCCTTCTCTAATAAAGACCTCTTAAACGTAGCATTAAAATCAGCACCAAAGCATTATATAACAGAATAAAAAGGATGTTTAACAAAGCTACATATCAAAATGTCTCTAAACTTTGATATAGGTTTAATGTTTTTATCTCCAGAGGAAGCTTGTTGAATAGTTTGATGCCTTGAATTTTATAGTTACTGGCTACCTTACTTAGTCTACAGTACGATGTGTCAAGACTGTTACAATTTCTTGTATTTTCCATATGTACATCTGATCTTAAAGTTAAAGAATTAGCTTTTTTCTTAATATCTAATAAGACATTTAAAATATACAGACTATATATATAATTAAAATATTTTCCTGTGCAAACAAAGTTGTACAATGGTCCCTAAACCCTGTTCCAGCTAATAGTCTGACAAATTCCTTCTGAATGACTAATACGTTATTGACTCCACTTGACCTGCCCCACAGAGTAATGCCATACAACAGTATGCTCTGAAAGAAGCTGAAATAGGCTACTTTAAGTTATAATTTTGGCACATTTGCATGTAAGGTAGACTACCCTCTACAATGTATTACAAATATAGTTTGTATGGCTGTTCCAGGTAAGTTTCTTATCTAGTACAATACTAAGCAGTTTGGCTTCATCTAAGACCTTTGTTGTACATTGGTAAATTTGACAGACATTTTTCTGGCTGAATACAATAAACAGAGTCTTATCCCTATTTAATAAAAACCCGTTGGCTCTAAACCAACCAACAGCTTCTTGTAGTGAATATTTACAGTCTTATTTAGATTATTTATATGCACACTAGAATTAACCAAGGTTGTGTCATCAGCAAAATAAATCACATTACAAGGAACATTATAATTTATGAATCTATGTCATTAATCATTATCAGGAATAGCAATGGGCCAATCACAGACCCCTGTAGTACACCCCAACATATATTAATACATTCTGAAAGTTCACTATTCGCTGTATATTTACCTGTTTTTATAACAGTTTCATCACTGGTAACGGAGTTACTCTCTGTGGTCGGGTCACTGCCATCAGCTGCAGATTCGTTTGAAGGATGACTACCTGTTCAACAAATACCATATGGTACTCTCATTGAAATAACGAGAATAAATAATATTTGTGTAAAATAATAGCAATTGCTTTTATTTCTTTCATAAAATAATATAAAACAGAAACTGAATTTGGCTTATAGAAACGATTACTATTCCAAACAAGTAGAAAATTGGTACAATAACTTATCTTATAAATATCTCAACTAAGTTCTTTGGCCACCTCATTATGCCATTCTGTTCCAATTTGGCGGCTGTTTAAACTATAAATAAAATTCACAACTCCATTATTTATGGATTTACAGAAAAAATAAAGGTGTTCTGGAATGCTTATAATATTGACAGTTTCTTGAAAGAGCACAACTTATTACTGAATGCACAAAAAACTAATTACAGTGGCAGATTTAAAATGCACACAACAAACAATTGGTTGAACCATTGACTATTTATAAATCTCAGGAAATTGAAAGTAAAACTAGTACAAAATTTCTGGGCTTAATATTTATTGATCGACACTTAAATTGAGACAAGCTCAGGAATTACTTTGTAGAATGTCTTTTTTGTAATCAGAAAACACAGAGGCATACATATTCAGTGAATATTGTCTCACGTGTCTTTTGGTGTATGTCTTTTTATATGGTATAATTTTTGTAATAAAAATATGGATTTTGTTCTAAAACAACAAAAAAAGCAATAATAATTGTATCAAAATTGAAATATAATAAAACAACAAAAGAGCGTTTTAAAACTGTACAAAATTTAACAGTTCATGAACAATATATTCTTGACTCAATTCCTATTTGCCAAAAATAATCTAATTACTCAAAATACAAATTGACAATCTCACCCCTACAATACTAGAGATAAAAGAAACATAATCACAATTTGAAAATGTACGAAAGAAACCAAGCCTTATGGGAATGAAATTTCTGAATCTGTTATCACAGAACATCAGAGATAACAAAATTTAAATATATTTAAAGTAGACTGAAATGATTTCTAATAGATAAAACTTTATACTCTTTAGAAGAACGTTTTCCCAACTCCTCATAGAATTAACTATAAAGTAGAAATATTTTAGATTTGCTAAATATGTATAGTATTTTGTATAGTTTACTAAAAAGTTTTAGACCAATGTAAAAATTTAGTTTAGTGATATGTAAATAGTATAGTGCTAAGTATGACACTATTCATTTGTATCAACTCTACATTCATGAATAAAGAGAATTTTAATTGAATTGAACATGTCCTATACTTTTTGTAATAACAATGTTTTGTATCTCGAACAATTTACAAAATATTGATTCCTTCTATATCCCACACGAATATTTTATGACCAAGAAATAGTGAAAGAAATGTTGAAACAAGTTCAAACTTGGAATAAAAATTAATATTACAAGTTCCTTAGACATGTTATGTGGTCACCTTGGTATTCTATTTCATTCTAATATGGTTGCTGTTAAAACTGATTTAAAATTCACATCTTTGTTACTTATGGACCATGAAAAAGCATAAATTTAATAGGGTTTTGGAAAGCTTATAACTCTTCCTAAGCATTTTGCAATAAACAATATTTTTTATCTTCATTCTTCTTATGACTGAGTGAGAAGGAATGTTTTATATTTTATGTTTAATATTTACTTGTTCATCTGGAAGTTAATTTTCAGTGGTAATAACAATAAAGACTTGAAGTAATATTTTAAAAACAATTTGGAGTTTTCTTCAAACAAAAACAGGTGTTTATGTCTTTTATATTGCTTGGTTTGGTTGAAACAACTTGCTGCTGAGTGTAAATATTATTAAATTTATTTAAATATTAGTGTACTAAAACTAAGTTTACAGATACAAAAATATAAATTCATTATAATTAAAAACTGTTAAACTAATTGACATTTTTTTGAATGCGTTTATAAAACAGATTATAGTGATTTATTCCAGTCAATAGTAGGATATTCCATCTAACAATGGTTTTGTATGTATGTGATTCTATTATGTGATTTGTTAATTTGTTCTTCTTTTATTTAACTAATACCAGCAGTTACTCGCAGCTTTACATGCAATTTCCTGTTATGTAACTGGGACAATATCCTTTTTAAATGACAAACTGAACACTCCTGATAAGTAATGGTAACTGGAAGATATTCCAATATCTCAATCCAGTATTAAACAACTGGACTTTAAGTTTATTGGTTTAAATCATTAATCTGTAATGAGTTCTATCAACATTTTATGTGTAGATACAAAATGAGGTAAGTCACTTACTTCTCATATTTTTTTTATTTTTTCACTTAAAGGTGTAATTTAACAATACTGTTTATTGTGCGTGTACAAATACTATCTTTGTAGACATTCAAAACATTAGGGAACCATTAGAAATAAAAAATGCAGGGTCAACTCCTTAACACTCGAGGAATACTGGAGGCATGTGCCATAATATTCAATATTGTATTTTTTCTTATAAAAACATAACTTTTTTAAACCCTGAAATCATGTCCTACCTTAATATCATAGAAGTTATGAGAATAAGATATTGTGAAAGCATACTGAATGAAGCAGCAAAACCATCAAACTTACTATTGTTATTTTCTCGAGACATTTTGACAGGGACAGCTACAGTGTTGATGCTGCGGTGAGGTGACTTGGAGAACACAAATGTGTAGTTGTCGTAGGTGAAGTTGGCTCTCTTTGCTATTTTTCTCTGTCTGTATATGTCCAAAGCTGTACCAGCAATAAGGAATACTGCTATGATTGAGCTTGAGACCCTGGATAGGAGAAAAAGTATGAATTAATACTGTCATTTACAGTTCCATCATAAATCTTCCAATTTTCAATTATTTCCAGTACTTTTGTAAATGTTTTCAATATATATTAGTGCTTAGGATATTAATTTACAAGATTTATAACATTTATTGTTGTGCAGTAACATAGGATTTAATATCTCATTGTTTTCATTATTAAAAGAATTACCAATTATTATGATAACTTTTGTTGTATGTACTTTTAAAGATAAAAACAATGACTCTTATAAATGAGCCCGAGAGCAGAGGCTCAAGAAGTTTTAGTGTTTTTGTATGTACCATACAATTTTTTATATACACTTGTACAGAGAGAATCTTGATTTTCTTAAATTAGCAACTGAAGTAAGATTCTGAAAAATGTATAATGTTTTATTTAAATAGTTATATTTATTATTCAGAAAAATACGATAAAATTAAACCAATTCTTAATATGTTTATACTTTTCTGTTGATACACAGAATAAAACCAATAGACCATATAAATTAATTATTATATAAACTAGTAATGGTCTTATGTAAATAAACAAAACTATTTACTTTTTAATATTAGGATATATAATGTACTGTCAATACAAGTAAAAACTGGCTTGAGTTTCAAATACGTTTCTGGTAAGAATTCAAATACTGAATGAATACAGTACAAAAAATGGCACAAACAAGAGGTTGGACTTTAGATCTGAAATAGAAATAGCGTGGGTTCAAATCCTGCCTGTGATTAGGAAGTACTATTTAGCTACCATTAACCTTGTACTGTTTTATTAGTCCCTTTTATTCTGTTTGAGAAGGTCCTCGCACATGTCAGTGGCAAATGGGAATGGGAAGAATAAAGTTTTTTTTAAAGTGCTTCTTTTTATATACAATAATTAAAAATAATTTATATTATCATTTACACAACCAGAGAATGACATGCTACAAGTATACAACAACCTTGAAACTGCTTCTTCAAATTGTGGCAAACCACCAGCCAAACTGAGTTAACCAAGCAATGGTAGTAACTAACATTATGTATTTTACTTACATAATAATGACGAATATTGGATCTTCAGACATAACGTATTTGTTGTGAGGGGACTTGACAGTGACAACATCAACGGAGCGCTGAGAGTGAAGCTTGGCCTCTCGAGCAGAAAGTTCTATTACATGGTTCACATCTTGAGAGTCGCAGGAGAGAGGAAGGCAGATCCCCATCAGCTGAGACCTCATCTAGAACAAGACACTGATTCAGACTTAAAGCCAGGCCCCTAGTTACAAAATATAATGTCTTTGATTTAAAATCCTTCTCTGAAGATTTTAGGTTGAATGCAATTGAAACTGTATAAATAATAAGTGAACTAATTAGATTATTACCATCCGTAACTGATTTAGCTGTTACAGTTTACTTGTTCATGTACAAAACTGGTAACGAGTTCATTATGAGGTACAATCATTCAAAGTTCTTGGTCACAATGAATTAAAAAAATGTCCAATGGGCAGTTTTTGTGTTTGATAACCTAGAAATTGAGAACACTAGGTAATATCATAAGCTATAAATTGAAATAAAATCTATCAGAGTAACTTTTTCTGCATTTGAGAGATCTTTCTTATACTCCTTAGTCCAAGCACTTCATTATAAACACAACGTTTAGGTATTTTGGCTGGGGTAAACCTTTTAAGGTCCATTTGCGGTATTGTGTTGTACTATAAAAGACCTTTAATGTTATGTACATCTCAACCTATGCTATAATTTAAGATTTTCTGCTGACTCCTTGCAGGCTGTCCTCCTAATGAGATAAAACCTGACAATCACTTAAAAAATTTTATTTTTATGGGTAATATTGATATACCAAGTCTCATTGCTTTACAAGAAATGGTTAAAAAATTATTAAACCGTTCCGAGCATTTTCAAGCTCACTGTATATATATATATATATACAGGGCTCGACTTGAGACGGAACGCAGCGGAACGGCGTTCCGGGACCTCTATCCTTCAAAAAATTATAATAATAATCTGTACCAAAAAGCCAAAATTTTTGATTGGTGAGTTAATTACAAATTTATTATGAACATCAAATTTTTAAAATATATGATTTACTATAGTTTACCTCGCAATCAATAATAAAACATTCAAATGTATCACGAAGCTATCTCGAAGTGCTACAGTTTTAAAATGCGCCAGAAGCCTCTTAATCTTTCCTCCTTCACATGCGTCCTCCCCCTCGTCAGTGGCATATAGACTCGCGCCTGATTACTAACTTCCCCCCCACATGTTCCTCTCCTCCATCAGCGACGTTTGGCTGTGCTGTGTCGACGTGTCGTATTACGCATTCGCTCAGTTGGTCAGTAGTAGTGGTTTTCAAATGTGTATGCGCCTCTCCATCGAAAACGTGGTTTTCTTGCATTTATTATGTTACTTCATTGAGGTTACATATTTTTCTGGTGTTTTGTATTTGTTAGTGAAGTGTTTATTGTGAAGTAAAATGAACAAAAAATTAGCAGATTACTTTTCTTTGTTTGAAGGTTTATTTTTGACGATGGAAGGATTGTGAAGGAAACAGGATTTTTCCGGACATTTGCCATCGTTCAGTGAAAAATATAGTAAAAAGTTACAAAGGCTAATATAGATAAGCTGCAACACAATTACATTAATATTAACAGAGTAATATGATAATAGATACAAAAACAACCTGACTAAGATGAATTAATACATGTAAAATGCAAAAGACCAAATGAATTAGCAAACAATAAGAGGTAACAATAATAAACTATGAAAAATAACATGATGACTAACAGACAACAAGGCAATAAAATATGAAAGAGCTAACAATGATCAACTATGAAGAAAGAAACAAAACCCAGAATATCAACAAACGAAAGAGAGAGAGAAAAAAAACAACTTTTAACCATTATAATAGATAAACAATGATAAATAATTTTATGAACAATGAAATATAAATAGATAACAAATGAACAATTTGGTACTAGATGAACAGTGCAAGCAAGCAGAAATAGATATGAATCAATAAATATAAACCAGCGATTAAGGATTAAAATAATTAATATATTAAAAAAGATAGAAATAAAATAAGTATTAAACAATAAGAAGCATTAAATAAAGTGATAACAAGCAATAAAGAGATCTACAAATAATAATAATAAATTAATAGTAATAACAAAAACAACTACTATACGAAAATAAAAACAATGCATATTTTACATGGAGCCAAAAGACAGTAAAATACTTAGAGGAACTGTTGCATGTTCAGACAACCATGAACAACAGATTTCATCGACGTCACAACCATCTTAGAAATTAATGTGAAAAACCCCCTAAAGGAAAAGAACAGCAGATTGAATGCAACAAATGACTTGCCAGATTGTTGGAATAACTCGCAAAAAAAAAACAGAATTTTGCAAAAAGTTATGACTGGTTGTTTATTAAAAATGGAATGTTAGGATGTAGGACTTGTAAGGAAGTTGGGATCTTATATTTAAAGAAAAAAACAGGCATGAAAATTTCAAAAGAATGGGCAAATGGTGAGATAGACAGTTATAGAGACACAAAAGAGAAAAAAACAAACCTTATGAAGGAAAAGAATTCATGACCACAAAGAGAGTGCTGGCCATAAAGCAGCAGATGAAATTTTATCCGAAGCTAAAGACAGAGCATTGGAGAAAAAATATCTTGAAACAGCGTTCCCAGGAAAAAGAAGTGATTGAAAAAATATTTTGAACGGCATACAAGATTGTTAAAGAAAATCAATCCTTTAACCCTCCAACTGGCGGTCATTTTTTCCTGTAGTGGCGGCATGTTTTCGAGCCTCGTGCAAGGGTTTTTTTAAAATTTATTAAAAAATATAAATTAAAAGTAATTATATAGAAGTATATATTTTTGTGTCCAGAATTAAACATATATTAATATTAGTATTTAAATTTGGCCTTAAAAAAATTTTTACTAACAATTTTTTTCCATGAAATTCAAAATTAAAATTTTTTTTTAATTTGGGGGGACCATACCTAGCAAACCAAGTTATAGTAAGAAAACTATAAAAGTGAGATAGCCATTTTGTGTTCAAATTTATTCTAGTTTCAGAAACACATAAGCATTATACAAATTTAAGAAACTATAATAACACTATATAACAAAAAGCAGCGATGCGCATAAAATGTGAAAATAGGGTGTATATGTAAGAGTTTGCTAATAAAAGTTTTACTAATACAGTTTTACTTCAATACATGTACTGCCTTCATTCAAATGGGTTATCTGAGCAGTTTTTAAGCGATAACTTGACAAGCTTAACTTGTGATGGTGCTGCTACCATGCTCGGAAAACACAAAGGAATTGGGGCATTATTTTGTCAGGAATTCCCTTCTATTATTGTCTGGCACTGTGCAAACCACAGATTTGAGCTATCAGTTTTAGACGTTATTAAATCTGTTTCAGGAGTAAGCAGATTCAAATCCTTTATTGATAAAATCTATGTTATCTATCACGCCTCACCAAAGAACAGTAGGGAACTCCGGAACTGTGCGAATCTATTAGAGGCAGAAATTCTAAAAATTGGAAGAGTTTTGAGCACCCGTTGGGTCGCATCTAGTTTCAGATCTGTCTCAGCTGTATGGGAGTCTTACGAGGCGTTAGTACAACACTTCAAAGAAGCTTCAAATGATACAACTAGAGACAACAAAGAAAGAAGTACTTTTTCTGGCCTCCTCAACAAAATCACAGATACAAATTTCATATTAGACCTGGGTTTGATGGCTGACGCTTTACAAGAGCTTTCAGAACTAAGTGAAGATTTACAGCATTGCAACGCAGATTTGAGCTATGCAAATAGAAAATTGCAAATCGTAGTTGCTTTATTCGAAGAAAGGAAAACAACTCCTGGTCTATACTCTAAAATGGCCCAAGAAGCAGTTGACAACTTGTCTTTTTTCAGTGTTCCTCTCCAAACAAAAGCTGGTCGAGTAAACGACCAACCGATGAACCCGGAAATATTTTACGGAGTACTGAAAACGTCTATTGAAGCGAGACTGTTAAATGAAAAAGACACTAAGTTAGCAGAAACTTTCAAAGTTATGGGCACTAGGAAACGGCCTGAAGACATCCCAATAACGTTCGGAGAAAACTAAATGAGGGAACTTGCTTCCAGGTTTAAGCTTAATGAAAGGCAGTTAATAACGGGTTTCAGAGAATATCTACTCCAGAACGTTACCAGACAGCCTCTGTCGGCTCGAGCAATCGATCAACTCGGTTGCCATTTCATCAAATGAATGTGAAAGAGGGTTTTCTCAAATGAATTTAATAATAACACCTCTGAGATCGTCACTCAAAATTACAACGGTGTCTGGCCTGTTGTTTGTAAAAATAAATGAACCTCCTCTCCGGCTGTTTCAACCAGAAAAGTACGTTGACACTTGGCTTGTTTCCGGACACCACTCAGCGCTAGCTGTCAAAAGTAAGGAGAGATCAAGAGAAAAGAAATACTATGAAAACAAGTTAAAGTTGTAGACTATATTTTAAAAAGAATCCGAATACAAAAAGTAACGCTGTATCGCTCTACTGCTATTTATGTTAATAAAAGAAGTTTGAGTTCTATAAAATCTTCTTGTTCCCTTTAAAGAACCTAATTCTTTACACAGGCAAACACCGCTTTGTGGTAATGGAATTATATATAATAGAAGGGGGTGGGGGATAAGTCTCGGCAGGTTGTAGTTCCGGTACCTCAATTTCTAGAAATCGAGCACTGTATATATATATATATATATATATATACATAAATTAAATTGTATAAATGGCAATAGCCTTATTTTAATTTCAATAAATATTGAATCACAAAAAGTACTTGCTCAGCCAGGAGTCGAACCCGGATCTCTCATATATATACATATATATCATTAGCTAAAGATGTAAAAAAGATTATACCATATATATTTAAATAGAAGAAAAGCCTTTTCCTCTAGCTTGTACTTATAATTTTATTCTATTCTCACACTTGTACACGCATTCATACATGTTTAATTACTATTCCAAATAGCTAGAGCTACATTTTTCAATATCTATATCCAAAACAGCTCTTTGAATAATTTATAAAATCTACTCTTTTGTACATACCATTATACTTTAACGAATAAAAGAAAAACAGTAGAACTACATATTCAACTTAATCACAGTAAGATAACGTTTGATGTTTTCCAGCTTAATAAACATTAAACACAATGTTTAAAACATTCTTATGTGTCAATAAGAGCTTTAAGAGAGTGCTTGCAAGCAGGTCTAATCAAGATTGTTCTATAAACACACATACTTGACACAATAGATTTTATCCACCCCTGTAACTTCTTGTCAGGGTTTTCTTTCAGACACTAGAAATCAGTTTTGTAGATAAACACTTACTGCCTACTGTGCAGTAAAATCTGTCTCTGTTATTGTGTACACTGCATACAAGATACTGTGATTAGTACTGGATACAAGTAATGAAATAAGATCAGGAGAACAGGTACGCAAGTTCTGTACTCAAGTTTATTTACCAACTTGATTTTCACCTGACTGCTGCATGTGGGGTTGTATGGCACAATGCCCTAATTCTATACATCATACGGTCATATTATTCAACCTGATGTGTAAGATATCAATCAAGTTTTCATAATACACACTTCTCACCATGGTTTCAAGATGTTTGAGTTTGGTTTGTTTATCTGCTTCAGTACTATTTTCATTATAATCATAAAAAGTAGCCTATCACCCTACAAAAATTATTTTTGTATATTTAAGACTTAGTAAATTAACTAAGATAGTATAATATATTGTAACTATAACTAAACATGCCTGTGGAGTGATGTGCTTGTCCAGCATGATGTGAGTTCTCAGTATGTAGAAGCCCAGTAAGAAGGGTGGCCTGCTGTCTGAATGGGACGTTTGCATGCAGAGTGTGGCCGAACCCACCCAGTAAGTGTTTCCCCACAAGAAACTGCCGCCATATCTGCCGCTCGCATCACTCACTGCAACATCAACCAATCATGTCTCATTGGCTAGTAGATTTATCAAATCTGAATATTTTTATATTTTGTACTTTATTTAATTTTGGTGGTATTGCAATTGTTAGACTTCTTGTGAAAAGAGCAAAGGAAATATCTTATTTTATAATTCTAATTATTTCACAGTTCATTTTGTCTTATATTCACATGTGGTGTTTCTATTGATTTGTATTGTCGGTAAGTCATTCAAAGCTGGTGGTTTTTACCAAACTGTGGTATATTGAGCTAGTAACAGTTGCCTGGGGTTTTTACTAGCGCGTTACTATTGAAATTCTGTATGGTTCTTACCGAATATATATATTCATACATATACATACCTACAGGGCTGAGAAGCCCACTTTGGCCATAAAGCATCTATTTTCAGCCATTGTAAATTTCTTCCAGTTTAATGTCCTATTTCTGGTACTATGGTTCAGTTTGTTTTGTTACCCTGATCAAGAAAATAGAAATGTATGCAGTTCCGAGAACCCTGATTATGTAAAATAAAAACAACTATGATGGTTTTATATCAGCCTTTAAATTTGTAGAGTAAGTAAGTAACTTTTTCTTTACTATCTGCATTATGCTACTGATCAAGCTCTGTATACTTAATATTAATTTGCTAAAATTTTAATTTTAATTAAGGTGTATTTTTACTAAAACTTCCAGTTTTATTTTCTGAATAACCTCTGTGTTAACAGTGATTACAGAAAAGGTTGAAATAATAAGTATTATTACTTTTAAGCTTACTCTATGCTTTCAAATCATCAATGTAAAAAAATTAAAATGTTACTCAAATTTATGATTGTGTTGTCACATTATAATGTTCACAAAGAACAGTTGATTACAAAAACACATTTATTATCTTCTGATTAACCCAAAAAGGAAGTTTTCAAGACCAGTGGAGCATGGTACGCTGGGATTTTTGAAATAGAAATAGTTGTATATGTTAACCAGTGACTCTAACAATGAATTTCCATGTAAAACGTCAATACAAATATCCAGTAGTTTTTACGGGATTAAGTAAAACACACACAAACACTCATCACCACATACAGACACCATTAGATTTTTTAATAATAGTATATATATATAAATAAATAAATGTCGCTGTACATGATTCTAAACAAGTCTTTTGGATTATTTCTGAAGCCTAAGTATTATTTCCTATATTGTGTCTTGCAGTAAAATAGATAATTTACTGATTTATTCCACATATTCCAAAAGACTCCAGCATGACCAATCTTTGATTGGAAAAATTTCTAGTTTATTCTAGTGGTTGTTTATGGACATCACAAATAGTTTAATTTTTTAAGGGTTTCAAAATAACTTTATTTTGTTAAAAAACAGAAGAGTTTGTGGGCGGGAAGCAATTAAAAAGTTGTTACTAATATAAGATCACGTCAAAATGGCTGTTTATTTTCTGAAAAATTGGAAATGATTATTTGTACAGGTTTTGTTTATTTTGAAACATTTTTGAACTAAACAACCTAAATGAGATAAAACTACACCAACTATCCTAAAATCAATACAATTCTTCTCACATTTCAATAAATAATTATTTATAAGATATGAAGTTAGTGAACTTTGTGAATCTAAAGATTTTCTTATATGGGACCGATACACTGTAAAAAGTCTTAAAGAAAGCATTGATTTATTATTGTTATTTACCTTACACATGAAGAAGAACTCACACTGCATTTTAAAATAATTAATACATCTTTCCACTGTGATCAAAATCTTAAAAATCAAATCTTGTCCTCTGCAAGTTTTTAACTGACTAAGACTTTCATTACTGTTTACATTAGAAAGAGAGTTTTGGTATGAAAACATTTTGAGTGGCACCATCCCACATCTGTGTTGCCTTATTCAATGGTAATTTAGTACCCAGGCAAACATTTTTTAACAGAATTTAGTATTTTCTAAATAACTTTTTCCTGAAGACAAAGTCTTTATGAGAGCTGGAATGTAAACACTTCCTTAAATATGTATGGGTATATACGAGTATTCTACAATGGCATGGCAATATTAATCCATTGAAGAAAATGTTAATATGAGGATATTATAGATTGTATTATTGTAGTAGTAAAGATACAACTTTTATTGTCAAAAATAACAAAGATACTTTTATTTTGTTCTCTTACATCAAGAAGCTTATAAATTGCACTTAGTCCTGTATGAATCTTAGCCCTGCTTCCGGAGTGACAGGATATTCAGGATGGGTAAGGTTACGGGGTAGGGACAGCCTCCTATCGAGATCCATGAAGAAGAATTAGGGCACTAATCTCAAAGTCATGTCCTCCCGGAAGAAGGGGAAGCCAGCTCTGAACCAGCCTCTCCAGTCAAAGCAGGTAAGGTGGGGCATACCCTTGTTGAGGCTAGCAAGAAGCTCTGATAGTTAGGGAACGAACCCCACCAACTCCAAAAGTCATCTCCCGCAGTAGACTAGACCTATCGAATTGCCCTTGCACCCCAGAATCTCGACATTTGCGGTTAGTGATGTGCCGCTCCTGGACATCCATAGGGTTGCCCAGATTTAAGTGACACATCGGTTTTTGCTGTGCCCAGTGGTAGGTTCAACTGGAAGGTATAAACCAGCCCGAACTGATCCCTACTGGGTGAACAAAGATACTTAAATAAAGTTTTTAAACCTTTGTTAGATCCTGAAAGTTTCAATACGATCTTGTTTTGTATTTTCATATAAAATGTGTTAGCAAGATGGGCCTCATTCATACTCTGTGTACCTTTCATGAAATGTTTTTAAGACTTGTGAATCTGTTAAGTACAATTTTATTTTTGACCTTTACCATTTTAGAAACAAACAAAATAAAGACCTCAGAATAATTATAAAATGCTGAGTTTTCTTCTTGCAATGATTTACTCATATTATAAAAAGAGGAGTTAATAATTAACCATTTTAAATTGGGACTTATACTCTAAACATTTTTTATAAGCAAAAACTTAGATTTCTTATACTTACTTTTCATACAAAAACCTTAATTGTTCAAATATTATTATTGTAGTATTGGGGGCAGACCTTCTGATTACTTTATCCATGAAACAGATATTCTTCAAAAGTTCTGATCAGATTATCAGAACTTACCTACTACTGGCTTAATTAACAATTTATAAGCAATTCAGGTGTAAAATAAATAATTATGTATCACTCTCTTTTTATTTTGAATGAAAGTATAGTTGTTGAAAAATAATGTTGTAATAAATTCAATATAATTTAATACATTTAATATAGTTTAATAAATATAATATAATTTAATAAAATTTAATAAAATTTAATATAATTTAATACAATTTAATATAATTTAATAAATTTAATATGATTTTTTATGTATTCACAAGAATAAATGTTCCAGTCCATCTTACAAATTTACAAAAACATTCATACGTTTTCTATAAAGATAATTAGCCTTCATTTAGTTGTAGGCAGCACCATAAACATCAATTGTGTAGCCATATTGCCAGTATTCAGGCTCACAGGTGCTATGATACACTGACACAAACATACATCCATCTTCCAACATTACATTTCTAGTATTTAAATACTCCCTGTTGTATTGTTCTGTACAGTTCTATATGGATGAATGTTTGTATAGGAACTGCTTATTATGTCATGCACGATTCGTTAAAACACATTGTTATTAACAAACATATTCGCTTCCCCTTTATACTTTTTCTCACCAACTGAAATTATTGTTGGCATGTTACATCCATGCATAACCAAATATTAAAACAATTTTTAATTTAAGCTTGTTTTTTTTTTTAATAAAAAGGTATTAAAAATCAACGATTGCATATTTTATTATTCTTAGGTCATTAGATACTTTATATATATATATATAAACTGTTCTCGAGATGGTTGAATAAAAATTCTAGTTAAAAAAATTTACTAATTTTTAATTTTGATAGATGAATTATTCCACAAATTTGGTATGTATTGAAATTATAATGTATGAATAAACAATTTGTATATATTTTGTAATTATCAAGATGTTTGTTTAAAAGTTATTATAGTATGATATTTATCTACATGTATAACGTCTTCATCTTCGTCTGAAAAGTAAAAATAATTGAAAGGCTCTAGCAGCTTTGGTTACATTTTTACCGTATTTTTAGTTTATTAAATAATTCAGTCGGCATACACAATACCGCTTAAATGAGATACGCTAATTTTTCCCGTACGATCTTTTGACTTCGAATATAAACGCTTTATAGGAAGTTACTATTACTCGTATTTGCAGATGAAAGTCTTTTAGTTTATATTTATAATACCGAATTTATAATCAACTGTTTATAAAATAATACTATAATACTGTAGTGTCATTCATTATCTTATGGTCACAAAATAACAAAGTAAACATCTCCTTGCTACTGACGTTATTCGTAGCGCAAAATACCAACAAACATTCGCTCATCCCTAATTGTTGTCAATGCCCGTTTTATGAACCAGTTCGTGGAAAGTTAAATGAATAATTTGAATGCTGATAGCGTCGCTCGGTCGAGTTTTAGTAGCAAGTTTGGTAACCATAATTTATCGAAAGTAATTTTTAGGACACGAGCGTTACGCAAGGGAGGGCCATATCTGATAGAACAAGACCCACCAGATCGGGGTCGCAGACCTGCTGCTCGCACAGGTCGATTGACTAAATCGCCGTTAACTTATGATACGGTACGAGAATAATGCAGTATTGTAATACAGTAGCCGTTTGGTTTTGTTGTTTAACGTTTGGAAACAGTTCGTATCCATTAACATCCGTGTACATTTAACAACGTAAAACTTTACATTAAAAAGGTTTACTTTGAAATTAAACATAACTTATGTATATTCCCCCAGATACCCCGTAACTTATATTTTCTTTAATACAAAAATCTTATAGCTATTTTAGTGGTGGTATTTTAAACCTTTTTATCCCCATATTTTGGGCCGTAGAGTTATGGTAGATGTCTCATTCCAAATACTAATACGCATGCGATTTTTTATATAATGTTATTGCTTATTTAAAAAATAAATCTTGCTGTTTGTTTGGATGTTCAAAATGTATAGGATCTCAGGAAAAAAATTAGAATAATTTCGACTTGCATTATATTTTTAATCTGAGACATCTCACATTACTCTGCAACCAAAATAGAGAGTTACGTTTTACACCAGTGTTTATCTAATTGAGCTTCTTTGGAAAATTGTAGCTGTGTATATTGTTGCCCATAGTTGAATAATGGAAAGATATGTTTTAAATAACAATTTTTAAACGAAAATATCACTAAATTATGAAAACTAGGTATTTCAGAGTAATTCTCTTTATTCTTCATTGTTTTATAGACGGTGACCGTCGTATTCTCAAATACATAAAAAACTGCGTTAAAACAGTTTCTGTTCGTTATTTCATATGCCCAAATCAGATAAAACAAAAACCATTATTAATTTTTCACACGCGTTTCTAAAACAAGTGACTGAATTGGTATGATAGCTATTAAGTATTATAGATAATCTATCTATCTATATATATAAAAATGAATGTTTGTATGTTTGTCCTTTATGGAATCGTGAACTATTGGACCGATTATGATGAAAATTTGTACGTATATGTATTTTTCCACGGAGAAGGTTTATAAGCTATGCCCATCCCTTTCCCGATTCAGGATTCCGCCCCACTGGTTACAGAAATACCCATAAGAAATGCATTGCAGCAAACATATGTTAACGTCTTTTCAAATTTTTAATCAGCTGTTCTTTGTAAACATATATTACACTTATAGTTTTAAAGCATAGAGTAAGCTTAAGAGAAACGACAAATTTTGTTTAAACTGTTTTTGCAATCACTGTTAAACATAGACTTTACTATCCAGATAATACAATTCAAATTTGACGTAAAAATTCACCTTTAACTGCAATATTTATTTAATATAAACCATGCTCATGCTTGATCAGAAGAGTAATGCAGATATCATAATTACTATCTTACGTTGGCTACAAATATAAAGAATGTTATAAAATCAACCTTAGTTGTTTTTTTTGACAGAAGTATGGTTCTCAAAACTCCGTGTGTACATATTCTCTCGATCGAGACAACAAAGCAAGCTCAATCGTGGCATCGGAGATATAACTAATTTAATCTAAAATTTATTATAGTAAAAAAAAAAATTTACTAAGTAATATAAGGACTTCGGTTCTTAAGATTTGCGTGCGAAGCCGTGGGTAACAGCTAGATAGAGGCAGGAATATGGTACATACCTTCATAATACGCCCAAGAGGCTCACGATGGAACGACTATCAATTATCTCAGCAATGTTTAGAATGTGATAGAAAAAGAATAAGTGAATATAGTGTACTGTTTTCAACGGGAAATTGCGTGCGAAGCCGCGGGCAACTTTTGCAAAAAAAATATTGAAATGCGCAGCAAAGCGCGCCGGGCCCGCTAGTTTTTAATAAACACTTAATAATACTATTTTTATTGTTTTGTGAATAATTGTACTTTCGATTGAACAGACTGTCGATATCACACTATTTAGGCTATTTAAAATTAATTCTATGTAAACACACGTGTATCGGCATCGAGGAGAGTCTAAAAGTAAACAAATCGTTATGACTTTTTTATTTGGTTTGTTGAAACTACATTAAATTATGAAGATGTCTATTCTTAATACATTCAGGTTTAATCATTATTTTGTGATATTAATTTTTAAAAGTTGCTCTTATAAGGTTTTTATCGTGTTTCCTAATGTGGGCTTTGTCCCAAAGGTTAAAAATTATTGTTAAAATTCAATAAATAAACAAATCAAAATAAAATAGGGCTATTTAAATACAAGAATAGTTTGCCTGAAGCTATTATAGAAGACATTAAACCAATATCCAAAACCCTGTCTGAAACAATTTTATTGAGAAAGTAAGTACCATCATGACGATACTCACAATTTCACCGAAAGTTTGAATAATGTTATATGGACTAGGGTTCCAGAGAACAATTGTTTGACAGTCAGAACTATACCCGAAGCAGTAAGCGGTTTTTTTATAATGGAAATATTACCGAGTGCCAACCTTGAGAATTCTTTGAACTTTTACAAGGAAGAGGGCAGTGGAAAATGTGATTTTTTTATGAAGGACGTACTCTTAAATCGCTATTTCAAAATATGATATAGCAGCAAGACGACAGAATAAGCTTAAGAAAAAAAAAGCTAGAACAGGAATAAAAACAGGAATGCATTGATATAAGTGAATAAATGTAACGGGTTTATTTTCTTTTTTAGGTTTTCAGAAATCTACTTTTTTTAGAAACTACTAAAGATATTGGATTAAAAGTTTTACACAGCCTTTATACAATAAACACACACATGCTGATTGTTTTCACCTCTTCACACAATAATTTAGTTATATAAAAAATCGGATTTTAACACCAAATTAAAAATGTTAAATCAGCAATGATTTGTAAAAAGCTCAGCATGTGTCTTAAGAAATAATTATACAAATGTTACAAATTTCCAAGCCATAGACTTTAATAGTTCTGAGAAAATGTTCCTTACATTAAGATTAAGATTACAAACACAGGCCTTTCGTCTTCTCTTTAGCAATCTTTAGGGCTAATGTTTATCACGGGTTTAGTTTACTTCCCATGCACTCCGCCACAATCAAGGATAAAGTTGTCTGCGGCTGCAATGTTTCCACACATATAGCAAAATTATATAATGATACAAAATTTGTTGTCTCCATTAAAGGTTAAATGCACCGAGAATATTACATGTACAATTATGACTCAGGTGAAATTTAAGTGGTTTATCTAGGTCATTTAAGGTTGCACGCGGGTCACGAAGTCATGTTCATGCGCAGTTTTTTAATTTAGATTTAGGCCTGCAGTTCCATGCTGGCCATTATCGCTACTAATAGCATTAAGCTGAACCATACTAATTTAAATAAACCACATAGGATCAATTGCTCTGCCCTCTTAACTCTCGGTTATACGACATTTTCTGTTGTTTTCTTAGCATGCTTCTCCAAAGAATTCGCGTCCGTCCTACAGTGGACTAATCATGGCCAAGAGAGTAACTTCAAAACAACTTATGTTTACCTTTTACAATTTTGATATATTGGCAGTAGAGGTGAATTTGTACATACAATTTTAAGCCTTTCAGAAGATAACGCGTTCGACAGTTTTTGTGTGGTTCCTGTGCACTAGCGGCCAGATAAATTCCCTGACGTGCCTGAGGGCAGACAGCTGACAAAAGATGGCCAGACGGACATGCCAACGCGTCATCAGTTTTCAAGTAACAAAAAGCTTAACAAAAAACTCATGATGAAAAGCTGCAAAAAGATCAGAGAAAATCGGCAGAATGAAAACAATGAGCTACGCTCCTCAAACCCGATAACCGTGTCCGCAGGACCTTCCCGCCACGAATCGGTAGCTGCGTTTAGGTAGTAACGGAGCATTATTACTTAAATGCTCATTTGCATAAGATTCACCTCAAAGATGTCCCTTACTGCACCCCTGGCACCACAAACAAGGACTTGATGTCCAAACAACTGTTTAATTGTCTTCGACTTGTGAACATTGATTAGATGACGAGAAGGTGCACTGACTGTACACAACAAACCACGCTTGACGTTCAGCAACAGTGGTCACAGTTGAACAGACTGTACAGCTCTCCATTGACGCATGCTAACCGGCGGTGATGAATGCTTACAGTGTGTTATAGTGAAATGTCAAAAGCTTCATTGCAACAATCAACATTAATAAACATTGTTAAGTCAGCATTTTTTTATATTTAAATGCAAAAATAAACTTTAACTAAATTTACAAACTATGTAGAGAGGACTGGAAAAATAATGGTATGATTGAATCATAGTGGTAAATAATAAATTATCATTTATAATTCTTTTTTGTCATGTCAACAACATTGATTTACATGTTATTTAAATCTGTTAGTCAATCTTTTGAGGATAACTAGACAAACCTCTTTAAATAGTTATACTTTCGCTTAGTAATAAACTCATTTGTTTTGGACTTAATTTCTATTTGCATCCGTTTTGAGGTTTTATGTATTAACAAGGTTTCTTATTTTTAACACAATTAAAAGTCAACAGGAAATAATAAAAATAAAAAGTATGTATGTGGGTCTAAACATTCGTAAACAATGAACACGAATATGTGTTTGAATATTCGTAAAGTTTATTTTGAGAATACTGTACATTCGAATCGCAATGTCAGGATCTGTAATAAAAAAATACAATACATGACGAGTAGTGACGTCATTGCGCAGCGCCTAGTTCTATGCTGAATAGAGAACGTGGTAGTGAAACTGATTGTCAAACAGTATATATGGACTCTCCACAATACCTAATATTATACATTTTTCCAGTTGTTACTCATTCACAGTTGTTAAAAAAAATAGTGAGACACACGTTTAAACTAAATACAAGACAGAAACATTTATACAAGAAACAGTTGACTTTATCGCGCCTAGCTACTACGCGGCACAGTGACCGTGGTAGTGAAACTGGTTGTCAACCCGTATCTAGACTCTCCGCATTACATAATATTCCACCTTCCCCTACTTGTCACACATTCACAGTTGGTGTCACCCAAGTATTGAATTGTGCCACGGGTTTTAATTAAATACAAGACACTTACGGTTGACTCAGTAAAGTAAAGTAGTTATTCAGTGACCGTAGAGTAAAACAAAGTTTCTCAATTTTTGCATATTACCTGGTAGATTGTAACTTATATGTTTTATATACTCTATATATATATATATATATATATATATATATATATATATATATATAAAACCTATAGTCATAAAATTACCAGCACAACAATGATCGACTGCATGTCATTAAAGCGGGAAAACATGCAAAACCCTGTGACCAAAGAAGTCACAAGCAATCCAGAAAGTTGAAGAAGAAAACTATATACTAGACAACTTTTTAGAACCTTGACTTTGGTCTTTGGCAACAGATGTTTACCCCAGCGACCAGACAAAATAGTAGGTGTCAAGGCAGAGTGCCAGATAAAGCTAGCCAGTTCACCAGCCAGGCAAGTTCAAAGTTCCACAGTTTTTACAATTGCTGATGTGACATCTCCACTTTTTGTGGTATATTTTTACTCTAACCTCTGGGAAACATTACACATGATGTAGTTTAAGATGTTTACCCCAGTGACCAGACTAGATATTCAGTGACAAGGTAGAATGTCAGGCAAGGCTACCCAGATCACCAGCCAGACAAGTTCACAGTTCCACAGTTTTTACAATTGCTGATGTGACCTCTCCACCTTTTGTGGTATATTTTTACTCTACACTCTGGGAAACATTACACATGATGTAGTTTAAGATGTTTACCCCAGTGACCAGACTAGATATTCAATGACAAGGTAGAATGTCAGGCAAGGCTACCCAGATCACCAGCCAGACAAGTTCACAGTTCCACAGTTTTTACAATTGCTGATGTGACCTCTCCACCTTTTGTGGTATATTTTTACTCTACACTCTGGGAAACATTACACATGATGTAGTTTAAGATGTTTACCCCAGTGACCAGACTAGATATTCAATGACAAGGTAGAATGTCAGGCAAGGCTACCCAGATCACCAGCCAGACAAGTTCACAGTTCCACAGTTTTTACAATTGCTGATGTGACCTCTCCACTTTTTGTGGTATATTTTTACTCTACACTCTGGGAAACATTACACATGATGTAGTTTAAGATGTTTACCCCAGTGACCAGACTAGATATTCAATGACAAGGTAGAATGTCAGGCAAGGCTACCCAGATCACCAGCCAGACAAGTTCACAGTTCCACAGTTTTTTACAATTGCTGATGTTATATCTCCACTTTTTGTGGTATATTTTTACTCTACCCTCTGGGAAACATTACACATGATGTAGTTTAAGATGTTTACCCCAGTGACCAGACTAGATATTCAGTGACAAGGCAGAGTGCCAGATAAAGCTAGCCAGTTCACCAGCCAGGAAAGTTCAAAGTTCCACAGTTTTTACAATTGCTGATGTGACATCTCCACTTTTTGTGGTATATTTTTACTCTAACCTCTGGGAAAACATTACACATGATGTAGTTTAAGATGTTTACCCCAGTGACCAGACTAGATATTCAGTGACAAGGTAGAATGTCAGGCAAGGCTACCCAGATCACCAGCCAGACAAGTTCACAGTTCCACAGTTTTTTACAATTGCTGATGTGATATCTCCACTTTTTGTGGTATATTTTTACTCTACCCTCTGGGAAACACTACACATGATGTAGTTTAAGATGTTTACCCCAGTGACCAGACTAGATATTCAGTGACAAGGTAGAATGTCAGGCAAGGCTAGCCAAATCACCAGACAGACAAGTTCGCAGTTCCACAGTTTTTACAACTCCCGATGTGGTGTCTCCACTTTTTGTGAAACCTTGACTTTGGCCTCTAGCAACCGTTACACATTCTGCGACTTTTTTCAGAAGAAAGCTCTCCATTCATTTGTTGGTATAAGATTAACCTCGTAAAACTGTAGACAATACGCTTCATAACAAAACCTTCTGACTAACTGTGCAAGTCATCTGTTAACCCTAGAACTGGCGGTCATTTCATCCTGTAGTGTCGGGCTGTTTTGGAGCTTCGCGCAAGGTTTTTTTAAAAAAATTATTAAAAATATAAAATAAAAGCAATATAAATAAGAGTATATATTTTTTGTGTTCAGAATGAAACGTAGAATTGCACTATATTGTAAAATTAACCATCAAAAATTTTCTAATAAACCCTTTTTTTTAATCAAATATAAAATTTACGAAAAATATTTCTTAAATTTGGGGGGGGACCATACCTAGCAAATGAAGTTATAGTGAGAAATATTTATAAGTGAGATAGCCATTCTGTGTCAAATTTTATCTAGTTTCAGAAAAACATAAACATTATACACATTTATGAAAGCATCATAAAGCTATAGAACAAAAAGCAGCGATGCGTATAAATTCTGAAAATCGGGTGTACACGTAAGACTTTGGTAAAACAAGTTTTTCAAATACATTTATCTATGAATACATGTTATTTTGCATATTTTATTACTTAGAATAAAATAGAATATACAGTAGTAATGAAATAATTACCATAAATTATTTTTTGAAAAGTAAAAAAAGTTAAATTTTGCCATTATTCAAAAATTTTGCGAAAAATTTTCATTCAGCAAAATATAAAATAGTTTCTAAAGCTTGTACTATATCTAAATTTATAAATTTATGGTTTATAAGTAATAGGAAATATTATGTAGTTAGAAAACTATAAATATAACTAAAGATATAAAAAAAAATAGAGAATAACCCAAACAGTTATTATATATAACCAAAGAAATTACAGGAAATATATATTTTATTGTGAAAACTATCTATTTACCAAAAATAAATAGTTACTTCAGAGCTAAAAGAGTTCTATAAATAACGTTTAGTAAGTGAAAACAATAACAAACTATGTGAAATGAATTTTAGCCAAGTCATTTTGCCATAGCCTACACAAAGCCGGTAATTTCTCAAACATATTTCAGTAAATAGAAATTGATTCATTCTAAAATATATATGTTTACACTACTACGACATCAAACAACACACTACACATTAAATACGACACTAAAACACGCGTAAAACTATTAAAACTTACAAATATCCACAGCTCGGCACGAAAGTGATACAGAACGGCAGCGGCAATATGGCGGTCACAACAAACGGAGTCGCGTTTTTCTTTTACGTTCAAAATAACAAGCTTGCTACGTCATAACCATAATACAAAGAGGAATAAAACTCATCTGTTCCTTAGCATTTTTCTTCCCGAATCCAATGGTGCATGAATTATATCGATACGTTACCGGAGTATATTATAAAAAGTAATTATAGGAGGGAATGTTTGATCAACAAAATTTTGACGGTTAACACCACAAAAGCGGCATTAACCGACATAATTATGTCGATTAACAGTTCTAGGGTTAAACCAAATGTTATGTTATTATTATTATATTATGTTAAGTTAATATAATAATTTATTTGTGTTTAATCCTTTTTGACCGCCGTCATTTAGTTTCTTTTTTTGTCAATTCACCTAATAATTTATATCTTATTTTAAAATAGTAGTAAAGCGTAAAAATTGTTATAAAAAATTCCTAAAGCACTGCAGTGTTACAGGAAGTTTATTAAGTGTCTACATGTCCTAAAATAGTTATATACTCGCTTACCCGATAACAAAGACATGGAATTGTAAGATGGCGATTTTTCAAATTTAATATAATATAAATAGTGCATTGTATGTGGATTATTTAAAAATGTATTTTGAACAGTTTTAAAAAAAGGATTCCGGGTAATGAACTATTATTTGGCTAATTTAAATTCCATCACAACTAATCCAATTGCATAACTCTGGTTGTTTTGAGAGAAACTTTTTCTAAAACCTCAAGAAACAATCTATTACTGGTAGATAATATTCAAAACTTCTTGATGTCGAAGCGTGTAAACTTATTGAGTATGAGATTTCGTAAGCATTGAACGTTAGTGCGAATATTTGTTACAATGAGAAGTGAATTAGCCAATAACCGAATATGAGCATTTCGCCAGTGTGACCCACTTGCCCATGAGAATGGCCCACTCCGCCCCGTCCGAGGTGTAGGGAAAGCTGTACACTTCCTGCTACAGGCCGAGACCTTTGCGACGTTACGTCAGGCGAGCATCTCTTGGATTTGCAACCTTACGTAAATATTATGGCTCGACACACATTCCAATCTTCGACGTATAAAGCTTATAGTAACATTTTAGCATTTACCCCTCCCCCTCCTTTGTTATATAGCTCATAACTTATAACTGTAGCCTGGTCGTATTTGCAAACAGGTAATAAGACAGTAGTTTTGCTTGAGAAAGTTAATCATTAAACTATATAATATACATTATGGTGATCCTAAGTAACCCATGACGTCAATAAGGAACGAGTATTCTATCATTTGAAGTAAATGTGTGGCTTCTGTGTTTATAAAATATAGTCGCGTTTCAGGTACCAAAGTGAGAGACTTCATTACAACCAGCATTTGGAAACACTTACTATTATTAATCACTAAAATTTACACGGGATAAAGGATCACTAGGTATCTTTAGTGGTGACTTTAAAGACCAAGAAATTTAAAATATTAATTTCTCGTTCTCGTTTAGTATACATGTCTGAGCATCGCGTCGGAGGACTATAACGTTTTAGTCTTGCATAGACTCTTTTGGGATAACCTCCGTATTATGGTTGTAATTCAAATTTTTCCTTTCAAGCTGAACTACACATGCTTTTTCATAGATAATACAATGTTATGGTGTAGTATTCTTTAATTAGACTTCATTTGGTGTTAAAATATAATATTCTTAAAGTAAGAATATTATAGTAATGAAGTAAATAATAACTCATGCAGTTAAATGCAGGATTTCGTTATTTCCAGTAGAACGCGTCGGACCTGACAATGATTCGAACTATAATGCTATTGAATGATGAACTATCACAATTTAACATTTAACAATTTACAACTTTTATTATGCAAAATACCAAATCATGACAGTTGGTGGCCTCGAACCGAAGAAAGGGCAGCACAAAAGAAGATTCGCCTGGTTCACATAAAAAAGATGGAAGTGATACCAAAATGAAAACCACGATGTTGAATTACAGGACAATAAAGACTCTTTCGCTTGGTTCGAACGTGGCAGCCTTCTCCAGCCCGACCCAACTTCTTGGTAACTGTCCATTTCATCATATCTCACCCTCTCAAGATTTTATTTAGACTATCATGTCGTAATGCCTTGATATAAGATCAGGGGTGCCCAGAAGGGGGGGGCATGGCGCAATTTGCGCCATCAAAATTTTTTTGGGGGGGCATGATTTTTTTTTATGTTAACATTTTAAACCATGACGATAACCAGAGAAATGAGAATTATACTCAACAGTTAAGTTAAAAGTACTGATTAATCATTTAACCATATCATCAAGATTCAAGATCGAAATTGCCATAGCTAAAAATATTATTCCGCCGTCTAAACTAACTCCAGGATCTCCGTGTAAATCCCTAAGAGAAATATTTTATTTGTTTAGGGCGATTAGGTTGGCAGTGGCTCAACTGGCAAACACTGTCTTGTCTGCCGTCTGCTGTCGTTAGTGATGTACTGATGTGAATGTGAGTCGTGAGTTTTGAGTTTGAGTACCTATTGCAACAGAACAAAACTGTCTCGTTTGAAGAAGCTCGGATACGGACGTTAATGAAGGTTGAATGTGCGTGTATTTGTTATGCGTATGATATGTCTTATGTTATGTTGTAGATTTGTGATTTGTTCATAACTAAAACTAAAGATGCCTAAGAGAGCAAAAACGTTGTACAAATTTAAATGCCTAGAAGTGATGTGCAACACGATCCATCGCAAAGACAAATGGTTGGATCACTGTAAGAAGAAACATAGTTACAAGTTTAAGAACAATTTAAAAATCAATTATAAAGTGGTTTGAAATAAAAGTCGACAACGGCCCATGGCAAAAATACGTTCCAGACCCAAGCCCAAGCCAATCTACATCCCTGGATGACATCCCTCATACTTTGACGAGTAGGCCTACCCAAGACCAAGATGAAGATGTTTTTGAGCCAACATCAGAAAGTTTCCAAGATAAATCTACCAGCGAGATCGAGACTGATGCAATTACTCTACCACTACTAGAAGTCACAGACTCCAGAACTAGAAACACAAAGGTAGGCCTAACTTTGTAATAACTAACTAATGTAAACCTAAGGGGCAAAAACGGTTTTTACTTAGTCAAAATTTTAATATGTCTAGGCCTAGGCGCAGGGCGCAGGCTGTTATATTGTTTTATAGAGGCAAACACGATTAACACGAATACTAAGCCTTTATGTATCCAACCTACCTAAAAAAACATAATATCTTGTAAAATGTATGGTATAGCCTAACTTACCCAAGCTTGTATTCTGAGGAGTCAAACCAAAGTCCTGATTTGGTTCTGCCGTATTCACTGTTATAGGTATTTTGGTACTGTTCAGCACTCTGTGGAGTTAGGTTAGGTTATAACATAGGCCTAATAGTTATGTACCCAAATAGTTTGACCCAAATACTGAATACAAATATAACCGTGTACAACATTCTTGACGTTCTTCACTGTCTGAATATTGTTGTAGTTCGCCAAAGTCCCGTTAGAGTTCAGAAGCTTCTTGGTTGTTTATCTATCGACGGGTAGAGCATAGAATTGGCGTGCATAGAAGGGTTAATTTTCTTCAGGCATATGTTGGAAAGTTATAGGCAATAGGCCTACCATTTTTTGAGAATTTTAAAACCTATTAGCTTAGGGCTTAATAACTTCTCACAGACTAAACAAGTTTTGTATATATTTGTAGATCAAACCAAGAACTGAAGAACAGGAAACCTGACAAATTTTGGGAACAAGTGATGTAGATGAAACCAGACTCGGATATTTTCATCTAATGAAGATCACAGTGATCCAGCTTCATATGCTAACCTCAAGCTCTCTCCTGAAGACATAAATGTGGCTCTAAAATTTGGAAAATCAAGACTTATCATCAATAGAATTTCCTTCAACGGGTGGAAGAAAATTTAATCCTCTGTGGAAAAATTGTATATTGCCCAATAACAGTGTGAAACCTAGGAAGTGGCTAGTGTACAGTAAAAAAAAGGACGCTGTATTTTGTTTGCCTTGCACACTATTTGCACTTCCAACTGAACGGTCTGTATGGGGAACAACCGGCTACAGAGGGTGGACAGAGCATAGAGGAGAAAGAGATTTTTTACTCCACGAGACTTCCAAAAATCATATAACTGCAGAGGTTGCCAGAATTCAATGGATCTCACAAAAGAGAATAGATTCGAGCCTTGCTCAACAATGTAACAGAGCAGTTGACCAAAACCGAGAAGTCCTGTCAGTTGGTCATTGATTGTTGTAGTTACTTGAGTGAGGAAATGATTGCCTTTCGCAAAAACGATGTTTTAGAAGGAAAGCTGTTAGGGTTATTTAGACTTATAGGAAAATATAGCCCAGAAGCGAGAGTTTACCTTGAAAAAATTGATAGAGCAAGGGCTGAGAATGTAAGACTGGGATCTAATTTCTTGAGTTACAGGAATATTTTTGATCTTATCAATACAATGAGTGACGTGGTAGTTAATAAAATTGTAACAAGTGTGAATTTAACCAACATTTATTCGATTATACTAGACTCTACCCAGGATGTGAGTAAAAAAGAATGTACCACTATCATAGTTCGCTACATTGAGCACATGGATGATACACAACAAACTACAATATCAAACGTAAAACCAAAAGAGCGCTGGTCAAGGTTTTTTTACAAGTGGAGATACATCCAGGGAAATGTTGTTTAGAGAGCTAAAGAAATGCTTAACAGCCCTAAACCTTGATCCCAAAGGTATAGTGGGCCAGAGTATGGACGGTGCAGGGAACATGAGAGGGCAGTTCAAAGGTCTCAAATCACTAGTCACAAAAGAAAACCCTAAAGCTTTTTATGTATGGTGCTGCTCTCACAGGTTCGCCCTTGTTGTAGAGCAGTCCCTTGATATATGCTGTCAAATGAGGAATTTGTTTTCATTCTTGGAAGATTTGTATGTTTCATGTCAGGCCACAGGAGACACCACCTTTTGCTCGAAAATCTAGAAAAGGGGGAAAAAGAAGCAAGAGAACGCTTAAAAAGAGTACAGACTACTCGTTGGTCGAGTAAAACTGACGCCCTTCAAACCATTGTGAGTTGTTTTGAAACAATAAGAGATACATTGCAAGATTTGTCGACTGACAAGAATTCTGACAACAACACCAAAAGCCAAAGCAATAGGCCTCCTAAAGCAAATGACAGATTTTGAAAATATAAGCACAATATACATAGCATCTTCTTTGTTCAAAATATTGTCTCCCATAACAATTTGTTTTCAGTCACCTACCATTGATTACAGTATAGTCCCCAAAAGTTATTAAAGAAACACAGGAAAAACTGGCGTTCATGCGCCAAGATTCGGCGTGGGAAAAGATTGAAAGTGGCATTACTTCCTTTGCTGAAGAACACAACATTTCTTTACCCACCAGACAACGAATCAGAAAAAGGAAAAGATTCATGGACGAGTTGGCAATTGAGGAATGCATAGAAGACACTATTAAGAAAGTAAAGGTTGATATTTATTTCAACGTTCTAGACGTCTCTCTACAACCAGCTAAATGACAGATTTCCAGAAAGTTCTCTGGCTATGGTGTCGCAGATGGGATATTTTTCTCATGATGGAATTTTGAAAATGGTAGATGATAAGAAAAAAGGCCTAAAATGTAATCCATCTTCAATTGAGAATCTTTGTGAATACTACAATCTAGACAAGGAATTAATTGTAGATGAACTAGACATCTTCATTGATGTTTACAAAGCTACTCACTTGGACATAGATATTTTCTGATATCATGTCTGAGAAGAAGAAATCAGAGAGAACCAGTACTGGCTAACCCCGAGGATAGTTTAAGTTCTGACCATGATGAAGATGAAAGAACAGGAGGACGTTACAGTGACTGACAAGTTCAAGAAAAAGAAAAATGTTGACGACATGGGTGAAAAGAGGATTTATTAGACCATACAGGTGCCTATTGAATCTATCAGGATTCCCTCATCTCAGTATACTTTATAGGATACTGTTGTCTCTGCCAGTCACAAGTTGTTCTGCTGAGAGAACTATGAGTCGGTTGAAGATAGTTAAGAATCGTCTAAGAAGCACCATGGGGCATACATAGTTGGCTTTCAAGCTTGCTCATTCTTTCTTGCGAGAAAGAAACTCTAAAACAGATCTCAAATGAAGAAATCATCAACAGGTTTGCACTTTCAAGTGTGCAAAGAAAAAAACTTCTTTTGTCAAAAATTTAAGAAAAGTATCAAATGAAGCCAATTTCAACCTTTCAAATTTACACCCTATTTACCACACAGTAATCAAGTAACTATTGAAATGTTTTATTACTTTTTTTTCTTTTTTGTAAAAGTTGTTATTGTTATTGGTATTAGTAGATAGAATTTTACAAAAATGTACTTGTTCAGATGATATCTTTATTTCCAAAAATCAAACCATTTAATGATACATTTTGTTAGATTTTTGTTATTTACTCTTGTAATGTAAAAAAGTAAATACAACTTACAACACAACATCAGTAACAACCTGTTCCAATTTATAATAATTTAGAATACCTAAACTTGCCAACATTATATATTAATTTACAGCTATGTTTATTCCATTCACTTGTGAAAACTCTGGTTATTGTTAAAACATGGATGCCTCCACCATAATAGAAACAAAATTAAATTAATACATTTATTAAACTTTTTTAATACATGCCGTTTTATGAAATAAAATTTACAACACTATTTGGATTATAATATGTTGTACTATTTGGATTGTATTGTATGATCAGCTGTAAATTGTATCTCATTGTTTTTCATGACAGCAACATACTAGACTAGTGACTATAATTGCTATTGGAACTACAGTATAATTACTTATAAATAAAAGTGTTTAAAATGACATATACATTGAAGATTGAAGTGCTATTATTTCATTGCCTTAACCTTTGATAACCCTTAACCTTCAGTTCTTCAATTCTTTTTCAATCCTTTTGTGGTTTTTTGGCTGGAATCTAACTTTTTATAAACGTTCCAAAATTGTATGAATGTTTACCAAAGTTGCTATGCAATATTCTTTTGCAATAAAGGATTATCAATGATATTATTATTCAACTTTTTATAAGTAACCTTAACATTTAAAAGGCAAAGCCTCCCTTACTGACCTTTTAAATATCCTATTAAAATATTTGTCATGTAGCTATTCCTGATGTAATCTAGTACTTTGATAAACATATAAATATTAAAAACTATAATAATTGTTTACTACTTTTTAGTCCTCCCGTACAAAGAACGGGTGCACTGCTAGTGTCAAAAAATTATATCAAAATTCAAAAGATATTTATTTCTATTCTAAAAAAAGATAATAAACAGTGGTATATATTTTTTACAATAATGAAAACAGAAAGAATTCCTCACAAGACCAAAGGTAAATGATGTCCTTTGGAAGATTAGAATGTAAGATTTGTGAATTTTATTGTCATACACTGACTAATGTTAAAAACTAAAGGGTTGGTATTGGGGTACTTTGGGGGGGGGCATTACACTTGATTGGGGGGGGGGCATGCGCATTGCCCTTGGGGGGGCTGGGCACCCCTGTATAAGATTATTCATTTATAAAATGTCATTGTATGTTAACAACTTATCGTAGCAGCTGTTTATTGGAGCACAATTTCCTGCCAAACAGAAGAGTTTAAATGGCACGTAGTGGAACATTGTAACGAGTGTCGTTCACTGTTATCCAATAATAATCCGGGGAAACTGTTACTGCCGTCGCGTCGTAACAAACGGCAGAAACTGACAGACAAGTTGACAGCGTAGCGTCAGAGTCACAGAGCAAGTGAAAGACAATCACGAATGATTGTAACTTCTCACTGTCACTTCCGATTTCGGGTTTAAACGTGATCGTCCAATTTCCTGTTCTTTTGTCTTCAAACATTTGGTCTCTTAGCTTATCGATAGTTTGTACTTAGATTAGAAATAGATCTGTAAATTGATTAAACTTGTTTGCCGGTGAGCTATTTTGAAATTTTCCTTTAGAATATTTCGATCTCATTCCGATTCTAAGACAATCTTGTTTATTTCTAATTAAATTTCTCTCAAGAAGCATAGTTCTAATAGAGCGGTTTTAGAATTTCTTCCAATTTATGGATATACCGATTTCCCCAAACTGTCCATCCAACCCAATTTCATTATCGCTCTGAACACTGCACCGATGAATTTTCATGGTGCCAATGAAACCGAATCTAAACTTAGCCTTCATTCAGCCACACAATTCTCGTAGGATTTCGTTCGGTTTTAAGTTAATAAATTATTGTATATGTATTTTACAACTTCAAATTGGTACTAGTTTTGAGATAAAATTAGTACTATATTTTAGTAGAATTAAAACATTAAATACCGGATACAAAAAACCCTCACACAATTAGGAAACATTGTTCCTTCTGAGAGGAAATGGCGGCAACTAGCGAACAGACAAAAAAGAAGATCGTAAACTCTGCTGTGCTGTTTGCTAACACGCAACTAGACTATAGAGGCCAACGAGAAGAGCTAATCTGTTGGGTGAACAGCAATCAAGTGTTGAGCAACTGACTTTATGGGTCGGCTGTTGTTATTATCGACTACGGTAAGAAAAATATTATTTTCCTTTTAAAACTCTAACTTTAAATTATTATGCAATGACAACAGAGTTTTTGAGTCTTCATTCGTTCCATCAAAAAAGGATGCAGAAACGAAAAGGAAATTGCAGAGTCAACTTGCTTTGTTGCGAAAATGTTACCAGAAAAATAGTGTCAGTGGAGACGACTTAGGTTCTGGTTGACAATTTATAGTAACAAAACATCAATTAGATTGGTGGAAGTAACAGCCCGAAGTGCTTTTTACATATACAATAAAATATCAGTGTTTTGGATGTCGGAAAACACGTCAAATAATAATAGTAAATAGAAAGTTATGATATTTGAATGTAATACTATCTTATTAGCTTTATTATATTTTAAATTAAATTATTTTATATTGTTAGTCCAAATACATAAGGTTTATTATATATTTGATTCAAATGTTAAATTAAACCCCAAATTATTAAACTTTTGACATTTTTATTTTTATTTATTAAGTAGCTGTAATATTAAAAAACGCATATTAAATTATGTATTGAAGAAAATTATATTTATTGAACATCAATGTATAAAGATTGAAGGTAAAACTTATCAAGTTCATCTAGTCTGTAGGCAATAACAATCATTATACAGTATGTGCTGAACATTATAATTAACCTAAAGTCATCAGTGAGGCGATGATGTAACCGCACCACATGAGAGTTTAACGAGCGGAACTGCTTGCGGAAGTCACGACTCCAGTACAACGTCCCTACATAAATCATGAAGATCCTCGGTGTCCTGCTGCTATTTCGCAATTGTTTCTAGAAATGGTTCGGTTTTCCAAATTTGGCGGCTCTGTTATAAATCATAGAGGAATCTGTATCAGAAGCCGAATAATAATTGTATCTTTTACTTTTCAATGAGCCGTATGAGTGTAGCTATTACACCTGACAAACCGATTGATTGTAGCTATTACATCAGATGAGCTGAATGATTGTAGCTATATATCTCAAATAACCGGGTGAGTGTAGTGATTACATCCGATGAGCCGAATGATTGTATCTATTACATCTCAATAAACCAAATTAGTGTAGATATTACACCCGATGAACCGAATGATTGTATCTATTACATCTCAATAAACCAAATTAGTGTAGATATTACACACGATGAACCGAATGATTGTAGCTATTACATCTCAATAAACCAAATTAGTGTAGAGATTACACCCGATGAACCGAATGATTGTATCTATTACATCTCAATAAACCAAATTAGTGTAGAGATTACACCCGATGAACCGAATGATTGTAGCTATTACATCTCGATGACTTACAACATATTTAACAGGATGGGGAGCATATTCGGATTACCAACTTACAAACTAGTATTTGAGAAAACTCTTGTTACTTTCATTGCGGATGTAACAAAAAGTTTTGAGGCATCGATATTGTATCATGGTTCCTGAAACATAAGGATCACTTTCCTGGTAGCCCGACTGCTCTCTCGGTTCGGGCCGGTTTTTGTTACGTTCGCTCTCCAAGCCAGTTAGCCCTGTCGTGTGCAGCTCGAACGTCAACTTGTCACTATATAGGTGAACGACTGCCACAACCTGTCGAAAATATTTACATAACATTTATAAAAATTGTGATTTAAAGTGTCATATTCCATACTATACAGTCAGGTTTCAAGGAGATTTCGTAAACAAATATTAAAAAAAACTATCATAGCTTTGTTGAAATATTGAATATTAGATTTGAGATTGCCGATCAGTACTGAGTTTCTATAAAGTGCGGACATTAAGTTTTGTTATTGGGGAAAGAGGGCCCATCTAGGAAGTCTGGGGTGAGGTATGGAATCCACTCAGCCTATAATGGGTCCAAAAGTTACACCCCGAAAATGTTTAACAATTTTAAGTTTCAAAAACAGTAGCATGAGCAATCTTTTGAAGAAAATTGTAAACAGAGGCTTATGAATATTTCTTTAATATTGAAATTAGATAAACAAATCATATCTAGGGCAGTGTAATTTAGCTACTGATTGCTGGGCGATTGGGTCCTTCAAGCAGTCCACCTGCACCATGGATACTAGACTTTGTAGTCTACTATCCATGACCTGCACGGCTTCATTGGTGGTTCAGAAGTCACTTTTAGCTGTTAGTTCTCAGGAGAGTGAGGGGTTTTTACAGTTAAGATTGCGTGAAAATTATCACCTATGTATGAGATCTTGACAAGACCACCACAGTTAATTTTACTAGTTATAATAATACTACATTACATTTTTAATCCTTCAAGTAATACACTAGTAAGAGTACGAACAAGACTAAGGTTTTAAGACTAATCAACAAGAAACAAAGATTTATTTTATTTTATTCTATTATTTTTGATTACAAAAAGCTAGAAACATTCCAAGGCGGTCAGTGCAGAGTGAAAAATAAAATAAAATACTTGTTGCATACTAAGATCACTTATGTCACTTAATCTGTTTTGTCCGAATATGTGGTTATATAATTTTATCACTTTACTGTTCAGTTGGCAAGTTAACATTATGGCAAATTATTAGAGAGGCATAAAGGAAGCTGATATGACGTTGTGGGCGATGTTATCATGGCGTGGCTGGCCGAACCTAATAAGTTAATGGAGCAGTGAGGTGTTTGGCATTCGCCTGGGCTTGGTCTCGAGTTACTCTGTCCACTTTCACTGGCAACGCATCACTCGGCCGCGTCGCGTCGCATCGCATTATCTCAAACGTCGCGTCACATCGTTCGCGTCATTTTGGCCAAAATGAACACTAAATCAACTTTTTGTACCGTCATCATAATCAAAATCTTTCATTTTAGTGATGTTCCTCTGTATAAATGACAAGTCTGTTTGTTTTTATATAAGTTATAGATTTATGGTTTATTGTGTTTCTTATTTTATGGCGCCTCTATTTTTAATCTGTGTTCATGGGAGATGATCACAGCAGTCAACCTATGAGATCTCCACAGCACAAGACACTAGAGTGGCTCAGTTAAAATTCCTTAGGCAAAGCAGCACAAGAGAAACAAACAATAAACGAGGCTGACGACCTTGTTAGCGGTCAGTGGCTTGTTATATTGTTATTGTTAAACAGTTACGATGCTAACTGTCCACATTTTCTCTACCTACTTTCTTCTTAGCTACAAACGTAAAATATTAAATATTTTGCATATGACCATATTTTAAACAATGTATTTGAATTAATAATTCATTAAATCGAATAAATACATTTTATTACAATCAATCATATTGGGCGGCACATAAATTCTATTTTATATAATAATATTCCAGCGTCATGTTCACGACATAACACTAAACTGCGTTTTTACGAGTTTATTGGAATACTGGTAATGGGCTCCCCGCATAAATTTAACAAGCTAGGATATTAAATTAAAGGTGTTATGATTACTGGAATTAATTCAGAGCGTACTGCACGCACAGTGACGAAGTGTGTTAGATGAATATTTACCAAGCAAAAACTAAGCATACATTTGCATTGTAGTATTTATTTGATAAGATAACAGTAATGTAACGTAACTAAAGCCACAATAATACATCAATACACCCAGTTTGTATAAAGAATGAGTGCAATGTACGCGTATCACATCAACACAAACTATTGTGAAAGGGAAACTAGTACAGGACGCCGCGCAGCGCCGGGAAGCGTTTGCTTATGAAAGTCTGTCATGGATGGTTTTATAATTATCAACCAGTAACGGTAAACGAGGACGGTCCAGTCACTTTCCATTGTCGAGGCAGCTGTACTGGTGTTAGTATTGGCGTTGCGACACACTTGAATACTGGTGTGTGGTTACTGGTCAGCTCGGAACCACACTTCTCTCATATCTTCCTTCTCTGACTTACATCTCTTGTCGTCGACCTAGACCTACACAAGACAGATAATGTAACTGTTCGGTACCGCACAATACTGGCGTGCGGTTACTGGTCAGCTCGGAACCACACTTCTCTCCTGTCTTCCTTCTCTTATTTACATCTCTTGTCGGCGACCTAGACCTACACAAGACAGATAATGTAACTGTTCGGTACCGCACAATACTTGCGTGTAGTTACTGGTCAGCTCGGAACCACACTTCTCTCCCGTCTTTCTTCTCTAGTCTACATTTCTTGTCGTCGACTTAGACCTACACAGGACAGATAAAGTAACGGTTCGGTACCGCACAATACTGGCGTGCGGTTACTGGTCAGCTCGGAACCACACTTCTCTCCCGTTTTCCGTCTCTTGTCGTAGACCTTGACCTACACACGACAGACAATGTAACTGTTCGGTACCGCACAATACTGGCGTGCGGTTACTGGTCAGCTCGGAACCACACTTTTCTCCCGTCTTCCTTCTCTTGTCTATATCTCTTGTCGTTGACCTAGACCTACACAAGACAGATAATGTAACTGTTCGGTACCGCACAATACTGGCGTGCGGTTACTGGTCAGCTCGGAACCACACTTCTCTCCTGTCTTCCTTCTCTTATTTACATCTCTTGTCGGCGACCTAGACCTACACAAGACAGATAATGTAACTGTTCGGTACCGCACAATACTTGCGTGTAGTTACTGGTCAGCTCGGAACCACACTTCTCTCCCGTCTTTCTTCTCTAGTCTACATTTCTTGTCGTCGACTTAGACCTACACAGGACAGATAAAGTAACGGTTCGGTACCGCACAATACTGGCGTGCGGTTACTGGTCAGCTCGGAACCACACTTCTCTCCCGTTTTCCGTCTCTTGTCGTAGACCTTGACCTACACACGACAGACAATGTAACTGTTCGGTACCGCACAATACTTGCGTGTAGTTACTGGTCAGCTCGGAACCACACTTCTCTCCCGTCTTTCTTCTCTAGTCTACATTTCTTGTCGTCGACTTAGACCTACACAGGACAGATAAAGTAACGGTTCGGTACCACACAATACTGGCGTGCGGTTACTGGTCAGCTCGGAACGACACTTCTCTCCCGTCTTCCTTCTCTTGTCTACGAGTATATCTCTTGTCGTCGACCTAGACCATCTCAGACAAATGAGGTGACGATTCCGTACTGAACAATATCGGCGTAGGAATTTATGCATGAATGAAACTATATGCAGCTCTCAGGCTGAGGCACGTCAGCCTTGAGACTCATTGTACCAACCCAATATGATTCCTATGATTAGGAGTCTTACGTTGGTTTCTTCCACGAATTGAATAATAGTGGATCCCAGTCAGGTTGGTTTGACATATTGAACTTCCAGCAGTCTACTTCTCTTTGATACAGTCAAAGAGGAATTCCTAACAGTTTCAGTTTCAGTATTGGCGTGCGGTTACCGTTGGGTTCGGCACCCACACTTTTCTTCCATATTCCGTCTCTCGTTGGTCACCTTGACTTACACGTGACAGAGAAGATACCGTACAGTACTGGCGTGCGGTTACCGCTGGGTTCGGCACCCATACTTTTCTTCCATATTCCGTCTCTCGTTGGTCACCTTGACTTACACACGACAGAGAAGATACCGTACAGTACTGGCGTGCGGTTACCGCTGGGTTCGGCACCCATACTTTTCTTCCATATTCCGTCTCTCGTTGGTCACCTTGACTTACACACGACAGAGAAGATACCGTACAGTACTGGCGTGCGGTTACCGCTGGGTTCGGCACCCATACTTTTCTTCCATATTCCGTCTCTCGTTGGTCACCTTGACTTACACGTGACAGAGAAGATACCGTACAGTACTGGCGTGCGGTTACCGCTGGGTTCGGCACCCATACTTTTCTTCCATATTCCGTCTCTCGTTGGTCACCTTGACTTACACGTGACAGAGAAGATACCGTACAGTACTGGCGTGCGGTTACCGCTGGGTTCGGCACCCATACTTTTCTTCCATATTCCGTCTCTCGTTGGTCACCTTGACTTACACGTGACAGAGAAGATACCGTACAGTACTGGCGTGCGGTTACCGCTGGGTTCGGCACCCATACTTTTCTTCCATATTCCGTCTCTCGTTGGTCACCTTGACTTACACACGACAGAGAAGATACCGTACAGTACTGGCGTGCGGTTACCGCTGGGTTCGGCACCCATACTTTTCTTCCATATTCCATACATTTCGTTGATCACCTTGACATACAGAGGACAGAGAAGATACCGTACAGTACTGGCGTGCAGTTACCGCTGGGTTCGGCACCCATACTTTTCTTCCATAATCCGTCTCTCGTTGGTCACCTTGACTTACACACGACAGAGAAGATACCGTACAGTAATAGCGTTGTAGCCTATATTGAAAAAAACCCAAAATATGAAATATTTTAAAAACTTGTACAAGTTAAGTATACGTATGCTGTTATATTTACGCTTGTTTTGTGTATCTTTAAGTCCAACTTTAATCTTTTCCGAGAATTTATTTAGTACGAGCATCCAGATCGCTTCCTGTTATTATGTTAGACATATAATTCAATTTGCTATGAATCTACTTCTCTCTAAAATTATCTAGAATAGAGCAATGGAGATTTCGAAGACCCGTCCAACGGGAGTGCAACAATTTAAACTTAGTTATCAACACACTATTTGCTTGTTTTTTTTTTTTTAATATAAACAAACTCTTTTTCTAGAGAAGGGGAAGGCAGTAGCTTGTTATGGTAATAACCTGAGTGTGTCGGTATTTGATATTCTCGTTGACTCAATATTATCCTTCGTTTAATAGACCAATAAGCGGTTTATAAGCTGTTATACTGGTGATAACTAAAGTGTCGTTAGTTTGATCTCCCCACTAACTTTCCATAGATTAATAGTCCAATAAACTGTTCATAAACTGTTATATTGATAATAACAGCAGTGTTGGCAGTTTGATACTCACTCTAAGCCAATTGATATGTACTTTATTACTTAGGTATGGCTAGTATCCATTATTTGATACACAAAAAAGCTTATACGCTTTTACACTTGTACTATCAAAAGTGTCAGCAGTTTGATACTATCTTTGACTTAATGGATACGTACTTTTCATTGTTTGATAGACCAATACAAAGCTTATACGCTGTTACACTCTAATATCAAAACTGTCGTCAGTGTGTTAATCTCGCTGATTCAATATATAGGTACTTTTCATTGTTTGATAGACCAATACAAAGCTTATACGTTGTTACACTCTAATATCAAAACTGTCGTCAGTGTGTTAATCTCGCTGATTCAATATATAGGTAGGCTACTTTCATTGTTTGATAGACCAATACAAAGCTTATACACTTGTAATAGCAAAGGTGTCGGCAGTTTGATACTCTCGTTGACCGTATAGGTCCTTTATACAGTTTGATAGACCAATAAACAGCGTATAAGCTGTTAAACCAATAGTAACAGAAGATTACGTAATAAACTGTGGAGAGATATGTCCACTTTTGTTTGACTAAAATACGGCTATGTGTGTTGTCCTACAGTGTGAGACTCGTCCAGGCAAGTGAGAGCGCCTGTCACTTGGCGTGATGTAGCAGTTCCTATGCGTGTCAAAGGCCGTGATGTTTGATATGCGCGGGAGACGACACAAGCGACACACCAGGTACTGGACGACACTCGGCACCCGCGGGTTAGCCAACACCCTGTAATCCACACATACGCGAGGGGAACTTTGTGAAGCAATATTTATATATACATAGAGACCACATTTAGTAGCTAATTTCCCAAAGGCTATACAGTCCAGCTGTTGGTACTTTTATCTCCAAAGCTGATGAAATTGTGGGGTGTTGTTTGGTTGCATTCGGTATTATATATATATATATATATATATATATATATATATATATATATATATATATATATATATCGTATTAATATACGATTCCATTTCCCCAATCACAGCGCAAACGCACGTTCTACTGAGAAAATCACTATAGTTGTGTAATATCGTCTGTTATGTATTAGTAAAGTTGTGTAGATATTGAAAATTCCAACTTGTCCAAAGAAAAGCTTTGGAACTAAACTTCTTGCGTTCACAACTGTATGAAATGTAGGTAAAACCAACCGTAATGAGCGACAGGAATGATTTTGGACGCACATCAAGCACAATAACATGAGCTAGTAGACATTTACTCTGTTGTGAATGCAGAGACCAACCACGTTTATGGTGAAAATGATTGAATGCGGAGGAGATGATTAACAAAGGAGGAGGAGCGTCTGTGGCAGGCTGATATGAACCGGCAATACATTGTTAGTGGTATGCTGTTGCAACATAAACCTTCGAGCATAGGCTATATCTTCCAACATGACTTTTCCAGCTGACTGAATTTGCCTTTAGAAACCTGAAACGTAACGTTTTTCTTCAAGGAATCTGAAAATGTTCTCCATGGCTAGATCATAGTGGGAGTATTTACGCGTCGAGGCATCTTTTGCACACGTGCAGGCATATTATAAACATTTGTATTAAATGTTTCATGGTATTTTGAGTTTATTTCAACTAAATTTTCTTATTTTCGGTCCACAAACATCTCCTCGCTCCTTTGCTTTTGTCAAAATCGTATCTGCTAATACTGGTAGTGCCACAGTTACGTTTTTTCAGAATTTAACTTAAACTTTTTTTGCTTGTAATCTTCAGTAACTTGTCCATCACATAGGAAACAGGCATTTTGTAATCAAATGATGGTTCACATGACCGAAGTCTCATTACGACGTAAAGAAGCCAAAATACATTTTTAATTGTTGTAAAGTTTTTGACAAGCTGTCAAGGACGTAGCCAGCGAAGGAGTTCCAAGGGATCCGGACCCCCGCAGTTTTTAATTGATTCAATTACTTTTTTTAGTAAACCGATTATTATTATTTAAAATAATTCAGTATTACTGACATTTACTGCTGAAAGAACGTTCTCAAACACAGATACGGGCCAAAAGAACTTTTTTATGGAACAAAATGGGGCCATACGTTTTGTCCACTTTGGGAAAATATCAGTTGTTTGGACCTGCTCCGAAATTGTTTTTCCTAGCTACGTTTTTGCAAGTTGTGTGCACTGTTATTTCTTCCAGTAGTTGAAATAACCTGCAGTGTTGAGATTTATTGCTTTTGGTACCTGACACAAAGAGAGTTGCAATCTCTCCGTTTTAACAAGAGACAATTGACTTTTATCTGTCAAACGCTGTTCACAAATGAAACACCGTCGAGGCTCTGAGGAAGCCGCCATACCGACCCACTGCAAAGCAGATAGTTTTTCAAACCACGTTAAATTCCATCATAGTTTCCACTACGTATATTCTTTGTCAAGGAATAAAACAAAACTGAGTAAGAAACTTGTACTTAGGACGTTTTACTTTTCGGACGTGTGCATGCATTTCATTAGGATCTCCTTCCTAAGTAATGATGTAGAGCGAGCCAAAACTGATATTAATATTAATATCAGCTGAGTGGTCGTAACATCCACTAACTAAATTAATATCAACTTATTATTTATTTATGGTGGTTTACAATCGTATTGCTTTAAAACACATTCCTCAAAAGATTTTATGATAAAATTAAACTTAAATAGTCTACCAAACATTGTCCAACACTTGGTATTAGATGGCCTATATAATGTTTATCTTTAAAAATACAGAAATAACAAAATTGAATTTAAGATGACATAACCAAAAATGCGTCTGATTAGTAATTCTAAAATGAATTATTTAAAACAAAAGAATTGTTTACGTTTTAAGAAAATGGGTGGATTATATCGCAAATAACTATTATGAAAATCCAACTCATTTAACTTTTTCTCTTACGACCATATTTAAATATCATCGCAACCGTCAAAATGAATGAAATGTTAAGATTTTGAATTAATTTACTACATTTCAATATCATTCATACATACTATTTTTACATTCACTCCAATTCTCATTTATTCTGAATTTTTGCCAACTCTTGCCCCCACGTCTATGCTGTAGAATGTTTCTGAAATCAATAATACAGTATTCAGAGGAGTTTTAAATACCTTTGGCATCGCAGCATTTTTAATCGAATTGTGAAGTTGGTTGAGGAATTGAACTACTGCATACGAAGACAAACGTGCATAAGCTACTCTTCCATGTTTCTCAGTTAGGTAGTCCTCCTGCCTCTAGTTTCACTATCACTATCACTCTAGTTTCACTATAAGAGTGTATGTCACTATCTATTGTAGGATTGCACTTCGTTTTGCTAAAAAAGACGCCTCCAAAAATAGTGACAGGGTAATGTTCCTGAATGTGCATCTGCACGACTTTCAAGTTGTGATTTTGCAATTATTCTGTTGACTTCAGAATAAATATTCTATAAAAATGTAAGTTTTAGACAACATCCCTACAAAGCATACATAGGAAGGATATGGATAGACCAGGTGTAAAATACGCCATCATCACCATATGATTTGGACAGTATTTGGATAATTGTTTCAGTACATAAATACCTCGAGACAATTTTGTACAAACGCTGTCTGCGTGACTATTCTATGTCAATTCTCGATCAAGGTGTATTCCAAGGAATTTTGTCGAGATGACTTCGTCGATATTGGTATTGTTCAAAGTGACTGAACAAGACAAACTAATTCCGTTTGTCGCAGACAATATTTAATAAAAAATCATTTTGTTGGATTTATCTTCAGATTGAGCTCATTGAAATGCAGAACTCAGCTCATGCCACGTGCTCATGTTTTTAGTATTATTTAAGGTCAATGTCTTAATTTTGTCACTGAATTTTTTGTGGTCTATCCCCAGAGAAAATGAAAAGCGCCTTCATAGCATAAAAAACAATGTTAAACCCTAAATTAATACTTATATTATAGCATATATATTGAAAATTAATATATGTGTGCAAAATTGGACTTGCTAAATGAACCTCATTTAACTTGTAATATGAGAATAAAGAATGGAAGCAGTTCTAAACAGACTGAAGCAGATGACATTTGACGCTGCGCTAGGATGTGGCAGGCCCTTCACAGAGACATTTCAATTGATACTTTCTAGCGGGGAATGGCTACCGTCAAACAATGCCGAAGTATAATTGATATTATGTAATTGAGACAAACTCCCGCAGTGTTGGCAACAATACGATCGGTAGAAAGTTCAGTTCAGGAGAGATGATGGGAGTCGATCTTGAGTCCTTGAGTTGCCCGTGGGAAGTGTTGTGTAAACCGGGAGCGAGACAGCTGTCAATCTAAGTTTAGGATGTTCTCCACCAGGATGCTCTTGTTTTACAACCTGATACCACTGTACTTCTCCCTAAAAACCCATTAATTTAAACTTAAACCATCGAAACAAAATATAATTTTATAAATTGCACTTACACACTCTAAAAGAGGAATCAAATATTAACTCTGTTTCTCTCAAACTGTCGGCCAAATCTGTCGGCGGCACTGAAGCGCTACTGGTATAGTATTGGCGGTACTAAAGTTGCTGTAGTGCGAGGAGCCCTACCGTGTCGGCCTTACACACAAAGTTGGTGTAGAACGTGGAGCCCTACTGTATCTGCCTTACACACAGAGTTTGTGTAGGGCAAGAAGCCCTACTGTGTCGGCCTTACACACAGAGTTGTTGTAGAACGTGGAGCCCTACTGTATCTGCCTTACACACAGAGTTTGTGTAGGGCAAGAAGCCCTACTGTGTCGGCCTTACACACAGAGTTGTTGTAGAACGTGGAGCCCTACTGTATCTGCCTTACACACAGAGTTTGTGTAGGGCAAGAAGCCCTACTGTGTCGGCCTTACACACAAAGTTGGTGTAGAACGTGTACTGAGGAGCCCTACTGTATCTGCCTTACACACAGAGTTTGTGTAGGGCAAGAAGCCCTACTGTGTCGGCCTTACACACAAAGAGAACGTGGAGCCCTACTGTATCTGCCTTACACACAGAGTTTGTGTAGTACTGTGTCGGCCTTACACACAAAGTTGGTGTAGAACGTGGAGCCCTACTGTATCTGCCTTACACACAGAGTTTGTGTAGGGCAAGAAGCCCTACTGTGTCGGCCTTACACACAAAGTTGGTGTAGAACGTGGATCCCTACTGTATCTGCCTTACACACAGAGTTTGTGTAGGGCAAGAAGCCCTACTGTGTCGGCCTTACACACAAAGTTGGTGTAGAACGTGGAGCCCTACTGTATCTGCCTTACACACAGAGTTTGTGTAGGGCAAGAAGCCCTACTGTGTCGGCCTTACACACAGAGTTGTTGTAGAACGTGGAGCCCTACTGTATCTGCCTTACACACAGAGTTTGTGTAGGGCAAGAAGCCCTACTGTGTCGGCCTTACACACAAAGTTGGTGTAGAACGTGGAGCCCTACTGTATCTGCCTTACACACAGAGTTTGTGTAGGGCAAGAAGCCCTACTGTGTCGGCCTTACACACAGAGTTGTTGTAGAACGTGGATCCCTACTGTATCTGCCTTACACACAGAGTTTGTGTAGGGCAAGAAGCCCTACTGTGTCGGCCTTACACACAAAGTTGGTGTAGAACGTGGAGCCCTACTGTATCTGCCTTACACACAGAGTTTGTGTAGGGCAAGAAGCCCTACTGTGTCGGCCTTACACACAAAGTTGGTGTAGAACGTGGAGCCCTACTGTATCTGCCTTACACACAGAGTTTGTGTAGGGCAAGAAGCCCTACTGTGTCGGCCTTACACACAAAGTTGGTGTAGAACGTGGATCCCTACTGTATCTGCCTTACACACAGAGTTTGTGTAGGGCAAGAAGCCCTACTGTGTCGGCCTTACACACAAAGTTGGTGTAGAACGTGGAGCCCTACTGTATCTGCCTTACACACAGAGTTTGTTTAGGGCAAGAAGCCCTACTGTGTCGGCCTTACACACAGAGTTGTTGTAGAACGTGGAGCCCTACTGTATCTGCCTTACACACAGAGTTTGTGTAGGGCAAGAAGCCCTACTGTGTCGGCCTTACACACAAAGTTGGTGTAGAACGTGGAGCCCTACTGTATCTGCCTTACACACAGAGTTTGTGTAGGGCAAGAAGCCCTACTGTGTCGGCCTTACACACAGAGTTGTTGTAGAACGTGGAGCCCTACTGTATCTGCCTTACACACAGAGTTTGTGTAGGGCAAGAAGCCCTACTGTGTCGGCCTTACACACAGAGTTGTTGTAGTGCAAGGAACCCTACCGTGTCGGCCTCATACACGTCCAGACACATCCGTAATGATACGCTGATGTAATCGGAATTGGGGAAAGCATCTGGTCAAGGTTTCTTGCAACACGAGAAGGGTTATTGTTCCGTTCCGTTCACTGAATACTGTATCTGTTAGCTTTGCGGTTTAAAGGGAGTTAGGTAGCCTATTACTTGTTGCTTCAGACGTGTTGCAAATACTGACATTTATGAGACTGCCTTGCCAATTTATACTGTGCTAAAATCAAGGCCCAGAACGGCGCATCCTTAACCGCTTACTTGTGCAACTGCAAGCACGCAATATCTCCAACATTGAAATGTCACATTACCTCATTTATAAGGGAGGGTCTAGTTAAGTATGCCACATAATGCATTGCACTTTGAATGTATGTAGCCTATTAGATCAAGCTAATGAGTTTGATTAATGAGGTAAAGTCTTCAGACATTCTTAATCGAATGCAGAAAGCAGTGTGACACCATCATAGTCATAACTTTACTTCGGGCAAGTGCATGCTATGCATCTTATCGCTGCCGGAAAGATTGAGAAGAAATGTTCCTATTTTTATCCAAGAAGAATGTGCGTTGATTTCCAGTGTCCTCCATATTCCTTCACTGCATCAACTCGGTGCAGACTTTAATAAGTCTACTAAGTCAGATCGAAAGTCGTAAATTGAAATAGATTTACATAATGTCTTGATCGGATTACAAAAGCTTCTTTAAGACAACAGCAGCGTGACGTTGTCACAGTTTTATTTGGTAACATAAAGTTGGGAGGGCTAAGAGAGCTTGATAATTCAGCATGCTGAGGGTCTGTGATGGCTGTGGTTAAAGTTGAGAAAATATGTGCTTAAGCGTCACTGTATGTTCTTCACGCTCACTGGACTGACTAGAGTTCCATATCTGCCTTCCATTTTCCCTACTTTAACGTTTTGCAACTGTATACACTGTCCCCATAATCTCATACTCTGTAATAATCCCCAGTCGATACAGCTGTGTTTCACTTCGAATTACTTGTGGAGCAAAACCCAAGTATTTCTTACTCGTATTTATAAAGCGTCAACAGGAGAAATGGTAGACTACTAGTATAACACTTCATAGTTCGATGCACTGCTTTGAATTCAGGGAGAGTCTGCATGTCACTGCTACCACTGCTTCCTTTGATATCCGAGTTGAGCTAATGTTCAGTTCACGTTCGAAGTACATGTCTTACCCCTTAATGTATATACACTTTGGCGTGTCTCCGAACTCAGTGTGGATCAAGCGTTGTGATGGATGGCCACCTGAAGTGCGTTCGTACGGTGGACGACGTATCTTATCCTGGTTGGATTATGACACAATAGTCTGTAATAGAAATGATGAACGGTGTATTATTAATATTTATATTCTACATATATATTTTCTGTTTTGTTATATGCACGCTGTGGAAGTCTTTGAGAATTACTGACTTAGAAGTACATCGAGGCCAATAACGTTGTTTGTCTAATTATTGCCGTGCGCGATAACTGAACGAAGTATTTGGTGGAGTTGTTTGGGTTAATATCTCTACTATATTGGGGATTATCTCTCATATACAACCTCTCATGAATGGGATTCTCCGAGGTAGCCAACGAACTACAACAGATGGAATAAAGTTATTAACAAGTCGAAAGGGTTGTGCGAGGCCAAATAATCCGTTCTTTCCAACGGTAGTCAGGGTACATTAAGCGGGATCATCTCACCTACGTTCCCTTCTATATGTGCCTTTCATTCCATTTACGTTACTGGTAATGTAAAAAAATGTATGAATTTCACTTTCAAGTTTTCCCCCAGAATACAACAAGGTACCCAATGGCAAATCCCTTTTGAATAGTATCCCGAGTAATCCTGGGGTAAATCATTGTAAACAAATTGATACAACGGATATCGAAGGGGCCATAACTGAAGCCTTCATCAAACTAACTATAATCTTCTTCCCGGATAGGAAGCTTTCCCGTACTCTAACTTTGCTACTACTTATCATTTTGACTCAAACATCAACGGGGATTTTCCTTGCACCAAGGAAACAGACTTATCTACTAACTTCGTCTTAAGAGGCACCTGTCGAGTTTTTAGTAATCTCATCTCTGAAATAACTTCCGAAGGATTTTGAGTTTTAGAACCCATAGAACTAATTGCATGAGGTTTTATGTCGTGGGTAACACTGTATCTGTTGGAGTTCATTTTATTACATGTTTGATCATGTAATAGTTTCACATGTATGTATGTAAACATTAAACAGTATGTTAAATATTTAGAATTAAACTTAACGGCACTTTAAGAAACAGACGTGTAAAACTACTCATCGGTGAGCAGCTAAAGGATAACATATGCCTGCATATCTATTCCTTCAGTATCCACGGTTTTAGATGTGTCAGATTCCTAAATGAATATTTACAATCGTCTACAAACCTTCAAGAAGTGAATGGGCTTGCTAAATCTGTCCAGCCTCTCGGTCAGTATGTTACTGGCTCCCACCTCTCGCTAGTCTGGACAACCGCACAATAACAGATTACACGCTCTGGCGTAACCCACCAACTCGTGTCTCTCCCACCTCTCGCTAGTCTGGACAACCGCACAATAACAGATTACACGCTCTGGCGTAACCCACCAACTCGTGTCTCTCCCACCTCTCGCTAGTCTGGACAACCGCACAATAACAGATTACACGCTCTGGCGTAACCCACCAACTCGTGTCTCTCCCACCTCTCGCTAGTCTGGACAACCGCACAATAACAGATTACACGCTCTGGCGTAACCCACCAACTCGTGTCTCTCCCACCTCTCGCTAGTCTGGACAACCGCACAATAACAGATTACACGCTCTGGCGTAACCCACCAACTCGTGTCTCTCCCACCTCTCGCTAGTCTGGACAACCGCACAATAACAGATTACACGCTCTGGCGTAACCCACCAACTCGTGTCTCTCCCACCTCTCGCTAGTCTGGACAACCGCACAATAACAGATTACACGCTCTGGCGTAACCCACCGACTCGTGTCTCTCCCACCTCTCGCTAGTCTGGACAACCGCACAATAACAGATTACACGCTCTGGCGTAACCCACCAACTCGTGTCTCTCCCACCGCTCCTGGTCCAGTTTTCTGTTAAAGATCATACTGAGCATGTTTTTCCCAAGACTCTTCAGTCATGTATGTCTTAATAAACTTTGGAAATATATGGTACGTTCAAACAGACATCTTGAGCATAGCTTGTTATCAGATAACATCTCGTAGTTTATATATTACGAAGTTAGACATCCGTTATTACTTCTCGGTTTTAATACAACTTATGTGATGTACGAGAAGAAATACCTAATGGTATTATAGCCTATTATGTCAACCGACGTTGTTTCCTTTACCTTTGGTCTTAGGTATGAGTAAAATTAAGCTACCGGTAGACAAGTTCTTATCAACATATCCCCTACGTACTAAAAACCATTGCTAAGGTGAGTAAAATGTATTGTAATATTATTCGTTACCCATATGTGTATTTGATAGAATGTGTATAATTTGTTAAGAAACAAAGAGGCCCTTCTTAAAATCTTGTCGTTATCCACCCGCCTGTTCGACTATACGGTAACCATTGATAGAAAAGTCCTCAGTAGTTGAATCTTGGACATTCCTCTTCTATTAGTCTATAAAAGAAATTTTTGATTTTGAAGTCAGAGGTCAAAGCAAGGACAGTCCTTCTGTCTATCCACCTCTCCATCCGTCTGCACCCTAACTCTTGATAGAAAGATCCTACGGAATTGAAACTTGGTAAACAGATTCCTCTTAATCCAAGAGGTAACCTATGATTTTAGGGTCAAAAGGTCGAAGGATAGTCTGTTTGTGTAATAGACTCTTTCTTGTGTTCTGTTGGGTCCTCGATACTCCATTATATGGGTTAATTTATTGAAGGTATCAATTGATAAGGTTTGTAGTATCATCAATAAATAACGTACCCGGTAGTTAGGCAAGTTTAGTTTATATCGACGATATATTTTTATTTACGGGGTAATATATTACTTATAATAAATACAAAAGTTTTAAGTATTAGCCAGAAAAATGATTGCCAGTAACAATATTGGCCTCCTTAAGTAAGTAAACATAATATTGGAAACGATGACTGCATTCTATTTTTGTCTCGATTATCCAAACGGACTGTTTTTAAATTGTAATTATTAACCTTACGTTTGTTTCATAAGTATCCACCAACACACCAAATGGTAAAGTAACCTACTGTGAACTAAGGCTGTGGTTTCCTAGACGCGTAATATAGATGCGCTGCGTCTTGTACCTCGATCGGAAACGCAGCCGCCGTCCAGTGGTTTCCTAGACTGCGTAGAATACACACGGTTGTGCGCAACATCTCCTGACAAGTCTGGAAGTCTTTTTCATAATTTTAAAGGATTTTTCTCAATCGTTCTATTTCCTATGGTTGATGCTAACTGCAAATTTCTTCTCATTAGTGTTGGATCCTATGGAAAGGAAGGAGATGCAGGAGTCTTCCAAAAGTCAGTAATGGGAACTAAGGTGTCAAACGGGGAATATTACCCTCCACCTAAAAATTTGCCAGCATCATATATCAAGCTTTCTTATGTTATTGTCGGTGATGAAGCATTCAGACTAGGTAAACATGTGATGAAACCTTTCACCCTTTTTTTGCCAAATCTGAAGGTTTTAAAGTGAGGAGTTATCATGTTCATGGAGTATTTCAGCAGTATGTATTACAAAAAAACACGTACAAGAATGGCAAAAACACAAGAAAACTACGAAGTGACGAACTTATGTGCTCCTCAAGGATGTTTTAGTTTTAGTAGCAAACATGTTAATTTACAATGTAAAAAATATAATTATATGAATAACTTACCTGATTTATTCAGCGAAACTCCTATTTTCTACCATATGACGTCCTTCTTTATATTACTTTTATAGTCAGGACGACTAAACTTCCATAATATTTCGTTAGAAGAGACCAATTCAATCAACTCTTCGTCGTCATTGTTTGATAATTTTACCGTCTCGGCGATATTTCCCTCCAATTCTAATTTTTATATTGCACAAGACATGTCTGTTACGCAGCGTATCTCAGAGTTGACTGCTCTGAAAGCAGTATGCCAAATACGCAGCTAGTGATGCGCACGCATTTGATGCACGCGCACTTGATACGTTGCTTGAGAAACCGCTTATACGAAACCCCATAAGACAAGTGTGCTGCGTCTTAGATACGCATACGCAGCGCATCTATTACGCGTCTAGGAAACCACAGCCTAAACAATAAAAACTTTTCCTCAAAACCTCATTATTGCGCAGATTTCTTAAAAGATAGAGTATTATACACTGAGTAAATTATAGATTTTGGTTACGTTTTAAAAGGAGGACCGACAACATAAATGTTTTATCTAATATTACACTCAAATATTCAAAGGACATCTTTTCGGAAACTTTTGCACACCACTGTATCTGCCTGCCACCCTCACAATTAAAATCTACATTTTCTTTTTAAAACTTGAAATACCCTTCTTGATTCCCAATGTAAAATATATAGATTTGGTCTTTGCAGTACTTAATACTATATCTTTTTATAAAATCTACGACTGAATGTGATGCAGATTCCATTCGTATTTTTTATTCAATGTGTTACCAAGTATCCCCGGTGCCAATCGTCGTGAGCAATGAATGTGTCTGTTAAATTTTGTATTGCATAAATTACCGATGTAGAATATAAATAATATAGCTCCTAGTACTGAACTCTGAGGCACACCATATTTAATTTCATCTAACTCACCCACCACACCGTTTAATTTTACACATTGCTTACTTCCCGTCAACTAGTTCTAAAACCAGCTATAAAACAACTCCTCTTATGACTGTATTATACAATTTTTCCAACAATACAAAGTGCTTTACCATGTCGAATGCTTTTATTACATCCAAGAGCAATACACTAACTTTTTACCATTATTTATTTCATCAGATATTTGGCTCATAAATCTTAAACACTGTTTGTCTCTGTTCTACTTCCCTCTCTAAATAAGAAAAAAATTTAGTGTTTAGAGTGTTTATAAATTGATTTTTTAATTAAACAATTTGTTCTATCTACAAATCGTATGGTTTTTGTTTCATTCAGTCATTATTTAAACAAGACAGATATTGGCTTATAATTGGTACAGTTAGATTTTGAGCCTTTATTATAGATAGGTACCCTATCATCCCTCTTTACTGGCAAACACCAAATTGAAACTTTGGTTTACAATATGTAATAAAACAAGGCAAATCCATTTAGAACAATTATTTACAACAATTGGACTAATTTCATCTAAATCGGGTAAAGATAGATTTTTCAGATTAGATATTGCCTTACGTATTTCAACATTCAAGAATCATATTACAACCCAAATTGTGAAAGCCATGTATTATTACATGTCATACATTGTAATTCATTAACTACAGCCGGTCTATGTTCCATGACAAGTCGGACAGTCAGTCACTTCCACGTTTTACGAGGTCTATGAAAATTTTACGAGTAGACTGTTTTTATTAAAGATTAGCACACAGCCTTGATGGTCATTGTTCCGAGTTCGGTTTGCCAATCGTAATCGCGGCAAGTGTGACACATGTCGCAACAGTGAAACTAACAGCAGGACGGCACGGTTGCGGCTCTCGACCTTCCGGTCAGACGTCCTTGCCTTGCCTTGCTTGCCGCTGCCGCTACCCGCTACCGCACCACTTTCTTCCCGCCAACCTTCAGCTGCGGCACAGGTTATACAACATCCAGCAGCACGTTATGTAAATGATACAACTGCTTTCCTTCAGTTCCGCACCGCGCTGCACTGCGTCACGCCGGTTATGCGTAGCCAGTGATGTTGCAATAAGATAAACTCTTCGGGCGCGTCGCCGCAGCCATCCGGCCATCGAGACCTCAATTTATTCATAAAGAAATATAAAACGAATTTTTATTATTGTTTTGTATTAAAGTAACTATAGGCACCTTTTAAACTATTCGTGTTTACTGAGCTCACCTAACCTTTCTTACCGAAGTCGAAGTAAAAACACATTAATACAAAAATACTTTACAAGTGCACTGGTACGGTATACGTATTTATTCACTACTGAGTGGGTTTAATTAACAGACAGAAAAATGCATACTCATATAAGTAATGAAACCCAAATAATGAAAAAAATGAAATAATAATAATAATAAGAAATAATGAACTTTTGGATAACGCACGTTCAATCTAGCTGAGATTGTTTTAAATGTACGAACTTAAAATGCCGTAAAGAACCATTGGGAAATGTATATGCAGATTGAGGAATATTTTTCGTTCCTATGCTAGAATAGACGCTGGCGACAATAATTCTTACTCACGTGATACTAGACAAACTGCAGCCTCTCGTAGCTCATAATCTCCTGCATCCAATCTTGTCACTTCATAATTCTGTGGACGGGATGACATGGTTTATAGTTCCATTCATCAATCTAAATTGTTTTAATAAGCCATACATAAAATGAGTACGAAAACGTCGAGATTGTTTCTTGTGGTGATATTTGTTAAACAAAAACCGAAACAAAAGTCCAGCAATCAATACAACAAAGTAATTTCACCTCATGAGTGTTACTAATTCCAAATGATAAAATGTCATGTTATTGTACTTGTATTGTGTTTACTACTTTGTCTCTATTCTGCAAATTTTCTCTATGTCATCATGGTTTCCCATAAAATCAATATAGAAATGTTATAATACGTTTAGTTTTTACGTTTGATCCCAAAATCAAATAATTCTTTGGATTAAGAGGCACTTACGTTCAAAATTTCAAAGATAGACATATACACAGACACAGGTAAACAATGTATTGTTTAGCTAGCGATATATCATGCACTGACATCGGTGAACGTACTTTAGTACTAACCCGACTGTCCTAAGGTCAGTACACGACTCGTGTCGCAGTGAAGGTGTTAACACCCAGAATAATCATGGATTCATTAATGAAGCCTGCAACTTAGAGAAGCCATTTTCCAATAGCAAAGTAAATGTTGTTCTACATCCGCACAGATAGAGATTACGGATTGTCAGTTACAAACAATACGATGGTGTAACAGGAATATATGGGCTTACGATATGAGCCTAAAGGCTTACAAGATTATGTGACTGTTGTGAAACCCACCCCGAGACTGGGCTGCTCGGTGCTCGAGACATCCATATAAGCGGGCGAGGCTTAAAGCGAGGAATGCGACCGGTAGAAAGTGAACGCGTCACCCACATTACTGTACTCGAAATTGCGATTGCGTTGTAACTTTGGTGATCAAGTCGAGTCAGCACAATTACTGGACAATTTCACGTTAGCGGTGATGCAATCGTTTACAATGAATAATTCACAAGTGAGCGAATGACTCTGAGTCGAGACAAGATTCGTAAAGCCCTCCCTTGACATTTTCTGTAAAAATATACTCCTTGGCATTAGGCCATATTTAAATTATTTCAATCGTTACTTGTATAACTGTACCGAAGCAGCCACATACTACGTCATGGCTAATTGCGTATCATCCTTTTATGTCTTATAAGCTGTGCGGTGTCCAATTATAAAGAGTTTGAGAGTGTTTAAAAAAGCAACTCACGTTAGCCAGGAAGTGAAATAAATTTTTGTAACTCAGGAAACGACTAGGCCTACATGTTTATTAATGACAAACAATCACCATAACTTTTGTCAATTAATTCATTTATAACATCATTAATTTCAAAAACATAATAGAAGAACGTGTAAAATAGCAGTGACAATGCTTTTTCAACTGATGTTTACAGATAGAGCATTATGGTTCTCAAGATATTAGACTTGTCCAGACAGAATTATATTACCCTGCTTGTAAAACTATTAAAATTTCTCTAAAAATTTATACATTTATGCAAATAGGCTTAATGTACGTATTCATAACATAAAATGCAAAAACTTGCCCTTTGGTTCTGACGTCTCAATATGAAAATGTTTTTTTAGACCACAGCACGCTTACTGTAATATACAATAAACTAGATAGAATTTTCCTAGTGATGATTATAACTTGAATAATATCAGTCATTAATATTTATCATGTTTCATGGTTTAGTCATAAACCATCATTTAAACATTTAACTTATATTACATACATGTATTTTATTGCACACACTGATACATTTAGACACCACATGTTTTTATATCTACGTGTGTGGTTGGAAAGTAAGCTACGCAAGAGTTGAGTCTATTTAGAGCACTAACGCTTAGTGGCTTGTACAATGTACGTGTAGAAATTCCCACTTTCCCACTGTACTATGTAGAAATATGTATTTCAAAATTCTCTGTAACGGAATACTTTAGATACTTTGTTTAATTTATGGAAAAGGTTACGACCACGAGCAACAACCAGATCAAGAAAACTTATTGCAATTTACGAGGCTTGTTGTTATGAATGGATCAAGGTTTGAGTGAGAAGACCATATGTCTGGTTGTGACAATAAATTAAAATAGATCCACTTTACCAATATACCGTAGTTAAGGGTTTAGGTTCTTGAAGGCTTGGCCATGCATGCAATGCCCAGAATTGCACAACCTCCTGGAACTTGTCTCCTGTCAGTCGGCTGAGCTTGTCTCCTGTACCGTAACTGTAACTAGTTCCGCTTGTCTCCTACTAAATGATCAGCTGTTTTGCTAAGTGACTCGTCGTGCCCCGCCGCGCCGCGCTAACACTTTCCCGACAACAAGTGCCGGTGCTAGTTTCCGCAAACGATATGACTACGCCAATTAAAATTGTTAATTAAATAAACGCCTGTTTCGTCACCGTCTTTGTTTATTTGTTCTTGGTGTAATTGTAGTTACGATTCGTTTTGGGAGTTTACATAAATTCTCATTGATAACCATTATCCAACTTATTAATTTTAGTTATGTTCTCCTAGAAACACACGATACAACAAATAAGAAAAAGTGGTACATAAAATTTGTGAACGACGTTTTAAAGCTTGTGGGACACTCAACATCACATTTTGGATCTGATTCAGAGATAGTGCACGTTCCAATCCTATCTGTGTCTGTAGCACTTTTTATTAGTGCCACTATCCACCTTTATTCTGTTCAATAAGATTCTCGCCCCTCTGCGAGAATCTTATAGGTCACTGACTGACCTGTCAGTGACCTATGAGGAAGGGAAAATAAGGCTTAAAGTGATCGGTCTACTCTTTAAAAAAATATGCCTATTCTGATACATTGAAAGGCGCAGTAAAGAGTCCTGTTAAGACCTGTGTTCATCGTAAGTTATTTGAGTCAACAGTCGGGTTCATCCATTTGTTGTGAAAGGAACATGTGTCACGCCATACTGCTTTCGCTTTGATTCAAGAAGAACTCGTGAACACATTTTTTCAATTTCTCCAAGCCAGAAAGTATTGTATTTCTAAGGCAATTTATTAAATGCATTTTAAATCATATTATTTTTAATAATTTTAATAATAATAGGGTATGTTATTCATTATTTAATTACAATGCATTTTGTGACATACTTTAATGACGCATATACATATTTTAAGTAATTATAACGCTAACATAAAATATAATGCTAGAGCGGCAACATACGAGTATAGTATTTGTTAAAAGAAGTTTAAGAAAAGTTAGTATTTAGGATAATAACTAAATTTGCCGTTTGCCACAAACTGACCGCCAAAAATTATTTCGGTGCTATGTGAAAATGATGTAAAATATTTTAGTACATATGTTTATTTATACCTTAAATAAGAATAAGGGGGTGACTATATGGTGTATTGGTGTAATAATTGGTCTTGGTGCTTAAATCAGAGATAAGTAAGGTCGTCCACCTTATACAATAATACACTGCTTCTGTTATTGATAGTCATACACGTGTGTAGTGGCGTGTGGGAACGAACTTCTTCAAGGCTAAAAATGACTGGGCTCTACTAAAATACTCGTATCTAATAGTAAAGTCGGCTTAACCAAACATGCTTGACTCTCTGTCACTTTTGGACAAGGACAAGACTACAAAGCCCTCGGCCTCGAGTATCAGCCTTGTGTCGCGCAGGTGACGCTGACTATGTATGATACAGATGTTAGTGTTGGTCTTGTGTAATATCGACGTTGGCTCACCAAACTGTAAACATTACACGGCAGCTAGTACTCCACAAGTTCAATATTTAGGTAGGCCTGCCAACAGGACAGGTTAGGCTGTCAATAGAAACCAGGCTATTATACGGCATAATGAATAAAAACAAAAACATATTTATTTAGTTGTGGGTAGGTTTATTACTTTGCAGGAATCCGTGTAATAACGCTAGATTGATGTATCAGAGTATCAATATAAAGTATAGAACTGGCCAGAGTAACAGATTTCGTCAAGTTTCAACGTTCATGGGTTTTATCAATCACACCCTGTTGAGATATGGTATTTCCCATCGACTGAAAAAGCTGCCGTAACGTAACTACCATCAAAGGTACTAAAGATACATGTTATCAAACCAGAAGGACTGCTGTCCCCATGGATCACCCTTTGTTTAAGGAACACGCGTGTCCTTGACGGTATTCTGCCCAATGAGGACCATAAACTGAAGGACAACAATTTTGCCTATGTAGAAATAAAGCAATAGCATTGCTTATTTCGTTCTCGATGTATCGTCTCACTTCACTAAAACTCAGCCAAATCCCATGAAGAACTATCACCATCATCGATCTCGATTTGCCTATATAGCGATGAAGAATCATTCAAATTTAAGGTGTATAGGTCAAATAAATCTTGAAGTACCCTGAGTGACATGTTTCATTATAGCCCAACAAATCCTATGGATGGATATCCTATAAAAACGAAGCTTCATATAAAATATAAGTTCCGAGAGACCGTTCTTGAGATATCTCACGAAAGATAGGCTTCGCTTCGCTAGCACTCAGCCAAATACCATGAGGAAAAATGCACCATTATCGAACTCCATGTTGCGTATATATATAGTATTGACTTTTTCTTTTTATATGTTGTGTTTCTTGCTCTCTTGATATTTATATTATGCTTCCTGAAGATGTGGGTATCACATCCCACGAAATATATAGAAGCTTTATATATTTGTTTTTCATTTAAATAAGTGAAATAATATATAAGTAAAGCTTCATGAAAAATGTTGTCTATATCTTAATAACTCAGAGCGCAGAGAGAAATGAAATTTCGCCAGGTCTCCGCAATGACAGACTTCGTAACGCTCCGTCAATTACTTTACTGCACTTAGAGAGGTTCCTGTGAAAGGAACATATGTCAAGGTAACGGTAGTGATTAGGTAAAGTGATGTTAGTCAATATCCCCCTCGTATCATCGCCAACAGTCGGTACGGCCTTGACATCACGATACAGAGACGGGTTGTTCAAAGTGAATATACGTAAATGCATTTCGTTACTTTAATTACTACGTTAAAAATAGGTTAAATAAACCGACGCAGCGGAGTGTCAAATGGCTCGACAGAACTTAATGAAAGAGTTACTCCATTAATACGAAGATACCTCTATTAGAAATGTTGGTCCCAAAAACAATACACTTTATTGTTTCTTGGACTAAGTGAAATGTTATGAACCAAGTTTCTAGGACTTTTCTATGAACAGTTTTCGCATAGATAGGTAGATAGACTGAATTCCTTCGATCTTTCGATCCAAAAATCAATGTTTCTTTCTTGGGCCAGGAGGGACTTACGTGCCAAGCTTCAAGTCTCTAGGACCTTCATATCAAGATTTATGGTACTGACAGGCGACAAGAGATATAAAAGGACTGCCCTTTGACCTTTTAACCCGAAAACTAATAACGCTCTTCCTTAGATCAGGTGGAATCCATATCAAACTTCAAGTCTCCAGTACCTTTCACAAGTTATCAAGAATTATCGCACTGACAGGCGACAAGAGATATAAACGGACTGCCCTTTGACCTTTTAACCCGAAAACCAATACAGCTCTTCCTTAGATCAGGTGGAACCCATATCAAACTTCAAGTCTCCAGTACCTTTCACAAGTTATCAAGAATTATCGCACTGACAGGCGACAAGAGATATAAACGGACTGCCCTTTGACCTTTTAACCCAAAAACCAATGCAGCTGTTCCTTTGATCAGGTGGAACCCATATCAAACTTCAAGTCTCCAGTACCTTTCACAAGTTATCAAGAATTATCGCAAAAAACGGAAAGTCTGGTGGATAACAGGATTTAAAAAAGGTTCTGTCACCATAGGCAAATACCTTAAAACTAATTTATATTGGTCAATTTATAATTTCACGTAAATAAAAATAAAGAAGTATCAGAATTATTAAGTACCATGAACCGCATTCCAATAATTTTGATATTATTCAACCTTATCTAGATTGTAGATATTCTTTACGTTTATTATCCACCGAAGTAAGATATCAGATTGCATATCTCAAAACATAGTGTTACTGATTTCTTGTATAACTTAACTATGATAAATATCCGGGGAAAAACTCCTGGGTCTTTAAATGTTCACAATCTTTCAATCGTCAAAAACAAACTTAAAACAAAGAATTTTGTATTTATGTTTATCACATTAAATTTAAATTTGCTTTAAAAACGTTAAGTTAACATCCCTGACCTAACCGTTATATGAGGAGTATTACGATTAACACAGTATCAACGACATAAGTAGACCTAGCAGTAGATTAATCGTTATATACACGTGTAAAACACACACACACACGGGTATATAACGATTACTTGGTCACAACAAGGTATTGATATCCTGTGTGGTTAACATTGAAAACACTCCTAAAGAGATTAGGGTTAACCTGTCCGTATCAAATTTCGCATCTCAAGGTCTTATGCTTATTTAAACGTAAGTATTTGGAAGTACTTCGCTTGTAATGATTGAATTACATGGTAACATTGACGTTTCTCAAGGGTTTCCCGTGATTTCCACACGACACTAAAATAGGAATGACCTTGAATCATGAGACCCAACTGTGCACTTCCTAACAATATCAATGTTCAAAATTATCACAGTGTTTCAAAATATCAGGATTTCCGGATCTTTTCCAACGCTCTTACGACACAAGAAACCAGTAACACAAACGACTGATTTATTTTATCATTGGAGGATGGCAAGCGTCGGAAGAAAGTCCAGCCACCTTCACTTCATAGTGAAGCCTTCACTCATGTAAGGCCATTGTGAAAAACGAATTTTAAACAAAGTATTAACACAGTACTTACAGGAATAATCCTGCTTTTATAAACATATGAAAAAACTTGTGTTCCTGTGGTGATAAAAACCCCGTATAAAATGGATAGTAACTTAGGGTTCTGACGTACCTAATTAACATCAACACTAAATGCAGTGTTCACTAGTGGATGTGACGTTAAAGTTAATAAAAGTAATACGGTATCAAATTAAAATTTCTAAAACAGAAATATTAAAAAATATAAAAAAACATTCTGTATCTATGTTTTAGAATCTGAAAACCTAAATGATTGATGAGTGTTACTGTTTTAAGACATAGCTGATGTCATGACGCAGGAAAAGAAGTATTTAGGTCTACTTTAAACATCGAAAGCTGTTTCATACCATCGTGAAATTATACGTCTGGTCATACGTCAGATGGCAACACAATTTATGTGTGGTTCAAATATACATTAAACGAGTTAATATGAGAAAGTTGATATCTGACTGTCCGGTTTTTTGCTAATTACATCTGTCTAGATTCCGGAGGGAGTGGTGGTATAATTATTGTGTCAGAGCCCGTAAACGCGGTGTGTGTACTGGTTTTCGTCTACATTAATATTTTCAACAAAGTAGTAACACATTATGAGTTATAACGTACACGCTTATCTCTCTCTATCTCTGTTTTAATATTTCAACTAATTATTGTAAGTATGAAAGTAAGCATTTTTCTGTCATGCTTTCATAATGAGCACGACTTCTAATGCCTACGTAATTTTCGTAAATCCTTCAGACTGTTACATCTACTGCAAAATCTGAGTTCTGTTTACGTCTAAATTCTACACCTCTTATATGAACTTCATAGCTAACCTATTCCTTCGACATTTAGCCCGATTTTACCTATTTTGTGTGTTATTTTTAAATACACAACATTTTAAAATTGTTAAAAGATCACAGATCCGCTGATGACCTGGTGTATCTTCCGGTTACCAGATACACTGGTAAACTCCAACAAAACTGTAAACTACTGTATATGTCACGCTACTGCGTATTACATGTAGGTACGTATTATGAACAACGTAATACGCTACACTACGTGTCGCGTAACAGGCTCCACCGAAGTTGTATACAAAATGTCATAGCTCATTTAAATGAAATGAAATATGCCTTTATTCAAGAGGCGGAGTTAGGGCTATTTAGCCCTCTCTACCACTCAACCTCACATAATATACAGATATATATATATTAACATTAAATATCCTTAAAACTATAACAAATTACATTTTAAATTAAAATTAAAATTTAACCAAAATATATACTACTATATAATAATTAAAAATCAAATTTATCAGCTTAATATGTAGAAAAATGTCAAACAAAGATAAATTAAAACTTAAATTAACAATATACTTTTTAAAGAATTTCTTGTTATTACTACATTCATTCTCTCAAACACACAGCCTGACCACAAGCACGCCACGAGCACCGTTACCCATTCATTCATTTCATTATTGACAGATGGAACGACAGACAATCATACAGAAAATAAATGTTTATATCCTCCAAAAAACAAAAGAGAACCATTATCGTCAAATGTAGCTCATTCAGGTCGCAGAGGGGATTTAGCTATTTTTTTCATTACAACTCGATTATTATACACAGATAATCGAGTCGTGTTCCCTTTATTGCGTCAACTGAGTGACAGATTCAAAGACACTCAGCCACATTTCATGGTTCGACAATGTACTATTAAAAAATTCATTCTGGCCTATGTAGACACTTTTCCATAGACCAAAATGAATTCACTAAGTTTGATGAGCCAATGAAGTCTCCAGATGAAACCTTTCTCGAGATATCTTTCCACTTGATACATTAACTTTTGTGTCCATCAAATTAGGTTTTATATCAATGTTTAAATGACAAAAGTCTAAACTGGGTGTACTTGGTGGTTACCATAAATTCATGCTGTATGTGTAGCTGACGCCAATAATGTATGGGCTTGTACAAAATAATGCGGGCTTTTGAATACAACTGCCGTTATTTTAATAGATTGAGTGAAATTGGTACAGAGACAGTTTGGATGATGACAGTTGGTATAAGCAGTAGTTTGGATGAGTTAGCCAGTTTCAAGGCGGCTATTCCCTAGCAACATTTTTATCTTTAATAATTTACATCATAAATCCAAAATGATAGGCCTGCTTTTAATGAAGCAACTATAATCGTTTCTCAGTTAGTAGGCAGTATTAATATATATTGTGTTTTACAACCTCTTGTCCACTTATCCACATAATTCATGCACAAGCAAGCTCCCACATCTGAGATTTTTGCTTAAATTGTGATTGAATGTAGGAGGCAGAGCCTCGTGATGTATATTTTGTCTTGCAGGTTTGCCAACACAAACGATGTCACCGAACTCCATCGCCGCATTGTGATATTGTGACACAGCTCCGGAGTCGGATCAGCTGTTGCAATGTAATCGCTCTGTTGATGAAAGTTATCAACTACACCATCATTAGAGTTGCTCAATCCTCGCTTCGGTGGTTCATATCCATCGCGAACATCGGATGTGTTTTATAACACCACCACATGAGATATAACACTCATTTATAACATAAACCGCCATGTTAGATGTGAACTGTATGTACGAGTGAAATAAATTAACACGTAACATCGGATGTGTTTTATAACAACACCACCACGTGAGATATAACACTCATTTATAACATAAACTGCCATGAGTATAGTCTACATAGTATGTACGAGTGAAATAAATTAACACGTAACATTATATGTGGTCGCATTGAAAAATGTATGGTAATTTATGAACACGGTTATATCATACCTCCCTCCACCAATTATCTGGTGATCTCCTCTTCTCCAATTTTAGAATTTTTTCTATTATAAAAATTATCCGATATTAAAACTATTAACAATTTTAAAATTGGTATATGCTACACTTAACTCTGGAGATCCTAGGTATTTGACTGACAAATTAATGTTGGAAACAAGCGCAAGAGAGACAAGAATGACATCATCAATGTTTGTTATTCCTCGCCGCCGAACCTCAACTTACAATAAATCATTTGTCGTTACTGCTTGCCGAGCATGGAATTCCCTTCCTAGTCATATTAAGTCAGTTGCGAGTCGAAACCGGTTTGGAACCTTACTGAAAGCTCAATTGCTAGAAAAAATGTCAGCGATGGTTTAGTTGGGGTAGGCTGAGTAAGACTATTTGAGTAGTATTGTGTATGAATGTCATTATAACATAAACTGCCATGAGTATAGTCTACATAGTATGTACGGGTGAAATAAATTATCATGTAACATTATATGTGGTCGCATTGAAAAATGTATGGTAATTTATGAACACGGTTATATCATACCTCCCTCCACCAATTATCTGGTGATCTCCTCTTCTCCAATTTTAGAATTTTTTCTATTATAAAATTATCCGATATTAAACTATTAACAATTTTAAAATTGGTATATGCTACACTTAACTCTGGAGATCCTAGGTATTTGACTGACAAATTAATGTTGGAAACAAGCGCAAAAGAGAGACAAGAATGACATCATCAATGTTTGTTATTCCTCGCCGCCGAACCTTAACTTACAATAAATCATTTGTCGTTACTGCTTGCCGAGCATGGAATTCCCTTCCTAGCCATATTAAGTCAGTTGCGAGTCGAAACCGGTTTGGAACCTTACTGAAAGCTCAATTGCTAGAAAAAATGTCAGCGATGGTTTAGTTGGGGTAGGCTGAGTAAGACTATTTGAGTAGTATTGTGTATGAATGCATTATTCACATTGAATGTTTTAAGAGACATTTATTGTTGTTTATCATTGCTTTTTCCAAATGTTGTAGTAGATTTACTTGACTTATGAAATATTATTATTATATTAGGATTAATTGTAAGACTAGGTCATAACTTCGTCCCTTTGTTCAATATGTTAAAAATATAGTCATTTGCCATTTCTTATTTTGTCCACTTCCTAAGTTATAAGGATGCTCTTCTATATCTAGTTATAATAAAAATTACTTAAAATTGGTATATGCTACACTTAACTCTGGAGATCCTAGGTATTTGACTGACAAATTAATGTTGGAAACAAGCGCAAGAGAGACAAGAATGACATCATCAATGTTTGTTATTCCTCGCCGCCGAACCTCAACTTACAATAACTCACATACGAATTCTGAAACGAATTATTGTAAAAAATATTTAATAGAGTATTGTTAAATTTTACTCTAGAATTCAGATACAATTATTTCGATAATTTCATAACTACAGATAATTACACTACAAATGTCGGTTAACATTAAAACTACAAACAATAAAAATACATACGGCTCAAAAATGAATTAAAAACATAATGAGGTGACAAAAACATTTTTTTCAGTCAAATAATAATCGAGGTCAATATTCAGTTTAACTTAAAGACAAGGTAATAGTACGTATATCAAATATCGCGTAAATTTGCATACAAAATGTCAAGGACACAGCTCATTTTATTATTGAGATGCTCTGCAGACAGACAGACAGACAGACACACAGAAGGTAAATTTTGACAGCCCTTTCCTTCGTGATGGCAACATATAAACTTCCTAAAGGTTAATATTACTTTCACAATTGATTGTAGCAATTTAATTTAAAGTAAACTTGTAAAAGTATAACCCATACAGATTAAACTTAAAAATATATTATACACATCGCGAAATATCAAGTAACATAAGTTCATTACATTCATGTCACCGCAATGACGTCATATCCAAAAAGTTTCGTTTTTTCGAAGCCTGTTGCTAGTGTTTAAACGTCCTGAGACCTACCGCTAAGTTCCAATAGAAATAACAACAATTCATGTGAACTCGCATCGCTTTCGATGATGTCTGTAAGTTGTATGTAGACGTTTAACAAAGCTAACGAGCTCGCCTGTAGTGTCAAGAAAGTGGGAAAGTAAGCATGCTTAGAGTCTGGGTGCTAAGTGTGCTAAGCGGCCCTATAGCTGCACACCACAAACACTTAGCATGTTACAGCTCTTGTAGTCACCTACATTAGTGCGTCCGTTATGTATTTCTATACGTCTTCAAATATGCTCTACTATGCTGAAACGATTTTCCACTTAATACTTCTGAAATAACTGCTTATTATAATAGTCCTGAACTGCATATAGACGAATAGTAAGACGTGTCTTTGTCACACAGCACAAAAGTAGTTATGAGATAATTGATACTACTACTAGTCTCGACCTCTAACAGTCATATCGACGTCAGAGGATGTTAGAAGTCGAAACTAGTAGAAGTACTAATAAATATTATCAGTAATATTAATCACTCAATTTTCGAATTCGACAGAACTGATAGCAATAACTAGGATCTCGATTTACATGTATTTTGTTTTTCTTCTTTACTCAATATACTCCAAATTATCGTATCTATGAAATACAAACTTTCAATCGGTGACCTATCTCCTCTATAAAGTAAGATTTAGCTGTACGATCCGCTACATAAAGTTACACAAGTTGTCTCGTTCAACAAGTTCATCACACAATGTGTCAGGTGCCCTAGTACGCTTGCCGTCTTTTGACTACACGTACATAGTTATTTTATAATTTGTAAATATCCGAATGTTTTTCATTTTATCCATATGCAATAATCAGTATATCAATATTAGTTATTCAATCAAAATAATTTCTAAGTAATTTAAATTAGAAAGATCACATACGAAAAACTTTAAACATTAACAAAACATTAACGGTAAAATGATTGTCCTAACTTATTATTACTTGAAGAAAGAAAATTGTCAAAAATTTTAGCTTACTATGCGACAAAAGAGAGTAGGTATTTTATCAATTTCAATGTTACAAATAATTTATATACTAAGGAATAACAGACGGGGTACTTTTCTGCCATTATTATAGTGCTACACAATGAAACTTCGAAGAGGGCCTGATTAGAAATTCATTAATGGCTATTGCTAAAAGTATGTTACCACTTAAAACTTTACATATGTGCTTAAAAACATTGATCTTAAATTCAAGATTTTATTAAATTCAAGAAGGCGCGAGTAGTTTTATGATAAAGTTGTGTATCATTAGAAGGTTTTCCTGAAATAAAAGGTGGATTTTAAATAAAAGTTCTACACATATAAAATTTTTACGATATTAAATAAACGGAACACTTCATAGCACTTTAAATTAAAATAAATTATTAGCATGAACAACCATGATAATTTGGTGGTTTGAAATATAAAAAATAACATCAAAGTAGTTACTTTAGTCCAAAACACATTTTTATTGGCTTAAGATTTAATTTGACGATTATTTAATTTAATTCAATAACTACCCAAATAGTTATTGAAAGAACTAAGGTATACGATTTGTTTTGGCAAGCTATGCCTACTGAAGTAAGTATACATCAAACACAGTACATACATAATATTAAATCTGATTCAAAAATTCACGTTGATTTCAAGATAATGTTAAAATACAGTGATATGTTTAAGACTACCAAATAAATTAATAGGCAACTGAGTCATTATATATGGTGATAAGAAATTGTGAACTTACTCTGAAGGGCCCAAAGGTCGCCACGCCTCAACGCCTGAAGGAAGACGGTCATGTCCCTGTGACACTGAGGAGTCACCTGGATGTCTCTGGTCCGATTCCACACAACGGCAAGCCGAGAAGCACTATAAATGTCCAATAAGTCCTCCAAAGGCTGAATCTCCGTCGATGACTCATTTCTAACCGAAGGTTTGACACGCGTCATTCCGACCACCTTTTGTATGACAGGGAGGCGACTTGGGGATAAATCGTTTTTGCTGGGTTCTGTTTCAGCTTCATCTGAGCCAGAATTCGTCGTAGAGGAGCTTTTACTTGTCGAATCGGGAAATCGGAAGTTTCTGAGTTCCCGCTTGGTCGAAACAGTCGAAGTGGAAGCACTCACCCTGACAGTCGTGATAGGGTCCGAGAGGTTCTGCTGAACCGAGTACTCCGAGAGCTCGAGATGCGGAGCAGAGCCATCCTGAACAATCTCCGTAGTTTCCAATTTTTCATCGCTAATGAATTCGGTTTTTGTAGAATTTATCGGATCAACCACAATATCTTCACAAGTTACGGTCCACGCTGTCACCACCACAAGATACACAAGGACACACCCCTTCCCTAGCAGTGCTTTAGGGAAATTAACCATCTTAAGAATTTAAAGGATAATGAATAATAAATATGTTGATTAATACTCGAAATAAATAAATAGGTTTGCAATCAGTGTCAACTGAATCTAGTCCCCATAACGTCCGGATAATTAGTGGAATCAGAATATTAAGTACACTTTATATTCATTGTTCTTACCAAATCACTTTTGATTCACGCTGTTTTCACTAATAGGCTTATAAAATGTAAATTTTCCTAAATATATATTTAATTTAGTTTTAGTTGCAAATGTATAAAGATCCGATCGCTGTCCCGCTTGTGTACCTAAAGTCGGAAGATAAGAAGATTGGCGCGAACAATACTGTCAACTGAGCGAAGTACAGTGCTGGCCCGACCGGCAGGGGACTACGGTATGGGGAGGGGGTGTACCGGGCCTTTCTCCTACTCTCTCCCCTCTCTGGTAACGTGCGTGTGTCTTGTTATTCAATAGCAGCTGCCGTCATAAAGGACCTGCTACACAGTCTTGCTTAATCCGTTACATATCTTGCTCTACTTTCGACCAGCTGACCCACATATAAACCGGCAATAAAATGCACCTTCTGCTGTGTTACCTGATGTTAAAGAACGAGAATTAAGTGTGAGCAGGGCAAGATTTTGGACTGAAGAAATATCGGTATAGAATATAGAGAATCGATACACGGACTATCAAAGGGTTTTGTTTTGTACCTATACTTGACCAGTATCGTCTTCTAAGTTATGACATTATTTGCTGAGGAAACGCTTTCAAAATTTATTGGGTGATTTCATACCAGAAGAGGGCCGTTTTAAGTAATGTTTGGACTTGCTTAAAGTGTTGGTGTGATGTTTTCGTTGATGAAGACCTTATGTCTTCCTTTTTTATATACAATACTCTGTTTCTACAGTCAATTTGTATAATATGCATTATTCTCCAATGCTAAAACAAAGGTATGACACTACAGTGGGAATAAGTTTATTTTCGACAGTCATATATATGAGTATATATGATTATATATATGAGTTTATGTATATATATATATATATATATATATATATATATATATATATATGAGTAAATGAATATTTACTACTATTTGTGAGACGTATCTATAATATATATATATTCACCGACACACTAACGTGAACTAAATAAAATTAAAAATAATTGTTAGCTTATATGACTAAGCTAATATGACAATGACCTATGCCACTGAATAAGATCCCAGTCTAACACCACACTAGTGATGAAGAAGATGCCGAAGGACGAAGAAAGTGGAAGATGCTGGAGCAGGAAGGTTGCGTCACCTCACGAAACTAACCTGTTCCACGACCACGACCACGACCACGGCGGGCGGACGGGCTGACGGGCTGACGAGTACGACACGCGCGTGTTGGCGATGCTGGACCGAGCAGATAGAATAGAAAGTGGATGACTTACAGCTGTTGGTTCACGGTCCTGAACGTGATCTACATCACGGCTTCCACATTTCCAGGCTCCAGTGTTTCAAATGACCTGATTCTATTTATCAGCTATTCCTAGCGTTTAAGTCTCCACTCAAATGAATTTACAAATCGACTTCATAAGATGGTGTTTATCGGTTCATAAGACTACGAGTCTACCAGTGCCTTTACTATTTCACAAAAACAAGTGTATGAAAAGGAAATCTGTCAAATAATGACATTTTGCATGCTTATTTATGCTCTGTACGAACCTCTAAACAAAGGAGTGAAATCGAAATGGACTGTGATAACCTCTATATAACTGACCACTGGCGTATCCAAGAGCGAATTTTGGGGGTTACAACCTCGTCCTCATGACATATCATACCGGTGTAATCAAACAGGATAGACGATTTGAGAAAATTAATTAACAAAATAAATATTTTACATTACTCAAAATGGACTTTTCATTGCGTATGTATATAAACTACCTAGTACTAACCCTAACTTTTTGTAAACCTGGCTATGATACTGGAACTGACAGAAAACTACAAGTAAAATAAACATAAACTATTTGTCACGGAATCTTTTTAGTACAGTGGTTATTCAAAATAGTACTGTCAATAGACAGTGTAACGGAGTGTTGTATTATTTGATCATGTAAAATTAAATTGTTTTGGATGTATGTAAATTTAAATTAACATTCTGGATAACTGAATCTCATGTACAGGTTCTACAATAATAACGAACTACATGCTAACTTAACTACATCACTGTAGTTTTATGTAACTTATGTTACTAGCAAAGGAACCCCATAACTGGGTCATTTAATAAACCTTCTGAGATCACTACTAGAAATTTATTATGTTGACGATTTATTTATATTCTCATTAGTACCGTATCAAATGGTATGCAACACTTTCAGTTGCAATAAAACGTTTACAAATTGGGAAAAATTTATTTCAATTACTTGTAGAAAGCCAAAGAAGAATCTTATGATTTATGATATGAAATTCACGCATTGTCTCCAAGTAGAGTAAAAATCCAAAAGAATTGAAGTAAACGCTGTGTATTGAAATGCTAAAAGACTGAGTTATCTCATTCATAGCTTATACTAATTTTCAAAATGTTTCCTCGGCGAAAGGATAAGAAGGCAGCATTGTATCTTTTATTTCTATCCATCGCAAACCGATAGAATTTTTGTGCTCATTATATTAGTATTTTGAAGCGGAAGTCATAATGGACACAGGAGGACCTCAAGAACGACCGACGACGACTGCTGCCACTGATGTTGACTTGCACAACATCAACCGCTGCTGTATATCCTGGATCTTCTGGTAGCACAGATATGTTGAGTCACTGGGCCAGTGATAACGTCGTTACAGGTGTACACTTAACAGCTGACTGTTACCTCATACAGCTGAGATACTACTTCCGGTACACCTCTCGCTCCCGGCTGCGCGGTAACCGTAGAGTCACTGGGTTATCCTGGCGCAGTGTATGTACACGTAAAAACATCTACTATATAAATCCAGTGTCTTGTCAGGTGATACTATAGACAGAGAAATAGTATTAACGGCTACACCGAATTCAACAGATGTGGTGTCACTCGTTTCCTTTGGGAGATATACAAAACCAAATTACAGCAGTTTTAACTTAAGGTGGTATAAATGAGCAAAAAAGTTCACATGACCGTACGTCCTAAAACCTTTAGTTTTCCGTCTATCTGTCTGTATGCGTTTTTTATTTAAAAAATATATCTTTTGAACCAGTGTAGATAAAGTTATGAAACTTTAGAATTGTATTAACTTTTGGTATACCATTTTGAAAATAAAATATTAACAAATCCTTTTATCCGTTTTAAAATAATGGACGTTTAAATTATTTCATAAAAATAACTCAAAACCGACTAACGTCCGCCATTTTGAAACGGGCAAAAGGATTTTGTTAATATTTTATTTTAAAAAAGGTCTACCAAAGGTTATAACAATTCTAAAGTTTTATAACTTTATCTTAACTATATCAAAGATATAATTTTTTAAATAAAAACACATACCGACGGATAGACGGAAAATTAAAGGTTTTAGGGCATACCTTCACATGAACTTTTTTATTCGGTTTATGTGTAGAACAAAATCCCAAAGTATTGGAATACATTTTACTGCACACCCTGTATACAAGCAATTGCTTTCTTTAAGACACATATTAAAATTAATTTTTATTTTATTAAATTATATTTAATTAAAAAGTATATACTGTCCTTAAGTATTAAATGAATAAAATACCCTGCAGTTATAACCAATATATCTACATATTAAACTTTTTTATTTTCAGCTGTTTTTATTTAGGCCTAAATAGAAAACTGCATAAATGTCCTACTTTAAATGGCTGTTTTTTTCTTGTGGAAAGATTAAACTCTAGTGTATATTTCTAGCTGTTGGAAAGTTAACTTGAAGGGCTATGAATTTAAAATTAAATAAATATATTTTCTCAACCAAAAATCGATTGCATTACCTTAAACATACAGGTATGTTAATTTTTCCAATACATTGTTGGTTTTCAATCAATGGACCAATTTATGTTATAGAAAGTCAAGTAAGTACATAGTAGAAAAAGACAAAATAGTCGCTTGTCAATTGATTTTTAAGATTCCACATCTTAAACAAGAAGCATGGGAAATAAAGATTGTACCGATTGTATTAAATAATAATTCTGGGGTAACTGGATTACCGGTGGAAGGAGTAGTCCCAGAAGAATGATAAGGACTGGACTGTACAAAAGAGGCTGCGATGCGCGCCTCGCCGATAGCTCCTTCCACCGGTAATCCAGTTACCCCAGAATTATTATTTAATACAATCGGTACAAAGATAAATCACAGTTTTTCGAAATCTCCACCGTATATGAGGGGCAAGGTCATGGTTCTCAGAACGACAGATCACTGAGTTGATTTAGGGGGAGCCATAACACTTAATGGGTAAAAAGAAATCTAAACGCAAAACTTAAAAGATATTTCAGTGTAGGTTATAAGTGTTTACTATGTGTGTATTAATTTTTATTTTATTAAATTATATTTAATTAAAAAGTATATACTGTCCTTAAGTATTAAATGAATAAAATACCCTGCAGTTATAACCAATATATCTACATATTAAACTTTTTTATTTTCAGCTGTTTTTATTTAGGCCTAAATAGAAAACTGCATAAATGTCCTACTTTATGCTTATCAGTTAAATTATGTTTTATTTTCTGGTACTAGTATTTACTGGAAGTAGTAATTAACAAACGTTACACGGAAAAAATACCTCCTGGTATTAAATATAAAAGAATTGCTATGGAACTTCAGTGTTAAAACTGTCCGCATCAAACTTAAAGAAGCCGTCCGAAATACGAAAAAGAAAAACGTACTACTGTTTATAATGTATTGGTACTTAGTCACTAAACAGAATTATTTTAAAAACTGTATTTATCTCCAATCGACTTAAACATGTAAACAGTATTTAGAGTTTTAACATATCTAGACTTCATATCACGTTTGGTTAAAACAAAGGTAATGTAAATTGCGTAAGTCAAATTTTCAGAAAATATTAACTTAAGTACGCAAAGTGGCGAGTTCACCTAAAATGTACGAGTAGGAGCTATACACAAACTCAGTCTCACAGTAAATCAATAACCTTATTTAAATGTCACTACATAACAGTTGCAAATTTGAATGAGCTAGTAATTAATAACAATTAGACGTTTGTGTCGCTTTGAAACTCATCTCCAAGTTATATCACCATTACCACGAGTTGCGTCCAATCTCGATTGTATCTATGATATCTACAAATTTTGAGCAAATTCGGTTATTTTTTAACAAAATTTTCTAAATTACCACTTGTAATTGTTTCTGGAGTGAAAAGGTACCAGTGTCATGATTTCGGCGGTACTTTGAGGTATGGGAAGTTGTCTCACAGTATCTCGTCATTGATGGCTCTTGTCAACTCAGGTGGTAGGTATGGGAAGTTGTCTCACAGTATCTCGTCATTGATGGCTCTTGTCAACTCACGGCGGTAGGTATGGGAAGTTGTCTCACAGTATCTCGTCATTGATGGCTCTTGTCAACTCACGGCGGTAGGTATGGGAAGTTGTCTCACAGTATCTCGTCATTGATGGCTCTTGTCAACTCACGGCGGTAGGTATGGGAAGTTGTCTCACAGTATCTCGTCATTGATGGCTCTTGTCAACTCAGGTGGTGATAGGGCTATGTATTTCTGTAAAGTCATCGTTTTATCTTGGCCGTCAAGAGTTCCTATCCGCTCGAGGACATCAATGTCGTGGAACCAATAGATCTTTATGCAATAAAACCATACCCACTGGAGGCCCGCATGGTCACTGACATATGTAAATAGGTTATTCATTGTGTAGGTCTCGTGACAATGGGGACTTGGGTATGCATTTCAAAATAGTTTATATGTTATTGCTGACGCTGACCAAACAAGCATTATTGGTATAAACTCTCTGAGACGAGTGTGATCCTGGATAGCCACCTCGGGTCGCCGATGTCTCGAATCGCTTCCTCTTGTCATATCACATTTGGTCTCAGCCCAACTTTTCCTGCAATGGAGAAAACTTAACAATCTAAAACATGTGACTTTGCATTTTAAAGTATTATCTCACTGACATATTGTAAAATCACGATTTAGCAATTATCTAAACTCTACGAACGACTTACTATTCCCGGGCGGTCTTCCTTAACTCTCTTGGAATTGGCATTAAGTGGGCATTATTCATAGAGAAACCCTTGTTAGGAGGAGACTTCAATACAAATCTTCTCTCCTCGTCTTATAACTCCAAACAAATTGTCAGGTTTGTTTGTTACACAACACGGGACTCGTCGTGACGGATCGTACTACCTGACTTTCAAAAAATTGTTAAACAAAAATATTTATTTTGTTAGGTGCTTGTTCCATAATAGTGGCAAACATTTGTAATTTAAACCTCCTCTAAATATCAAAGATCTTTGCAAGGTGCAGTCGAGAATTTTACTCATTATTTGTATAAGTAACCAGGAAAAGTTTAGAAAGCTCTTTCTTGATGAGTCTTAAAAAAGAGCACTGTTTAAATATTACGACCCGCAGGTATAAAGTACCATGGACAGGTATGAAGTAGACGCTAACCGGTTAAACTATCATATAAATTCTTATTAGTTGTGGAGGAAGCAATCTTGACTTTGAGAACAATTTATTCATGATCCATCTAAGATTGTCTTCATTAAGAAACAAAATCTTAAATTTTTTTCAAAAACTGTTTAGAAACAACCGCAAGTCTCTTGTCGCTGTAACATGAATCAGGTCTGTCTTTCTTTTTCTTCAAATATGTTATGCATTGTCATTTTTCAGGAACACTGAGATCCCAAATGCAGCTCTTTTTTAAAGAACAGTTTTAAGAATATTTTTTATAAACAAACTTGTTCTGGTTTGAATAAAAAATTGTTTCTCGTCTACAAGTAATGGTTGTCTTTCAATTCTTAAATCAAGAAAAATACGAGTAATTTTTTACATTAACAGAATTTGACGTGAACAAATTAACCTTAACTCTTTCAGCACATATTTATACTACCTGTTTTTTTTCAGATTCTAAAAGAGGGTGATTTTAAATATTATTATTTTCTTCACTAAATCTGCTAAAATTCGTTTTTTTTTAATTTATGTTGCAGAATTTACCTTAATTTAGCTTACTGACTGACACAATATCATTCACTGTAAGAACAATATTCTCTTTCTTAAATTTAGGCAGCCACAATATTCGAATGTAGTCGAAAACAAATTCTTCTCTCCAAACTTGAAGAGTATTGAGTAAGAGATTATCTACTGACCTTTCTAAATTGCTATTCAATAGGTCTTGCTTAATCTGTTCAAAGTTAAAGCAAAGAAGTTCCACTTTTGTTTAATTTTGATGCTACTAAAACCTGAGTACCTCTACGCACTATTGTCTACACAACTTTTCCTATATGTTGAAATCTATCCAATTAGATCTGAATTAAAATCCATGACGATTATATGAATCTAGAATCTGTAGAATTTTCTGACCTTTGGCAAGGCCCGGTCGGAGGCAGCCCCATTATTCACGGCCTTCGGCAGCCCCCAGGCCTCCGGCATGTTTCGGCCTCTGGCATATTTGGCAGTTCGTGATGTTTGAGAGCTCTAGCAGGCCTCGGCGTCTGGCACCTCTCGACCTCTGAAGCTCTCAGCCTCTAGCCGCTCCCATCCTCTAGCAAATCTCGACCCCTTGCAGGTTTTGGTCTCTACTATGTCGCGGCCTCTGGATGCTCTCCACCTCTGTCAGTCCTGGGGTTTGAGAGCTCTCAATCTCTAGGACTTCCCGGACTCTTGCAAGGCATAGCTTCGCTATCTACAGGCCTCTGTCAGGTATTGACCACTGGTAGCTCCCGGACAGTGAGCTTATAGCCTCTATGACCTCTTGGGCTTTAGCAGGCCGTGGCCTCTTGTAAAAGTTAATTTAGCAGGTAGCGGCCACTGGCAGGTATAAGTCTTTTGCAGCTTCGGACCTTTCAGGCTCTGGTATCTTAAAAAATATCAGTGTTATGATTATTTCCATATAATGTTCATACCATTGTCGTTGAAATACACCCGATAACAAAGCGTTTAGAATAAAACTATGTACATAATTGTTTGTATCCTAGGATCATTCTTATTGTCGATAAGGATGACTAAAATCCATGCTCGGTTAACGTTTATAAATGTAAATGCTAATTTTGGTTAAATTCGCTCCAACTACAATGTATTCAGAGTATTTGTACATTTTATGGATACGATCCTATGTATCCATCCCCTTCTCAAAGAGCGGTGAACAACCAACGTTTGTTAAAATGTATTGTATAGAAAGTCCATGTCGATTATGGTTAAAATATATCCAACCGCAAGACATCTGTAGTAGTTGTGCATAAAACGGTTTTCGTCGGGGGACTCTTTATCCTTGGTGTCTATAAAACCATCCAACTACAAAGCGTGTAGCGTAATTGTTTATAAGATAGTTGTAACTATAAGTGTTCGCCCCTTGTCTCTACAACGTACTGAATGCGCACCCAGGGTAAACAATTATCGTGTAGAACGTCCATTTGAATAAGATCAACCCAATCACAGTACCTATTTTTGTAGAAAAAGGTCCTGATGCTCCACCCTCAAACCCGTTGGCCTCAAAAACTAACCTACCTTGCCATTCACTTGTAGAATGTTCGTACCAAGTTTCGTAAAGATATGTTAAGAATTGCGGCTACAATCGCGATGATAACATACATTTAGAATGTTTACATTTACATGCTGCAATAGGTAGATTAGAAAATTACCTAAAATTAATAAGATAAATTTTAATAATTGTGTAAGAACTAAATTAGTACTTAATCGAATTCGACCTACATAAAATACAAAGTTGACTATCGTTCTAAACAATTTGGTATTTCGTGATCGTAGTCTGAGGGAGACGAAATCAAACCATTTTTCATTTTGGGGATTCGCAGTGTGTCATTGCCTGAGAGAATTTTTGACTTTTATACTAGAGTTTGACATCGGTTGTACTATGGAAAGTAACTAACTACTGGTACATTTTAAGAACCGGTTATAGTAGGGACCATCTGGATTGTTGCTCCATGTCAGTTAAACATGCACATTTACAACCTTAGTGTTAATCATAGAATTATAGTATACCATTTAAAAAGACTTTTGATAGCCAAACTATCTCATGACTTCAAGGAAAACTCTAGTTATGTTTCAATCAAAACATCTCTTTTTAGTTCCATAAAGTATTTATTTTAATTTATTATTACGTTCGATCTAATAGCAGTAATAACGAAGTGTATGCATAATACTTTTATGTCAATTGTAATACTGTACCATAAACATTTCAACTAACAGAATAGCTAAAGTTTATGTGCTTGGGTACACAACGGCAAAAAGTTGTTTTAACATAAAAAAGTTATAAATCAATAACACAATGTTATTTTCAAACACAACTTGAAAATGTTCTCTTGTTGTTGTTGAATGTTGTTGTTTTGTTTGTTTGTGTTACAATATAAGAAACAAACAGGTCGTGGACAGAAATACTATAACATTTTACAGTGTTATTATTACAATGTATATTTACTCATTTCTCAGATCCGTAAACCTTACACTGTACCGACTCTCTACATTACACTGCCTCTTAAAATATGTAGTCTTTGGGAAATGGGCGTGAATCTCGGTCTCACCATAATGGTCCTAACAATCACATAACAGACAATAAGGTCACCAGATCCAAGAAAGAGGTTGAATGAAAGAATTATAACAGATGCTAGAACTGTCTCGGGGTATCGCCACTAAGCCCACGTACAGATAAGAGAGGCGTTGTACCTACCTGTGAGAATCTCGCTGATCACCCGATTCTAGAGGAAAAACAAACACCACAAATTTGACTCCAATGCCACAACCATAATTACTGAAGGAATTCTCCAATCTTTGGTTGCCATCGAGCAGTTCAGCTCAATCCTTCTTGTTTATACTCGATTGGATATTGTGGCTTAGTCTCAAAATCGTATCCAAATTATTGGATTCGTTAAGATATTAACGAACATTTGAGCCAGGTGACGCAGTCAGAGCAATAAGGAAAAATCGCTGAGCTGAGTCTGTCATGCCTTCCCCTCTAAAATGTTATTGCAGAAATAACTATCTAGCTGACATAACAAATTGATTTGTCAACCATGGAAATATTGAAGAATTGAAGAATTGAATTTATTTCCAACAGCAAATATGTACAGTCATTAACAAAATACAATCTTTGGAAAGACTGACCACTTTTACAAGTAGTGTGGCCAGTGCGAGTACTTAAATTACAAGTATCTTATCTGCGTCCAGATAAAAGTTCAATTGTATCAGCCGGGCTGCTCTCTGTGGCGTCCACATAAGTCTTATCACTACTATTTATCTAAAACACTACGAACTTAAACTCAGAACCAAATCTAAAACCGAACTAAAATCTTTCAAAACAGATTTTAAAATATATATCTTTTTAAAATATACAAGCAGGCGAGCGAAGGATCTGGCACGTAGTCGTCCACTTCGGTGACAATGGTGACGATGGCGCGTGTGGGTCATCTCGGATTGTACCGAGAAAGGATTCATAAAACTAAGAGGCGGCGTGGGGGAGGAAATATACAAGCGGGCGAGCGAAGGATCTGGCACGTAGTCGTCCACTTCGGTGACAATGGTGACGATGGCGCGTGTGGGTCATCTCGGATTGTACCGAAAAAGAAAGGATTCATAAAACTAAGAGGCGGCGTGGGGGAGGAAATATCTGCAGGCTTGTAGGTTACGTTTGACACCCTGTAACAGCTGACTGGTGTTTTAAAATAATAAATAAATATCCGTGTTCCATACAATGTTATCATAGTATAGTTAGATTACACACCTTTTTTGATGTATTATCCAATGGGAAACAGAAACTTTCGGAAGGTTATCATAACAGTTTGAAAGAGTTATGGCAGGGAGATTTGGAGTGAGATATCTCGTAATGACATAATCTCTTATAGATTGTTAATAACATTTAACGCAAAATTCAAGTTATAAGCACAGAGTTAAAATTGATAACGGCACAAGTCTCACTTAACAAATATAGTAAATATGGTTTGGATAGGATAAGGAGTATAGCATATTTGCATATCTATTTCCCCCGAATATAGGCCTACTATACAGAATCTTCCAACAAATACGTAAACCTATTAACCCTTTCAATCCCAAAGACCGTATACACTTACGTCAAAAATATCTGCGGAGTTCCCGGCTATCTTCATAACAATTCAGCGTCCGATTGTACGGACTTCCACATAATTATTGTTCTGAAATATACAAAACATAAAAACTTTCATTTGCAGTTTGCAATATAGTTGTGTGGATTGAACTAGGTTTTACAAATGATACAGAATGTATAATGGATTACCATCCATTAGAGTGAACCAGCTGGAAATTATAACTAACTACTCATTTTATTTTTTGTTGAGTGTCGAGGGTGTCACGAATTTTGTTATAAGTGTAAAAATGTTAGGTGATTAAGCTGATAACAAAAAATTGTTCAAAACTTACAGCAGTAAAATGCAGCTGTTTAGTTATAACAATAAGTAGATCATTAATCAACAGTTATACTGCATTCACAACTCGATTAGTGTACACGGTTTGAGAGCCTGTTAAAAGTCCCGGTAACAAAAAAAGGTCGAATATAGACAGCTGAGGAGTAAAACAGTAACTCCCTGTAACAGTAATCCTACAACTCAAATCAGCAGATGTCGAGGTTACATTCGATTAACAATCAATATGAATAACTAACTGAGGTGAACATTATTAAGGACCGAGAGGGCTTGAAAAAGTGTCGTTGTCCGTCGTCTGTGCTACAACCTTAGATAGAAAGGTTATAGAGACATGAAAACTTGGTCCAAAGAAGAGCCCTATTGTCTTTAAGGTTAAAGGTTCAAAGGGCAGTCCGCATGTCTGTCTATTCGGTAACTCTTGATAGAAAGGTCAATATTCAATAGTCAATTTTTTTATTGCGGAGACAAAATACATTTGTATGGCAAAACGTCAAATATGTTAAAATTTGGACATACACACCACATCGGGCTCTCATTCAGACATACATTTGAACACTCATTCCACGTTCATCCACACCAATAATTCCCACTTCGTTCGAGGAGTCAGTCTTGTTATTGTGTGGTCTCCCAGTCATATTCCAGAAATTCTTTTACATTGTAAAAGGCATTTGACGCTAAACAGCGTTATAAACGAGTTTTTAACGCCTTGAGCGTAGAGGCTTTTCTTAATTCATTAGGCAATCTGTTAATAAAATGAACCCCTGCCTGTGAAGGCAAGCGTTCATAAACCACCGTCCTGTGTCTCCCAGTTCGGTAGTTGTCTCTGCCTCTAGTCCCGTACAAATGAATGTCTCGGCCCGCAATCAAGCACATTTAGACATACAATACAACGTTTGTTTTCTAAAATGTAGAGGCTAGGCAGAGTTAACAGTTGCAACCTTTTGAAAAGTTGACCTGCACGACTCTCTAAACTTCAATTTTTGCAATGGTCCGGATCGCTCGCTTCTGTAACTTAAACACTCTTTGAAAATTGGTTACTTGGCACAGGCACCCCACCAGTACCAATCCGTAAGTGAGGTGTGGATAAATGAAGCATAATACGCCGTTATCAGAACTTGACTTGGGCAGTATTTGGCTAGAGACCTCAGAACATAAATGCCTGAGGCTAATTTTGAGCAAACGTTATCGATGTGAACATTCCATGTCAAACCTTGATCAAGGTAAATTCAAAGGAATTTTGAGGAATAGACTTCTTCTACTATTGTATCGCTAACATAACGCTAGGTCCATACTCAAAGTCTACTGGGTGTAAAAGTGAAATTTAAACGTTAGATTTAGATGAATTTGTATTTAGATTGAGGCTATGAAAATGTTGGACACAATTGTTCATTCCAACAAATGCGTTTTGTTCCAAATCTGATTTGAAGATTCGTTAAAACAAAGAGTCGTATCAAATGCATACTGCACGATTTTCCCGTATGGCAGTGATGATTTTATGTCATTAACATAAAGCAGGAAGATAATTGGACTGAGAATGGATCCTTGAGGAACTCCATAACTCATATTCACAGAATTTGAAATATGATTAGAAATTTGGACAACTTGAGTTCTATGACTTAGGAATGAACTAAGCCATGTGAGAGGCACGCATCGAATGCCATGCGATTCCAGTCTGTCAAGCAGTGTAATATGGTCAACACAATCGAAAAGCTTTAGATAAATCGAGAAACACACTTAAAAGTGCTTAAAGAGAAACACACACTACACAGTTATTCATGAGTGTAGGATTGTCTTTTTTTAAAGATAGGGGTTACTTTTGACATCTTCAGGAGTGAGAGAAAAACCCCCAATTGAAATGAGGAATTTATTGAAGGCGGTCAGAGGCCTCACAATATGCTTCGAGCATTTTTTTATGAGCAACATTGAGTTTGAATTAAGATCATTCGATTTTTTGGCTGGGAGCTGCTGAATAATACTGACGAGCTCTTTCTCGTCGACCGGTGCAAGCCCATAGAGGCTGATGGAATTTGTCTTCTCGTGGAGTTTGCTAGAGGAGCCGATGGCCCCGAGGACCTTGGTCACAAGCCACAGTTGCAAAAAAACTTGTTAAGCTCGTAAGGTCTAGGGTCCTTGAGACTTGAAACTTGGTCCAAGGAAGAGCCCTATTGACTTTAAGGTTAAAGGTTCAAAGGGCAGCAGTCCGCATGGTCTGTCTATTCGGTTAACTCTTGATAGAAAGGTCTTTGAGACTTGAAACTTGGTCCTAGGAAGAGCCCTATTGACTTTAAGGTTAAAGGTTCAAAAAGCAGTCCGCATGTCTGTCTATTCGGTAACTCTTGATAGAAAGATTCTAGAGACTTGAAACTTGGTCCAAGGAAGAGCCCTATTGACTTTAAGGTTAAAGGTTCAAAGAGCAGTTCGTATGTCTGTCTATGTATTCGATAACTCTTGATAGAAAGGTCCTTGGGACTTGAAACTTGGTAAATGGGACTGTCTTGGGACTCGGTTGTATTGGCCGGATGTGTAACACTTCCTTTTTTACAAATATTTTTGTGGTGTATAAACATTTACGACTGAAAGAAATTATTGAAATAACATATACAAAACTAAACATTCAATTAAAAATAGTAAAAGAGACCATAAAAACAAGCACAGATAGATGAAATACATTTCTTTTAAGTTTATTATTATTTGGATGCCAAAATATACACGTTCATTGATTTTTAATCATTAATAGATAATTCACTATACAATAAAAACCTGAGCAAAAACTAAAATTTTAGTTGCATTACACAACTTAAACACATTGACTGTGACAGACTCGATGCGTGGAAAATAAGTTTCATCAGATATTGATTCCTATAATTTATATTTTATATTTCCTATATTTTTGAGCCTAAGTGAAGGTGTTAACTACATGTGTTGTAGCAAGACAGTTTAATACACAGTATATGACTAATATTTAGTTGAATAGTTAGTTTTATATCAATTAATAGTTATTATATTATTTACTTATGTTCTTACTAAAACGAGTTTGAATGTTTGGCTCGCACTACCCAATAACAATGTCTAAGTGTCATTACTGTCGATAGATGGCACGATTTAATTTGCTGTAGAATTGGTATAACTATGGTACTGAATATTGCCAACTCTCTGAAATATTTCCAATGCAGACAGAATAATTTAAAGAGAAGGAAATGTAAATTCGGCAGCAGCGATTACGACATTGTAGAATCAGTTATTGTGAGAGGATACCACGCCGCCGCGCCCGCCGCTAGAAAGCAGTTGCAGAGTCATGCCGAGTGGCTAAACCCTAGGCTTATGTAACTTCTCTTTACTCTTCTTCCATAGTATCTGACTTTGTTATTTCATTCATATCTAGGTCTTACTGCACAATGAATGGTCTTACTTATCAATGCACTAATGATTCATCTTTATTTCGAGATTCTTGTACGGTTGTCAGTACCGTAATGTTAACATAGATTTCTTTTGAGATTAGGAGTGTATTTTTAAATTATGGAAATTTTCTACATACTCTCTATCGGACTATCTGTCTAATGGTAAAATGTAAAGTATTTGAATCATCTACTTAATAAATAAAGCTATAACGTAATCTACAGGTTTTTAGCGGTCGCTGTATGGAAATCGATCAGGTACCAAAAATAATCCAGCACCGTTTGTTATTCCTCTTTTTAGGCATTTTATTTCTTAGAATAGAAGGGTCCCTAGTTATTCTCTAAGCCATCGTGTATTATGAAAATAATACTTGGCCTTGACATTGTCAAGCTAGCCATACCGGTTTTAGAATGTCTTTTAAACGTCATGCTTATAGTTATTTTACTATTACTGTGCATATCAGGACCATCTTGTGAAAATATTACAAAAAGTTTAATGACTTTTTATATTTTTTGTTAAAAAGTTATGTGCGATTAAATACAAGGAGTGTTCGAACCTCTCACGTCAAAACACGTCTCCTCAGACCTTACTTATATAAATTATAATACTTTTATGATAAGCCTTAATTACATTTGTATAAAATATCAGTGTAAAAGATAATATAGTAAACGATCTGTTTAGGCCGTTTTTGCAGTGTTATTCATTGGAAGTCTACAGTAGAAAAGGTGATTTAACATTTAAACATCACACCATGTACTATGTTTGGTATGATTTTTTAACAATATTCATATTATTTCGAGAAAGGAAAAGAACTCCTTTATAAACTTAATTTAATCGATTTTCCAAACTTGCTTAATATACGTGGTAGAAGAAACAGAAACGATTTGAATAGTTGACAGCAAGCGAGATGCGGCAACTATGTAAATATGTCCACTATCTTAGACTTGCTTTCACCTCTAATCTTTAATAATATTTTTGCTTGTTATTTTGTCTTTATATAATAGGTATTTTGTTATAAATGTTTTAGAGAACGAACTTCACAAACGAATTTGATTTATAGTGTTCTGTCTTGAAGAAACAATTTTACATAGCAAATGTATTACACGTGCTATGTCACTGATGACTTCATCTGTAAGGAAATGTTCTGTCATATTTCTTATCTGTATATTTTATTAATGGAGCGATTAGTCCTGTCACTGTTTCCACCAAGTACATAAATAACGACGTAACTAATGGCAACTTTTATTGCTAACGTTATTTTCTCAAGATATCAAAATTGTTAGTTTGTTATTTTAATAAATGTACAACAGAAAACCAACTTTCTTATTTGATTAGCTTTTTAAAAATGGATCTGAATGGAAATAAAATTAACATTGTCCACACATTATACGAAGTCGACTGTATTTACATAAATGTGTACGAGTTGGTTTGTAGTCAATGTGGTTATTGTGCCTGAGGCCACCCGCGCCTCTCAAGACGCAGTTCCAACACCCCGGCGGCAAGCAGACGATTCCCATGCTCCTTGCCTCACAGAAGGCCTTCAGCTGGTCATCAGCTGAGTGCTGTGTCGCCAACTGATCGTCACCTGACACATTGTATATGACACATGAGTCTCAGGAAGTCGTCAGCTTGTCGTTATCGAAGACTTGATATCGCTGTAATAAATGCCTCATAAAGAATCGTGAATAGCGTCAAACTGTTGTGACAGGCAGCTCTCCAGACCTATGACGTAATTGTTCCGTTCTTCAACAAACTCAATCCGGAAGGGATGGTTACGAACTTCGAACGTTTCTCGCAGATGGCGGTTTGTGATATTAGTCTCATTGCAGCAATCATTGTTTTCGTTTCTTTTATGGATAATTGTTTGTAATTTAATTCAACATTTCTTTGATTTATAGAAACCGAGACTGGAATATGGTTGTACAATTATATTCTCACAGAAGATTATTTGCTAGATGAGATATATGTCTATTATTTGAACCATTCTGTTTGAATAATGTATCGTTTTAGATTTAAATGTTCTTTTCATGGTCGAAAACACGATTACCGTAGTTATTTATTAAAGTAGAACTATTTTTAAATCAAAATTCAATTTGAGCAAATTACTATATATAATCTTATAATATAAATATAATTTCGAGACTGGTTTTTGTTTGTATTAAATGTAACTGAAATAACTCTATCTGAAGGCATCTTATGAACAATTAGTTTGTGTTGGAATTCTATTATCGAATTTCTCATTATCAAGTGACTATAAAATTATCATCTACTCTTTATTTGGCAGTATATCATGAACGAATCATACAACTGAGAAGACACAGTCAGAATGATGTATCTAAAAATATACTTATTATATAAAGAGTTAACTAGTTATTGCTTGCTGATTTAACTCTTTACTTGGCAGTACAACTAGTATAGTATGTGCATTACTCAACTGAGATTAGGCAAAAGTCAGGATGGTTTATTTAAATGGACACATGCCATGTAAAGGGTTAACCAGTTATTGTGCTAGATAGACTATAAGACTATGCTGTTTAATTATTTGTATACATAGTAATATATATGATCAAAGGCTTGCCTCTTTCAAGTAATATGTTGCATTAGTTATGTAAAGAATAATAGAAAGCCTGTGATTTCATTATTTCAGAGTTGATAAATTTCAAAGGAGACCATACCAGTAATAGGGTGTACAATTACAAAAAAGCAACAATTTTGCTCCTGAAACTTTTTTTTTTTGTTCTCTTAGGACAAGAAGCTTATAAATTGCACCTAGTCCTGTAAGAAGGACCTTTGCGCTGCTTCCGGAGTGATAGGATATTCAGGATGGGTAAGGTTAGGGAGTAGGGGCCACCTCCTATCGAGATCCATGAGGAAGAATTAGGGCACTACATCTCAAAGTCATCCCGGAAGAAGGGGAGGCCAGCTCTGAACCAGCCTCTCCAGTCAAAGTAGGCAGGGGGTGGCACACCCTTGTTGAGGTTAACAAGAGCCTCTGAGGTTAGGGAACAAACCCTACCAACTCCAATAGTAATCTTCCACAGTAGACTAGACCTATCGAATTGCCCATGAACCCCAGAATCTCAACATTTGCGGTTAGTGATGAGCCGCTACTGGACATCCATAAGGTTGCTCAGTTTGAAGTAGCACATCGGTTTTTGCTGTGCCCAGTGGTGGGTTCAACTGGTAGGTAGGTATAAACCAGCCAGAAGTGATCCCTGCTGGGTTACTCCTGAAACCTTAGCAGCAAATAATAATGTCAAAACTGACAATTTTCTCCTTGTATGATTAATATAATATAATATCAAAGCAGCTTATTTTTGTGATCCTTCCAGCCCATCAAAAACATTATTGTCTTGCAACTAGAATTTACAATACTACAGTTATTATTGAATTTTTAATGGTGTTGTAATTTTAAGTATATTTAAATGTCAACATAAACATTTTCAAACTGTTTGCTTGCAACATATCAATACTACTTTAAAAACATGACATAGTCCAACCATAACAGGATAAACTTTCTCTCTGATTGCTTACTCCAAAGAAAAACTGTTATTAGCTATGCTATTAGCATTAGTTGAACTTTACTACCTATAAATTACAAACATTTGTCAACCTATATTTCTTGCTTGCAGCATCATAAATCTTTGCTAGTCTGAGTTGAATAGCATTACATAGTTGCATCACATTTCAAATTGTAGTTACAAATGTAATACAAGTAATTGCCACACTTGCCATCCGGCTTATTGTGCACCCTCTCCCAGGTTTAAGCTGTATAAAATCCCAGGCCTTTACAAAACCATGAGATCTTCTGAACAATGCTTTCCTGTTCCAACCCCTCTTCCGTATGCATAAGATCTTGAGCGTTTGCTCTGTAATGCCGGACATTCAAATATGACATGCTTGGCTGTTTCATCAGCCTCGCCACATTTCCTGCACAGTGTTTCCTGAACTGGAATACCTATTCTGTTCAGGTAACTTCGGAATATCCAATGACCTGTAATAAAACCAGTCACCTTTCGGATCTTCATTCTACTCATTCTAAGGGCATCTGCTGCAATGTTCCTTGATGGTCCCTTGAGCATCCGCTTTGCTTGTACATTCCCCTCAGTATTTCTCCAATGTTGTAGGTGTTTGTTAACCATCCACTTGGTAACTGATCTACTGTTTGGTAACTTACAAAGGGTGTTGTCTAAAAACAATTTATGTTATCTTCTACTCTTTTTTGTCTTTTCAATATGTTAATAAAAGAAGAAAATAAATAGTAAAACAATACACTGTAGTGAAGTACAAAATAACTGATGATACAGGTTAATTTAAAAGCTAAAAAATCTATATAAATTAAACCAACCAATCTATTAAAGTAAATTCATTACAAAAAAAGTAAGCAAGTAATAAACTTTTTAACGATTAACTTTACAGTTTACGCTATTTATATATTAAGTTGTTTATTCTGTGTTCTTCTCAATGTGATCATGATTACCCATAAGACCAATGTAAAAATTTTGGATTTTAAACTTTGCTGCTCTTTGACCCCAAAATCAATAGATTATTCTTTGAACCAAGAGGAAACTATGTACTAAGTTTCAAGTCTCCCGATCTACCTATCAAGAGTCATTCCACAGACAACACGACTTAAAGAAGGACCTGGAGGTCCTTAATAATTTATAACAGGATACTAATCTGCAATTATATTGACCAAGTCAATAATTTAAGTTTGAGTTGTTTGAAAACCAAACACTATAAACAAATTAAAAAATATTATGCAACAACCAACGTTATTTTTAATCATAAAATAACTATGTGAGGATACAGTAGACATAGTTTACATTGTTAATTTCAACATTATTCTAGCCATTGAGGAATATCCTCGGGTGCAATATCCTATGAAGGTAATGAGACCTGATAGCTACGCCTGGACGCTTGGTTGGTGTGGCAATGTGGAGTGAGTGGACCTCTCCCTAGTAACTGTTGGCCTTCTCAATGCCTCATTAATCTTTACGTTACAGATACCTGAACACTACAGTTAAACTATCGTTATGGCGACTTAGATGTGGGGAATAAATGAGGTCACTAGGTTGAGAGACAATATATGGCTTCTTTAGCAATGAGATTCAATAGAACTTTTCTCATATTTTTCATTAAATATATATTTTATTATTAGAATTTTCCTATATGTTTCCGGTCAGGTCCTATTAAAAATTACAGCAAATCTAGACTTTAAAGTTAATTGCTAAAGTTATTACAACTAATACTTCAAGTACTTAAAATTTAAGAATTTATCATAGAAAATAAATTTTTATATCCCTTGGCAGACAAAAGAATAAATTTAATAACCTACCAAGTGATACGTTTTAAGGAGGCTCAGCCTTTAAATTCCATGATTGGACATGTACAATCACAGAACTCATTCTTGTCCTTGTAGAAATTGGTTCATGAAAAATATATTCATGTACACATTTCTAGGTAATCTTTTTCGAGATATCTTGTCACATTATATATTCATATTTTTGTTCAAGTTAGGTTTCATAGTAGTGTTTAAATAATAATAGTTCCAATGAAGTAGGGGAGATATTACAATGCAAGAGTGCAGTGCAGGTAAATCAAATCTTGTCACCAACAATTCACATTGACTTTCACTATATTATTTTTCTTTTTTTACTTTATGAATAAGCTACATTTGTTAATATGTTACATGTTAAAATCACACATAATTGTACTCTGTTTAAAGTTTATGTATTATGCTCAGCCACATCAACGACATGCACCATCATCAAACTCAGTGTTGTTTATTTAGAAATGAAGTTTCATGCAACATTTTGAGTCTATAGGTCAATTTGTTTTCAAGATATCATGCGGACAGACAGACAGATATTAAATTTTCCAACTCCACAAGCCACAAGTGATAGCCTTCGCTAATGTTCAACCAATAAATAAAATATTGATTTTTATTACATGTGATCTTCAGTTTACATTGATTTTCAAGGTAACTCAGATTAATATTAGAACAATAATAATATAATCAATGATAATAATGCATAGTTATATCAATGAGATTTAGATTTTATTTAAACATTTTATGTAATAAAAATGTATAGGTCATAGGAAGAGTGTGAGCAAAAGTCCTTACTTTCCAACTTGACGATGCACTCTTGGTAGAAGTAAGCTGTAGGCTACAGTGGTTTCTAACCATATACCTTAAAAAGTAAAGTAAAGATGTCTTATTTTACCAGGTGAAGTTAGGCTAAGAAGTCATCACTTACACTTAACCTGGGGACCAACAGCTCAATACTGTCAAACTGCCTTAAGGGATAAACATAAAGAAGCCAAGTTACTGGGTTCATCATAATCAATACCCTAAACAATTTGTTTATATCTTATGCTTATATCTTGCTTGGACACTAAGCCGAAACAGTTTTGTTTTGATCACACTTTTCATATAATCGTACCAGAAAACCAAGCACAGCAACAGGTTGGTCCTACTTTAGAAAAGGGAGCACAGATCTGGTACAAATATGGATCAGAAGGAGGGTGGCATGCGCTTTGATGTCAGAGAACCTAACTTCTGGTCCTAATAGATCTCTGGGTTTCTTCCCAAACATCTTTCAAGGAGAAATTACCTCTACACCCTAATGGACAGTCAATTTGTGCTGAGGCCTATCAGAAGATATACATCTATCTCTAAGTTGCTTTGGAACTGTCTTTTATTACTTAGAATCCTGGCTATCCTATTTAATTATATATTAGAAAGCCATAGATTTCAGAATAAGGAGGAGATTCGGAACAGTACTGAGTACAGTAATATATGTGATTCAGTTACAGGCAGAATCTTTACCTGTGCAATCTTTAAATCAGATTCAAAGTCTGAAGCAGGATCAAGTTTAACATAGTTTTTATGTTTAATTTTACGTGACACTTTTTTCACTTAACTTTTTCTTAGTTACAAGTTCATACACATAGGATAATGAACCAAGAGCAGTAAATTATATTCAAGAGGAAATTTGGATCAGTTTTAAGTAGTTTTTTCAAAGCACAACACGCTCCTTTTGATTGCCAGTCAAACTCACAAAGCATAAATTAGGCAGCAACTGTTTTTATTTCCAAAAGTTAAATCAAGCTATTACTTATAACACTTTTCTCTAACAATTGTTAAATGGTCTGTGTGCACAAGTCCTCAATTTTTTTCTGTTCAGGCAAGCAGTTTATGGTTGCCCAGATTTAGATGTATCATCAATAAATTTTACATCCCCCAAGAAATTAAAAATCACTATACTGAGTGATAGGCTTCATTAATGCTCACCAAATTTCATGGAGGGACATGCATAATCATAGAACTTATTCTTGTCTATGTAAAAAGTCTACGTAAAAATTAAGTTTCATGCCAAATTTAATTAAAGTTTATAAATTTATCTTGAGATATCTGGTGGATAGTTGAGCTACATGCGTTACTGTGTCGCATGTCATATGATTGAAGACCTACTCAGTTTGCTTACAGAATTATTTATTCTGTGATTTTCTTGTTGATATCAGGGTTTCTCATTTAAGTAAAATGTACAAATGTTCAATTATGTGATTGTGTTCTGATCTTGAATTTTAAAATTATTGGAGGTTATGCTCCAATTTGCAACAAACCATATCACAGTATAAATGGACTAATTTGGTAGTGGTCTGTGGAGTGAGATGATCAATTTACTCTAATGGGTGTCAAGAAATGCAAAAGATATAAGCTATTATTAAAAAAATAGTTTATTAAATTAAAAACAAAGTACATTGTTTAACTTACAAAACGTTATATTGCAGATATAATTTTCATAAAGTATACACTTAAAAAATCAGCTAGGACAGTACCAATACTTCTAAGTAAAATTTGTACTTTCTCATTTTCATCTCCATTACTTTTATGTCCAGTTAACAATGTACAAAAAGGTTTTTTTTAATCTTTTTCAGGAATATTTTTAAATTAGTGCTTAAAACACAAATAATTTACTAATCTCAGAAAATAATATTTTAAATTCTTTTTGTCTTGCTTCTTCCATTTTATTTGATAACGGCTTATCTTCAAACTTTTCTGCAATTACAGGTATCTTCCTAGAAATATTCTTGATATCTCTTTTTATCATCTAAAACAGAATAAAACAATTAATTGAATACAACAGTACACTTTATCAATGTGAATTAAGAACAATTGTATGAATAAATTATTGGAATTTAATAGGAAAGGTTTCAATACAATGTAAAAGAATATGCAACTACATCGTAGAGTGCAAGGTTTACATTTGATTTTCAATTCAATATGTTTTAAAGAGAATACATTATAAACAAGTATATTACACCACAAAATAATGGTGTGATTTAAACACAAAAGTTTATTAAATAATATAAATCTCAAAATTCTATTTTAATATTTAAAACAAAAAACAGTGTGACTGTAATTCCCGCAGGAAAGCATGAATAAGCATTCTTGTACAGACCGCCTACTGACTGAATATGGTGGGTAATGTTCTCTTTCACATTATTAACCCTTAAAGCGCCGTAAGCGCATATGCGCGCGAGGATCGACTTTGCTCTGAACGCCGTAAGCGCGTAGACGCGCAATTTACTTGTTTTTACTATTTTGCACTGTTAGTTCAGAGTTTGTCCGCTAGACTGTGAGGGTTGTATGTTACAGTAGTGTAGCGGGGCTGTGCCACATCACGTAACAATCTTTGTGTTTATCGATCGATGCTGAACCGGTTTTTGTTGAACAGCTGGCAGTTCGGTAGTATTGCTCAACGCCGCAAGCGCATTTATGCGTACGTCACTGCCTCGCCGGGCAGCTCTTGTGTTCTACTTCATATCCTGTTGAAGCAGTGCGAGTAGTTGATCGGTAAACTACTGTGTAGTTTATTTGTTATATGATCATCTTTTTATGAAAGTTATATATTTATAAACTTTTGAAGTAAACAGTTTCTTGAATGGCGATAAAAGTATTTTTTCCTCGTAGAAATATTTTTACTCCTTATATTTATAATTATGTATTTTGGCTCTTGTTCCGAAATTTTACATTTATTTTTATTATTTATATTTAGGCTTGTTTTTACTGCAATAAGTGTTACAATCTTTTATTTACCTCTATAAACATCTGAAAACCATTTTGTAATTATAAAAATAACACCCATTAGATGGCTAAGAATTTGGAAAATATTTGGTTTTCAAATTTTTGGCATGAAAATTAAATTTTTTATAATAACTTTGTATTAAATATGTAATATACTTATTTTCTAGTTCTATTCTAGTACATATAAGGACGCAATGTCATCATTTACATACATGATAAAAAAAAAGGAAACAGTAAGCATTGGGTAAAATTTATAAAGGAGCTGGAACGCTACATAGTAAATCATGTGTATTTAGGGCAATAAATATGATAAAAGATATTTTTTTGCAGTTTCTGTTTTATTTTGTTACCTAAAAAAAGAAATTAAAATTAGCGTTGAGAAAATCTAATTTTAATTTTTTTACAATAAATGAGCGCTAATCCAGAGTTTAGTTGAAACTGTTTGGCGCTTTAAGGGTTAATGCATAAACATCTAAATTTGTTTAAATTTTAAAGATATTTAAAGAAAAAGTTTATATAAACATAGGTTTGAAAATTCTTTGCTAATAATTAAACATTCACTACTCATAATGCACTATAACTAGCAAAATATTTCATCCAAATTTTAGTTCTAACTATGAAATAATGTCCAAAGAAATATTTGGGGCGATATTAAAAGAGCAAAAGCGGTGGGTCTGTACAATGTTTAACACAAATCAAGTAACATAAGTTCTAGAACAGTAATTTTGTGCTCCCTGAGAAAAACAATATAATAATTTTTTGTCATAGTTAAAACATGTGTTTTAAGACTTACAATTATTATATTACTTAACAAATAAATAATATTTACCAAGAAAATGTGTAGAACTTATAAATTTGTGCAAAACGATGAATGAGCATAAAGTGAATGAACGTTAACTTAAATTGTTTTTTTGTTAACAGCCAAAAGGGAAAAATTAATAAAAAAAAAAAAAACAAACATTTAACTTAGTATTTACTCAACCTATTTTATAAGATTAGTTTAGTATAATGTAATATCAATTAGTGTTACAACAATTTTTACACTTATACTTTAATGAAGAGAATATATATATACATACTAGCAGTTACCCGCAGCCTTAGTATTTTTTGTGTCATAGTTGACTTTGCTTTGTTTCCATTTACTTCCAGTCTGATATATCTGGTCACACAACTGAGTTTGCTTTGTTGCTCTGATCAAAAAGATATATACATAAGCAAGCATGTCTGAGAAGCCTACTTCAGTCAAATGACAACTAAGATTAGTTTGATTATAACAGTCATTAAATGTAGAATAAAAATTAGATGGTAACTTTATGAATGTAACAAGTCGTTTGACACATACTTCGTGTTTTGATTATATGTTAGTTAGGTTATTTAAACACATATGTGACAGAAATGGTCAAATAAAAAATTATTGAATCGTAAAAAGTAAGGGCTCTGTGGTGTAGTGGTAGCATTTTCACCCGGCAAGTGAGAGATCCGGGTTCCAATGTGCCATAGTTCATAAATATAAAGATTTTTTTTACATCTTTCAAGCCTCAGATTATTACTATAATGCATGTAATAAAGCTTGAATTTTATACAACAACCCTACTACTAAGGCTCAGGTACAACTAACTAATAATGTATGATTGACTTTAGGCAATGATTATCAATTCACATACTCAACTTTAAATTTTGAACTTTGTACTACCTATCTCAGAACTATCATTTCTATTATGAAATACTTAACCTTTCAATATTCACACATTCCTAATAATGTTATGAACCACTATTATAGACAACAGGCTATAAATAAAGAATATATTCATGCCTTTTGCCAGGTAAGATCGAGTAGTGGCTCCAGCTGGTACTCGACTGATGGAAGGTCATCACTGATGCTCCGAGCTAGCTTGGCCACTCTCTCACAGGGGTGTTGTTGCAGCAGCTTCACCTCCCATAGTTGACTCTGGCTCGCACCACTCTTGACTGGATCCTTCTCACTCTCATTGTACACATCATCGTCGACTACACAAATACACAATCACGATACGTTAAACTTTCAAAAAACGTAGAAAGAAAATTAATGATATTACAAAAAAGAACACTAAGAAAAGAAAAAAATTAATTAAATCTACTTCTTTATCAAAATGATACGCATTAGAAAAAAACAATATTTAAATATGTTAAAATTAAGGACAATTCCTAAATGTAGATTTTAGATTTACAGTTTAGAATATTGAAATGGATACCTAGTTATAAAGGTGTTTTCTGAATGTTTAAACACCATAAGGAATTCCTCATATCTCTGTTCCAAGAACAAAAGGGAATATAAAAAACTTACAAGAATAGGTCTTAAAATTACTTTCCATACTGAAAATAATACAATGATCCATAAATAAAGTTGACCTCCACTTTGGAAAATTATGGCAGGTTTTAATAGTTTTAAATACATATGTGTTTTAATCTCTAAAAGCAAGTAAATTTTCCCTATTTAAAGTTTACTATTAAGATTTATAGTTTCCAAGATCACAATGGTGATCTATTTACAAATGAAACCCTGTATACTATAATGTATCTTGATTTAAATTTTAATTAAAAATTAATTTACAACTGACCAAAATATTTTGATAATAAAATTGTGGTCTTGATTCTTGATTCTAAATCCAATTCCGATTTCTGTATTATTTGTTAGTGAGGAAAAATAATATGGCCCGATTCTAAAAAATTGACATAATACCATTTTTTGTATGAAAGTATGACAATAGCATGAACGGTAACATAGTGAATGGTACTTTGCATCAGGACCAATAATAGAAGTAGACTGCTGATCCATACGAGAAAAGTGTGCCGACTCAGTATTAGGCAAGACGTCATAGTGTTGACAACCCACCCTAGATTGCACTGCACTGTGCTGTCCCCTCTACCCCCACTTCCTTGTTCCTTGACGTCACCGTCCCCCGCACCACCATGCTCTTCTCACCCCATTTTCACTTCTTCTCCGTTGTTTTTATAGAATAAATAAGCTACAGTGAATTATAGTTGCACTGTTCTCAGCAACCTCAAATTTCAACATACGATTACCAGTCTACTTCTAATATTGGTCCCTGTTTGCACATTGCCAATTAACTCTTGTCTGCGATTAGACACAACAGACTCATGGCAATGTGTCTAACATATAACAAACATATAAAACATGGGCTATGAGTAAAATATAACTTTAAAATATATGGTAATTATTTTATCTATTTACGTTTTTATACACCAAGTACAACAATAACATTTTTAGTAATTGTTTGAATTAATAGGCAAAGCTAATGCAAACTGTCTGCAACCTTGGTGTGGCCAGTGCTAATGGTCTTTTGAGCGCAAAGGGTTAAAAAAAGTAGTGACTTCAACAGTATCTATCAGAAAAATAACAAAAACTTTGGTTATATCAAAAAAATTAAAAAATCATAATAATTTTAGATGTATATTGTAATGAGATAATGAGATAATGATTTATTTTCGATAAATATTTACAATTTAATCATAAATTACTCATTTGAAAATACTAAACCATCTTTAACTAGTTGCGATGGTTTAGCAATACATAAAAAAACATAACTTAGAGTCTACCTTTACAAAATAAATAGTGCGACGAGCTCGTGCAACATCTTAACCAACACAGTATGTACACTACCTAAATCAATAAAACAACATACAAAAAACAATAGTCAGAACATAATTAGACAAAAGCAAAGCTTCACTTCTAATAAAAAAATATGTGACATCATAAGACGTAACATAACAAAATGTCGTAGCTAAGATATAATCAAATTGAAATTAACAAAGTTCCACAAAAGAAAATACTAATAACAATAATGATTGAACTGTAATATTGTACTAAGTATCTGTAAAAGAAACAAAAATAACAAAAATAGCATAATCTTACTCAAAATATTATTTCAAACTTATTCACATTCAGCAAAATATACCAATTTCAATATCATTGATCAAATTTAGTATTACGAATATAAGTAATGTTAATTAGTTATTTTTTCAAATATAGCTATGAAATTATGTTTTCCCTTATGTACATTAAAATGCCTTCAAATTGTTAAAATTAAAGAGTTATTTCACTATAACTTCAAGATTACAAAAATCAGTGAAATCATTTAAAAAATAAACAAAATCTATTTCCTAGTGATTACATACCATCTTTCCCATTGGGATTGTGACATAAGAATTTGAGATTCGGGTGGCGTATCAGCAGGTTGGCTATAAAAGTCAAAAGTATCAGCATGTCTGGCGGTGATGCTACTAGGAGTAATCGTGAGAACCGCTTGGCAAATGCTGCTACAAGTGTCAGTGGCAGGTGCCTATACATAACACACAAAGACTAGTCACAATCAGCATGTCTGGCGGTGATGGTACTAGGAGTAATCGTGAGAACCGCTTGGCAAATGCTGCTACAAGTGTCAGTGGCAGGTGCCCATACATAACACACACAAAGACTAGTCACAATCAGCATGTCTGGCGGTGATGCTACTAGGAGTAATTGTGAGAACCGCTTGGCAAATGCTGCTACAAGTGTCAGTGGCAGGTGCCTATACATAAAACACAAAGACTAGTCACAATCAGCATGTCTGGCGGTGATGCTACTAGGAGTAATCGTGAGAACCGCTTGGCAAATGCTGCTACAAGTGTCAGTGGCAGGTGCCTATACATAACACACAAAGACTAGTCACAATCATCATGTCTGGCGGTGATGCTACTAGGAGTAATCGGGTGAGAACCGCTTGGCAAATGCTGCTACAAGTGTCAGTGGCAGGTGCCTATACATAACACAAAGACTAGTCACAATTAGCATGTCTGGCGGTGATGCTACTAGGAGTAATCGTGAGAACCGCTTGGCAAATGCTGCTACAAGTGTCAGTGGCAGGTGCCTATACATAACACACAAAGACTAGTCACAATCAGCATGTCTGGCAGTGATGCTACTAGGAGTAATCGTGAGAACCGCTTGGCAAATGCTGCTACAAGTGTCAGTGGCAGGTGCCTATACATAACACACAAAGACTAGTCACAATCAGCATGTCTGGCGGTGATGCTACTAGGAGTAATCGCGAGAACCGCTTGTCAAATGCTGCTACAAGTGTCAGTGGCAGGTGCCTATACATAACACACAAAGACTAGTCACAATCAGCATGTCTGGCGGTGATGCTACTAGGAGTAATCGGGTGAACCGCTTGGCAAATGCTGCTACAAGTGTCAGTGGCAGGTGCCTATACATAACACACACAAAGACTAGTCACAATCAGCATGTCTGGCGGTGATGCTACTAGGAGTAATTGTGAGAACCGCTTGGCAAATGCTGCTACAAGTGTCAGTGGCAGGTGCCTATACATAAAACACAAAGACTAGTCACAATCAGCATGTCTGGCGGTGATGCTACTAGGAGTAATCGTGAGAACCGCTTGGCAAATGCTGCTACAAGTGTCAGTGGCAGGTGCCTATACATAACACACAAAGACTAGTCACAATCAGCATGTCTGGCGGTGATGCTACTAGGAGTAATTGTGAGAACCGCTTGGCAAATGCTGTTACAAGTGTCAGTGGCAGGTGCCTATACATAACACACAAAGACTAGTCACAATCAGCATGTCTGGCGGTGATGCTACTAGGAGTAATCGTGAGAACCGCTTGGCAAATGCTGTTACAAGTGTCAGTGGCAGGTGCCTATACATAACACACAAAGACTAGTCACAATCAGCATGTCTGGCGGTGATGCTACTAGGAGTAATCGTGAGAACCGCTTGGCAAATGCTGCTACAAGTGTCAGTGGCAGGTGCCTATACATAACACACAAAGACTAGTCACAATCAGCATGTCTGGCGGTGATGCTACTAGGAGTAATCGTGAGAACCGCTTGGCAAATGCTGTTACAAGTGTCAGTGGCAGGTGCCTATACATAACACACAAAGACTAGTCACAATCAGCATGTCTGGCGGTGATGCTACTAGGAGTAATCGTGAGAACCGCTTGGCAAATGCTGTTACAAGTGTCAGTGGCAGGTGCCTATACATAACACACAAAGACTAGTCACAATCAGCATGTCTGGCGGTGATGCTACTAGGAGTAATCGTGAGAACCGCTTGGCAAATGCTGCTACAAGTGTCAGTGGCAGGTGCCTATACATAACACACAAAGACTAGTCACAATCAGCATGTCTGGCGGTGATGCTACTAGGAGTAATCGTGAGAACCGCTTGGCAAATGCTGCTACAAGTGTCAGTGGCAGGTGCCTATACATAACACACAAAAACTAGTCACATTCAGCATGTCTGGCGGTGATGCTACTAGGAGTAATCGTGAGAACCGCTTGGCAAATGCTGCTACAAGTGTCAGTGGCAGGTGCCTATACATAACACACAAAGACTAGTCACAATCAGCATGTCTGGCAGTGATGCTACTAGGAGTAATCGTGAGAACCGCCTATACCTTATTAGAGATTACTTTTAATTATTTTACAATGATTTCTAAGACAATAATTTGACTTATACTGTCCAAACAATAATTTGTCAAATTCTCTTTTACAAAAAGACATTTGTTATATATTTGTTATATATTTGTTTTGTGACAGCAACAAAGCAGCAAATAATAAATAAAGAAAACAATTCCTCTTCTCATAATATGTATGTATTTCAGTTGGTAGGAAATTTTGTATTGCTGGGCATCCTATTTTGATGTTTCAAGACCTAAGATAATGTTCCCTTTTATGTCTTGCTCAGACAAATATCTTCCAATCGGATTTGCATAGTCCTTCTGCCAAATAATTACCATCTTCCTCTTCCTGAGACATTGTATCTTCTTTCAAAGGAAGATGAGACAACACATCAACATGAGTGTTCAAAATACCCGTCTGATGTTCAATTTCATAATCAAATGAGCCTAAAACCAGTGCCCACCTAGTAAGTCTATTAGCCGCAAACTTTGGTATTTCGACATTCTGCTCTAACAAATAAACTCAATGTTTATGATCAGTTCTCAATATCAAATTGCCACCCAACCAGACAGTGCCTGAATTTAGTAAGTGCAAAAATAATTCCCAATGTCTTCTTGTCAAGTGCTGAATAATTAAGGTCTGACTTCCTTAGTAATCTTGAGGCATACATAATTAGTCCCTCAGTATTGTCAGAGACCATAACTGTGCCTAAACCCTTGTCACTACCAATGGAGACCACTATCAATGGTTGCTTTGGAGCGTAATATGCTAGTACAGGAGCAGGAGTGACTTGCCCATTCCTATTTGACATTGTTCTTCAACAAGTAATGGAGCCTCATGCACTTTCCTTGTAAATTAGGAATGAACCTACTATAATAATTTACAGAACCCAAAAATGATTTAAGTTCCTTTGTACATTTTGGTTCACGCATTTCTATCATTGCCTTAAAATGTTGTTTTAATACTGTTCTTATCAATCTGGTGGCCAAGGTAAACTACTTCATTCTTAAACCACTTGCAATTTTCTCTTGAGTTTGTAAGCCTACTTTTTTTTAATCCTGCCAAAATAAGTATAAGTTCCATTGTACGTTGGAACAGACCGGCTGCAAATGAAACTCCAAAAGGCATTCTTTTGTACTGGTAAAACCCTTTGTGTTGCTATTGTTGCGTATTTCCTGAAGCTTTCATCCATTACCAGTTTCTTAGCCATCAGTTCTTCCAAAGTTGGAAGCTAATAAAAATCTATTCTATTGGTGAGATCATTGGATCTACAGCTTCCAAAATTTCTTCAGCCACCAATCTCTCTAATTCCTTTTTAACTAATAATTGGAGAACAAAAGGCAACCTCCTTGGTTTGAACACTGTCGGTATTGCAGTCTCTTTTATATGGATGACTGCCTTGGTTGTGTTAATAGTAATAGTTCCCTCTTTGAAAAATTCCTTATACTGCTATGCTGCTAGAGGTTTGAAACATCCCCCTGTACCAATCTTTCCATGTTGTTGCATACTGCACTTGAAGCCTCTTCAACTTCATGAGGGTAAAAGTAATGAACTAAAACATTAAAAGGCTGAGAACTAACCTTTGCCAACAGGTAATTACATTTGAGCTTGTCATCCTTATTTCTAAATGCCTCCATTGCCAAGTCGAATCATTTGATCCAATAATCCCATTCTTCGGTCGTAGGATTGAGCCTATTAGTATATTACCATCACTGTATTGCTCTCAGTCAGCTTGTATTGAGTCACTTTCCTTAACCACGCCTTGCTGTCTTCTGTTTATTCGCTTTTTCCTCATTGCCATATTTTATATCACAAATAAAAATAATAAACTAGTTTGAAGTTTAAACTCAGACTAAATGTATTTTCACAATAAAAACATATGTGTAACAAATGATAATAATTATGGCATTGATGCCACAGATTTTACAACAAATATTCCGAATTTTGTCTAACTTACATCACCGGCTCCTCATTAAAGGTCGGGATACACATACCCGCACTGACACTCGGCTGATTCACGTTTCTGGTGCGGTTATCGTGAAGGCACACATTTCCGTATGCTGTCCGAACGCAAAAAATTAACTGTTTGATCTATTTATATTGGAGCATATTTATTTTGGATTTTATAGTGACAGATTCTTTAAAAACATTTTTAGCAAATAAAAAAGGAGTTACTTAGTCATTTTGTAGGTTCTTTTTACTATAACTAGTAAAACATAGTAATTATTTGTAAAATATACACTAGAGAGTATAATGTTTTTTCATACTGTCAAACCTTATGACTGCAAATAAAATATTTTAATTTTAAGACTTACTGTAGTTTGAAGAATAAAATAAATATAAAAGGTCATAGAAACATTTTACATCTATGCCCTACAAAATGCAGGAAAGATTTTTAACAAGTAATTTTAATACATCCAAAATAAGTATATTTTTGCGCAAAATAAATAATTTCTTGTTATTTTTCAATAAAAAATTATATTTTACATTATTTAATTTAATTGCTCTAAAATCACTAAGTATACAACATATTTTATAACTTTTTAAAAATTTAAAAATTTTGTAAGCCACCTAATGTGTTTTGTAGTAGTTTTAGCGCAGTAAGAAATCATTACTAGTTTACTGTAAAAGAAACTTCTTCCTCACTAAATAAATAAATGTCTGTGTGTGTGTTATAAATGTCTTCATATCCATGATAGATGTCGCTCTTAGACCGCACCATGCCCATAAAATTCAAACTTCATGTATCGGTGATGGTGCGGGCACTACGGTCTGGTGTCAATGCGGACATGTGTGGACTTGCTGGTTGAAAACTGCGCTTTTCACTGTATGATGGCCGACTCACGTGTCGGACACGCTGCAGGTATGTGTGTCCCGGCCTTAACACGTTCACAACGATGTGTAATCCATTAGGTACACAAGATTTTTCATAACTGCCAAAGTGTACCCAATCAGGTATGCACCGGGCTTACGTAAAGTGCATTGTGCACCTGATGGGGTACACATTGTCAAGAATTTTCTTATGAGTGGTTTTATTGTTTGCCTGTTGTGGTCATTTGTGAAATATGAGCCCGTGCTTATAGAAATATCTAAATATCTTAGACTATCATGTACTCCATTGGGCGCATAACTGCATAAATGTTTAGGTTAATTAATTTTTTAGGTATCCCCAAGGGAAAAAACATATTACAATTTTTTGTGTGCAAAAATTGTGAAGCCACATACTTTGTTTGTTATGCTGAGACATTTAACTTAAAAAAGCTTTTCTGTCATTATTATTAAAAAATTCAACAACATATAAAAAAGTAAAAAAATAGCAGTTTTTGTGAACATGTAATTTGGATATTGAAGGTTTTACTTCATTATATTCCACATCTAATATAAATTTAAAAAAAGTACAGTCCAATGTTTTTAACCGTAGACTCGAGCTGGGAGAGCGGTGGTAGGCGAGGGGTGCGGTGCGGGAGGATTGTAAAGGGCTTTCTGCAAACGTACTCTCAAGGTCACGCGCTTGTGACTAGCGGGATAGATGCGAATAGACGGTCGGACCTCTCATCAACTGTCAGTAAAGTTATATACCGTTACACAGAACTCTATACAATGCAATCATTATACTTGTTGTAATTGCTCAATATTAATAGTTAGTTAAACATAGAATACAAGTGAGTTAACACCGTTGTAAATAATACAGTTATTGCTACGGATAAAGTATATAATTGCAATAACAATTAAACCCACAATATTTTTAAGACTAATAAATTAGTTAAATTAACTTGGTTCTTTCGTAAAGGTGTTTTTATTGCACAATAAACTAATTTATTGAGTTAATACGGTATCAGTGAGCCAATGCGCCAACTACAGTTCCGGCAGAAACGTTCACTCATCACTTCATATGCTACTACAGGCTAAACTATAAAAAAATAATAAATTACAAAAAAATATTCATCTATTTTCACACAACTTTCTCGCTGACAAATTTTGTCTGACCAAAAAATAAAAAAAATCCTCGCTTACTACTTTTTTCTTGTCATTTTAAACGCTATGTAAAATGTAAACAATAAAAATTAAAAAAATTTTTTTTAATATTTAAAAATGTAACCAATAGATTTACCCAGTAGGGATCACTTCTGGCTGGTTTATACCTACCAGTTGAACCCACCACTGGGCACAGCAAAAACCGATGTGCCACTTCAATCTGGGCCACCTTATGGATGTCCAGTAGCGGCACATCACTAACCGCAAATGTTGAGATTCTGGGGTTCATGGGCAATTCAATAGGTCTAATCTACTGTGGAAGATGACTGTTGGAGTTGGTGGGATTTGTTCCCTTACCTCAGAGGTTCTTGTTAACCTCAACAAGGGTGTGCTACCCCCTGCCTACTTTGACTGTAGAGGCTCGTTCAGAGCTGGCCTCCCCTTCTTCCAGGATGACTTTGAGATGTAGTGCCCTAATTCTTCCTCATGGATCTCGATAGGAGGCGGCCCCCTACTCCATAACCTTACCCATCCTGAATATCCTATCACTCCGGAAGCAGCGCAAAGGTTCTTACAGGACTAAGTGCAATTTATAAGCTTCTTGTCCTAAGAGAACAAAAAAAAAAAAAAAAAAAAAAACCAATAGATTGCCAATATTAAGAGCTTTAATTTGACGCATCTTACAGAATTGTACGACATTGGCTTCACTTTTAAATCACGAGAGGAAGCGTTAAAGGTCACTGATTTTTGTAGTCCGTTTTCATACTCCGCTGGGACAGTTTTAACACAGCGAAACTGACTTTTTCATGCAGGTTAGTAGTCCGCGGCCAAGTCTATGGTTAAAAAAATTGGACTGTACATATCTATGTACCTGTACATACATATGTAGTAAAGATACAACTATGATTGCAATATTTCATCATGATTCTTTTCATAGTAATATGTGAAAACATTCTTCATTTCTTTCAATGTACTAACATTTTTATTTCACCATATTTGGTATTAGAATGGAAAGAAGTAACATTTCTTAAAAATTAATATTTAACTTTTATATCATCAGTACTCACGTGGATCTTAAAAATTCATCAGCAAGCGCAAACAGACGTGTCTTGTACTTAGCCTTCAATGTCTCTACTGTAAACAATTGATAAAGTTTTCCATATATGTTAGGATATTCTCTGAAACATAGAAGTTGAATTGTGTTAAATAAATACTTTTAGTTCACTTCCATTTTTATTAAAACCACAAAATATTATGATTTAATTTTGTAAACAATACAGGGTGACACAAACTTCTGCGGTTGATATTACTCATAATTCTAATCTAATAATGTATTATAGACATAGGTTGAGAAATTAGATCAACTAATGTTTATCTGTTAGACCACTAAATCGTGGTCGTTTAGCCACTACCCGCGTTTTAAAATGTTGTATAAAAATTAATATCCCTAGAACTAGTAAAGCTACAGATACCAAACTTTGCACACGTTCCTTAATCAATAAGAGAAAAATATTTAAAAATTATGTGATTTGCTTTAATATTAACAAAATGGCGTCTGTTGAAAATCTCTAAAGTCAAATTCAGCTACAGAAGTTTGTGACATTCTTTTGTAAACATCCTACATATAGGGTGTTTCGCAAGAGGTTAGCACAACTTCAGGATATGATAGTAGACACAAAAACAAGCAAAAATTTGCATATGAATATATGTCTTATCTCCCTCCTTTAGTGTCTGTTTGTCCATATGTTTTTTATTTTTTTTTTAATCGTATCTCAAAACCCGTTGAAGCAAATGACAGGGAACTTGGCAGTTATGATAAGCTAATTAAAGGGATAATTAAAAAATCAAATACCTATTACCACTTTCCATTTCAAAATAACGACATTATAATTTTTTAAACTTTAATATACCAAAAACTCGTATAGCTAATATAACAGTAGTTACAGAAAGACACAAACAGTTCCAAACATTCTGTAAAATAGTAGCACAAGTTGAAGGAATGTTATAAAAAATAATTAAATTAATAAGGAGAGTTATTGATAAAAACCTTTCATATGTTACTCCTACCTAGGCATCCCTAGGCATAAACACATTCAATGATTGAGGAAAACAATATTATCAATGGATATTTCCATTTTCAGTTCAAAAAGTAGCCGTATGATAGTAGCACAAGATAGAGAACAATAATAAAGTAATTGCTGGCAATCAAAGGCAATTGTACTTTGGTGTCAGACACCTCGTCAAGGCAACTGCAGAGGCTTAATATTAAAAAAAATTAATTTAAGTCAAATTTAGAAATTAAATTATGTAATGATAATGTTGTATTCTGTATTAACTTCATAAATAATATCTTACATGTTGTGTTTGATGATTAAGTTAAAAACTCCTTGCAAGGCCAACATGCTTATTTCACATTCTGAAACAGAAAACGTTACATTAATTAATTGTTAACCATATTAAACTGATTTTATAGACAATCTATACAGTACCAATTATTTAACAAAGAATGAACTATAAACCCCTTAGTAAATGATTTATATCATGTGCAAATAGCAAGAGAAGTTTAAAAATCTGTAATTACAGATTTAGACTCATCTGTAAAATCCTTATAACTAGACAGAACCTTTTTTGAGATAGCCCCAGCAGAAAACATTGTGACTAGTAATGACTAGTGGTAGATGGCAGTAACCATTATCAATCAATATTATAAATGCATGTGAGTCACTTATTGAACAGCCACAATATTTTGAAATACCCAGACAGGGTGGCCACTCAAATTCTTTTTTAAATTCTCTGTTTTTTCGGATATTGTGGTCAAAAATTTCTGATACTCTATCCCATTTTCAAATCAAACACACAATTATAATATTGTATTTAACTGTTACAATGAGTGCAACGGTGACGGTTTATCATCACCAGTTATATTTGCACGAAATGCCATTAAGCTGCGGTGGTCTAAGAAATTTCGTCACTAGCAATATGCGATAAAATTGTTTTCAAGTGAAAGAAATTTTGATAAAGTACAAAATAATTATTTGCTTAGCACTACCCTAAAGCCTAAAAATGCTAATAATAAATATGCTATTGCTTCCTACGATTATGAACCCTCGAACATTGAATCTTGAACCCAGTCTATCAGATCACAAAATGATAATTCTTTCATGCACCACTCCAAGATTTAAGCATGTTACATGATCCTAGATTTTAAGATAAAAATAGTGGTACATTACCATCTCTGTTCAAACAATCCATGAAGTAGTCTGTGAGGTAAATAGCACAATCCATCTGAGGCATCATGTATTCCACCAGAACCACTAATAACAGCTGGTGAGTTCTGGAGGAGTAGTGCCAGGGAGCCAGGAGTTTCCATACACTATTCACAGCTGTTCTCACCACCTTGTCCTCGGGGACACCATCTATACATAAACATAATGAGTAATTCTTTAGATAATATTAAAAATCAATACTTTTAATCTGCAATATAATTTACAGCATTTAAGTTGAGAGGATTGACTGTTTGAGAAGGAGTTTTAAGACTTAACTAACAAGAATGCATAAGTTGAAACACTGCAGATTGTATATAAATGCTGAGTCTCAGAAAAAATGCTTGGTACCAGCATCTGAGTGTTAAAACTGCAGTTGAAACAGTACCACAAACTTATTATTACTCCTTTTAAAACTTATTATTACTCCTTTTAAAACTTATTATTACTCCTTTTAATCCAGTGAGAAATTACATTTTTACCTATCTGATACTCTTCCATGTAAATTTAATTTTGAAATTTTCTACTGGATTTGGGTTTTATAATTTATTACAAAAATAACAAACTATTTTACTTATATTCAATATGACTTCTGAAAATTAAATTGTATATATTTTATAAGCCTGTTGTTTAATTTCTTCAAACTTATCATGGCAGTCATAGTTGTAGTATCTAACAACTATGTTCTAAGAAAAATAACATGTCATTAGTTTATTTTGTGGAGGTTAAATAAACATCAATTTAGATTGTAGCTAGAGTAAATCCAAATGCTGATATAGTGTAATAATATAATTTTAAGTGTAATGGGGCGTAATTGTTGAGAATGTGAATTTCTTTACTTACAAACTTTGTTTATAAACAGTGTCACAGAAACAGGACTCAGTTAAGTATAAATTGGTATTCAAAATCGTGCAAAAACAGTTTAAAACGCCTTTTGTACGAACTCTAATAATTGAGTAATAAGCTCAGACTAGAAGCAATCGGTGTAAAGCCATTTTCAAGTCCCTGCCTCTTCTTGATTAGAGGTTTACTGGCAGCTAGTTGTAAAGTTTCATTTCCATGAAGAAGGTTTTTGCTCAGACAACCTCAGGCGATGTGCTGGAGGATTGAAGAGTATCACCATTTTTTGTGTTGTATTGATGTATATTCCCGGTTCCTATGTAAATTCTCCCTTTCAGCGTACATTGTCATGTCATGTATCAACAACATATCATTCATATCATTAAGTCAACAGTGATGATATTCAAATTTTGAAAGAATTTCTACAGCTTTCCAGATGGTGGATGCCTGCTAATGTTCCAGTGTGGTCCAATAAACCACTGTGAATAACCCTTGTATCAAAAATGTTTGTACAGACTCCAACTCCAACTTATTGAAGTTCTGGTGTTGTGGGTCACTCTTGTAGGAGGTAGTTCTAATCTTCAGATGTAAGAAACCAGACATTCCATTAGTTTCACTGATCTCTTATCTGGTGCCTTGGAGCCTATATTGACATTATTCCCATAATTATTATTACAGTTTTCAAATTTGTTGCCAATTGTTCTTGAGAGGATGTCAAATTTTTAATTGAAGCTGGAGGATGGTGGTCTACATGACTCATGATATTGAGGGGAGTGTTGTGCATGATCTTTATCAGTGCCATCTCACAAATACGTTCCTAAAAAAACTGGGTTACTGGAATATTTATAGTACTATACCACCTAAGTTTTCTTTTATATAGGTCAGAACACTACCCACTCTATAAGTTCCCTTACTGTAGAGGGCTTAAAGAATGTATCCAAAAAAGAATGCAAAATTTTCCATTTGTTGAGAGTTGAAGTTGTGTTCACTTAGAACTAATATTTCAGGAGATGGTTTAACAATTTCTAGGAAATGAGTGAGTCTACTTCTTTTATTTGATGTCACAGATATTTTGGTGGAGAACTGTTAAAGTATGTTTGGTCATCGGTTGTTAAGAAAATGTACTTTTTTTTTAAGTTTGTATTCTTTCCTTTCTGAAGTGGCCAGATCGTAAAAAAAGAGATTAAATATCAATAGAAATGGGGTGGTACTGTAGATAGTTGGCCTTATATTGTTTAATATTTTTGTTGTAATATTCCTCTATTGTTTCTGAGGGTCCAAATTCTGCAGCAGAGGTCTTTTTCCTAAAGTGCTGGTTTTCCTCCAGCAATGCTGAGCTGATTTTAGCAGCCCTGATAAGCTTATCTTCTTAGCAGTATTTTGTACTAGATCATTTTTGATAAGGCTGATTTCTAGGGATTTGATAGTGGGGCCTCAACACGTCACTGTTTCTGATCACGTCAAAAACCGAGGCACAAATTTTGTGGCAACTCAATGTATGCCTAGATTTTTGGTTACAATTTCTTGACAGCTTCCATATCTAATACTTACACTACTACCTAAGTCATTTATTGTCTGATGATGGTTTTCATAAATGAGGTACCAAATTATTTGAACAACAGCTTTGCTTGTGGAAGGAAGGCCGTCATGAAAAATTATCATCTTCAATTAAGATCTGTCAGCCTTGAAATGAACGTACTACTCAAAAACATGTCTTCTGCTCAGTGAATGTTCTTCAAAAGCCTCTTAAAGCATTGTACAAGTTTCCCTAGATAATGTCTTAAAGTTACAAGCAAAACTTGATGCAAAGCCTGTTGCTCGAATTTATCAGCCATCACAAAAATCATTACGTAATGATAACACACAACAAAACTCAACTTGTAGACATAACCTAACCACACACAACAAAACTTGCCACAATAGCTGCTATTGTGGCAGAGGCTACTGGCACACCGCCTTGTACAGTCACATCAAACAAATGGTAAGTACAGTACAGAAACTTTCTGATACCATCTCGTACAATATTAACAAAATTGATTTAATACTTTATGTATTTTATTATTCTAATACTATAATGAATGTTACAAATACTAATACTATAATGAATACTTTTAATAAGGCACTTACTTTTAATGTCACAAAATACATTGTCAGAGCCCTTCTTCAGTTTAGGTAGTCCAGACAACAAGAGCAGGATGTTCCAGACACGTTTGTCATTGGGCTGTTGTTGGCACATATCTTTCAGTAAACTTTCCAGAGACAGCCAAAGATTACTACCTACATCTTTATAACTCAAAAACTCAGAAAACCTCTTGGAAAGATCTGTACTTAAATTTGAAGACAATGATAACGACTCCAGTATAATCTAAAAAGGAAATACAAATTCACAAATTAAAATTCAACCAGGGATAATGTAACTTTTTAAAATTTAAAAACATTATCACTTAATGATATGAAAATTAGGACTGCAAGTGCTGTGGAAAGCTGAAACTCTGAATTTAGGTGGACTTCACAAATGCATTCAGAAGGCAAGATCAGTCAGGTTTTAACATTTTAGATTAGAAAAGGTGAATAAAACCAAAATATTAAGAAATGATACATACATACATATATATATATATATATATATATATATATATATATATATATATATATAATTTTATACCGTTGATTTATTTGCTGCTATAATTATTTGTTTTCCAAAAAATCAAGATTTTTATTCTAAGTAGATGTTGTATATTATATTAATATAATTTACTTTTGCACCTTTGCCTCACTGAATACACCCATACACTACCATCTCACTTGTGGCTAGAAATAGCCAAATAAATGTAGCCAAAATAAATAATTGAAGTCTAAAATCATTATTTAGATAAATTGAGTGAAAAAGACCGTACAAATTCTGAAGGTAGCATGTGTGCTCTGTAGTTACTCAAACCAGTTCTTATGTCAAAAATTAATTAAATATCACACACTTATTAAATATTGAAAATAGGCTAGAAGCTTTTAATTCATATTGTAAAAGGAATAGCTAGTTTATGCTGAGCTGCAGTCGAGTAAACATGGCCACCTCTATTGATTCTCTCACTAAGTATGAATTGATGTGTGCAAGCATAAGGAAATAGAGCAGCAGAAATCCGTCAGAGAATATGCCATGCTTACAGAGAAAACATTAAGAGTGATGGTGTTGTGCGTGAATGATGTCGAAAGTTTAAAGGTAGCCGAACTGATATGCACATTGAAGGAGGTCAAGGACGCAAGTCTGTCGCTACAGGCGAAGTTGCTGAAAGAGTTGACAAAGTGGTTAGAGAAAACCGCAGATTCACAACAGTGCTTTGTCTTTAGAATTTGCAAGAACTTTGGAACTTCTATTTACTCTATTGTTACAGAACATTAAGGATACAAAAACATTTGTGCCCGCTGGGTGCGAAAGATGTTGACTGACACTGAAAAAAAAATGCTGAAATGCTTAAAAGCTGTGACATTCCTTAAATGTTATCATGCTGAACATTTTTTTTTTAATAAATTGTAACCAGAACTGAGACATGGATTCTTCATGACACATCCGAATCAAAACAGCAATCTGAGCAACAGTGGATGCGCACAAATTCACTGAAAAACCAAAAAGATTCAAACAAACTTTCAACCAAAAGGGTATGGCTACAATTTTTTGGGACCAACAAATTTTGTTACTTGTGGAATTCATGCAGCTGGGGAACACGATTAATGCAACTTTATATTGTCAAACCTTACAACGGCGATCCATTCAGAACAATAGAAGAAGTATGCTGACGTCTGGAATTGTTCTATTGCATAACAACTCACGCCCTTATAGTGCTGGTATGTTTAACAACTTTTTAAACAATTTCATTGGGAAACTTTGAATCACCCACCATACAATCCCTAGCTAGCACCAAGCGACCTTCATATTTTCCCTGAACTGAAGAAATGCCTTGAAGGTCAGCCAGCACTTTTCAACTACTGAGGAACTTCAAAACATGGTCATAACTCATTTAAATTTACTAGCAGCAACATTTTATAAAGAGGATATTGGAAAGCTTGTCCACAGGTATGACAAATGCCTCAATCTTCAAGGTCTTATGCTGAGAAGTTAACATAAGTATACACACATTTTGGTAATAAAATAATGTTTTCTATACAATTGTCATTTATTTATGGCCCATTAGAGGTTGAAAAAACTGCCCTCGTACATAATTTCCTTTAGAACAAAGAATAGTACATAATTTCCTTCAAAATGAGTGGTAGGAAAAATAAAACCTAAAAATTTAGCAGATTTTTACCTGCTCCAAGGGAGTTGGTTGAGCGTTACCAAACATTTTTACACTGTTCTTATGGATAACCATGATGACGAGAAAATCGCAGAATAAATCACTTGTAAACAAACTGAGTAGGCCTACAATTATATGATATTTTAACATGTGACACAGTAACACATGTAGCCCAACTATTTTCAAAATATTTCAAAAAATTTCAGATTATTTTAATTGTCATTTATATTTTATGTTTAAATATATTTTAAACAGTGTATTTATAAAGTCTCAAAGTGATTGACCTAATTTATTTATTTATTTGCATGCTACATTACAGACAAATTTAACTATTCTGTAATAAGTATTAGTAATAATTCTCATTCTGTAGTAAATACAAGTTTTTTTTATTTTTATTTTTTCAACATTTAAAATCAATTAAGTTTGTGTAAAATTAGAAAACTAAGTTGACCTTGTCTAGTCAATGTAAAATCGTCAATGGCAATAAAATATTTGATTCTTAACTCAATCTGGGACAGTGTCTCTTTTGTCTGCCAGGGGGATGTAAAAATTTCTCTTCTGCATGTCTGTCTGTCTGCTGGACATCTCAAGAATGAAATAAGCTGTAGACTTGAACTGTCAGAGAAGCCCTAGACTAATAGTAATAAGTCTATGAGTCAGATATCTGACATGCTGACTCTGATCTGATACATGATGATCTGTCGTCCTGGGTATTTGACACATGTCACTTCGTGTTTACTAATTATACCAAAATCCTGCATTTGGTTGAAATCGGTCTATTACTTTAATCATAGCACTTTTCAACACACTTAGGCCTACATATAGTATGGGTAGGATTTGTTTATAAACCTAGAAAGATTTAAAATTTGACTATCCGATACAACAAAAATTTACTTTTTAATCCCACAATACTTTTTCTATACACTATATTTGATGCAGAAAGAACAAATTGTAGACTAGTTGATGAATGATTTACCTTCAATCTCTTTACTGGAAAAAAATTCTTCTTTCGTTTCTTTTTCTTTTCTTGAGTAAGAGGAAACTTAGCTTCATTCGATAGTAGCTGGAACATGGAGTTCAGTGCCTGTAGCTTACATTCAGAACTACCTTTTTGCAAACACAATGCCAACTTAATCCATGCATCTTCATAGCAATTTCCAAGCCACTCCTTGTACTGACATTCTGCTTCACCTAAAACCATAAGAATCACTGAGAAATCTCGCTTTTAATTTTTTCTTTTTCTTATTTATATTTTAAATTCGATCTTTACTTATGTCCTCAATTCAAAGGGTGTTTGAATGAAAACGTGAATTGAAAATATACTTATTCAAACTTTTGCTATGAAAGAGTAAGTAGTTGTAACTACATAAATTTAAATATTAGTATGTTGTTTGTCTGGCCATAGTGAAAAATATATTTATAAAATTGGAAAATCAAAGGGAAAAGATATGCCACCTTTCTAGAGGTGGTATTACCAGACAGAAAACTCAGAACTTACTACTTATCAACATGAATGTCAGTGTTGGGATTGAAAATTGTTAAGGGATAAACTCTCCTTATTGTAATAAATGTTTCTGATGAATCCAAATTACGAGATAACCCCCCCCCCCCACACACACACACCTGAGAGTAGCTCTGGTGTAAAGAGGACAGACAATAAGAGAAATTAATTAATTCCATCTACCACTATTAAAAAAGTTTTTCTAAATGTATGACATAGATTTATTTAAACTATAACAAAGAAACATTAAAACCTCTAAATCATATAAAGGGAATTGACTTTAAATAGTATTATTAGATTTTATTTACAGGTGTGCTAAAACTGGAGATTCCCTTTTTAAATTTAAAAAAGAATGTTTCACATGGAGTACATGCTTTTAAAACTCTAGTTACAAGAAATATTTAAATACAATTATTTTTCTAAAATATTGTTTTAATCAAATCAAAATTAAGTATTACAAAAAATTTCAGTGTTTCTATATTAACCCTTTGTCTGGTGGTTTTTTTTCTGTTAGAGTGCCCTTAAAAGTGAAGTGTAACGTCTTTTTAAGATGCTTTGGGTTTAATGCATGAAAAGTAATAATAAAAACACTTAATTTAACATTTTTGAAGGTTTTTTTTTGTATTTATACATAAATTATTATAATTATGCACATAAGTTACACAATTTACAAAATATGAATATAAAATCAAATATTTTCTGCATTTTCTTATAACATATTAAGGTCAATCCTCAACGTAAAAATTGAAATTACAAGAACAATCAGATATGATAACAGAATTGTGTCACACTAACACAAATGGAACCCCTAATTACTTGGAACAACTGAACAACTGATTGAAACAACGTCATATGGTGGTAAATTGGAACTGAAACTAAATAAACAAATAGTAACTGCTATGTAGTGGGAATGACAGAAACTACTTGAAAGTGTTTCTTATCCATTCTGCTAAATTGCATAAGTATGCTGACAAAATTCTGGATGTCAGTTAGAATGGTGTCAGATGCAGACCATAAATCTAGTGTAGTTCACCATATGTACTTGTTTGATTATGTTATATGAAGAATCCACATTGCGGTATCATGTGCACAACGTCTCAACGTGTGTTGAGTAAAACATGTGGAGTTGTTAAGCAAGTTCTATGTTCCTCAATGCATGTAGGCCTAGCTCAGCCAGAATAATGTAATTTACTCACCACTTTTCGTATATTTCAGGCCAATAAAATTTTCTTGAATTTCATTTGAATAAACTTTATTTATAGAGTGAATGTAAATTCTATGCACCAGCTTGATTCACTTGAGACATGTGCTATTTAAAAAGCTGAGCAACATACAATGTTCCACAACAAAAAGTTAAAACAAAATAGAGTTTAAAAACCAACCTCCCCACACAATGCATGACTACAAATTACCACTTCACTGATTTAACACGTTCGCTACTACCATGTTAAGAAAAGGCGTATACCCACAGACCAACAGGCTCAAATATGAGCCGCACGGTTTCTTCCCGTGCACCGGCGTCCCAAATATGCGCCGCTCGGGGCACCTCAAATAGACTGACGTCCCATATTTGCGCCGCTGTTTGCATGCCACTATTATTGCCATGAAAAATCACTGGTCTATTTTAGAGGCTTGATACTTTTGTATTGGTCTATGGGGATGTCTGGCTCACATGTGGGACGCTTGGTCTCTGGATATCTTAAAAATTACGTCCTATCATGGCCTATCATGCCAACTTGTTATAACCAGTGGCACAATAATTAGACTATGAATATGTGAGCACTTAAATATAATGTAGCGTGGAACATTCTGAATATAAGTGTAAATTTAATAACTTATTTAATAAATGTTCACTTATTTTGTTAAATAGTTATGACATATGGGTTAACAGTCATGTATTATGTCTTGTAGAGTAAAAAGAACCCCATTTATGTTTTTGTACCTTGAAATAAAATAAACTTTATTTCTACTTAATTTTCTTATATTTTACTTTTTTAATTTCTAAACTTAAAATTATTGTAGGCCTACAGCCTAATAAGATATGTATAATAATACATTCAATGAACTTGTATTTATGACTCTGTTGATTGAGCTTTTGTACCATGAATTAAAATACTATCATAATAAGATATGCATGTTTGATTGAAACTTACCCTAAAACCTTCAGTAATTGAGCAAATAAATAGTGGCTCATATATGGAACGCTTGGTCTATGTTAAGATTTTGATGCTATAGACCGAGCGTCCCACATATGCGCCGCCGTAAAAATTAAGCAAATCAGCAATATATCAAATAAGAACAGTACAGACGTACATTTTAGGTTATTTTGTTGAATTATAGCTCAATTCAACAATATTTTATCCTTGGTCTATGGTTAGTCTCACACCAATCATTCTCGGTCTGTGTAGAACAACCACATTTTGTAACGTTGGTCTGTTACGGTGACCCGAGCGGCGCAAATATGCGCCGCCTGGTAGCGAACGTGTTAAATTCATGTTTCAATTTATGAAACATGTGCTCTTTCATAAGAGAACTAACACAAATTGTTTCAGTAGTTTCAATGCAATGGTTAAAGGAAGAAGGAGTTTAATATTAATTTATCACTACAATAGTTAATTTCAAATCACTTATTCAAAATTTATACTTATAATTTAAATTTTTGGGAAACCTGTTCTTTCAATAGCAAAGCAATACATGTCGTTCCATTCCAATGGTTAAAGACAGAGAGAGATCGGCCCATATGTTCGAGCGTCAGGTTAGCACACTGGAAGTTGTGAGCGTTTTAGCTTATGACCCAAACTTCTATATTTTAGTTTAATCTTTGTTAATATGACCTATAGATCATGAATTTCTTTAGTGGCTATTGTAATTCAATAATTTGAATCCATCCCAATGTAAAGTTGGCTTAACTTTTTCTTTATTAATTATTTTAATCTTGTAACATGTAACAGGTGACTGTAATAGACGACTTACTTCCTCTTATCAATCTTGCCGCAAACCATTTGAATCAAACTGATCTGTTACAATGCGAGAGATTATTCATCAATAAATATTAATGTGAAAACTGTTTTGCGCCATAGCGTTTCTTGTGCGGCTACTGGGATTACTGCAGATGGCACGTAGTGTCTTCCAGAATTTGTTGCAGGATTACTATTCAATGGGTTAAAAACTAGTAACAATGAAAGTAAAACATCCTATTTATTAATTTATATATTAATTTACAATGAATTTACTCCAAAATGGCATAGTACCTTACAGCCATCTTTACCAAGATTTTCCTGATTTTCAGTAAATAAATGATAGTTAAAAGTTTAAATTACAGTAAATAAAAATTGTATTTGTGGAGGAGAACACCATATGATATCTCATTTAAAATTTTTTAGCATGTTCTCTACCGATAGTTACAGGAGCATTATGTGGAGTGTACACCCACATTAGTCTCTACACTGCTTGTTAGTTGAAGTGCTACATTTTTTTGTATTATTGTTAACAATTATAACCACTAAATTACATCAGAAAATTTTTAAAGTTAAATAGTAGTAGAAATACAAATGGTTATAATCTAAGCTGAACTTCCTGGTTACATCTCTGGTAAAGTCTAAAAAGTCCAAAGTGTTACACAATAAAAGACGAATTAGTCAGTGATATACTTAATTTTCCAAACAAAAATCACAATACCATCAATTATCTTTATGCTATTTTTTACTTACTGATGTTGTCTTCATCACTTTTTGTTATATCCTTTCTCTTTAAAATTTCAATAAAAACATTTTCCACTGCAGTTACACATTCCACAGGTGTTTCTGTTGGTATCTGTAAACATTAACCACATTGTAATAGCATTCAGCCATATTATTTGTATATTACACATATCTTAGGACTACAGACAGACTAATTAATACCTAATTTTTAGTCATTTATTGGAGTACATAATAAGGTAGCTCAAAAAAACATTTCTTAGTGCAGAAAACCAGATGCATTTTATGTCCTTTTGTAATGTATATTACATACTTTCTCATGATATACATGTATCTTGCTGGAGGCGTTTTGTATTTTTGATGAAAAAGTAAAGTTCGGACAGTCTACGTGCAAATCTTTGTTAGGATTTTTAAATCTGCCACAGAAAATAACCAGCTATGATGTTATGACTTTTATAGTTTATTTTGTTCCAGCTGCTGACACTGTAATTATGAATGATAAGTTTATAGGCCTATGGTACTTTGGGATTATACCGACCACACCCAGACATGAATCGTTATTTCACATTTCGTTTCTACTGATTACTAGATTAGCGTAGAACAATATTTCGTCAATATAAAACAGGAATTGTCTTATCGCAAACCCCTCCCCATCCTCAGACAGAGGTCAAAGTCGAGCGTCTAGTAGATAACGTGATTGCAGTCTCGCCGCCCGTTCAGCTGGTGCATCGCTTTGTTGTACTTCCGTGTTTTACCTCTACATTTCTCCAAACACAAAAATTCAACAAAAACAATCATTTACCAAACTAAACTCTTTATTAACCCTTTTACTGCCGACGTCCGACATATCGGACGTCGGCATTTTTGCCGAAAACGCCAACGTCCGATATGTCGGACGTCTGTTTTTTTTATTGTTACTGGCTACTGTTATGTTCAAATGCCGAAATATTCGGTATTTTGGTTGTTTAGGAGGAAAGGATAATGAAAAAAGCCATTTGAAGAACTTTGGATTTCTATTTTCGTCGTCTTTGACTAGAATTGACGAACTACCTAGACAGCTGTCAAAACCAGATGATCGGGTTAGATTACTGAAATTTTCGTTCATTGTTGTTGTTTACAATGTTATCGAAAGTTTTTTGAAGTGTTACTTTTGTTGATCAAGGATAAAATGAGTAAAAGAGTTACATCTAACTCTCCTGTGAGTGAGGGAACAATAATTAACAGTCTAATCGATGGTGGTGTACAAGTGCAAGACGAACTGAGTGACAATTTCCTTCAGAATTTGTCAGATTCAGATGCCGAGAACGATTCTGATATTAGTGTTAGGGCTATTGATGACAATCAAAGTGATGTGGATGACACTGATGACGATCCTGACTTTATCTTACCATCAGATAATGAGGAGTTATTAGATAGAGAGGGGGATGTGGCACAGATAAGTTTACCTTCAACTTCCACTGGTAGGCCTAGAGGAGGCCTACCAGTTTTGGGAAAATCCTCATAGTGCAGCTATGTTTCAAGGTAGCACCTTCAAATTTGGTATATGTTCTAAGCAATTGCTCTAGTTTATAATGATATCATGCTCAAAATTTTAGTATAATTTTAAAAATAAATTATCAGATGCCAAACACAATTTTTATTTTTTTATTTATTTTTTATTTACATAATTTTTAAAATTAAATAACGAGTTTGTTTCAAATTAAAATTTCTTTTTATTATTTAAAAAACAGCATTTAAATACGAGTAAATAAAGTAAAAATTTCATGCAAATCTAATGAAAAATAAAAAAGATACAGCATTTTTTGTAAATGAATGCACAACAGCGATTTTCCCCCTTGGCAATTTTGACTGGTACGATAAAAAAATGGCCGGCAGTAAAAGGGTTTAAAAAAACACTAAAAACTTGTTTTTATTCTTGATCACATTCCGCCACCCAAAATGCGAGTGCCTCCGGCCATCAGCGCGGGCATTGACAGCACCTTCGGTGCTGCCCCGCGCTGATGTCGACGAAAGAAAAACATCCCTCGAGATAGTACCTATCAGTAAAATATCAAATTCTAGAGGGGCTAATCAGAAATATATAAATTGAATTGTAATGGAAAGGCAATTATGTACCGTGCAAATCACGTGATGCCGCGCGGCCTGCCGTAATCAGGATTCTCGAGAAAGATAAGATAACAGCGATCACAATACCTGGAAATGCTTGTAAGTTTGTAATTTTGTAATTGAAGAGTTGTTTTTTCGTTCTATCATGTTTGTTTCTATAAATTTCTATTTTTGTGTTCTTCATACTAGTGTGGTCGGTATAATCCCAAAGTACCGTTTATATTTATTACATAATGTGCCTTCACTTAGATTGTTTTATTTAGCGAACAGATTACATTTGTAAGTTTATAGGTTAGGTTTTGTCTCCACCATTTTCTTCTCTCACTTCGATATAAGTGGTGGAAACTGACTATGAAGTATAGTGGGTGTTTCACACCTGTTTAATTAAATGGACCAGTTCACACAGGAGTATTAATTGAACGGGTCATGAAAAACATCACCGATGTATGTGTAGGCTATGATTGAGGAAAGACCTAATTAATAAGAATAATTTCATTAATCTTCATACCTTGGAACTAAAATACTGAGTTTAAACTATAAAATTTGTTTATAGAAAAAAGATATAAGAATAATAATAAACTGATTTTGTTCATGAAGCTAACAAAACTTAACCTAAGGTGGATAGTTAAAAGTAATGTCCCATGACCCAACATATCGGTTAAGAATGAAAAAGGCAAAACTTATTAAAAACCCGATAAGAATAAGTTGGTACTCACTTGAAGTTGATTTAACAAATCTATTAAAACATTTGCATGCTTCTTGTTACTTAAAAATTGTGAACAACATTCATTTAGTTTATTCACTGACATATATCTTTTTGATTTCTTAACGACTCCTTCCTCCACTTTTTCTGTTGATTGTCTTTTCATGTTTAAGAATTAAAATATTTCTTCACTTCATTAACAAAGAAATAAGAAAACACGAATCTACACTCAACACTAATAACAACATAACCTATCTGTATCTCGTAACGTAACTATGAAACACAACCAGTGTTGCCAATCCACTTTTGGAAAATTCCCACCAGTACCTGAAAAAATACCACCTATGAGCCCAAATTACCACCTTGCTTTAAAAGTATATTTAGGCTACTAAAGTGTGTTATCGACATCGTATGACAGTCTATATTTGTAAATGCAGGGTGTCTACCAAACTGAACATATAAAATTCCCTGACTTTTCCAGGTTTTCTAGGTTAGACACTCTTAAATGGCTTAACGAGCAGGATTTTTTATTGCATTGAATATGGTTTGATTTTAGAGCATAATATCATAACTTATATTGTAAAAAAATTAACTTTTTTACTTTTTTACAGAGACAATTTGCATGAAAAAGTTAGTTTCAGAAAAACAAATTTAACTTTCAATGAGCTTGGATCCATGCCAAAGTTTTTAAATAGAAAACTTGTAAACTGATAAAGCAGATCATTAATCATGCAATCCTGCTGTGATTCAAAGAAGGAGTAAAGGAATATAATATGTAAATGACTTCTAAAATCTCACTGTCCAACCAGCTAAGCACAGGCTTTAGGTTTGAACATACTATAGGCCTACAAAGTATTATTTTAGGAAAGGCCTACCAAAACCAAACATGCAAGGTTAAGCAAAAATACTTACAACACTCTTTCATGATATCCTACCTCCAAAATAGGTTGTTTACTGATGTACAGTTTAATAAATTTGTATGATAAAATCACATGAACTGTTATGTGTTGTTCTAAAAAATCCACTTTTTTCCTTTAACTCAACTTGTAGCTTTATGGAAAAAATTACACTAGATCACTGTTTTTAAATGTGTTAACCACAATTTTTTTAATGTCAGGCAAAGTGCTAGGCACACATAGTCTTGAAATTAAAACCTTAGAAGGCTAGCATTACCATGATGTGTTTAGCCTAACTCTATAACTCAGGTTCAAATATTTATTTATATATAAATATATATATATATATATACACACAAAATTTATTTCACAATATATCACTTGATGACCAAAATATGAATCACAATATATTTGGCTATATTAACACAGTTTTAGTTTTTTTTAAAAGCCAAATAATAATAATAAGGCCTAATTTCTTATTGCCATATATTTCTTGTGAGCATTTCCTTGGTAGGTTCAAATTTAACACATCCACCGCTATTTCGGATTCCTTCCCTTGTACCCATCAATGAAACGACTGTTTCTGTTTTCAATTTGTTTCTGTCATTGGTTTTGCAATGCTTCAGTTCATCACTGAATATTCGTTCGACAGATGAATTTGAAAATGGCAGTATAAAAAGTAAGTTAAACACTTTTTGTATTTCTGTAAACATAGCATCTCCAGCGACTGTCTTTAGACTGAATACAGCCTTCCAATATTGCATAGCAGACTCATTTGCATCAAGTTTATGCTCTTTGAAGTCTAGCAAAGCATGACTTTTCCACTGATTGTCGAGTTTTTGGACATCAACAACTTTCTTCAGAACGGAAATCTGTTAATGACATGAGCCAAAGACCTTACTTTGAAGGTTTGGGCACTTTTTTGGCTCCAAGACACTGAGGACATCAAAAACTTCATCAGAAAAATCAAATCTAGATTTGATTTGTGTGACCAATTCCACATAGAAGCTTAAAATACTTTTTTAAGAAAACTTCAATATCTTTCTTTTTCTGCATTTTTCTTTAATTCATTAAATGTTTCTGTTGCCTGAATGCCTAAATATATTTGTTTCTAATTGCAGGAAATGACGGGGGTTTTGAATGCTCAATGGACATGATGGGTGTATTTTTAATGTAGTTTTAAGTCCATGTAGTTTGTACACAGATCTTGAAGCATCTTGTGAACCTCTAGGTCGCAATCTATGGAGAAGTGGTGTTTCGGATTGGAACATTACATTAAAATCTGTTAGCATACCAAGAACATAAGACATAAACTCCAAGTAATAAGTAGATAAATTGGTTGTTCATAGCAGCTAACATGCTATCCACTGTGTTTGACGGGTCTTCGACAGAAGCGGGTCAGCAGGTAGGCCTTCAACGGTTGAAATTGTTCAATCACTCTGTCAACGCAAGATTTTAATGACAGCCATCTTGTTTACTGCTGGTGATAGTATTTTGTGGATTTCCTCTCTTGAAAAACTCTTGGAACTGTACAAAGGCAGACTGTCTCCCAAAACTTCTGCTGAAGTGAGCCCCAAGATTTCGGAGCAAATCCCTCCACTGTCTTTGGTAACTTCATACATGCTTTACTTGCCGCCAGGTGGATCATGTGGCAAGAACACTTGACACATGCAATGTGAGGGATTTCTATTTTCAAAAGTGAAAAAAACCGAATGATGCTGCCGCCACCATCACATTACATGTGTCAGAACTAAATCCCACTAAGTTTTTCAATGGGTATATTTTTTGATTTCAGCGAGTTCATCATACCAGTGAATAATTCATCAGCAGTGCTAGATTTGACTTCAAACATGGTCAAATAAATTAGTTTTTTGGCGTTTCCAGTTACATCATCAATATAGATAACTGTGAGGGCACATTGATTAACCGATGCCTGATCCGTTTGTCTCATCCATGATCAAGGAGAAAAACGATCCTGGTGCCCTTAGTTTTTGGTAAATCAATTCCATGAATGCGGGACCTAAGCCTTTTTTAATAATCACAGTTGTTGTTTTAGTGCGTTTCATACACAGTTTAGCAGCAATTTCTGAGTCCGGAAAGACCGATTTGCACAGCGGAATCAATGTATCCATCAGCGAAAAGGGCAGGTTGTTGGTTGCAATTAGGCCGGCTAATTTTAATTCTGCTCGTTTGACACTTTTATCTGTTGTAGTTCTTTGAACAATTTTTTTTAAGTCTTTGTTAGTGGCTATCTCCTTGATTAATTTTAGGTGCTTGAGGGACTTTCCATGACGCACAATCTCTGTTTTTATGCGCCCCCCATGACTGCATCACAGACACTACAATATGCCATGTCTTGTCCGGTTCTTTCTTTGACTTTTTTTTGTAGCCAGTTTTTGAACTGGGGGTCATTCAACCAGTTTGAATTGAATTTTCTTTCTTTTTTACTAGGCCTAATGGTGGCAGTATGGGTAAACCTAGACACAAATTTTTAGGCCTAGCAGCAGTTTTTGGTTGGGTGGTATTTGAAGTTGAGTGTACGGCTAGGTCTGTATCAAGCTCAGTTTCCTTGCTACTAGCAGCAATATTAACCTGGTCCTCCTCACTAGAGCTTTTGACCTAATGGTTCTGGATCATCTGGATCTATTCCTAAGTCTTCGTACTCCATTGGGATTGCAAGAGACATTGAACTAGGCCAAATAGATTTTTTGCTCGATTCACCATGTGAGCTTTCTACAAACGACTTGCTCTGTCTACTTTCATCATCTTTGTCTTTTTTCTCATCTTCATCTTTTCTTAGGCTTAGGCCTACCTTTAATAATAAACTTATCCATCTTAGTAACTTAAGTTAGTCCAATTAGAGATTCATGTCAATAAAGCTAGTTCAAAGTTAGATGGATTGTAAATGGAAAATGTAAATTAGTTAGGCCAACACTAACTATAGTTAGGTGATGTTTAGTTAAGCTTAGGGAAAACAATTATGAAGCAGAGCAGATAGGCTAGTAGTAGGTATTACAAAGCATAAATAGGACTAGGTCGTTACCTAGCTATAGGCCCCCTAATCATATTTACAAAACAAATGATTTGTATGAACTTAAAGCAGCAAAGCTAGCTCTCAAAAGTGTCATCTACACTCTAAAAATAATAGTCCCAAGAAGAAAAATAGCATTGCAAAAAAGAGATCTACGTTCTTAAGTTATATGCACTATAAAATATGGTCCAAGGGGGAAAAGATTGGCCAAGCACTAACTAACAGTTATGACATGAACACAATAAAAATAATGGGCTAGTCCGAGAAGAAAAAATATTGCTACATTTTTGTAGCCTATACCTTGGCCACAGTCTACACAATTTCACTACATACTTTACTATTCTAGGTCCACGGATTAAAATGCACGATAAAGAAAACTTGAAATCTTACGTATCTTGGAAAAACGTACTTAACTAAAGCCAACTCACACGGCTATGAAAATCTTATCATCCATTAAACTGATCAACTTATCTCAACTGAATAACTTCACTAGAAGAAATAAGAAAATAGAAACCAAAATTCAAGAGAAGAAGAACACTAACACTATTACTAACAGCATAGACTAATATCCCTGGTGTTGTTGTTATCATAGACTAACTAGCCAACCGTCCAATTTCTATCTTAGCATAGAGTATTAAAAACAACAACAATCTGAATACATATTGTAATATTATATCGATTGAATGTGTTTGAATGGGAAATCAATCAGGTTACCTGAAAGCGGAATTCTCAGTGTTCGTTGTTTTCCCTAATTAATTTAAAGTTACCCACCAATTTACCACCGGGGCAAAATTACCACCTGAAATACCACCGAGACCTTAAATTACCACAAAATGTGGTAATTACCACCCGATTGGCAACGCTGAACACAACATGACAACATTGACAACATGCCCATTGCCAACACGGGGAAGTGGAACCAAAGAGTTGAACAGGAACCAAAGAGGAAGAACGAATTTATTTTTTTTATTTTTATTTTATTATTTTTTTAAAGCCTCAGCTTTAAGCTATGCTGGCTTCGATGTACACTGATTTATTATACTGGTATTTTATTTGCAAATTACTCTGATTTAATATTGCACTGGTATTTTATTTTTGCATAGTACTCTACTAACCATGTCTATGTCTGATTGGACCTCCCGGGGATTTGAACCCGTGATCTCTCTGTTAGAGAGCCGAGACTATATCCATTAGTCTACGGAGGAGGACGAATTTATTTTACTGATTGAATTTTGGCCTCTTTTAAACTCGTTGGCGCTTTAAGGCAGTTAAATAGCCATTACGCCAAGTACATAATACACCACAACGTTTAAACATTTGTTCCATGTTTTTATTTTATTTTATTTTTTAACAAAATGTTATGTATATTTTTTATGTTTATCTAAAAAGACATTTGAATGTGCAGGCTTCAGCAGCAACGAAGGTGAATAGTTTCAGTACCTACTTAGTATTGGTTAGTATTCGTGGTCAGACCTCATGAAATTTCAATATTCGAATGTTACTATCGATTAATACTCGCATATATTAATGTAATAGTGGAGGGGTGTTTTTGCCATTACAGCGGACAGAATTAATAAAGCGAAACAATCAAGTAATTATTGCATTGAGAATAAAATGTAATTTAAAAGAAAGAATAATAATTATTGATGTATTAGGATGCGCTTCTTCCAGTATTTAGACAATTATTATTATTGTGTTTGAACAATGAAAAACCTATATAAAACACGCTATTGTTTAAACAGTTATATATTTAATTATAAAAAGTTATATATAAAATTGTAGAAAATAGTTAGTCAACTTACTGAGAATGGTTTCATTACTCTTGACATCAAATGCTGAAAAATTGTTGCTTTGGAGCCACTAATTATATATTTTAAGCAAGTCCCCCTTTTCTGAACTATGTAAAATATTGGAAGATTTTTCTTATTATTCCCTTTTAAAAGTCTCCAGAACAAAATATTAATATATCAGAACAGTTAACTTGATCACTACATGTATAACACACAAACCAATACTTAAAAATTTTATTTTTGTGAGGCCTTTCGATAGCATTACTATTGCGTTAATTTTTTACCCGGTGTGTTTTAAGTCAAGTTTTTAATTTCTTTTCTTTCCTTTAGTGCGTAATAGTTTTTCAGCCTCCATAGTCTTCAAAGTAGTAAGTCCCGTACCAGCGTTTAGTTTAACATCTTTTGTTTTATACTGTTGTGTTAAATTTTCTAAATTTTGCCATATAACAGAGTCTGATAATTAATTCAACTTTTGAAGTATTGTAAATTAGATTTTGATCCTAAAGTTTACATCAAGCATTGTGTAATTTTGATTTTGAATATTTTGAGAAGAGAACTTTTTATTTTATTTTGTTAATTTAAACCATTTTGGTGAAGTATACCTTTTTAGTTTCATTTTTAATTTTGATCAGACTCTAAATTAGATTTGACCGATTGAGAGACATTTTGAAGAAAAGCAAATCAAGATTTTGTAAAACTTTGTTAAATTTCGAGTGAAATTTAAAATTCGGAATAAATTAAGTATTTCCGAAAAGTTGTTCTGATTTATAGAAAATTAGCTCCAGACTTTATAAATAATATGTACTATAATAACGGTACAACTCGATGGTCCAAGTATAATTTTCTCTAGTATCAAGATCTCGTATAAAATCTTTTTTAATGTTACTTCGATAACTATTTTACGCAGTTCTATTTTTCACAATTGAACATTTTTAATAGAATACAGTATTGGTCGGCGGAACGTTTATTTACTCGTATAAACATCGTTGTGTTGGTGTTTGGGATGAAATATTTTAAGTTGGTAGTTTGCACTCGCCATGATGGAAAAGCAACTGTAACCTAATTGCAAAAATAAAAGATTAATTTATTGTACATGAATGTGTGAAATAAGGTTTGTCATAACCACAACAATTATTCATCACCGGATTTCAACAAAATTAAAATAGTTGAATTATCTTCAGGGTAGGGTTCAGTACTGCCATAATAGTAACTTTCATAGCAACAACATATTTCCTTCAATATACTACATTTCCTGTGCTCATAACAATACTATTATCTCAGTATAAAGTATAAAAAATTACAATAATTGATTTTTATTATCTTATAGTTATTGTGTTATTAATTGATTCCTTGGTCGTTCTAGGGCGCAATTTAATTAAACGGTGAATAACAATAATTATTATTGGCAAGTGCTTGACGTCCATATTTTATTTCTACTAATGTAATTGGTTGCTAGTTTCTCCAATATTAAACTGTTAGTTTCTTGTAATTTAAAATGTGACTTACGCTATATATTTTCTAGTTTTAACATTGCATCCATGTTAGACTAATGTGCAGCGTAGAAAACATTTTGGAACAACATTTTAAGGCAGGAAAGTTTCTTTTCTTAACCGGCAACATTTTAGGGCTATCTCCATACAATCCAAACTTACCTTCTAAGTTCAAGCATTTGCCCTCTTTGTACTCAATTGGATTGGTAGGTTTGTTCTCGTTGAACATACCATTAACTTTTGTTTATCTATTAAATAGTGAGTTAACATTTTCTTTGGTTGTTTTAATTTCACAAAAGTTGCTAGAATGTATAATGCCTATTGTGATCCTCATAAACGCTTTGAATGAACATGGAGAACTGAAAAATAACGTGCGATCCATTGTCTGTAGCGATCAACAATTATTTCAAATTGGAGCTGATATAGATTTCGACTGGATAAAAAAGTTGATTAGATATGGATTCTTCACCGTTTCATTTTATGCCCTAATATATTTGAACTTTCAGACTTACTATTTAATAAAAAACAAACAGATTGTCACTTATATGGACTTGTTATTTGCTTTGTATGCTGTAATTCACGTACTGTACAACTTGTATTTTAACTGGTATTATTCTACCACTATTCTTCTATTTAAACATCGGTTTAAAATCATGAATGAGCAAATAACATCACTTAAGCCTTGGAAAATTGGAAGAAGACTTGTTATCAAAGTTCTTCCCTACAATACTAATTGCAAATATAAAATCAACCGTATAAATTCTATTTATTCAACTATTTTGAGAGTAATGTACGCATTCCATGAGAAGTACAGCACAATACTTCTACTGAACTTTTTACATAACATAGTAGTTTTAGTTACTTGCATTCATCTCCTAATGAATGCAGTGTTATTTCCAAAACTACTATATAAGGCCACCAATGTACCATTCATTGCTCCAGGAGGAATTTCTTTGATTCAAAGTATTATTACTATAAGCCTGGCAACATTTAGCTGCACATTAACCAGTTCTGAGGTAAGTATAATTGATTAATACTGGAATATAACTATATTTATTTATATTCATACTTTGGGGTGGTACCTACAAACCATTATCGTTGGATAGTGTAAAAAATAAAAACAAATGAACAATGTTGTATTTTGCTTTTAATATGGTAGTAAAACAATATTAATAAAGTAGGTTGTATTCTGTTTTGCCATTACATAAAATATAGTGATATACATTTTTAAGTTTACAATTTAAACATACATTGAATGAACACAAGTAACAAACCGTTGTTACCATCAACCCCCTTGATTCCACTTAGGGCGGCAAGCAAACAGTAAAAATTCGGCATTCATAAATTTCCAAGTAATTCTTTTCTATTACTGGCGCAATGTGATCTTTCTGTTTTATACAATAAAATATATTTGGTAACCTGCGTTTAAAAATACATATTTTATTCATACATCCCATATAGTAATTGGTTTCCCATATAGTGTAATTGTATATAAGACAGCACTCTATGTCTTTAAGATGAGATTGTTGAATCGTTCTTCCTTCTTCCTCATATGCAATGTGCTCATTATAATAATTATCTGAGGGTACCATTTTCTTTATAGATTGAGAGTATTGAAAAAATATAAAAAATGTAATGATCTAACGAAGGCATATAATATTGTATACAACATCAATAAAAAGGTTCAAAGGTTCAAAATTTGAAATGACACGAAAAACATTAGGTATATAAACAAAACACATTACACCAGATCAAGGAAATATTTCTAGGTTGTATTAAAATATTAACATAATATACAAAGGTCTTTATAATAAAAAAACTGGCAATGCTGTTTTAGTATACAGATAAATGTTGATTTAGGAGAGTGATGCTTGCAAAGCGCGAAACCGAGGATAGTAGGATACTATATGAAAGAATACGACTAAACTAACATGAGATGCACATTTGTATATTCGAGAATACAGAATTATTCTTGCATTTAGTACCTTCTATGATTCTGTAGATATAAAAAACATTACATGTTTAGCATATGTGTCTCTATAACATTTAAAAATACGAGATACGTTATTTTCTAAAATGCTGTTTATAAAAATGTTCTATTATCAAACGTATAATTCGTAAAATAATATATTCTAATAGTGTTTGATACTAGTGATATTGTTCTGTATTACATTCCAAGAATATTTAGCTTGGACGTGTTGCAATGTTACTAATATGTATATAATGTGTAAACACATATATACACATATACATATTAAATGTATATGTACAAAACACACACACACACACACACACACACACACACACACACACACACACACACACACACACACACACACACACACACACACACACACAAATAAAACTATACAAATGACAATTTTTTCATAGATGTGAACAACTGCCATTTTGAAACTTGTAGATAACTGATACCGATACATCCACGTTGTATGTAAGTACAGGAACATTCGTGGTTGTTGAGATTAATTAATAATGTAAAAATTGTAGCAGTTATCAAGGTTACTATTATTTGTCATGATGTATATTCCTCAAAATTTATATGGCCATTATAGGAAAACCTTATGCGATATAATTTGTAAAATAAATATTTTTATTATTGACCTGATAATTCTAAAAATAATGTTAACTTTAATCTAATACGTATAATAATTAGTTTGCCACCATCTAGAAAGCAGTCGATGTCGTAAACGTGTTATTACAAAAATGTTTCAAGCTTTTTATTGTTTCTGGAACACACTCCATTGTTTATAATATGTTGTGGAACAGTCGTGATAAAAACATTTGCATAAACCAGAACCGCCGCCATCTTGAAACATTTAACTGATTTATCTTGGCTACTTAAATGTAAGCACTATCTTCGTACTAAGATTAATAAAACAATTAATATTCGGCAAAAACGATATAAGGCAATAATAACTCATTTATTTAATCTTTCGCATGACATTATTGAAATAAAAAACCAAAGCTGTGCATATGACATTTATTTTAATTATAACAATTATTTCTCATAATATTGATCAGCTCCAATCGATAACTCCTTAAAATATTAATACGTATGGAACAATAGCTACAATTCCAAGAGTAATCCAATTAATCTAATGATCAATACTGAAATGTCAGGTCTATGTAGTCATTCAGTAAATTGAGGTTAATTTAGTAAAAGTATACAGTGAAAATATAAAAGAGAAAATTGTGGACAAAAGTGACATGATGAATTCAATAGCATTACTTACAGCGTAGAACACAATTGAACAATGTATTCTTACACAAGTACACGTCGCAGAAATGTGGATTGTGGAAAAATATTATTTTGGGTTATGAGAGGTTTGGGGTTATCACCATACGATCCTGACGTTTCATTCAAAATAAGTTTGTTTTTGTTTACTTATTCCATTGTATTAATTTTATGGTATTCTATGCAAGCTATTGCCAGCGTTTCTTTAATTCAACGTTGGAAACTTTCTTTCACGGTCGTGTGTGGACTTGTGCAAAAGGCATGCGAGAGTTTAGTGCCAGTACTAGTGATCTCTCGGGCATTGTACGACAAAGGAAGAACATCGAAGAGAGTCATTGATGACATAGTCTACACCGATCAATGTTTATACAACGTTGGAATCGAAATTAGTACAGACGAGATCAAATGGATGTTCGAAATGTTTAACAAATTTATAGCTGTTTACATTACGGTTCTCGCAGGATTTGTTTTATGGATTTTTGTGAATATCAACAAATATACGTATGTTGCAAATGCAACCTTGGCAGTGATGTTTGCTGTGATTAATCTCAGCCACGTAATATATGCTGTTTATTTTATTTATTTCTTCAGTACTGTCATTTTAAGTTTTAAATATAGATTTCAAAGCCTAAACGAAGAAATTAAGTCATTGGTGGGCTCAAGAATTGAAGACTGCAGAAAATTAATAATTGTACGACCATATAATGCAGACTATGTACAGAAAATAAAAACAATAAAGTTCGTTCACGCAATATACAGGAAATTGCTTGTTGCACACAACGAGAGGTTTGGTGATGTAGTCTTGCTGCAGTTTTTCCAAGGCATAATCATACTAACGTTTAGTGTATTTTTCCTTGTCTGTATGTTTGAGGAAGGCACGTTTTCTAGAGATCGTGTTGTATATCAAGTAATGTTTATATCGTTAATCAGTATAATCCAAAACTTCAGTGTGATCGTTTGCGTTGTAACAATGTGCTGTGCGAAAACGAGCAATGAGGTATATCACGCACTGTTTTTCTTCTATTATATTTTACTTATTTATATTATGATGATTTTAAGATATTATGATACTGTTTTATATCATTAATAACAGTTTAAAATATATTATACTGTATATAGGTGCTCAAAGTAATTTTGTAATAACTCATAGTTCCTGAGCAATAAATGCAATAAGCCTTGGTTAAATGTAGTAAATTAGAAATAATCACTAACTGAGTGATCCTTAATTTTGTACAAATATTCCTACATATGCAAAAGGATCAACCAACAAAATATAATGCAATGTGAAATTATAATAGATAACTATATATTTACGCTTCGTTTATTGTACACATTCGCATATCCAAAGATGGCGTTTAATGCAATTACCACACCTTTAAAGTCATCATTTCTGGCATTTTATTTTATATATTTTAAATAAAATATATAGGCCTACTTTAATATTTTCTATGAGATTCATTTCGAAGTTTTATTTTTATTGACTAACATAACATATACGAAAACACCCTATCAAAACTACCCAAAAAAGTGAAGTTACAGAATTCAATGCATTTACTCAATTAAATACATAAATTGAAAAACCCAAGTTACAGAATCGTTTGATTCGTAATAAGGTAGATCTCTTTGGACAGGAAACCAGGTCACCAGTTTCAATATTTACCATGGTACTATTTACAAGTTTTATATTCATGCGTATGATTACATTATTATTTATAGACAACAACGTTGCATGGAACATGTATAATCAAACTGGAACTATAAAAAAATAATAATGAAGACCACCACCATTAAAATATTCCTTAACCTCACTACGAAATAATGTTTAAGTCTATTTTTCAAACTTGCATAGTTTAAAATCAAGTGGAAGAGTGTATAAATCTGGGTCAAAGTACAAAGAACTATTCAAATCCTTAATTATGATTAATTTGAAAGGGGTTTCTTCTATTTCTTGTATGATAATTGTGGAGTAGAGACCTTAGACCTACGCCTCATAGACATTTAATGCCTGGTGCAGTTCGACATGATAGGGATGAAAAGTTGAGTTTTTCTTAATTTTCAGCACATAGCTGAGACATGTTTGGAGAATTCTCACCACGCCACGGGCACTGTGGAGCTCTTGGTTGGTTGAGGAATAATGGCTAAATAAAAATGATCTGGCTCTTAGAACACCACATTTCTTCAAGGATCCAATGAAAAATAACTTAAATTATAATATTAAAATACATTTTGGTCATCTAAACGAAATTTTTTAGATTTACAATGCAAATAATTAATACAAATTAATTCCTTCTCTGAATTAAGATTTCATACTTTTTAAAATTAATGCTGAAAAAGGTCAGTTAAAGTTTATAGTATACAAAAACTTTATGAAAAGTGCGTAGTACAACATTGAACTCAGTAACGAGAGGGTGACAACAATTAATCAGCGGTGTCCTCGCTGCAATTAATTTGCTGATATTCTCGTATAGTTGACGAACCAAAAAATAAATGGACACATTTGACCAAAGTTACATTACTAGAGGCTTTAAAAAAATATGTTTACGATACAGTATCGTTATATACCTTTAGATCACAAGGGCTAGATTTTACATTTGTAATACCTTTTATCTAATTAAATATTATAGTATCGAAGTAATGTACACAACAATTGAAATATAATTAATGTCTGTTACAGGCCAACAAAATGGAAGATGTTATCCATGAGTTAATGAATGAAATCGAAGATAAAGCAATATTACATGAGGTTAGTGCCCGTAGTCATCATGCACTTGATTCGTAATCATTTAAACACGTTTACAAATGTTAGGGTGACGAAAATAATCATATATGTTGATTTCGGAACGTCTATGGAAAACAACTTTTACTAAACATTACACTTTTATACGGTAAAAATGGTTGGAATACTAATTTTAAATTTTTGTTTTTACCTATAACATTGTATTCTATATACAGGGTGATTGAAAAGTAAGTTGGAACCCTCTTACCTTTATTATAATTTTAGATATATAAAATCTGTTTGCGGCAATATTACTAGCTACATAGAACTACATTATTAATGATATTTTTCAAAATTTTGACCCTTAGTGGACAGGGGGTGGGGAGCAACTCAACAATTTCAAATAGCATTTATAGTCGTGTACCATATCATTTTAAAGATCTTGGTTAGTCAATAACAAATACACTTAAAGAATTGAAATCGGACCACTCTACAAGAAATGGCAGCCCCAAACGTATAGTGTTGAAAAGTAAGTTACAACATCCTTAACTTGTTTATTATTTTAGATATGTTAAATCTATTTACGGAACTCTATCTAAATCTAAATCTATTTACTAGCTACAAAGGGTTACACTAGTAATGATATATTTCATACTCTTGACTCAGGGGGAAAAGGGGTGCGGGTAACTCAAAATTTTAAATAGGACTTATAGTCTTGTAACAAATAATAATTTTAAAGGTTCCTAAACCGAGACTTCAATAAACCAGAATATCAATTGGTTACTAAATTTATTCGATAAAACTTTAAAACACAACACAACATTACAAAAGATGCAATCGAGCGAAGCGCAAACGTACACTTAGTTGTCCAACAATGCTTGGCTGTTTATACATTTATCTCGATTCTTCTAATATGCGCTCAGCTGTTTATATATCTATCTTCTGCCAACATACGCTCAGCTGACCAACAATGCTCAGCTGTTTATATATCTATCTCGATTCTTCCAACATACGCTCAGCTGACCAACAATGCTCAGCTGTTTATATATCTATCTCGATTCTTCCAACATGCGCTCAGCTAACCAACAGTGCTTAGCTGTCTATATATTATTATCTACCCTGATTCGTTCTAGAACAGGGGTTACTGAATTACAAATTACAACATTAAGTTGGGGTGCTATCCTAATAATAATTACGTACCTACGTCATACTCTGAATTAAAAACTGTAACTAAACTCAGTAGAAATTAAGTATTTGGTAACTGAATAAATCAGACCTTTCAAACGAACTGTTAGAAAATTGGGAAACTGACAGTAGTATTTTCTTTTTGTGTTTAAAGATAAAGTAAAAAAGTGTCTGTTACAGTCTAGCAAACATGATAAAGGCTATTGAAAACATTATAGGTGAATTAATGCCCGCAAGTATCTTTCTACAGGATGCTTTTGTTTGGTATGCTACAGTTGTTGTCTATTACTGTTATATTTCTTCTTACTGTATTTTGAATTTTCACAACTATTATGAAATGCAATTAGGTAAAATAAAGCGTGCCGTTTCATTAAAATTAAAATATTGCGATGATAGTGGATTAAAAGCAATAGATTAATAATATGAAAATAGTTTCATTTCAGTTTGTAAGTTATACTTAAACTTAATCGTTAATAGACATCATCATCTGAAATGTGGAAATATAGTTTAAAATAGTGAGTCGTATCAGCTAGAACTAAAATTTCAGACAAAAAACATTGATAGACATTAACTTGATACGTGTTCCAGCTTGAAAACTTCTCTCTGGAACTCATACATAGCAGAGTTGAGTTTACAGCATGTGGGTTCTTCACAATTGATTACTCTCTGATTACTAAGGTAAGTTTACAACAAATAAACCGATACAACGGAATATTAAAGGACCCTACAAACAAGGTATCGCATAGACGAGTAATACAGCTCTTACTTAGACCAACCTATATATTTTCAAGTTTCAATAGTTACTCAGTAATGATAATCACTCCAATAAGAATGTAAAACGTTCGATACTAACTTTAACATTTTAATAAACTAAAGTTAGGTGTTGTTATAGCTATATATTATTATTGACTAAGTTATTTATAGATTGTTTAAAGTACGACGTAGTAATGAACGCGTCTTTAATTTGATGTACGTATTTTCTTATCTTTCAAACATAAACTATTTTATTTCGCGGATTTATAAATTCACCGTATGCGATTTATAGCTATATGACGCTATAACTTCAGGATACGCAAATATGTCCTGAAATGATAAAATAAAACAATTCTTTCATTTAAAATGAACCTAGTTTGTAATTATGTGTTAGGTTAGTAATTTACCTGAAGAAGAGATCAGATTGCAAATCTCTAAACGTAGTGTTACTGATTTTTTAGTTTCACTGAACGATGTCAAATGTCCGGAAAATCCTGTTTCCTTCACAATCCTTCCATCGTCAGAAGTAAACTTCAAATAAAGGATTTGAATGTAATCAAGTAATCTGATATTAATTATCGTTAATTTTGTAAGTTAGTATTTTCTCAAATATTACACTAACGTGTTTTTAGTTTGTAAGACATTATAAATACTGAGAATTTTCTATGTAGTTTACAATAGTTTAATTACAACCTGAGCTTAATATATTTTGCCTTCTTTCAGATCGTAGGAGCAGTCGCCTCTTATGTCGTTATATTTCTTCAGTTTGGCAACATCGACTATCGAGAACTGGTTAATTTTATAAAAAACGAAACTAATAATTTTATAAAGTAGATAATTTGTTACTAGATATTGATAGATTGTTATTATAACTTTTACTATTCATTAGTGTATGTTAAAAGAACAACAGGATATTAATGATATCGTGTAAGCACAGTTGCCAAAATGGCAGTGTGTTCACAGGCGCACATCTCATGAACACAGAAACAGAACACACAATGTATGTTTGTGGCTAACTGTAACTGTATCCTACTATCTCAAAGTATTGCAAGAGTGAACTATTCAGTCATGTAGGAGTTAAGCATATTTATCTCGTTGCACCAGCATAAGTAGAAATGCTACGTTCTAAACTAAATTTGTTTCCTACCAATTGTATCTAATCGTAATTTTGTTTTTCCTTGTACACAAACACATACCTGAAACTGCATAAGAAATGCGATTCTTGATAATGTAGCTCATTTTAAATTCATTGCGAATAAATACACATATCGTTTAAGGGCTATTACTTTTTACTTCCTTGTCCTCTTAACTCTACAAAGTAACTCAAAATATAAATATAAAGTTTGCATAAGCATTTATTTATTTGTATACGAACATTTTCTCATATATTTGCCAAAACATTCGAGGATGAAAATAATGATATATATATTTTAAGTTTCCAGAGTTTCGAATTATGGATATGGTCAGTGATTTTGAGTGTTAAATCTTTAACACACTACTATTGTTACGCTGCAATGAGTATATACACGGAAAGTGAGGGACACGGAGTACCAGCAGAGCAAGTACTTTTTGTAATTAAATCTATAGTGAAAATTAAATCAGGACATTGTCATTTATACACGTTTAATGAATGTTAATGTTTGTTAAGTAAATTTCAAACTTGTAATATATAAATAGAAAAAGAGGTTTTTCCTGGCTACGTCCTTGCTTGATGTGTCTAAAGTGGTGTTATAGACAATTGTTTTGGCTGTGGTGCTGTGTCCCCATAGGTCTATTTAGTCCCAATAACAGACTTGGCCTAGTCGCTGATACAATCCCGGCTGTCCTTAATTCGGTACATGACCGGTGTCGCAATGAAGGTGTTTATCTTAATAGTAATTTCCCTTGTAATCACGACAGTAAATTGAGATTTGTATACGACCTCACTGCAATGGGTAGAAATAAATATTTATAGACGACCAGAATGGAAACCTCTTTTTCTTGGGGGGGGGGGGGGGGGGGGGGGTGTTCAGACAACTGATATTTTCCCGTAGTTAACAGAGAGTAAGGCCCCATTTTGTTCCGTAAAAAGTTCTTGTCCCGTGTCTTTGTTGAGAACGGTCTTTCAGAAGTATATTTCAGTAATACTGAATTATTTTAATAACAATAATCGTTTACTAAAAAATTAATTGATGATTGGGGGGGGGGGGTCCGAACCTCTTGGACCCCCTCGCTGGCTACGTCTTTGGCATCAAGGTTGAATCGATTTTACCTATAACTGGCACGAACACTTGAACGTTCTATGGAACAAATGATCGTTAACACTTCCTGTATTAAAAATTTGTAAAATCATATATTTTATTGATTTTGTGAGATTAAATAATGAAATTTGTTTTAGTAGCTAATTTACCCGTATTTTACATCAAGTGATCCGATAAGTGTGTACATATTTTATGTATTCTCATAAATACAAACTCAAACGTCTTTTGAAAGGCCCTTTTTTTAGATAAGTTTTTGCTCAAAACATGTTTTATAAATTTTTCATAATTTAGTATATTTTATACTGGATAAATGAAATAAGATATTAAATATTGGTTGACCAGAATACAGAAACAATCTTGTTCGTAAAGGTCTGCAGAAAGGGCAAAATAGTGATAGGATACTTATCAAATTCTTCAAAGTATATTTCTGAATTTTTTTCTAGACATTTTCTAGAAAAGATTGGAAATTAAAAGGGGGAAAAGTGAGAGACTTTGGAACAAAAGATGTATAGTATAGCCCAGAGCTAATAGCGTTTTCTACACAATAGTAATGGACGCACATAGTGATCCACAGATTTTAACCACAATTTACTTATACATTGTATTGTATATTTAAATTATCTACATTCGATTTACCATGATACTTCACAAAAGTCTAGAATGCTCATATATTTCAATAAAAATAGCATGGTTATTTAAATATAGAGTAATCGACTTTAGTCATGGGGTACTCTTTGAACTAAGAGGATATTCTATTTTTACAAAACTACTCTGTGCGTTTATGGGTGAATAGATTTGAATCAAAACTGCATTGGCACTCACATTGTAAGAAATAGAGTTTTAAGATGGCTGAACATTACTTTTTGAGCCAATGATGTGTAGTCAATCAAAAATTCTTAACGTCCAATAGCTCCATTATTTTTCACTAAATCTATACGTAAAGTTAATTGTACACACTGTCATACAAATAGTCTATCAGCATCTTTAAGCCAACGGGGCTAAAGTCCAGTACTAATGCCAAACAGAGTCCTTTGCCTCTCAGGGGTCAATGAATTTAAATACGACCTTGGGGCCATGAGCTCACATGAGCCTAGAACATCCTAAGCCTTGAAAGTTCTTAATACTGGAATCTCTCAGACAACTTCCAGATGATAATACCTCCTAACAGTCACAATCTTTCAGTGGGTAGGAGCTGCCAGTGGCAAGAATATCATAGATACCGAAAGTCTGCTCTTAAATATTGGAACTATCTAGAGTTCGGGAACTTCTAGAGACTGGAATCTTAATGAAAGCACTTCAAAAATTAGGATCTTCCAGGGATTAAATCTTATAAAGAGGGGCAAGTGTCGACTTTAGCTCCATTTTACCTTCTGACTAGTTCGGCGTCTGAAATTTGACACTGTCTGAGTCTTGACTCCTGAAACTGGAGACCACGTCTGAAGAGATACAAAAAGGTCCGTGACGAAATTCTAAAAGTTTAAAAACGGGCTCTGCATTTTTTATTAGAGACACCCTATACTACAAAAGAGGTCAATATAGTTTCCCAGCAGCCATCTAGTGTAAACCAGATGAAGAGAGGGTTCTCGATGTCTTATTACGTCTCCGACCTTTGAAAGGAACCCTCAACAGACCGGGAGTTTCGAGCGTTAGGGTCTATCCAAAGACAATAACTTTATTGATATAACAGGTTTCTAGGCCGAGAGCTCCCAGTTATCGCAAATTCTAGAAACTGACAGGTCACTCCCAGAATTCGGAAGATCACATAGACCAATACCTTCTATCCGATCCTTCCTCATGCCATGACCTTCTAAAGGGCAGAAACTCATAGAATAAATAACTTTTGATGAGCTTAATTATTCTTTTTGTGCGAACTTTTAAGATATACAGTTTGGATGCTTCGGGTCGCATACAACCTCCAAATAATGGACAGCATTATGTAATACATAGGTACTTTACATGGTGTAATACATGGGGATGGAGGTTTCTGGGGTGTACACGAAGCAATACACTGTTGGTGACCCCCATAAATTCATAGTTTCTAAAAGTTATCTTGCGGTGAAGAAATGGTATATGTAGAGCTCTTCAGAAGACAACTGGCTTCGAGCCAGAAAGTTTCATAGCTCCAAGTATAATAACCACGACAGAACTCGATCGTCATCTTGTTCCCAGCGCATCATCTTTACTTGTTCTCTTGTCTAAGTATATTTTAAACTCAGGTTATTTTATGACCGAGTTTGGATTTATTTTGAAGAATACACTAATTAATTAGCCCCTGGTAAGGCACATTATTAAGTCTAAAAGAAAGTGTAATTAAATTATTAATTGGGTTTAACCTGTTTACGGAAACTAATATATGAAGTATGTGAGAACACCCGGCTCAGGTATTAGTTTATATTCATGAATTTATTGTACACATGAGCTAAGACGTACCAAATGAGGTATGGAGTACCAATCCGGTAGATGTTTTCTTTTAGAGGCTTCCATGCACTCATACCTACATCTCACTGACTGTAAAACATAATATCGTCAGCCTTCAGTTTCTTCCTTTCTCATGTTGGGCTCTCTCTTCCTGGTCTTGTTCTCTTTCTCCTTTGCACTTTGGACCCTTAGTCACATTGTTTACTCGTGTTTCACGAAAAATGTACTTCCAACAACCCCGAGTTTCCCATTTTCGTCAACCTTTGTTCCCTATGTTGCTTTCCTAGAATCTCTTTCTCCATCATATCAAATCTTTCTCCTACTTCCTCCTCAGTTCTTCTACCCTTTTAGAGTCTTCTGTCATTGCCCTATTTGTCAAGGTCCAAAAATGCCAAAAATTATTTCCTTTAAGACTTTTAGATTTCCGTTGCATTTGAGCATTCAGCCAAAACCTCCTTTGTCTTTATCTGGCCATGATCGACATTTCGAATCTTCTTCGACGCCCCTAGGTAGGTAAGTCGCAGGGGTTGGAATATGTCCATGGTTCATCAGCCAATCTTCACTTAATGCTTCCAATATGGCGTGGCCGCTTATTAACAATCGTGTATGTCCTGTTCGTAGACTAATTTTGACTCTAATAAAAAGAGACATGATATGTATTGAACTTCTAAGGCAGCATAGCTAAAAGAGCTGAGGCTTAACAAAGAGAGAAAAAAGACCATAGCAAATGCTGGAACTAGTTTTATTTTAGCAGTGGTCACCCAGCTTAGGTCCGGAATCAACATACAAGGTGTCCGTACTATATATCACCAAGCCCTTAGAATAGAGGGAAGGCTGAAACGCCCAAGGGGTTAGGCCTGAATTGAGGACATTTTCTAGGGACATGTCACAGGCACCAAACATATTCTGGCTACCATTGCCAACCCTTTATTACTTATAATCGATAATCTTTTGAACTGTTCAACGCGCTTTTATGGACCCGTAGACAACAAAGGTATTATAATAGAGATATCCTTATTAATGTGCTAACGAGTTAAAATAGGAATTTTAGTGTTAGGCTGCGTTGTGTCAGACATCATCTGGCAACACTGATTCATTCGAAAAGAAAGATTACATACAAGAAAGATACATTGAGGGAAACCTCAGTATCACAGAAGCTGTCTGAATATCCCTCAGCTACAGTTGGTATCCTTATTTAAATGAAGTCTCTTGTTACACTGTATAGTTATTTGCTATATAAAAGGTAATATTATACATACAAATCTCGAAATCAACAATTTAATTATTTTCTCTAATTTTGTATCTGCAATTGTAGCTTTAGAGGGCTTCTCTAATGGGAACGATATTTGTGATTTTGTATTTCAACAAATAATTGAATTACAGAGGTGGTCCAAAAGTGTTGCAATAGACTCCCGGACATTCGGATATGGCAAAAAGGGTTATCATACAGTTCACATATACCAACATACTTAAAAGTTATTAGGTTTAATAAGTACGTAAATAATTTTAATTTAAATACCTGTATATTTACTGTTAGAAAGGCACAATGGTATAGACCTATACAAGATAACTTTCTAATATCACCTTGATTTAAAAGTGTAAACATGAGTAGATATTTAATTGTAAATATATGTAGATTTACGTTTGTCCATACAATTGCTAATAAGCACGGATACTAGTATCCGTGCTAATAAGCATATGTTTTTATATTTAGAATTTGTAATTTAGACCGATTTGCTTAAAATGTCTGTTACACAGTTTTTTGAGCGCCTACGGTATAAAGAATTTAGAGATGAGTGTTAAAACGCCAAAAGTAAATATTATAATATACTAAAGGAAGTTCTAAAATCAAAATGCAAAGATGCATGTAAAGAAATAAACCATTATTTAAACGACATAGAAAAAGAAATCTAAAGCAAATGGTTAAGCACATTTTGTAATGAAAATACGAGTTACATTAAAGTATTTTAATGTGATTAATAGTTGTATGGAAATATATATATATATATATATATATATATATATATATATATATATATGTATATATATATATAAAATATGTGTGTGTGTGTGTAAATTAATCTAAGCTATGTTCAAAGTAACCACAAAAAGAAACTTCGGAGTGTTATGTTTAAAATCTCAAGCTTGCTTAAAAAACCAGAAAAATAACCAAGACGCAGGACGCAGATGGATATGACAGTCAGTGTCAGTGTGGTGTGGTAAATAGATAACAGCAGCAGTGTTAAAATTAGAGTTGATTCAAATTAGCTTTGAATTGAATAGAAATTTCTTCTATAATTTCCAGTGGAAACTGAGTGTTAATAATATGTTGAAATTGTATTAAAATTTATCAATCATGATTATTGCTTTGAAAGAGTCCCATAAGTCTAATTTAAACTTTCTGTTTACTCAGAATGCCAGTGGTAAGTAGGCCTAAATTCTTGAGTCTATGGAATACATTTAATAGCTTGTTTGTTGGTTATACGAAAAAACACTTTAGGCTATTTTATAATTTAATAGCCTAGCATAGAAGGGTTTAAGATCCTAATTTTGTGAAATTTTACAAGTCAGGTATCCATAATGAAATAAATAGGCTATTTTTATAAGAATATAGGTAATAGAAGGGTGTGAAACTGCCAATAAATTCCACCAAGGAGATCTGCCCCATTTTCTGTCACTTCCCATACCATACTTCATAGCCAGTTTCACTACTTACCGAAGGGAGAATAGAAAATAAGGGTACGATAGTCATTGAAACCTAACCTATAAACTCAAACATAATCTGTTCGCTAAGTAAGATAATGTATGGGTTGGCACACTATGTAACTAGGCTAAAGTACGATAAGTGGACCCAGTTTTTTAAATAGATTGGTACAATCATCGATACTTAATATTCATTTATCGAATACGCCTTTATAAATCATTTCAACATAGGTATCTATAACCATAATCACAATCATATTTTAAATTAAAATAACTAATACAACGCACACAGTGATAATCTTATAAGTAATAAATGAGCTCTAAGGATCAAACTAACTTAGAACTGGAAACAAAAAACACTCATAAATAATGGGTAGGGTCCAATAAGCGGACCCGGTTTTTTTATATCGAAGAATATAATCATCGATTCCTAATATTCGCATATCGAATCATAGACTATCAATCGATATAAAAGTAATAACAATCATATGTTTAAATTAAAATGTGAATTTAATGATAACAAATAATAAATGAACATAACCAAAATCAGGGAAACTCATAACTTTAACTAAATGAAACAGAACGAAAACGTTTTTTACTAAAGTTGTGTCCACCATTACCTTCTTTTTTTGCATCTGAAGACGACCATGTTAGCTCCTCTGACAGTTACATTTGTTACCTTTCCACAAATATCACATAATGGATTCTTAGGTACTAACCCAACATCCTGAAGCCATAAAAAAAACACATTTTATCGTCTTTTAAAGCAATTTCGTGAAGCTTCCTAAGATTGACGGCCATTTTAATACACAATGTTACGTGAAATTTAAAATATTACCTTGTATTATTTGAAAGTGTTTACAGCTGTTCATATAGATTATTTAAGTTGTTAAAAATAATTCATCAGTATCGATTGATTATATCGATGGTTATGATTAAGTAATATCGTTTGCCAATTTCGATATAAAAAACCGGGTCCGCTTATTGGACCGTACCCATAAATAATAATGGAATGATAACGTAAAATAACATTTTTAACAGGAAATACAAAATATCGAAATATGCATAATTATTTATATGTTTTTTGTTGTATAGCAATGATTAACCATTTTCGAGAAGTTATTGAAGCATCTTATCTAGAAAACTGTACTTCTTTTCTGCACAAATACTCACAGAGATGATCTGTAAGCAGGTTGACTGATATGCCACTTTTTAAACTTCGTTTCACGGTTCTCCATGAGCTTTCAACTGTCTGTTATTATCTATAAAAGAAAATATGTTTATCATAAGAAAAAGTATTTACAGTAAGGTTGACACAAGTTAGTTATTGTTCAAAATCAGTATCAGTTAGTTATATTGAAAGTTATAATTGAGTAATATCATTTGTCAATATCGGAAAAAAACCGTGTCCGCTTATCGTACCCTACCCTATAACTAAACATAAATTTAATGTTTATAATGAAACTGTCCGCGGCTGGAACAAAATAAACCTTAAAACTGGCAAAATCATACTTGGCCATGGTATCAATGAGGTTAACGGAGTAGCCAATCAAAATTTCAACATTATTATCATATTCTGCTCATCCTCCTGATAAAAAACACATTTATGTGTATATGGTTTTAGAGGGTGGAAATCACAAATATCTTTGTTTTTTTAATAAACTGAAATGTAAATTTGTGGTTATATTTGTGTACTGTTCTTCTTATCTACGATTTTCAGTGTTAACTGCTCCTAATAGCTTATCTGAGTGTTCTGTTGTCAAAACAGTTTAGTTAAGCAGCATTAACCATTTTGTGCAATACCCTTCATTGACTCCTTAATAACAATGGTCTATTATTTAATTGTGGCTTGGTTATGAAAGTTATTTACTTGTTTAATTGTGGATTACATGAGCAGTTAGAGTATTAGTTTATTCCATTGTTATTGGTCATTGTGTTTTTTCAGAGTAGAAGTGTATGTTGTTATTTGTTAATTTTAAATCAAGAAAAGCTATTTTTATGTGATTGCAAGTTAGCATGTGGTATGTAAGTACATAGTACATACATGCAAAGTCATGGTTAAATTAGTTTATCTTATTTATTAAATTTATGTTTGTTTTAAACTATTTATTTGTTTCTTGAAAGTTTGATTCAATATGTATGCATTACATTCAAATTTATTTTTATCCACACCGGAAACGAGATTCACGTTATTAACCTATTGCTATTGTCGTACTGAACAAAACAATATAAGGTTTTAGGGTATGAAAATGACAATTAATGACACATTAAAAAATAAAGCAGTAATGTCCGGAGGCATTTGTAACAGACCATTTAGAATGTGATATTTTAATGATATTTTTCATATGTTGCCAAATCAAATCAAAATCATTTATTTCTCATTGACATTAACATGTATCGAGAATGGTCAATATGTATAAATAACTAAATACTAAAAATATTCTTGTCAAAGTTATTGTTATACCTATCTACAAATTAAGAAACATATTGAAAAACAGTACAACTGATATTTTTACTTGTAAGGTTGGGTGGGGAACAAAAATTCAAAGAGTGAGTAAAAACAAGGAAGTCTTTTAGCTTGTTTTTGAAAGATGCAAGTGAAGTGCTGGCTTTTAAATAATCTGGCAATCTATTATAAATTGTAGGTCCTAAATATTCTATTGATTTCCGGAAAATATTATTATTATGGTGGGGTACTGTTAAACTATTTTTATTTCTGGTGGGATATATATGATTGTGGGTAGGAAAATCGGTAATGTGTTTAAAAGTGTAAATTGAAAGGGAATAAATAAAAATGGAGGGGAGGGTTAGTATACGTTTTTGGTGAAACACTTGCCTACAGCTCTCCAGGCCCCTCAACCCAAACACTAAACGAATAGCCCTCTTTTGCAATTTGAATACTCTTTGTAACAGAGAAGATGAAACAGTTCCCCATGACATTATGCCATATGACATCACAGAGGAAAAGTAACCATCATATACCATTTTCAGTGCACTACTTTTCAGGAAATTGGAAAGACACCCTAAGGAAAACAATACAGAGTTGAGTTTGGTGCAAAGGGCCTCTACATGCTGACGCCAAGAAAAACCAGCATCCAGATGAACGCCCAAGAAACATACTGAATCAACCTCAATGATGTCAACCTCGTCTAAAGCAACAAAACCCTTAGAAACTGTCTGAGATCGAAAGTGAAGAATGGATGTTTTGTCAACATTGAGGAATAAATTGTTGCTAATGAACCAAGAGTTCATTTTTTCAATTGTAGCGTTTAATTGAAGATTGTTGCCCTGCACGTATTGCTATAAGTGCAGGGCAACACCAAAGGTACTGCCATAGCTCACGCTGATGCCCGAAGTAATTTGTGTCAGGCTGATATGAACTTTTATTCTTTGAAGGTCTAAGTTAGTAAAAACGTCTAACTTGTGTCAATTTGCTCTGATTTAAGCAATATTATTACTGTAAGTATACAAAGATGGTGTAACGGCTGACAGCAGCAACCAATAGGAGGTTGTCTTACTATAATAACAAGACCATGTGATGCCCGTAGAACAATGAAATATTATTCCGTGCGAGAAAAGTAGTTCCACTTTTAATTTTCTATAACTTCTTTATTTGTTATTTCCAACCATTCAAAACTTAAATTTTTTTGTTCAGGAGGACGATAGCATAGGTTAATAACGTGAAACACATGTTTTGTCCCTCTGGAACCTATAGATGATCCTGTAACTAAAAAACTAACAAGCCGATTTTAATAAACTTAGCACCATTGTATATATATATATATATATATATATATATATATATATATATATATAGGCTACTCTACTATTCTATATTAGAACCCTCATTCTAAGGCAACACTTATTTTCTGAGCCATATCAATTTTAAGGGCCGCACCATTGTATATATAGGCTACTCTACTATTCTATATTAGAACCCTCATTTTAAGGCAACACTTATTTTCTGAGCCATATCAATTTTAAGGGCCAAATACTGTATCTCCATACCACCCATGTACAAGTTATGGGTGGTCCCATACCTCAAAAAAACCTTTATATACCGAAGTTACAGCAGTTTATCATCGCAATGAACCAAAGTATAGAACTGTATTTTTCATATCAAGACTTGAAACTCCCCCACTGACATGTTTTCTGTTGTCGCCAGTGGTGAATCACCACTCCACTCTCAGTTTGATTTTGATTTTGATCATGATTTGAGCGAATTTAAGTTAACTCATTGAACTGTGCGTGTTAGATTTTCAGCTGTTCAGTATTTTGTTTAAAGTGCAATGGCAAAATGAAAAACTCTATCTTACCAAGATAAAGACTTATGGAGACTGTGGCCGTTGAAAATAAGAAAAAAGCGAGTTTGCAAAGGAGTTTGGTATACTAGCGAATTTCATACTACAAGCTTCCTGATAAAGTATGCATCATCAAGCCGACATTATTACTGTAGTTGTGAACCACTAAATAAAGCCGATTTAACCTTGATATAAAGAATAACAGAACAACAAAAGTTCAATCAATCAATCAATCAATCAATATTTCTTTATTACATGAACATTAAGTACAGTAATATAGTCAAACATAGTATAATGTAATAGGAAAAGTCGCTTAGGTGTTTGTTGCATCCAGGAACTCCTCCAGGGTGTAGAGTGGAGTCTTGACAAGGAATTCTTGAAGTGCTTTCTTCAGTGCGTTTCCAGTTAGCAATTGGAAGTCTTCTGGCAGTTGATTTCTGAGTTTTCGTCCTATGTAGGACGGTTTTCTTTCAAAGAGGGCTGTTCGATGGCGGGGTAGAACATATCTGGAGGCATGTCGTGTGTTGTAGTCATAGAAATCGTTGTAAGTGTCAAAATTGAGTCTGTCAACATGTAGAATTGTTTCGTATACATACAAGGCTGGTACAGTTAGAATGCCTAAATTTGGATACGCTTCCCTGCAGCTTTGTCGAGATTCAAGATTGGCGAGGGATCTAATTGCCTTTTTTTGAAGGGTGAGTATCCTTTTCAGGTTTTCAGTAGAGCTGCCCCAGATGATAAGACCATATCTAATGTGGGACTCTACCAGTGCGTAATAAGCAGCTTTGACGGATCCCTGAGTACCCACTGATTTGAGTCGCCTCATAACGTATATGCCTGCGCATATTTTATTGGAAATGGTGCTCACATGATGACTCCATGAAAGTGTACTATCGATAGTCAGGCCCAGAAATTGTGTTTTATCAACTACTGATATGTCTGGAATATTTGTTGGTATTTCCTTTTTCCTACTGAAATGCACTTGCATTGTTTTATTAGGATTTATTGCCAGATCATTCAGTGCACTGTATTTGATGGCTTGTTGGAGAGAAGTCAAGGAGTTAAGGGATAGTTCATCTGCTGTGTCATTTTTTATAAGAAGGGTAGTGTCGTCTGCATACATTATGCAGTCAGTACTGGAGCTGGCGATGAAAGTAGGGAAGTCATTAGTTAGAAGAATAAAAAGAACTGGGCCAAGTACCGATCCTTGAGGCACACCTCGTGCCAGTGGTTTTGGAGTTGATGTGTACGATCTGGTGATGGAAGATTCAGTATGCTGTACCTCCACAAGTTGTGACCTTCCTCGGAGGTAGCTGGAGAACCATTTGTTCTCTATGCCTCTTACTCCCAGTTAACCTCTATATCAAAGTTTGCTCCAAACAGCCTTAATATATCGAACCTCATTATATCAAAATTATCAATATATTACAGTTTGTTATTTCTCCTGAGTTCCACTATTGAGGTTTCAATATTGAGGTTCCACTGTGTATTTATTTTACAGACCAGGAACTGAAACTGTAAGTTATAGATGGTCCCATACCTCAAAACATATAAGCTGATTTTAGTTAAATTTTGCATACATATTCTAGACTTAGTCATTCTAGCATTTTACGCGCCTTGATCAATAAATCTATCGTGATGAAATAAATGTTGGCTACCTTTTTTATTTGAAAGCAGAGAAAAAGGAGAAGAACCTGGATTTGAACCATAACGTACCAGAATCTGCCAACAACGTGAAACAAAACATAAAGATGGTGGACAAAAGAGGACGGTTTGTAAGTATCCACAATGTTTTATAATAGATGTACTTATATAAGTAACTTGATCATTATGTTTATTTTAGGTACTTTGGGATTATACCGACCACACCAGTATGAAGAACACAAAAATAGAAATTTATAGAAACAAACATGATAGAACGAAAAAACAACTCTTCAATTACAAAATTACAAACTTACAAGCATTTCCAGGTATTGTGATCGGTATTGTTGTCGCTGTTATCTTATCTTTCTCGAGAATCCTGATTACGGCAGGCCGCGCGGCATCACGTGATTTGCACGGTACATAATTGCCTTTCCATTTCAATTCAATTTATATTTCTGATTAGCCCCTCTAGAATTTGATATTTTACTGATAGGTACTATCTCGAGGGATGTTTTTCTTTCGTCGACATCAGCGCGGGGCAGCACCGAAGGTGCTGTCGAAGCCCGCGCTGATGGCCGGAGGCACTCGCATTTTGGGTGGCGGAATGTGATCAAGAATAAAAACAAGTTTTGAGTGTTTTTTTAATAAAGAGTTTAGTTTGGTAAATGTTTGTTTTTGTTAAATTTTTGTGTTTGGAGAAATATAGAGGTAAAACACGAAAGTACAACAAAGCGATGCACCAGCTGAACGGGCGGCGAGGCTCTGCAATCACGTTATCTACTAGACGCTCGACTTTGACCTCTGTCTGAGGATGGGGAGGGGTTTGCGATAAGACAATTCCTGTTTTATACTGACGAAATAGTCTTCTACGCTAATCTAGTAATCAGTAGAAGCAAAATGTTAAATAACGATTCATGTCTGGGTGTGGTCGGTATAATCCCAAAGTACCTTATTTTAATCTTTTTCCTATTCAATCAATCAATTGTTACTAAAGCTATAATTTACTTATTAAAGAAACTAGAAATAGAGTAAAGATGGCCTAGACTACAATCACTAGGCTTCGTTTTGTAAGTTTTGTTATTTAATTGGAACATAACTTTGAGCAAAAATATTACAATATAGAACATAGCAATATTCTCTAAAGCATAATAGTCGTATTATTAGATTATCTATGTAATTATTGCCTGTTTCTCTCAAAACTAAATATTCAATTGCAGGTAATAATGCTTTTCACATTGAGGTGCACAATGCATCATAAAGTAATATTTTTAGATTAATTCCCATCCTACAACTAAATAAATAATGCCCTTAATTTCATTATTAAATTGTACCGTTATTATAGTACATATATTAAATTTATATGGAGCTAATACTTCGTAAATCAAAACAACTTTTCGGAAATACTTGATTTATTCCGAGATTAAAGTTCACTCAAAATTTGACAAAGTTTACAAACTTTAGATTCGATTTTCTTCAAAACTTCACACAATCGAACAAATCTAATTAAGAGTCTGATCAAAAATGAATTAAAATTAAAATGAAACTAAAAATGTATACTTCTCCAAAAATGGTTTAAATTAACAAAATAAAATAAAAAGTTATCTTCTCAAAATATTCAAAAAATCAATATAACACAAAACTTGATACTAACTTTACGACCAAAATTTAATTCACAATACTTCAAAAAATTGAATTAATTCTCAGACTCTGTAAGATGGGAAACTTTAGAGATTTTAATTACAACAGTATAAAAATAAAAAGATATTAACTAAACGCTGGTACGGGACTTACTACTTTGAAGATTACGGAGGCTGATAGGGATTTAATACGCACTGAAGAAAAATTAAATACTTGAATTAAATTTACACGTGACAAAAAGAATTACTCTAAATCCCAAACTATAGGGTTAGAGGAAGAGCTGCCGCTTCTCACCAGACGTGTGCACCTTCTCGTGGAAACTCCCAAGACTGCGCTCCCCTCTCTCCACCCAACAGGTTCGGAACGTATCACCGTAGATAACACGATCAGCTGATTCACCGGTCCTCGAACCAACAAACAATGTCCACGCACCGCGTCTAGTTAACAAAGAGCCTACTTCCTACCGCGATTCAGCATAAATAATTACAACTACGGTACATATTTCCCTAGCCCGAAGCTGAAATCACGGTAGGAACCTAAACCGTTAGAAACACTCATCCCGGACTAAGTACAATAATTTCCCTCCACATTCACACTTTTAAATAACAATCTTTTGTACTTATCACTACGTGGAGGCCGTGATGTGTGGTCCGAGGGGTGATGTGGTAAGATTGCCCGACGTCCAGTATGGATCCGGAGGTAGCCATCGCCGAGGGATGTGGTAGATGTGGAGTCGAGGCACAGTTCCCCAATGACCAGGCGGCAGGTGCATTGCGGGGCCTCGTTGATCTCGTGGTTGGCTGGCTCTGATGCACTAATAGAACTGCTACCTGCTCCTCCAATCTAATAACAATTTCAGCGCGAGGCATTGAGCTCTTGGAGGACATTCCTTTTTACAAAATATTCCCTCCGTATAATTGTATGGCTGTCAGTCTTTTCACGGTGTTTCTTAATCGTACGCCTGTGCCAGTGTCAACGAATGTAAACCATTACCAGATGTTGTTAATTACAATACAATCAATTTACAGGGATTTACAATAGCACAATAATCAATTGTTTACACACAATAAACCTCATATAGTGATTAAAAATCAATATTATCCTGTCCTTCGACATTTGAAGGAACAGGGAAGAAATATCACTATCAATACAACTCATTGTATACCAAAAAATATTACCCTGTCCTTCTCTATTGGAAGGAACCGGGGACAACAATACCACAAAATTACCCTGTCCTTCTAAATTTGAAGGAATAGGTAAGAAATTTCATAATACATCAGAATACATCTGTGTATTAACTTCATACACCATTCATTCCATTTATTGTCCCTGAAAATTACATGGTTTACAACAACACTCCTATCACACACTTACACTGGCATTTTATATTATGACTTCTCATTGTTTAGCCATACAATTTGCTGAAATAAAAACGTCGTCACATCACCCTTTTATATTCCAATATTTTATTTTTTACTATTATAATAAACTACTTGACTCTCATACTTAACTTGTTTTGTGTTTTGGGCCAAATTAATACATAAATATATAATCAATTCTTGAGGTTAATTTAGAAATAATTATATTGTCATTTTATTGTTTGTAGACCCATCTTCTGTTCCTTTTCGACAATATAATTGTCCTGAAAATAAAACATACAGACCTGTGTGCGCGGGCTAATGTTTATGGAGAGTCCAATATTTCACATTTTGTATTTAAATTTTAATTTAGAAATATGCACCTTCTAAAAAAAAAAGAAAACAAAAACTATCTTTATTTTAAAAACAAAAAACACATTTAACCAGGATCGATATTTCCTTATTATTTCCGATAAGCATTTAACATCTGTATGTTCAATCATATTGCCCAGTCCTATCTTTACTATCGAGTCATAAATACTTTCACTTATCGGGCTCACTTTGTTTTCACTGATCAGGTTCACTTGTAATAATACTTTATGAAACGGACCCTTACTAACAAATACTTTTATGACGGACCGGGATTTTTATTACTTGGGCACATTCCGAACCTTTTTACATTTGCACAGGAAACCCTCACAATAATCCTTTCTCCTGCCCTCATTGTTCTTAACCCTTTTCTACTATAACTATAATTATTTTATTTATTGTTTACCCCCTTTCAGATTACTAGCACTGTCCCTAATATTAAATTTCAAAGGGGACCTCCATATTTTTCTAAGATTCTGACGGTGTCGTTTTCGAAAGCATTTCCGCCCCTAAAGTTTTATTTCAAATATTAATTCCTTTTTGAGCAACAGATCCACATGCGCTAGCTCCATTTTATTTTAAAATAATTTACTTAAAATAAAATCAAATATTCTAAACTCACAATACTATTTCTAAGTCTTAAGTCTTACACAATACACAAAATTATGCAGGTTTATACACACTTTTCAAGTTTATACAAGTCTTACACAAGTCTTATACAAGTTACACACATTACATGAATCAGACAAGTTTATACAAGTTTACAAGTTCTTTCCTGTAAGTAACCTGTTGCACAAGTTTATGCTCAAAAAGAAATAGCAGATTTGCGCAAATTATGTACCGTTATTAAAGTACATATATTAAATTTATATGGAGCTAATACTTCGTAAATCAAAACAACTTTTCGGAAATACTTGATTTATTCCGAGATTAAAGTTCACTCAAAATTTGACAAAAGTTTACAAACTTTAGATTCGATTTTCTTCAAAACTTCACACAATCGAACAAATCTAATTAAGAGTCTGATCAAAAATGAATTAAAATTAAAATGAAACTAAAAATGTATACTTCTCCAAAAATGGTTTAAATTAACAAAATAAAATAAAAAGTTATCTTCTCAAAATATTCAAAAAAATCAATATAACACAAAACTTGATACTAAACTTTACGACCAAAATTTAATTCACAATACTTCAAAAAATTGAATTAATTCTCAGACTCTGTAAGATGGGAAACTTTAGAGATTTTAATTACAACAGTATAAAAATAATAGATATTATCTAAACGCTGGTACGGGACTTACTACTTTGAAGATTACGGAGGCTGATAGGGATTTAATACGCACTGAAGAAAAATTAAATACTTGAATTAAATTTACACGTGACAAAAGAATTACTCTAAATCCCAAACTATAGGGTTAGAGGAAGAGCTGCCGCTTCTCACCAGGACGTGTGCACCTTCTCGTGGAAACTCCAAGACTGCGCTCCCTCTCTCCACCCAACAGGTTCGGAACGTATCACCGTAGATAACACGATCAGCTGATTCACCGGTCTCGAACCAACAAACAATGTCCACGCACCGCGTCTAGTTAACAAAGAGCCTACTTCCTACCGCGATTCAGCATAAATAATTACAACTACGGTACAAAATATAAGATATAATTGTTCGAATAGTCTAAATGTCACATCTGATTTGTAAAGAATGGCTATATGGTGTCAACTTATCACTGGTGGTCTTTTGTGTAAGTGCAGTAATGAAACACAAAGAACAAATAAAGTTAGAGATCTATTTGAACATAGTTATTTAGACTACAATAGAGTTAATAACAATTAAAAAATTTCTTTTCTGTTTACATAACTGGAAATATTAATAATATAACTTTTTTTGTTACATAGGTATGCACTGTTATGATGCCGGGAAAGTAGTACAAATCATGCAAGGGTGGTGAGAGGGTTCCTACCAGATGTGGGCAGAGCTAGGGAAAGGAGCAGAAGAGGATGGGACCCTTATCGTTCCCCTCACCACCACATCAGATCATCCTTCCTCACCTACGTGGAGCTCCAATGGCCCCTGTCTCTTCCCCCATCTGAACCCCATGGTGGTTGATTCACACACTGATGGGGCAAAACTGGTTCCCTAACCAAACCTTCCCTCACCTGAACTGTGTGCCTCTGGTCCTCAACCATATCTCTCCTAGCTGTATAAAATCCCTCACTCTCTCCAAATTTTACAGCAAATACTCCTCTAAATTCCTCACCAGTTCCCTCACCCAATACATCTTCCTCAACAACGTTCTGTGACTCCATTCCAAAGATGAGACTTATTTTGTAACCCACCACAGTAAGTCTATTTCTGAAGAGGAACTGATTTTTTTGGAAATTATATAAAATTTTGCTATATATGAGAATAATTTTGCTTTTAAAACTTTTATTTTCACTCTGGAATGGGCAAATGCCTGATTGATGCTTCTTATGCAGTCTAGATGGCAGTTTCTGATATAATGCTTTTTAGAATGTCTCACTTTTTTGTTATTCGTCTTTAAGCCTGCTAACAGTAAATTTTTTAAACATTATATTTTACAAAAACACTGCCACTGAGATTCACTTAATCAGAATTTTAGGAGTAATATTAATAAAAACAATTTAAACCTTCCATAGTTTTATTTTTATTTTACATCAACAATTGATGAAGACATTTATTTTAATTGACATTAATTGGCTGTATTGGTGACCATCTCAAACTTAACCTCATGAGAAATATGTAAAAGTTCACACTTTTACAACCTTATTTTTACTCATTAAATCATGTCCCATTAGGCGACATTTTTACTTATTAGGTGTATGTCCCAATTTAAACATATATAATTAATTGTTTAAAACCAAACACTGAATTTTTCAATATATTTGTTAGTCATCCAAGAAGAACAAATACAAACACCCTTAATTCTATAACTACAAATAAGGATATATAAATGTTTGTGGTTTTACACTGTTCTTATACCAGGGTAAAACTCAGTGTCATATTAGGCACTTAAGAACTGGTATAACTGGCTCTTAAGAAATTAATTTTTAAAATTGGTTCAAAAGGTTTATTATTGTAATTTAGATGAAAACAAAATGAACACAAAGTTTAGACGTCTCAAACATTTTATACTGTTCAGAATTTTACTAGAGGGTTTTCTAGAACTAATTTTTTGTAACATCTTCTCGGATGTTACTGGTAATAACACTAAAATTACAGATTGGTTAAGAGTCACATGTGTAGGCCCTCATGATATAACCTTCAAATACTTAGACACCACAATTTTGGTTGATGATTTAGAATTAGGCATCATGACTCGTTTTGAAGACAATATTAATATGCTTGACGCTTGATGATAATTTTGGAAAAATATTTTTATAATTTAATATCAGAGAAACGTTTCAAAATTGATGACAAATCTCTTAATTCTTAAGATGTATTAATAATATATTCCAAAACAGCATACTCCCCATTGTTCCACAACCAAAAATAACAGTGATAAATTATTTTTGGTTTAAAATTTTTTTATGTGGTTCAATTTTAGTTCATTTGACTACGTATAATCTTGAATTATTATATTTGTGGCTAGCATCTGTAAAAGATGGATAACCACCTATTACAGAAGAAATCTCGCCCAGGGCACTAGTAATGCTAAAACCAGCACTGATAAAACTTAACCCTATAAGTGCCCCCTATAAGTTGCGATTGAGATCCATTAGTGCACTACTGGAGAGAAATCAAAAGTGAGCTATTTGCACATGGAGTTGCGGGTTTGGATGATGGGGATTCTTACGATCTATTATACACTTATGAGAATCACTGATATGTGGTAAAGCTGGCGGGAGGCACTCCTTAAATTAACAGTGTTTAGTTTGGGTGGCAGTTGATGGGATCAGTATATGAACTGTGGCTATTAAATAATGAGACTGACGCTGCTGCAGGTCAAAGTGGCATACGTCAACCACCAATAATCAACAGCTGTTTAGTGTAAACCTTTATCTCTAGTACGCAGCTAGTCTCGCTTCTGTGAACACCGTTTAGTCAGAGCCTACGTTCTCGCTATTGTTTTTTTTTTGTTTTGCTAGTAAAAACGGTTAGTGCAATAGTAGAGCAATGAATTTTACTTAAGCCAATCCATGCACTGGAAGAGCCCAACTTCACCGAGAGCCAAAAAAGCTTGAATGAGCAAGTCAGAATTTAAAGCAATGATTTTTTTATATCCATGGGATTGTGTACCTTCACTGCGTTCCTGAAGGTCAAATAATTAATCAATGTATACCTTGAGGTACTTTCTAAAGTCAAAAAGTAAGGAAAACACGCCCCAAAATGTGGAAGGACACATCATGGGGTTTTCTACCAAAACATGCGCCATCTCATTCCATGTATTCTGTCAAAAGGTTCCTTGCCAAGTACAGAATTGTAGTGCTAGAACATCCACCTTATTCACCAGATCTTGTACCATGTGATTTCTACTTGTTCCCTAAGGTGAAATGTGCATTGAAAGGGACAAGATTTGAGTCTGTGGAAGCTGTAAAAGAAAAAGCGGCATGTATCCTGAAGGAGCTGACAGACGACTTCCAGCACTGCCTCCAACAATGGAAAATTCGCAGGAATTCTTGTAGGGATAGAGAAGAAGTGTATATTGAATGTGATGTTAAGTGATTATGTATAAAATTAAAATAACATTTTTTTAACCTCAGTCTCGTTATTTAGCCACACCTTGTTTTCTTATAAAAGTGTACCAGACCCAAAACAATCATTTTACATTTTTTTTCTTATTTGTTTACTATCAAAATATTGGTTATTTTATATTTTGCAAAGTATTTATTATTAAATCATAAACATAATAATAACTTTTAAGACTGCAAAAACCATTTAAACCATGCCTTTAGTTTTCAGAAAAATTACCAACACTTAGTCAAAAATATCTACATCTTTCCAATTGACGTATTGTTAGGCTATTTATAGAGTATCAAATATTTAATTGTTACATATATTTTATTATTACGCTATTATTATGACTATTTTATGAGACTTTAAAAATATGTTTTTACGTATAATACAGTGCATTTAGTGTTAATTAAAGGATAGATATAAATGGAATTAATTGTCTTTAATATTTATCACTAGATTTTCATAAACATAAGTTAAAAATGCTTATTAATCACTATACTAAAATTTTATTTAATTTCATTAGTATTGGTTATTCCACTGATGCTTGTATTAATAAACTGGTCCTGGTGAGGATAATTCTATTCTACTTTATTTATCCTGCACTTATAGTACATTATAATTTTATGATTAAAACCTTAATCATATTGTATTATATTATTAGTAGGCATATTGTGTAATGTAAAACATGTTTATTTAGAAATATTTTTACAGTACATTACAGTTAATTAAAAATATGTTTTACATCAAATGAAAGTAAGTGTAGTTTATTACATTCCTTCTTAAAACTTTCGGTTCAAAAAAGCTATGAATGAAAGTTTCATTAAAATTTATGAAAGTTACATTGAATGAAAGGTTTCATGAAGATTGGCTTGTTAAGGTAAGACACCATCCCATAAGTTACAGTTTCAGAGTTTTTGGATTATTAAATAGATATAGCTCTGAAAATAGACGTGGCTACGGAATGAGGTTTCTAACATAATATACTAGACAATGTTTAAAATTTGTATGCAAAGTTGAATCAAAATCAGTTCATACTTTTTGAGGTACAGTGATGTTTATAACTGTCAGATTCAGTATTTGGCCTGTATAATCGATATATTCATAAAAATAGGTGCGGCCTAAAAAAGAAAGCTGCAACAAAATTAGTAGACTATATCTAGAATGTGTATGCAAAGTTTCATGAAAATCAGCATGTCCGTTTTTGAAGTACAGGACCATCCATAATTTCAAGCACATAATAAATGAAATAAAACACTACTTGCCGAAAATATTTTGAAATATTTGTACCACAAAGCATATTTTAATCTAGAGGCTGAAGGACATTTTTTTGTCTCATACCACGGGTAAAACTCCTGTAAGGAACTAGGTGGGGAGAGTAGAACTAAATGGAAGATGATTAGGACAGTTTACAAAGATGTATATCAGATCAAATTAAAAAATATAAACCAAATGTACGTCTTTTACAAAGAAAATGTTAAAGGCATAACTTATTTTATTGTGAAAAAAGAAGACATTCTTAAAAATAAAGAGACTCAGACTTAAAAAAATGCTTGAGAATCAAACTAACGAGGAAGTTATATAAATTTAATATTGCTGCAGAAAATGTAATTATGTGCTATATGAGAGGTGTGATAAAAAATACGGTGAATAATTTTTTATTTCAAAAAGTAATAAACTTCTTGATTCAGTCTAGGAATTATATTAATTTATATGTACTAAACCTTGTGTCTCTTATCAGTGAAAAATGGACAGGATGTTTCTCTCAACGATTTTCTGTCATGAAAATTTACATTTAGTGTATAGTGTATTGCTTTGTAATTGCATTTGCTATAGTGTCATACTCACTGTGCTCCCTCGTTTCCTTAAATTATAATCTTGGAGTGAATGGTTCATTGAATAATGTTTATCAGTAGCAAAGATAAATAATTTTGTTAGAAACTTAACACATTCACTGTGGCTCTACACTGAGTGATCTTGAATACTGTTAAGAGACAGTATGCCCGAAGGTGTTGGCTGCAGTCCAAGTGTTTATCTGTGAAATCTATATTAAATATATATTTCAACATTTGAAAATGTGATACAAATAAAAATTGTGAAAAGTAGTTGGTCTTGACCTAGGTGGTAGCATATACACCTTATTTGTAAATAAGAAACAGTTACTACAGGTAGTCTGAAACTTATTATTAAGAATCAATAATAGCTTTTTACTGTAGTCTAATGATTTGAAAATTAATTTTTATGAATTATATTTGAAAGTGTTCCCTTCACCATTAATTTAGTGTATATCAAAAGAAATGATATAATATAAAAAAAAACATATAGTGAAGATAATTAGTAAAATACGTACTGTAGATTAAAATTAAGTGTTGAAAATTATATTATCTCTTGTCTTTTGTTGGTGGAATTTGCAGTGTTGTGTGTTTCTTTTTAAGGTTTTATTTTTTTACTTGCAGTTGTCCAAGACTTTTGTAAGTTGGCTCTTGATTATTTAACCAAGGGTCCTAATCAGAAAATCTACCTGAGTGCTGCCCAAAAACTGGAAATTGATGCTGACACTGTTCAAAATGCTGTTGAAGGTCTGATAAATTTGCTAATTGAATGCAGTAAACATCAGGTACATGCCATTCAAGTTTCTTGTATAGTACATTGTAGGCATGTCATATACTTTGAAAACATCTAAGGGTAATTTCATGTAAATTCAACCAGGCTATACCACCCAGTTTTTGAAGTTTTGTGTCTTTAGTATTTCTAACAATCAGGTGTCGTATTTTGTATTTAATATCCAATATTGATAAAAATGTCCATACTTATTCCCTAAAGCAGGAGTCTCTAAACCTTTTACCCCAGATGTCAGATTTTAAATACTTGAGGCTAAAAGATTCCGGAATGTTTTGCATATAAAATTATATAAGAAAAATACTAGAAGTTTAATATCTTTATTGCATAATCGTCATGTCAAATTCATCAACATTGGAGAAGCTACTTTCTCATCCTCACTGAAGATAGCTAAGATAATACAGTATGCACCAAAATAAATAGTACTGAAATCTTAAGATTTGATTTACTTAGTATACCAACATATCAGGTATGTTCAAAAAGTAATGGGAATTTTCATTAAAAAGAATTTTTTAAGTCCTTCTTTTGATGGACTATGGGTATGTTTTGCAAAAAAAAATAGCTTTCGTTCCACGCCACAGAACGTCACGCATGTTTTCCACATGCTTCCAAAGTACAATGTCAGCTTTACCAAAACATTAAACAAAACGCATTCCATGCCATTTAAAGCATGTTTTACTGAAACTACCAGCAGTCTACAACTAGGCAATGAGAATGGTGTCTGTAATCAGCTGTGACGGAGTATATATATTATTATTGGGATACACAGGTAGTAAATATGTTTTATGTTTTTCCACTAATAATTAATTGTAATGTAGGAAAATGAAGACAATTATTCTGATTCAACCACAAAAACAAATTGAAGAAACTGGAAATAAAAGCTCTGGAAACATCGAAGTAGAATTTGTAACTTACAAAAGGCAGAACACAAATAAATACGACCGATGAAGTAATTTTCAAGCAAGGTAAAAAGAATTGGCTAAATTACAATCAAAAGGACTTTCAAGACAACATTCGCAAAGATATAGAGACAATAAAAGAGCAGATCGTTTGAACAATGTTGATATTTCTACAAATAATGAAAAATCATTTGTCATTGTCCAATCAAAATAAAGTGTAAATTAAAACATAATTCAAAATTCACAAATTGCAGTTCCATATAGGTTAGATGTTCATTTGTGCAAACTAAAAACACTGGTGCACATAATATAAAACCATATATTTCGTCAAACAGTTTTGATTCATCTTCATACTCACATTCAAATACGCAGAATAGAAATGGATAATTTATAAATAATTGAACAAGGAAATGTCAATATGAATGTGAAAATTCTTCAGGAAAACAATTAACAAGAATATTTCATTTCTTAATCTGATACACCAAATACTGCTTCACAAATTCAATGCTAATAATCAACATTCTCATTCTCAGCAGAGGTATACTATGTATAATACACATAACATTGCACATTTAGACTTTGCACATTAAAAGTTCATTGACAATGATTTTGGTCATCCTTTTTAAATTTTTGGATAGACTATGGTTTAAAACTGTTTTGAAAGTTTAAAATAGTGACGATTCTACTAACAATATACAGTTTATCAGAACACTATTTAAAAATATGGATATACCTCTAATCAATAAATGCCAAACTGGTTTTCAATCAATCAAAAAAAAAAAAATTCCTACTTTATCAGTTTACAATGGATTCAAGTACTTACGGTTTCTAGATGATTTAAACATGTACCATTAGACTTGTTCCATCCGTTCGTACTCAATGTTGTGAAATCTAATTCTGATTTTCAATTCATCACAGAAGAGTACTCCTGTGCAGCTTATGTTGTAAAATACATGAAAAAATAGAGCTGTTAGCAATTTACAACAACAATATTAACCATTTAATAATTAGCAGACATACTTTTTCAAGATGTATATTCACAGCCTGTTATTAGATGTAGTCACTTCTATCGGTCAGTCCTCCGACTGTCTTAATTTATTATAATTATAATTATGCATTTGTGCCAGCGCTTCTTCCAATCCCCGAAACACTTTTCAAACGCGGTCTAGAATAGCCTTTAGCCTCTATGAGTGATGCAGTTGTAATGCCCTCTATGCTTGTAAAATGACAACCCTTTAAGGTTCTCTTTATTTTTTCAAATAAAAAAGTCATACAAAGCCTTTGCTGGAGAATATGGAGCCTGAGGCATCAGTACAGTACTGTTTTTGGCATAAATTAACTAACGAGCAATGAAGTGTGAGCAATGATGTGGTAGATTGTTATGGAGTGAAAGCTATGAATTGTTTTGCCACAAATTCCGGGCGTTTTTTTTGGATTGCTTCAAGCAAACGACATTGAACTTTCAGGTAGTACTCTTTAGTGGCAAGAATTCATGATGCACTATGCCCCTAAAATCTAAAAACATGGTAAACATAACCTTTACAATTGACTTGGCGAGCCTTTTTCGGTCTTGGTGATCCGAATTGCCTCCATTGGAATGATTAAGCCTTTGTTTCAACATCACATCCGTAAAACCATGTTTCATCACCTTTTATAACAGGTTTCACTAATTCTGCATAGTCATGTATTCTTTTGACTCCTGAGTAACTTCCATTTGCCCCTTTTTATGTTCTAAATTCAACAATTTTGGAACAGTTTTGCCTCATACGTTTTATACCCAAAACATTTGAAACAATTCATGGCAAGAGCTGATTTATATGCCAACATCATCAGCGCCTCTCTGATCGTAATACGTTGCTTGTTCATAACCATTTCTTTCAAGTTTTCTTCATTTGTTGATGTGTTGGGGTGTCATCTTATAATTATATTATTAACAATATTATTAATGCCAGTAGTATTTTTATTAGTTTTATACGAGGGTTTTTAATGGGAAACAGTACAAAACAATAGAGCAAATGTTAGTGATCATCTCCAGAAATGAACTTCAGACCTCTTAGTTAGACTGTTGTAGATTTTCTCAGCTTTAGAAGATACCATTAAAAAATTAGGTCTGTTTCAAATGAGATATTTAAAGGACTTCATAGCATTAACGCAATTCAGATTAAATGTTTTGAATTCTGTATAACATCATTACTGTTGGTCTATTCTGAGTGATCTTTATTATTCTTAACAGCTTTGAAACCCATGTCTTCACATTAAGAAGACATGGGTTTCAAGACATGGGTCTGTCCAGTTAAGAAATCTGGACTTGTTTGTTGTATATTTAATTGATATTGCCACCTTTCTCTTATCCTATTAGTAAGGTGCCAAGAAATAGTTGATGGTAGTTAGGAAAGGCACCATCTCTCTCTATTAAACTGTCAGGAAAATTGTTATGACATTGTAATCTGTTGATAAAATTGGGAAAGTAATAAATAATAATTGTAATTTTAAAGTATTTTCTTTGTAAGTATTTAACACAAAGTTAATTAGCTGAATAGTGAAATAATTATTGTTAAGTTGTCTTTGAGTTATCCACATATTTCTCCTATAGTTGTCTGCGTTGGACTTGCGAGATACTATTCTGACCATTGGCTTCACAGAAGAACACTACGACATACTACAAGCATTTTATGACAGTCGTCAGACAGAGTTGAAACAAATTCTAGCTGAGCAAACCGTTGATTTTCCTCAGTTTAAGGACCTGGAATGGCGACTTGAAGCCCAGGTAAAGAAGATTTTAAATCACAAAAAATACTGAATAAATTATTAGAATAAAGAATTTGTTAGCATCTGTACTGCGATAATTCAAATACAAATGTAACAAAAACAACCAAATATAAAGTAATTGATGAACAAATAAAGAGGACTTCTATAGTTGCATGTGTACTTGATAATTGAGAGATCTGGATTTGAAAACAAACTTCTGTACTTGGTGTGTGTATTTGGCTACAATACGCATTGTTTGCATTAAAGACAAAATGAACGTTAAGATTGTTTGTTTTATACTGTTTTTGTTCTCTATGTGATCATGAATAAAAATTAATTTACATATATAAATAGTGTTTCCTTTATTAAAATCTCTAGATTGTTTTATATTTATTGGTAAAAATTTGTTTTATAAAAAAATTAAATGGTTTTAGTTATATTGATTAGATTATTATTATTTGTAAACTAAATGCTTAACAAAATAGTCCCAATTTCACTTATTTAAAATGTTATTAAACCATGATATGGAAACCATACATAGAATATCTGTTGTGATTTTTTTCATAGAAATCTAATTAAAAATTAGTTTAGTTAAAAATAGTTTTCACGAATAAATCAAAAATTATTTGGCTGTTTTTACTTAAAGAGAAAACTTATTTTGCCTTTGAGTTATTTTGCATCCACCATCACTGTATTTGTAATTATACATGTCCCAGTAAAATCATATAGATTAGTCTGGAAGGTACGTACAGCTGTATAAAGACCAAAAATTAAAATGGGAACAACACAATAATAAAGAAAAAAGGGCCTATTCCTGTCCCCCTTTTTAAGGCCACCATCTTCTTTCTGTCGTGACGATTGCTATTTGTTATTGGCCTCTGGTCAGTCGTAGTTGGTTTGTCTACAAATGTAGACATGTATTGTGACCTGTATTCTATAGTTCAGTTTTAATATTTAGTGTTGTGTTTAGTTTTTTATTAAGTGCATGTTTTAGAGTTAGTGAAGTTGACACACAACATGGTGGTTGTGCTTCCTGACTTAGGTGTGTCATAATGCTCTGATATGATTTGTTTATTTTAACCTAGATTGTAATTATGTGTTAGGTTATTTATTTACCTGAAGAAGAGATCAGATTGCAGATCTCGAAACGTAGTGTTACTGATTTTTTGTTTCACTGAACGATGGCAAATGTCCGGAAAATCCTGTTTCCTTCACAATCTTTCCATAGTCAAAAATAAACTTCAAACAAAGAACGAATAAGTGTTCTGTAAATTAATTTTAAGGAAAGTAAATTCTTCTTTCTACTAAAAAAACATAAACGGCATAATGGAGTGCTGATGGCTGAATGGTCTAAGACGCTGAACTTGGTATTCGAGTTAGAGATAGTGCAGGTCAAATCTTGTCTATGACCATAACACTTTTTATCAGTACCATTAACCTTATACTGTATCAACTTTCCCTCAAATTTGGTTTGGTAAGATCCTTGTTCAGACCTCTCCAAAAAATTGACTTAGCAATAACTGATTTTGTCTAAATTTGTACCATTTATAGCTCATTAAATTTATAAAAGTGGTCAAAATTACAGGTGTATAACAATTTACAATAACAATTTTAATTAATGTTCTATAAAAACAATAGATCCCTTGGAGACCTTAAATTTAATGTTAGCACCTGTAGCATTATATGTTAACAGGTTAGTTAATAAATGTTTGCCAATAAACTTCTTGTTGTCACTTCTGTCATGCCAATGTTTCATTGTGTTTCTTTCTCTCAAGAAACGGTTTTGAAAATTGATTGTAAAAAAAAGTAAAATAATATTTGTTTAGTAAAATACTACACAAATGGTACAATATTGCAGAGAATTTTAATAGATTGTATAAAGGTATTATTGAGGGTTTTTAGGTACATACAACAAATTTCTGAATTGTAAGGAAAATTGGATTTTAAGATTGAAGTAATGTTAAAAATAACGTTTTAAGGTGGCATCAAGGGCTCTACTTGACCAGATGACACCCCAGGTGCAGATGAAACTGAGTCTAGAGAACAGTGCTGGCACCGAACATGTGCTGCTGCAGGCTGACCCAGCCAACCTGGTCCACATGACAGAGGTGTTAGAAACAGCCTTGCGTGAAGCCAGCAGTCAGCATTTCCGCAGGATACAGAGACGTTTCAAATAATATGTATATACTTCAAATTTATACACATACTATGGTCAGTTTTATAAATATGTAATGTAATAAATAAACAAGTTCATTACAGATTTATAAGTGTGTAGTATTTTTTTCAAAAACCACTAAAAATATGAACTGACAATCATGTGGTAACATTTATTAGAGTAATTTATAGACATCCTGTATAATTAAAATTTTCTAAGTATATAAATGAAATGATGACCTTAAAATAAAATGGAAAATTGGGATTACTTGTTAAGTTAACGATGTTTGTTATACAGTTATTGCTATAAATTAAGTAGAATTTCTCTTAATATTGTGTCATCAGATCCCTGATCCCTCATCCTCTTGAGTGCCAGGGTGTGTGCATTAGAAGGAAAAGGTTAAAATTTTGCTTTCTGAGGTACTTTGTTCTATCTTTAAAGTACATAAGTATAATGTCTCACAAATATTTTTTTAACCTTTTCAATAGATTTGTCATTTGTTAATGTTCCAAATAGAAATTCATTAAAAAAACATTAAGAGAAAATCCACTGGTTTATTATCATTTATGGATAGTTCTTAGCACTTGACTAGTAAATTTGGAAATGGGTAAAATAAGTAAATTACACTTCATAATATTAATCAAACATATTTTAATAATTATCCAACAATTATAATTCATTAATAATAGGTCACATTATACTACAAAATATTCGTATTATTGATTACAATTCACATGGAATAGGCTACAGTTCAACTTAAATACTGATAAGACTGAGCTCTTCTCACTGATTAAATAAAGTATTGAAGAATAAGGTTTATAAATAAATATAAAACAAAGTCCATTACTAACATTATTTAAGTACACCATCATACACCTTTTTTGAAAATGTATGTGTCTTAGTCTAAATTAATCAGTATAGGTGTGCAAGAACTACTGACATACTGTTTCATACTGCATGTTATTATTTTGGTCATGATTTATTATGCTTAGTGTTTTATATATATATATATATATATATATATATATATATATATATATATATATATATATACATTAAATTGTATAAATGGCAATAGCCTTATTTAATTTCAATAAACATTGAATCGCAAAAAGTACTTGCTCCGCCGGGAGTCGAACCCGGATCTCTCACTTGCCGGGTTAATGGTAGCACATTCACCCGGCAAGTGAGAGATCCGGGTTCGACTCCCGGCAGAGCAAGTACTTTTTGCAATTCAATGTTTATTGAAATTATATATATATATATATATATATATATATATATATATATATATATCTTAAAAACACAAACAGTTGTTTTGGATTTTGAAAACATTCCTTATGTTGAGGAAGAAGGTTGTTTTGTTCATTATTGTTCGTAAATTGATATAACAATGGATCAAAATTGCATTACGAATATAAAACATATAAAATTATACTTAAGAACAAGTAACATACTTTTATCCAGGTTATTTTAAAATTATTAAATGTAGATATATCAAGTAAAATATGATTTTTTTTACTTAAGTGCAAATATAAACAATAAAGTTAATAAAGGACTGGCAACTCTATTTATCACTTGTAAATTTGTGTAACTTTTCAATTAGGGCACTTAGTAAATGAGAATTTATCAACAGAATGAAAATTACAATGGTATAATAGTAAACACGAGTTGCACAATCTTTAAAGGTATTAATAAAATTACCTTTTAAAAAAAGTATTGTTTAGAGCAATATGCTTGGGCAATACGCAAATATTTTTTAGAAATCAGTAAACAAAACATAGATTTCTGCAATTCTGTACGTTTGATCTTTTATTGTACAGAAATAAATAATGAAGTCCACCAATGAGATTAAATTACAGGACAATTTTGTTTCCATGACACAGTTTGCTTCCTCAGCACAGCCATGTCCCAGACAGAAGTTACATACAGAGTTGAACAAAATAATGCTATCAAGTTTTTAACAAATAAAGACGTCATTGAATTTTATTTGTATCGACTGAACAGTAACACAGAGTTAGATACTTGTTTAGGGTAAACATGAAGGGATGGTGTGGTTACATTATGCAACCAAGGTCAAATTTGCATATAATAATGCTGATCTTTTGTTTGGTAAACATCATCTGAGGTATGATTGTAGAAATCACCAGCAAGGAAGTGATATTAACCTTTAAAACGCAGCATACGGATATGTCCGTACCATCAGAATTGTGGTAAACCCAGCATATAGGAATATCCGTACTCTCTTATTTTAGTTTATTGTGTAGGAATGCATAAATGACCATCATATATGACCATCGGAAAGTAAATTGGATTGTGTGTTGCATGAAAAATGAATGAAAAACCAGTGCTATTCTTTTATTGACATTTCATTTTATGATGTCAGATGCGGCATGTGGATATAACTATACAGTGCCTCCACGTATAGTGTGTCTTCGTGTAAAACCAATAGAGCTTTTTCATAAAAATGTGTGTGTTATATCTTCTTTCAAAAAACAAAAAATAAATTTAACTTTGACATAAACAGAATTTTTATTAAAATCTTTAAATGCATACAAATTGAACCGAGGCCATATTTTCTTCAACGTTTTAAGGGTTAACATTGTAATAGGGTATTTATATTTCCATATATTATAACAATGGAATATTACATTAATATAATATTATGACAATTTTGTCATTGTATAAAATATAAGAAGTTTGATTTTAGTTTAATTGAAAAATTGCTAATTGGTGCTGTATAACACAAGCTTTTTGTTTATGAAGCGTCACTCGAAGTAATATGAAAATATTTATAAACTTCCTTAATAATATACTAAAATCAAGTAAAAATATAAGATTTTTCTATTTAAAGCTAGAGATAACAGTAAAATATTAATTTCTTGAGTTTAAGCCTATAGAACATGCTTATTGAATATTTAATGTAAGGATTACACATACATTTTGCACAAATCAATGACACACACCACATAGGTTAGTTCAAAGTACAACATAATTACTGAAAATAGATGTATCAAAATAAATAACTAACCATCCATCAACAAAACTTTGTCATTAATGATACACCATGACATGCTTTAAGCTTTTTCTACATCCCTTTCCATTACATATTTAATATGGTGTTGAACTTAACATAATGACATTATGCAGCACTATAATGATACAACTGAGTTCAGTTACAGTTAATTTGTTAAGGAACTTTCTGTACATTTTTAGTTTTATAAAAAATGTCTGAAATTATATGTCTGTCAAAGTGTTGTATTATTCAGCTCAAACATTACAATCTTGCTGATGAATGGTAAGGGTTTATTACATCATACACCTGCATTTCTGAACCATTCTACAACATAGAGCTTATCTGGAAAAATACTGTATACATACAACACTGATATTCTACCATTAAATGGAGATAATATGTAGGAATACACATTGTAGGCCATTATTGTATAATATAAAATATCATCACATTCATCATAATTAATTGTGCTATTTGATTAACTGTGAAAATCTACAAGTTTAATTAAAAAGGGTAAAGTAGATCATCAGTATGATTCGTTTTTATTGTTATTTCTTTTGGCCTTAGAAAACATTTTAATAGTCAGATTATTATTGTTAAATAATGATTCCTGTTAAATAAAACAAGTTTTCCTAGCTAAATCACTGACAAAGAATATATTTTTTGTATAATATAGTTGTAAATATAAATTTACTGATTTAACATGAAAAAAGTAGACCTCAGTTGGTATTACTTTTACAAATTTTCTTACTTTTATTGAGTACTCAATGTTTATACATTAAAAACACTCATTACCTTAAAACTGTTCTTTCATTAACTTAATTAATTGCATTAATGTGAATTGTATTGCTAGCTCATCAATTGCACATCATTTGCAAAAAGAAAGAACAAACGTACTTTATTTATAGACATTTTAATTTACAAAGAAATTAGCTACGTTAGGTTTGGACACTTTGTAAATATAAACTCTGTATCTTGTGCAACTGGTAACGTTTCAGGATATGTGGAAGACTAACCTATGAACATTATGTTGGTTCTAAAACTAGTTCGTTGAGCACTAAGATACGAATAGGAATTTGACACTATGTACATTATAATACATGTATATGCTATATTCAGTATTTGCAATAATATTTACTTAGTTGTTAACGTTAATATTTAATTGCTATCCTACACAAACTTTTCCTTATTGATATTAATTTTATATTTTTAAAAATCATAACAAATTTATTCTAAAGATCTAACGTGTAAATAGAATTATAACTACACCATAACAATCTCATAAAATATTACAATTTAACTTAATAATATTATCAAAATTAATTAGAATTTTAGTAAAATCGACAACTTTAAAACTTACAAGTTTTTATTTTTGATATAAAATAAATTAACTTTCAAGCATTTATTAAAATTAAAATTATATAATTAAACGTTATCAAACACAGAATTTTTGAAAAGGTCTTAACTCCAAACTTAACGCTGATGCTCTTGTGATGTTTTCTTTTCACTAACTATTTGGCAATCATTTTTCAACTTCAGATAATCAACTTAGTTTTACTTTTTTTAACAAATATATTACCGCCTGCAGAGGTGTTTCAGAAATAACTGTATAAATTCAATAATAAAAGTAATAAAAAAACACTGCCTTCAATTAGAATAGTGAAAATCTATATTTATCATTCAACTATAAAGTGTGTTTTTATTTCAACAAAATAAAAAGAAAACTATTTAAATTAATCTGATATTGACTTCTTTTTTTAATACAGAATGTTCTGTAAATCAAAGATAATATTTAATGAGGTGATAGATAATCCTAACTCAAGGCTCTTTTATATATAAAATAATCTAGGCCAGTAACGTTTTACACATTATCCAAAAGCCTATTAACAACAATCAATTGTTTTAATACTATCACCAATAACACAATTAATGTTACTATATTCAATGTTAGAATCTGACGTTTATGTTGGTTTCATAAATGGGGGAGTGAGCAATGGGTGTCGCACATCTTTGTTTACATTTCATTTCCATGATAACGATCTAATTCTGTATAGTTGGTTATTATTATTATGGAATTAATACATTATTATTTTTACTTCCTAACATTTAGTATTGAAAAAGAAATTAATTATAATAGTTAAATTGTACAGCATGTATTAGAAACTGAACAAATATTAGTCTATGAGAACATTTTGCATAATTTTATCATTGTATAAGTGTTATTTTTACATAAAAGCTAAATAAAGTACAGCATATATTTTCATGAACTAGGTAAAATTTTGTAGATGTCTATTTCCAAATGTTAGCAGCTTTGAATTCAAAAGCCTTTTTAGGCACAATATCTCCTTTTTAATAATATATATATATATATATATATATATATATATATATATATATATATATATATATATAAAAACTTAATTACTAATAAACTTATCAATGATCTATTCTTTTTCTAAATTTTCCACAGAGAAGAATGATACAATTTTTTAAATTAATTTAAATCTAAAATAATGTTTAAATCTGTTGATCAAGTGACTAACTTAATTACTCTTTCAGATATTATCATTAACTTACAGACCACCTTGTGTTTATATAATTATGTAGTTTTAGGAATTTACTGTAAAAGATTTAAATAATTTTTAAGCTGTTTATATCGACACGTTTCATATCATATATTTCATATTGACAAGATATTATTATAAAAAAGTGATTTTATTTGTTTAAATTTAATTTTGCTATGTAAACAGTCAGGAGAGCCAGGGGTTGTTGAGTAAAGCCAGCAGAAAACTTACTACTATCTTTTTAGAACACGTTTACTTAAAATTAAACATAGTAACAATATTTGTATTTTCACAGTAAATTGTGGGAAAATATATTTATAACCAATGTAATAACAAAAAACATACACTAAATATATGACATAGTAATATTGCAACATGATTTTATTCATTTATTAAAATAAGCTGACACAAAGACTGTTTAAAGATATCACTGGTAAAATACATAACAATCCATTTAAAATTTTCTAAAAATATTCTACAAGACGTGGGAAAGATGACTACACTCAATTAGTTATTAACAGTATACGGAATGCTAGGAGATGATCACTGATGGTTGTAGACTATGAGACTGGGACGAGGATGACGACGATGTTGCCATCTTGTAGTGAGACCAGCAAGTGAGAGTTACCAGGAGTCACTACCACATCCAGGATGGGGATGTGGAGGGGGATATCGAACACCGGGTAAAGCCTGCAAAATACGGAATATTCAGTTGCCATCTTGTAGTGAGACCAGCAAGTGAGAGTTACCAGGAGTCACTACCACATCCAGGATGGGAATGTGGAGGGGGATATCGAACACCGGGTAAAGCCTGCAAAATACGGAATATTCAGTTGCCATCTTGTAGTGAGACCAGCAAGTGAGAGTTACCAGGAGTCACTACCACATCCAGGATGGGAATGTGGAGGGGGATATCGAACACCGGGTAAAGCCTGCAAAATACTGAATATTCAGTTGCCGTCTTTTAGTGAGACCAGCAAGTGAGAGTTACCAGGAGTCACTACCACATCCAGGATGGGAATGTGGAGGGGGATATCGAACACCGGGTAAAGCCTGCAAAATACTGAATATTCAGTTGCCGTCTTTCAGTGAGACCAGCAAGTGAGAGTTACCAGGATGTAAATTTAATGTCATCTATTCTTGTAAAATGACTGCCCATTGAGGTTCTCTTTATTTTTCGAAATAAAATAAGTCATACGGAGCCATTGTTAGAGAATATGGAGGCTGAGGCATCATTACAGTACTGATGTTGGTCAACAATTCACGAACAAGCAATGAAGTGTGAACAATGATGTTGTAACAGGTCAAATTACGACATTTGAATATTCACGGGGAATTGGCAGACTGTGACGTCAGTGAATCGGCAGACTGTGACGTCAGTGAATCACATGTTGTCGGAATTGAGATTTATTTAATTAATAACGAAGAAATATATTAAACTTTATACGGGAAAAGATTTAATTAATTAAAATGAAGTAAACATAACCAAAATTCGTGTTTTACAAAAGTACTAAATAGAATTACGCAGAAAAGCCAATTGTGGGATAAATGACTTGTATATTGATGACGTCATAAAGCGCATGTTGCTAAAAATTTAAATAAAAAGCTTTGAAAAAATAATAAAAAGAAAAATAGAAAGATTTAAATTGATTAATTATAGTGAACGTGATAAATTTCTACAATTATAAGAAAAGAATCAAATTATATTTAATCGTAAAGACGTTGATTTGAACGGGAGAGGGGATGAGTATTGTTTTGAATCGGTATGTGTAGTTTTATACGGAGATTCCTCCTTCTCTTTCCAGACTTGAAGCAAGGAGGTTGTGTGGATTCTCCTGGGATAGTAGTGATGAAATTAATAGGAAACTGTATTATGGTGTATTGAAATTTTAATGAAGGATGGGATATTATGTTAGATTCTTAAGTTATCAAAGCAAGGTGAGTGGAATTATATATGTATGGACAGTGTAAAATGGAATAAATTAACGTCAGGGTCATTTGGTTTGACTTTTATTTGAGTGTCCCATTTATAAAGAAGTGTGATAGGAACTTTAATGGAGTGATATTGAATTTTTTAACCACTACTCAACCTATTTAAAAACCTGAGATAGATATAGACTTGTTGTTGGTGACACCACAGACATTCAAATTTGATAGTAATTTGGTATTAACTTGGAATAGTATGAGTTAGCCAACACGAAGTAATTTACATAACAAATGAGAGGGAGCACATTTTGAATAATGATTGGGAGAGGATTGGGACAGCAAACTGTTTATCTGGAAGGTGGCAGAGTTTCAAGCAGTACCAAGGGGACGCAGCTAGCTTTGGGCAGATTTTGAGCAAGATGGCGACCAACGCCATCCGGAGCAAAATGGCACAGCAACGCGACACTCAGAAAATTGACACAGCCAACGTGGGGCAGATCTTCAGCAAAATGGTACAGCAATGTGGGACTCGTAACAAAATGGCGCACAACTACATGGGGCGTCAACAACACTAAAAAACCGATACGCAGCAATGTGGTGGATTGTTATGGTATTAAAGCTATGAATCGTTTTGCCACAAATCCGTGTGTTTTCAGATTGCTTCATGCAAACGACATTGAACTTCCAGGTAGTACTCCTTATTGACCATTTGAGCTTGTAGCAAGAATTCATGATTCACTATGCCATTAAAATAGAAGAATACAGTGAACATTACATGCACATTCAACTGCACTTGTTGTGCGTTTTTTGGCCTTGGCAATCCACCATGCCTCCAATTGGATAATTAAAACTTAGCTTCAACGTCATCTCCGTAAAACCATGTTTTGTCACCTGTTATTACACATTTCAGTATTTCTACATCGTCGTTTACTTCATTTAGTGACTTTTGAGCAACTTTTATTTTTTTGTTCAAAATTCAACCATTTCGGAACCAATTTTGCTATCACGTCTCATACTCAAAAAGATTTCATGGCACGAGCCAAATGATATGCCAACATCATCAGTGACTTCTCTGGTCATTATATTGTGATTGTTTATAACCGTAAAAACATAATCAAAAATCTTGACAGTCAAACTCTTCTTACTTTATGGACACCCTAATTTGCCTATAAAGTTACTTAGAGCAATGAAAAAGTCTTTTTACTTATTATTATTAGCTTGCAGGGACACCAACCAATGTTTGGTACATTGAAGTGATAACCAGTTTCTAGTTAAATCTTGCCACTGTACACCACACTATACCTTCTTTTGTCTAGACAATCCATAATCTGATCAATGATCTTGCCATAAGCAATGAAAAAAATGTATATGCAGGTGATTTACGAAGATATGCATAAACTGTGAGAGCTCATTCTACATGTAAAATAATAAAAAATTTATGTAAATATGGGTCCGGAAATGCTTTGTTAGCGAGTTACAGCTAGCAAAAGATTTCACCTGGACTTCAGCTCACTATGTAACACAAATACAATCATGTGCCACAAATCTCTGAAACTTGTTAAATATGAAGTATACTTACTTTCTGTTACCTCAGTTCTGCCTGAAAATAAGGGACAACTTTCCGGACAGTGTCAGTGAAAAACATAGAGATACGGACCCTTGCAATCCTTTATAAATGATTGTGTGTTATTTTTGATATTGCAATTATCAAAAACATTAGAATGATTGTCTATTTTTTGTGTAGAATAAATGTGCCACAGCCCTGTGATGTGCCGTGCTTTTATACGTTATGTGCAGGACCACTATATAGGCAGTTACGATGCTTAGAGAAAGAACTGTGTGAAAATCAAGGTCACCTGGAGGTCAAATTTTTGTTCTTTTTGGATATCACTCATTACAACTAGTAAGCTGCTATGATTTTATATCTGCCTTTAAACAAATTTCTACAAAAAATGTGGGTTTCTGTGTGGACAATCCGATTGATTATTTACGTGCAACAACGTAAATCATCTAATATGATTATTACGATAATGAAAATGGTGAGCTTGAACTTTGCTGCATATCGAGTACATACTGGGGGCTTTTTGCTGCAGCAAACATGTTTAGGTAGAGTAGAAGCTTTTGAAATACCTTGTAAAATTTAATTGTACAATAAAATAGACAGTTTGGAAGTAAAGGAGGAACGTACCCCAGGAGACGACTCATGGTGAGGTCTCCGGCGTCATCCACGACCACCAAGCAATCTCCAACTGTGACTAGGCCAGTGACTCTCCCAGCCACATACTTGGAGCCTAGACTCTCTCCATTCACAGAGAACACATGCACCGAGTGGCTTGTCTACACAAATCACATATACAGACTGTACGTCATAAAGTTATATACTTATTTTATAAATATTGAAAATATATCTGAAATAATAAATTGGTATATAATATATTAATCTAATATTTAGTTGATTATTCTAGATTATGCTAAGATGATACTTTTAAATTTATGTTAAACCAACTAACTTACAATATTTAGATGTTGTCTGTGAAACAGCCCATATTTTACCAGTTACAGCCCCCTTAGTAATAAGTATGTCAAATGACACATCATGGTCTCTGATTTGCTGTTTGTCATACATTAGGTCAGTGGACTTGTTGGCTGTCTTCCTAATTCTTATACAACCCCCATGCCCCTCACTTTGGCTATTTCTTGAAACTCTCAGTATCCACACTGTATGTACATGAACCCTCTCTCACTCTCAATATTTAAATATTTCATTAAGAGCTAGCTGCCCATAGATAAGTGACCCTGACATTTACCTTTTAAGAACAATGTTAAATTTCAAATACTTTTATGCCCTAGTTTTTGGTCAAAATTTTGGACATCCATTTTGGAATAATGAAAGATAATGTCTCGTTTTATAGATACGACTAATATGCATCCAAACACTTATTATTGTAAAGTGTATAATTTTGTAATATGCAAACGATGAAGTAAAAAGGCTTCAGTTTGAATTGAAGACATTTTTCATAGCTGAATTACTAAAAATAAGGTCTTAAAAGTGTAAAATTTGGCCACCAGTTCAGCTGGCTCTTAAGTACGCAAAAGGCCCTTGAGGCTTAAGTGCATGGCAGTAGGCCGCCCCATAGAAGAAGAAGTGTCAAATCTCACATAAAGAAATATTTTAAGTTCAGCGACAAGTGGCTTGGATTATTTATACTATCTCATTTCTTAGCAACTCTTCTTCAACTGTAAAGAACATCACCTGGATATTTTTACATTATTTTCCTCTCTTGTTCCACTTCAAATATATAGCTCAATACTGAAAAGCTCGGAAATTTAAATAACATAGCATAACTTACCACAGAACTAGCAGTGAAGGCAATTTGACCCTGGGTAGAGAAGGCAAGGAATGTGATTTCGGTGCACATTCCCTCACAACCGGCTGGATACAATGTGCGCAAGTACTGACCCTCGTGAATTGTGTGAACATTCACTGTCCCATCCTACAATAAGTTGTTTATCATTAAGACAATAAAAACAATGGGATAACATCATTAACACCCAAGGTGATAAAAAAGTGGAAAAGTAAAGCATTTCTATAATATGAAAACTTAAACAATATCCATATCACAATTGTTTCATCAATTACGTCTTCTGATAAATATATTATTTTAATCAAATTCACTTGCATTAGTGAAAACTATAGATGGATATGCCAATGGCTATTTATTATTGTGATTATTTGTCTATGTTACACATATGTGGTTGGCAGTCAATTGCCAGTCTCTGGCAATACATCATATGATAACATTGTCTTATAAATTTTGTGAGATTGAGCAAAGCACAGTTTCTGTTTCTGTGGCCAGGTTTTGGACTGGTCTTACCTATCACTACTTTTTCAACCTTTCTTATGGTTTTGATGGCTTCCTTGAAGGCAAACATTTGTCTAGCAGGATGAATTCCATTGTTATGTTCAGCTAGACGACTTTTGATTTGTCAGAATTATGTCATTGGTCATAAGATTTTTACTCTGCCCCTTTAGGAAGTGGAACTAATTGATTTGTATCACCATTGTTTTGACAACAGCTTAGCTGAGAACATTATGGTTTGAAGTATTACAGGAAGTGCAAATTGTAATTGAAATTATATCAACTTTACATTAGCTCTTCAGATGTTGATAATATTCAACAGTTTGAGTAATTTTGTAATTGCTAATGTACTACTGGCAGAGTAGGAATGCCAAACTTATTTTGATAATATGTGTCAAGTGTGTCTATTATGTGTGCTCAGTGATATTTCATGTGGGAGCTTGCAGGTTCGTTGTATAAAGGTAGCCAGTGTAATGTTATTGATTTTGTTTTATTGCAGATGTTTTTTTTTGTATTGTTAAATTCAAAGGGGCAAAAGATCAGTTCTTTGGTTTTTGCTGACAATAATTTCACCCTGCAGAGTTGAAGTGTGGTCTTCATACAACTCTGGAATGTATGAAACAGGCAGCATCAGCATGGGGGTGTGATTTAATCTAGCCATTTATGGTGTTTTACCTCTTATATCTGCTAGCAGGGTTGCATCTCTTACAATAACCTTAGCATGGACTTCAATTGAGATTAAAGAAGATTTAAAGAAGATGGGTAGAGACATTCACTTGTGTCTTAATTGGATAAAGGAGCTGTTCTTTGAACCCCTATTAGCATAAGAAAAATTACTCTCTTTATCATACTTGTCTTGTAGTTTAGATTTTGGTAAAGTAATAGTAGGAAAGTCCTATAGGGTATGCCCTATATGCGTTTCAGATTGGCTACAACTTCCAAAGAAATATCTTTTTGTGTTTGACAATGGACAAGGTGTCCCACTCATGCTTCCACCATATCTGGTTTAATTCATTTTAGGCTGAACAAATTTTATAAAGTATATGTCATCTTTCTGATCTTTATAATGTTCTTCTGTTCAGAGTGGGTAGAGAATCAAATTGCCTCTGGGCTCAAAATGCACCAACTTTAAATTAAATGGTGGATGAGAGATATTACAATGTATTTACATGAAAAATAATGGACTAGAATAGTTCAAAGTTGGTTTTGAGTCTCAATGCTTTTGAAAAACAACGGTAGGTTTTGAATCTCAGGATGGTTTCAAATTTCACAACTTAACTTCAAATGGGTAGATATTATTCACTTAGATCTTTGGGTTGAGACTTTGATCAGTTCATTCAGTCTTGAATAATAAAATAATGCTTTCCAATAAAATATACACACAGCAAGAACATTTTCAAGCATGTTGAGCAGGTCGCCGTGTGTCGGAAACAGCTGGTCATCACATTACATGTTAGGAAATTGTATGTGACATTGTGGCTGTGTGTTTAAATGTACCGTACTGCTTTGACAGAGGCTAATTCCAAAAATTGTCAGTGAATGTCTTCTCACACTTTCATCTAGTAACTGCGTGCATCAGTTAACTTATCACCATTAACTCTATATAATGGGCTATGAACTTGTAGCCATCTACAATTTTGCAACTATTACAACAAATGTGATCTTATTTATTATATCCTGATTTACAGTTCCTATTATTAACATTAATGGAATGTATGGGATTTCAAAAGTTTTAAAAATATATATTGTAATTTTCTGTTTCCTGGCTCTCTAAGTGTCCACGGCTCAGTTGGGGATAAAACATTGTTTAAACAAATAATTTAAGAAAGATAAACCCTTTCTTCTTACCTTAGAACCAGAAACAACGAGATCCAGCTCAGTTGCTATGGCTACAGTTGTGACGGGCTGGTCATGACCATACAGGGTCTGTACAGGCTTGAGGGGGGCCGAGGCCAGCTGACTGATGTCCCACACTACACAGGTACAGTCTTGTGATCCACTCACTAGATACCAACCGCAGTTGTCCAAGGCAATACAGGTCACCAGGTCTGCAAACATCATAATACTAATTTCAACTCTGGCAATTGTAAAAATGCCTTGCTCAGATCTTCTTTTCATGTCAAACTTTGTTGCTCTTCAGTATTTGCATTAATTTAAAAAACATTGATCGCTTTAAATACAACTATATAGAATTACGGTATATTACTCACCGAAATGCCTTATAACTGAGACCAAAGTCTTGTTCTTGGTAAGGCTGAAGACCCGCACACTACAGTCCCAATGGCCGGCAGTGATGAGCATCTTCCCGTCATGGGAAACGCAAAATAGTTGACTGTGAAGTGTGATGCTTGGATGGAATGAACCTGCTATACTTCTCCGACTCCTTTATGAAGCAAAAAAATATGTAAGTATAATTTATATTTTCTTCATTGGAAAATTTTCTTTTCTATCTAAATAAATGATAAATACATTAATACTATCACATTATATAACTGTTGACAGATTAAGTATGTATTTCATTTATTATGTTTGCTAGAAATCTGATCCTTACACATTGTTTAGTTTTGCAGAAAAACTATGAGGAAAACACACAAAATCTAACATTTTCTTAAAAAATAATCTTTCAAAATATCCATACCAAAGTTGAATTTGGTTGATTATATGGATTTATTCCAAAGAATTCAGAAAGGAAGATTCAAGCGTAACTTGGAGGAAATTGTGTTAACAATGTGGCTTTTTAAGTGACCAATCATATTTTAAGTTTTGAAAAACCACTCTAAATATATATTCAAGAATATACAACATGTCCATATTTAATCTTGACAGGTTTCAATGTTAGTACAAGTTCAAACAAGAAAGTTAATTTTCTGTTTGAAATTTTATAACAAGAATTAAAAAAATAAAATATTTCATAAATACAAACATAATATGTATAACGATCAAAGAAAGCTAAAATAACATAATAGTACTAAAAGTTTCTTCATGTTTAATTTGTTCTAATATATTTGGGAAAGTCATTGTATGAGGATGTTCAGAAAGAAATTGACATCTACAACTAGCTCGATGGTGGGTGGGGATTTTTCTTGGGCTAAAAAGATTCCTACACCCAGCACATTTAGCAAGCTGTATGTGTATGCAGTAGCGGGCGGTCTTTATCTCCCCAACTTTTCTCTCTGTCACCAGTTAAATAAAATGTGTGCTGCTAATAAAAACTTATCCTCTTTTGAAATGCATTCTGTAATAAGGTTTTTGTTAGCAACAAATACAAAAAAATTGAAATCTATTGCCAAATAAAATCTGTTTGGGAGGATGCCATGCTGACCAATATAATTATTTCCCTGAAATTGCTTCATTTGTCTGGTTTTGTGATACATTGTTCAACAGTCTCTATTGTAAATCTGCTATAAATACCATAGTGTATTGAGTTAAGCCAAGTTTCAGATGCAAAGGAACAAACTTGTTATTGGACAGGGTAGGATCCACATCCAGAGTGAAGCCTCGGTTGTTGTAGCGGTCGTAAGGCAGCCAGGAATGAACGCCCAAGATCCCAGCTCGTGACACAGTGACCAGACAGTCGGGAAGAGTTGTCTGCAAGAACCCCCTAGGTGGTGACCTCGGCCCACTCACATACACCACTGGGTCCTTGTCATTGAATACCTGGCCCAGACCATGTTACTGTACTATAACTAATTAATTTTTGTATAATACTATACTAAGCACCAGTACACTAGACTAGGTTATATTGAAAGAGGGTATAAAGGACTCCTAGTTCACTGTGCATTAGCCAATTTGTCAGAGAGTTTATTACCTCTAAAACCAGCATGTCTAGGAACCCAGATAAGATGTACTGAATTTCCACTAGTAAATTCTGTCGAGTCAAGAGCCATAAGAGCAGCCTGACTATTAGATAGTATTATTATCCGTTGCTCAATATAGTTCCTAGTCACTCCTATACTGGCTCAAGCTAAAACTGCGTAGATCTCAGAACAGTGCATAGTACAGTAAACAGTGTGAAAGGAGACACTTGACAGATCAATATAAAAACTTATACTATCATTTTTTAAACATTGCCACTACTCCGTAAAATTGCTGCAGCCAACATTACTGAATTTTAAAAACTATGTGTCAATCATACTGTTGTTTAATCAAGTTTATATTGAAATAACTGTTTTTAATTTTTGAATTAACCTTGTAGAAATACACTGGTTGCTGATTGTAAATTAAAAATTTGGTACCTTTTAGTATATCGTAGTAATAATTAATAAACTCTTTAAATACTAATTTAGTTTTGAGAAATGACATGTAAAAGTCACCCTGTGTGGAAATGTTTAAGTCAGAAAATTTTCATCAGCAGAAAAGTTTTGGATCAAAAGTTCAACAAAATTTTTTATTTGAAACGTTTTATTTGGAGATGTATAGTTTGGTTATAAACAGGTGATTTAAGTGAACATATAGTTGCTGTGCCCACGCAACGAGCGACGGCGCTTGGTAACCTCCACGCAGTTTGTTTTCTCATTTATATACATGTTTGTCCTCATTTAGAGAAAAATATGACTGTGTGTTTACTAACTGCTTAGATTGTATCTGAAATTAATTATATACCATGTGATTTCTCAATACTTTATTAATATGTGTAAGGAATTTGGAATTTAAACATAATGAAGTGTTACTAGCTGAAATATAATTTTCTGAATCAATTTCTGTAATTAATCCTTTATTGACAATATTGGAATTGCTTATCTTAACACTATTGAGCTTGTTATAAAATGTAAAGGTAAATTTAAATTAAAGTAATTTTGAAGAAAAAACTAAAATTTTAAATCTTGATGAACAATTGTGATTTAATTTTATCATAAATATGATAATACTATAACTAATTCTTTTCTAAATTAGACAAATTTTATAAACTGTAAACAAACTCTTTTTGCCTTTACAATGTTTAATTAATTTTAAATTTATAATTATGTTTCATCTAACATATACTGCACCTATAAGTATTTAAAAAGTTGGAACTTAATTACGAACTCCTTGCGACTGTGGCAAGGAGTAAACCTACACAGCCGCACGAACTCGGCGGGAGATATGACTGGGAGTTGAGTCAATGTCTTTAGTTGCCACTGTTTTTCTATACCTCACCTCGCCCATCGCACCACATCAGGGCCATAGTGGTCTCCTAATGTAAGGTGTGGTAGTTCTAGGTTCTGGACTCTTAACTAAACAGTTCAGTTTAACATCTGTTTAATGAGGATGGCTCTTCACAACGAGACCTATATATTTTAAGAATTAGTCGAGTTAAGTATACTCACTTCAACTGAAATTGGTGTTAATTTATTCAAGAACATTGTAATGTCTGGTTTTCTGTCAGTTTTCAGCATCTTTGACAACGCATCTTGCAAGCTGAGACGGGGTGGATGAGGTTCCTTGAGCAGCTGGCTTGGTGTCTGACCAAAATTGTTGATCATCCCTTCCACTGCCTCTCTTTCCACAGGGTTTGTGATAGCATCTAAATCCACAGCTCCTTCATAGCTGATTGAGAAAAAACATCCAGACTCAGTATTTACAAAGATACTTGAAGAGATGGGTATCAACTTTAAATACATAGAAATTGCACTATATGACTGATTATTATTAATCTAACTTAATAAAAATATAAAAAAACTTCTATTGATGATTATATTAACAATACTTTTATGGCAGTACAGATTTTCAAATAACAACTAATATTTTACCCAACAACAAATGTTGTTCTAATATAGTTCTAACCTGCAGTAGTAAAACACATTGAGAGCTTCCACTGCCTTGGGACCTTTCTGTTTATAACCGAACACCAGATCTATCCACTCATGCAAGTGGGAAGACACATATTCTGACTCCTGCAACAGTTAGGATATCATGCATAAGATCAATAACTACTGAAATATGTTTATATACAACTGACTAGCTTATTTGTACTTGAAATAAAAGAGTTAACTGATGAAAATTGTAAATCCGTAGAATAATAGATCCGTAGATCCATATTATAATATGGTAAACCATATTTAAAGAAAATAAGTGAGATAATATTCTTAAAAATAATTGAGTTCTTTTAATTTAAACAGTCGATAATAAGCACTTTCATGTTTTAAACTTGCATTTCCATAACGAATGTGTATTTGTTAACTGATAACAGAACACCTACTACTGTATGGAGCTCACAAGTGGAGTAGCAGGAGGGATTTTTAAAAAGAAATTGTGCATGGTAGACTATAAATAATTTTAATAATAAGTTTTGAATAAAATAACTAACATTATGTATATAATAAATTTGTAATTACCATAAATTGTTATAATTTGAATATATCTTTTTTGTTTTATGAAACAATTTTATGTTTGCATATTATTATTAATAATATTGTTTCAGTGGTTGTTCTTGTTTCATTTTTTTCTATCATGCTATTTTTGGTTAGTAATTCTAATGTTTAATTATTTTAATATGAATGTAACATTGTTTTTACTATTATCAATTAATTGTATTGTTTTGTAGTTATCAATTTATTTAATATATTTAAACTACATTCATTAAAGAAGTATTGATAAATCAAATACAAAAAAGTAGGCCATCCTGCAATAGTTATAAATTATGAAATTTAGTTAAATAATAATAAGTAAGTATATATTTAAATAGACACTATAAATACGATAAACGTAAGATAATTATCAATAAATTTCTGTAATTCTTACAGATTCTCTGTAATTAATTACAAGTACTGATTAAATAATGCACTAAGTTAACAACTAAAATGTCAATCTTAAGCTGAATAAGTCACATGAACACAGTGCGGATAAGGTGGCACTGGGGTAGACAGACACTATGTAGAGGGGTGGGACAATATAACAGCATCTTTTTGAAAAAGCTAGTTTGAGGAATTCGCTGGAATCTACCCCTCCCTCAATGAAATTTTGTCTCTTTCTGACAGAACTTTTAAAGTTATTAGTCACCAAAATTGTTTCATACTTTTAATATAAAAATATGTTGTGACATCTTAATGCATTATTATTATTAGATCCCTAAACAAAGATTAATTTAAGAGGTTGTGCTACACTACAATAAAGATCCAATTATTTTTAGGAAATTATGGAAAGATGTCTAAAAATCTGTACAAAAAATAGGAGACATATTTTAAATTTGTAATCTTGTGAATCACAAGCATTTGTAAAGTGAATAAATACATTTTTCTTCTGTTATATAATTATATATCACTTTAAAAGGAGCAGACTTATGAAAATAGAACAAAGTTAGAATATAACAACAGTTTATTGTTCATAATACATTTTGAACCAGTTTTATCTTTTAAAACAAGCTGTGAATACATGGAGAATCTGTACTCATGCAAATGTATAACTGTTTAAAGACGACATGAAACTGTAGATAAGTTATTTTTTCTGGTAACTGGATGACTCACTCATTCTACACTTAATTTTCCTCATATTTACTGATGACATGATCACAAGATGGAGATTTGGTTGTTTCAGAATGCAGAGTTCTCTGTGAGTTTGGAACTAGCATCACTTTACGAGAATCACAAGTAGGTTTCTCCGAGTATTCATGCGAACTTCTGTAGATAGAGTAAAAAACCCTCAGAACTGCAGAGGCTGTGTAAGGTCTGGCATCCATCTACTCCTCGTAGGTGTGGGAATTGATTAAATTAAACAGGGGTCACAACTGTAGCATGTCTTCTGTTATTCCTTTTCTATTTATATCTGTACTCCTTTCCATTTCCATTTAGTAGAAATGAAAAACTATTTATTTATGTTTGAGAATTTCTAATTGAAAGCGTGGCATTTTAAACATGTTATATAGATAACAACATTTTAACATCCCCTGGCAAACAATAGAGAAATTGTGTCAGTCAACTGAGTGATAAACTTTGACGATGATCAGCCAAATTCCAAGGAATGACATACATCAACATCGAAATCAGTGTTCCTCATAATGAACTGAAGCTGTATGCACAATTTCAAGTCAAATAGGCCAGTTTGTTTTTGAAATATTATGCTGACAGATGGTCAGCCGATCAGAAATAAAATTCTGGATTGAAAGGTATCACTAAAGCTCAGCTAATCAATGAACAGGTTTGTTGAAAAATACTTTTTGAGCTATTTCAAATATATATATATATATATATATATATATATATATGTAAAATATTGTTTGTCTGTAAAACGATTACAGATAATGAGATATAAATTAGGTAAGATAATGTGATTACAATGAAGTTGTGGTAAATTCACCCTGTTTAAACTAGGAGTAGAAAAAGCATTTAAAATTGATTCTTACGATTTTCCTGGCTTAATACAAACAAAAAATAATTTATAACACAAAAATTATACCTGTAAAAAGTATGGACTTACTAAAGCTTTTCTATGCTTGTAGATAAAATCCTCTGCACTTGAGGCCCAATTGGGAAGTACCACATCATTCACTCTTTCTTTTGTACCTTGCAGTAGGCCCAGATCAAATCTGTAACATTTTTGTTCAGACAGTACATCTTTTGTTAAAAGTTGTTTTAGACAATGTATGGATTGTGAAGTTGTAAACGATACACCATTTAAAAATCTGTAAGCTACATGGTAAAAATGCATCAGGAAATTAAATTATAAAATATTAACTTAAAATGAATTAAAGTTATACACCTCATCAAAAGAAAAACCATGAACACTTGACCATGGATTCCAATTTATTTGGACTAAAACTAATTTTATATCCTAATAGAAAATGGATATGAAAAACTCATAAATTAGTTTGAGATCCTGGTTGTAAAGTTAAAATATAGGGCAATTAAAAAAGAGTGCCGGTTTTGAAACGGCTGGTAAAGTTATGGTAAAGTTAGCTGCACCAAATGAATCAACAGTTCACAGACTCATAAAAAAATTCTTTGAAACGGGTTCAACAATTGACCTTAAAAGTTCTGGTTCTGGGCATCATTGTTTTGGCTGAACTGAACAGATTGTTGTGTTGATACGTAACAGTATGGCCGTTATCTCAGCGAAATACGTCACTGTTCTCAGCAATTGGGTTTAAGATGTTCTTCTGTAAGGAGAATTATTTGGTAGGATCTGAAATATCACCCTTATAAAATTCAGATCACATAGCATTTGAAAGTGGTTGACCACCTGAAGAGACACAATTTGTTGACTGGGTATTGAGAAAACGGCAGGAAGATGACAGCTTCACAAACAAAAACATCTTCAGTGATGAAGTGCACTTCCACTTAAATGGATTTGTTAATAAAGCAGAACTTCCTTATCTGGTGTTTAGAAAACTATCGCATGAAGAGAAGGAAATGTATGCTCAGTGACTGACAATTTGGAGCAGCTTTTGGTCGGATGGCGTTATTGGCTTTGTTTGAAAATCAAGAAGGACAAGCCGTGACAGTAAATGAAGACCAATATCATAAGATGATTAAGGAGTTTTGTGGCCTCATTTAGATAGAATGGACAATGACGTGTTGTAGTTTCAGCAGAATGGTGTCACCTGTCATACTAGCTGCGAAACAATTATGTTGTTCCGTTAACAGTTCCAAGATCGCATTATTTTTCGGAATTTCAACCTTCAATAGCCACCAGAGTCGTGTGACTTGATGCTTTGTGACTGTCATCTTTGGGGTTGTAGAATAGTTATGACAACAATTTTAAAAATTTTTTGTAGAATACTTATGATAAAAACGTTTAAAATTTTTTTATAAAATAAAGATCTTTTTTCAGAAAAAATTGTTTTAACTAAAAAAGATGGTTAAAGGTTTTGTTTCGACTAGTATTAGTAAAACCATTATTACTTGTTCAAATTTTTCAGGAACTCTGGGAAGTAAAAGAATTCAGGTATCAGTTCCTTGACGTCATTTGGATTGTCCATGAGAAGTTTCCATGTCTGAGGAATGGAGTGGAACTGCCTGTCAGCTACATCAAAGCGGCCACTCTGTAGCTCTATGTGGAGTGACGTGAACGGTTCCACTCTCACCAGATAGTGTAGCACGCCCGCAGAGTTGGAGTAGTGAGTGCCGTAGTGGAACTTGGCTATCATTCCTGAACAGGAATATATTATATTCATACACAATGTTTCAGATAAAGGAAAATAATGAGAAAACTGGAATAGAGTCATAAATGACAAACATCAATTTGATTTGGAACCAAAGTTTTGTAAAAAAATCTTATCCCTAATAGAGAATAGCCATATATATTATTACTTAAATACGTATTTACCGGATGGATCCTCAAAAGAATCATATTTGATCTTGACATCAGCTTCGTTGCGGGGGTTGACAACTCCGATAGGTTTAGACAAGTCTCGAAACGATGCCGGGTCCGAGAGATCAAGATCATCAGATGAATAATCAGCCACAATCCAAGGGAACACTGGGTACTGGGAGAGATCATTGTAGGTACGGCCAGCAATCGTGTTTAACTACAGCATATAGTGACCATTATTTGCATTGTTTGTAACATAATGGTAACAATACAAAACAAAAAAAAACACAGATTGATTTAACACAATAATCATTTCTTTATTTGTAGAAGAAGTTAATACAGTTGAAACATTACATAATTTTTTAACAATATACACTGTACCTGCATTAAATATTCAAAGTTAGTTATCTCATGGTTGACCCATTTCTGCGTGAGTCCTGAGGCCCGCAGTAGGTCGGCTGGAGATCTACTGCTGTTGTAGGCCAGGTTCGGTGGTCGCAGCCCAAGTAATCGACTCACCACCCGGTTCCGTGTCTGTAACAACACTCCTTGTTGGTGTTACTTAGTATTTATCTTTTAAAGATTTTGTGACCACTTTGTTAGACAGAATGTAACTAAAAATCTCTTAACTTATAGTAATAAATGTCACACATTGCATACTATTAGATATACATATCATATTTGCCAATTTGGTTAACTGAAACATATTTTACAGTATAAGTAAGGTTTTAAACAGATATGATTCTCAAAAAGTTGTTTTTATTCATAATATTATTTTTAGTTTATTATTAGGCAAACATATGATCAGTATACCAAACTGTATCTTTTAGCACATTTAAAAGCAATACAGGAAAGAGAAAGTTAGAGACAAGCAATAATCTAATAGTTAAATAAATAATTACCTTAGTTGTAAAGTTTAGGAAGTAGTTGGTGTGGTCAATGAGGAAGATCTCCAGTGCACTTCTACGCAAATTGTATCTTCTAAGATAGATTTCTCTTAAGCTTGATAAAGGCCACTGAAAAGTAAAATTAACGACAAAATTTAAATACTTTTACTCATAAAAATATTTCAAAACTTGTGAAAATATCTAGCTTTTATCAGTGAAAATGTAAATTTAATTCAATCAGATGTAGACATAAGGATCACTATTGCACCAATGATCATTACTATTCTCAAGAATGCTTAGGCTCATCTAAAATTTCAACTAAAGGTGATGGTTGATCCTTAAATGATACCAATGCACATGTTTATAAGAGATGATGTTCTACAATCACCATCATTTGGTGATGCCTGGTGTGATTCGCTGACCAGCTGAACAACTTATGATGTCCTTACTAAAATTTCAAAGTCTTGGCCCTCTTCCAGCTGGTCTAAAATATCTAGTGTGAGTAGTCTAAGATCACATCATAAGATTAAGATGGTAATCTTATCATATAGATAAGAATCCCATGTCTCTTTTAAAGCCTACTAAAAAAGTAGGCTGTCATCACAATGACATATATCTTTTTTAGTGAACAAAATTGTAAAAATTATAAACCATTACCTTGTACATAAAATTAAACATAATTTAATGCATAAGAAGATCTTAACATGAACCACCTAAGCCAGTCATGGGCTAAAAGCAAGTCAATTGTCAGTCAACATACCCTCTGTGAATTGGGTTTCTTAGCAGTATTTATGAGTCTACCAATGTGAAAAAGCGGGAATGATGCCTTTCTTGTAATATCTCCCTTTAACAAAAGTCTAAGGCAAAATTTTTTTGGAGGGCAGGGAACAGTTCCAGTTTATACAATCTGGTAAGCCACTGTCTGTTTATCAAATAATGTTCATTATGTGGAGTAGAGAATGTTTCTGCTAACTTTTATATTCATAATGTTTACCAGCTTCTCTAAACTAGAATATCTAAATTGAAAAGTTCTTTATTCGTATATAACTAATAATTGAAAAGTTCACAATAAGTTTAAAAGAACAAACTTTGAGGAAGGCACCTTAAAATCTTGTCTGTCCATGTCCTCCTTGACAGGGCTGAGGTCGTGGAAATAGACATGAGTGGTGGTGATGTCGAAGCGGCCCTTGATGGCACTCATGAGTGTAACTAAATGGCACTCCTGAGACAGCACCAGCTTCTCCTTGCCTGCCTCTCCACTCCCCTCCACCCTGCAGACCATAGATTACATTATTGATAAAAATATACTTCAAAAAATAGAAAATGTACAATAATTACTCTATGGGAATATAATCTTTTAATCCATACAAATATAATTTATTTTTCAGTTCAGAAATTTGAGAGTAGTATCATTTTCAAGTATTGTGTAATTGTTTCTAATACAAGTGAAATGAAATAAAATTATATATAGTTTTGCATGCATTGTTATTAATTTAAATGAGAGGTGAAATCTTAACTAATCTTAGCTGGATATTCTGAGGACAAGGAAACTAGTCAAAAACACACCTCTGTGTAAACTATTCTATGAATAAAAATTTGGAACCCATATACTGTCTACTTAAATACTAATACATTAAAAAAATGTAATGTTCTTTGCAAATTCAACTTGGTAAAAAAACAAAAATTAAATTAAAAATCTGAATACATATCCATTAAGCCATTTTACAGTTCAAAATATATTTCATCATGAAACTCATGAAGGTAATGGTATTTTGTTCTTCTGCTGTGTAAAATTAAATTGCAAATATATAAATTTTTATTGGTTTTTTTTACTGCAAAAAGAAATAAGTTATAACCAAATTACATTTAAAATTTTAGATGACCATATAACCAATCACGACTCACTCTGTCTCAGAGAGACTCCTGAGATCTTCTTCTGGAATGTAGTCAGCATCGTCAGTTTCTCCTCTGAGCACAGCTGAAGAGATGTTGAGAGAGAGTGGTACCTCCTCAGATCTGGCTCTGCTCAACCAACCTACATGATACATCATGCTCATAAAAATATCTTATAGCGATTGAATGTCCTTATTTAAGGGATAGTTGGTCTCACCAAAAAGGTGAATTTGTTTTTATATTTTGGGGTAAATTAGTAAAATATATTCAGAAAAAATTCCTTATTTTGCAATATAACACCAGCAATGTCTACAACCCTGATTTGCAAGCCCAGCTCTGCAAGAAAATAGCTTTGAGCAACGTAGCCACTCTCTGTTCAGTTTAAATCTGAGTCCTAGTAACTATTCCCTGTTCAGCAATTCATAAGGAATCTCAGTGGAAGACGCTCATCAAACCACAAATAAATGAAGGATAGCTTTATGTGACGTAAAATAGTGGTTATATTGAAAAATAGGATAAAAATGTATTATGAATGATTATTTGTCTTCTCAAATCAAATCACTTTATTCCACATAATACATAATCGGTTTATACAAGAAAACAAGAAAGATTATTTGTATTGAAAATTCTCAGCAAGACTATAGGTCAAAATGCTGGGAAGAGTTCTTGCTTAAATTTACATACCAGCACATAAAAGCTATATTATTATATGGCAGGATAAAAATAAATCTTCTTTAAATGTATATAACCTTAAATACTAGCAACAGTGAAAAGAAAGGATTACAACTAGAACTTTCATATAGAAATCAATCACTACATTTTTAAATTGAGAGGTGCTAAGTTTTATACAAAGTTAAACCTAATAACTAATAATCATAAAGTAATTCAATAACAGGACTTTGGACTGGTAAATCCAACACGAAGCAATCATGCTGTCACTTTCCGCTTATATACAATGACGCTGTTACTTTCTGCTTCTTTAATTTCATTAGGTGAATTTCTATCAAGTATTTGAACCAGATCAAATGAATTACTAATTTCTGAACTATGAACTAATCTAGGAATGCAATAACCGTAATTGTCTTTGAGCCTTATTACAGCATAACAATGTTGAGTTTCAGTAAAAATCGTTCCTTTATTATTTCTTATGAATAATAATAATGCTTTAATAAAAAGCTGCTTTATATTAAGCACAGGAAATTCCACAAAAAAGTAACAAAATAGGAAATCTATAGCTCTTTTTTAAAACAGTTTTTATTATTGCTTTCTGTGTGATCGTCAGTGGTTCTAAGACGACAGCAAAGGCACCACCCCATGGCAGTATACCATATTGTAACACCTATGTATGTCTTTACTCCTAATGTCTACCTTTTCACCTGTTTATTTTCCCACCTGTCTACCTTTAGCCTAACTACCTGCTAATACTGGTTTGACCATTATCTGTTATAAGCTCAAATAGTTATTAGAACAGTTATACATAATATAATGTCCACATACATTCTCAAGGAATTTGACAGAAGATTACTTTTATCATCATTTTAAGTCAATGGAGCTGCACAATAGTATTTATGAATTATTATTGAAAATTTTCATGTCATAATATTTTGTTCCACTGTGTCTGTTTCAGGCATTTGTTATAACTATAAAAATCAGTGAACCAGAACTGTGAAGTTAGGAAGCAAAACAGTTCTTAAAGAACACTAATGAGATTGCACAAAATCTCTATGTAACAATCCTATACACAAACCATATGATTAGTCCAATTGCATTGGGCTGATAAATAACAAAACGAATAGTAAACTAAAGCATTTCCCACAGAATTGAAGAAAAGCATTTTGCATCCTCTCACCAAGGTATTGTTGCCAACTAGTGTGAAATAGTCAAGAGACCCATCTCCAAATTGTCTGCTGTCTAAGATATTACAAAAGATTGTGATCAAGTGGATTATGATCCGTATCAACAAAGTATTATGTCAAAATTAAAAAATGAGAATTTAGGAAAAATCATACAGAATGCAGGCAGTAGCCGTCTTCTGATATTATTGTCAATTTAAGATCCTATTAGCCAAGATGAACAACTACAGATTTGGTGAGAGAACGTGCTTAGGGCATACTGACATAAAGACAGCAGGTCATGAATATTGTAGTAAAATATCTTTTTAAATTACATAGTGAATCTCAATTTAATTTACCTTTGTCCAATATTATTTAATTTGAACCATTAGATTTTCCTTTGTGTGCAAAATTGTAATGTTCTTTTGTATGAATATGACTATGCATTATATTTAGCTTATGCTACTGAACATACAAAAATAGCTGTCAATCACATGTATAATTCTAACCGTCACCATGTTCACTGTGGTCTGATGTGTGTTAATTGTTATATATTTGATTATTTATTTCACAATTTTAATACATGCCATTATTTACAAACATCCTTGTTTAATTTCACATATTAACAACAGCCAATATACTGTTTCTACTGTTGTTTTAGAAATCACCAATTTCTTTATTATATCTAGTCTTTCTATTTGATGAGTGATCCTGGGTTCAAACTAAATATAATATCCCCATTATAATCTGAATAAGTTAATATTTGGGATGAAAAAAAAATTAACTGTAGTAATTCTTGTTGATTTCATTCAGTTATATTTCAACATAAAACATGTACATATGTACATATGTTTTTTAGTATATGCTTAGTTTAGGTTATAACATGAGAATTTTATATGTTAATACGTTTAATTCAAGAATAATAATTAGAATTCTTTCTCCACACACACACATATGTACAATCTTCATATGGGAACATTATTCTCTTTTGTATCCCTTGTGTTACACTCTGTATGTGTTTCAGAGGATAAATCAGTTTTTATTTGATTTTGTTAACAATGTACTTAAGCTAAACATAAGCAAATGTTTAATCCTTTACTTTATTCCACCAAATGTGATACAGACCCTTAGTGAGAGTGGAGTGGCAGTTGCGGACAGCAAAAAAAATTTTGGTTGTGTGTAATAAAATGAAAACTCTCAGGGTAGTGCTGGATCGGAATCTCAGGTTTTCACAACATTCAATGTGTTCTCAAGAGATTGATGGATCTGTACTGATGTGGAACACTGCTCCCAGATTCAGCAAAGTTTCACCTCTGACAGCCAATTGTCCTGATAGTATTGTGATACTGTTTTCTTGATTAGGCGACTCAAAGCATCTCAAATAAAAACATTGGCAGAATTCAAAATCTCCAAAACCCAACCACGTTTTAAAATTCACATTAGTTTTAAATCTCTGCCATTTTGACTATGCCTCTCTTTTCTTAGAGTCTGCCAACCTATAGAGGAAATGTGCAATCTGACATGCTGCATGACTCATAGGGTTATCACACATAAGAAACCATAATCCCCAACAAGGAGCTCTTGTACCAGGAGGAAGTTTCCAAATAAAGCACCTGCACGAATGAAAATTATACATTTCCAAGGAAATGAAGTCTTTCTCTTATTTCAGTAAATCTTGCATAGTGACCTTAAATGATAAAACGTAAACAGCTTCCATTAGTTAGGATAAAAATGAAATAAATGTCCTCTTAATTTGTCAATGTTCAACGTACTCTAACTTATTATTTTCTTGTTAGTTTATAGCATGATAAAATTATTGTCCAATTGTTAATTGTATAATTTATTTATAATATGAGTTGAGCTGTAGACTACTGAAATATACTCTTTTATTTGACTTATTCCTGATCAATATCTGAATAAACATTTCATTTTCCGGTTTGAGTGGCATCATGATGTGAACAGCAATAACTCGCTGGAAATTTGTATATAGTGTTATAAAAATGGAACTTAAAATAATCAAGTAATATGTACAATTTCATTTTAGACAAACAAGCCTGAAGAATGGTAGATTTCACATGTGGCGATCATCTGCAAATAACAAACTGAAGATGCCTTATTAGTTGAGAAGTTTAATTTGCACAACACAGATAGTAGGATCGAGCTTAATGTTGGTATTTTGGTATACATGTAACACTTTCAGATATTTTGAAACCTTACAGGACAAAACTTTTACGAGCATATAAAATTGTTACTAAAGTTGTAAACTTCACCTAGTAGTTACAATTCATTCAAAATGATATTTGTAAACATATTCACTTATAAACATCAATGTTATTGTACATTTTTAAAACATTTGAACAGCTGCCATCTTGAAATCTTAAGAATTATCGAAAAATGAGTAAAAATAAAGGTTTAAAAGCTTAAAATAGTTTATCTGTTAAAAAAAGGCAATTTATTATTTATCTTGTGAAATAACCAAGATAAAAATGTACCACAAATGGGAACTGCCCCCCCCTCCTTAGAACATTTTATTGGTTGAGGCTAATGAACTTATTCATGCAATGTGTAAGTACTGACTTAATACTAAGTTTAGTTTGAATTGGCTGGAAAATACTGCAATTACCATAATGTTACTGAATAGCCATATGACCATTTTCTAAAAAAACCTTACGATATGTCAGAAACACATAAGAACAAACGTTATTCCAAATGACCTAAGAATTCTAAAACACTGTTTAGTTTTGCTTTATGATGCATAATAACTTATCTATATAACCATTCTCTTTCGAAAGTTTGAACGGCCACAATCTTGAAACATTAAGAGATTTCAAAAAAGGACTAGAATAACAATATTTTGTTATCTATAATTATTTATTATTTCAAGAGTAGATACAGTATGTGTAAATTTTGAAGCTTTTCTGGGAAATAGCTGAGTTAAAATTTTTGTACAAATGCGAATGTGCGCGCGCGCGCACACACACACACACACACACACACACACACACACACATTTTCAGAATATTGTGGTTTTGGTTCCTGGTTCTAGGGCCAATGACTGCAGGAATCCAAACATTTTCTCAGAAATTCTGTTATGGGAGTGATTGCAATAGGATTTCTATTAAATCTACCAAAAAATACATTTATGTATTCAGTACTTCTACATATACTGTAAATTTTCAGAAATATTAAAGTAATTAACCCCACAATGTAGTTTACATATGTCAGAAAATGTTATACTATATACTATCTCTATCTAATTAGAGTATTGCTGTACTTAAATGAACATTTTTATTCACAATTTTTCAGTTTTTTACCGAATAACAAGCCTATATAATATAATAACATTGGATAAGCTAATAGACAAATGAATGTGTGTAAGCTATTACACTACCATTCAAATGACAATTCTTGATCAATTCTATGACAAAATATTAGGAAAGGAAAGTGGTGTATGGTTTGGCATTACAGTATTATTATTCTATACAAATCAAGACAGCTGCAAATGAAGCATTCCTTAAAACATTCTGCTTCACATTATGACATGAGCAGGGCCAGTTTGAGGGGTAAGTAAAGTACGTGGTTGCGTAGGGTGCCAAGCAAAAGGGGTGCCTAAGCGCTCTCCAGTGTTCAGTATTAAAGAAGGAGACTAGACTAGAGGTTGAAAGTTGATGCACATCGCCAAATTGTAGGAGTAAGGAGTTAGAGAAAATTGTATATCGTAGGGTGGGACCCTTGAGCATACTCCCAATACTTGATTTATCGTTATTCACAAATAAAAATAACCACAAATAATAACAAATGGACTCGCCCGATGGGCACCCCTCCGTCATCTACTTAGACTCGTCCGGCAGATGCCCCCCTCCCTCCCTAATAAATAAACATGGTGAATAAGACCTTGCAAAAGCCCCATCTACTTTGCAAAACTTCAATGGACCTCGTAAAAAGTGTCCAGTCATTTTTGGAAAATATGAGTTCTGATGAAGGTCTCAATAGCATGATCATAGACGTTTCAGAACTGACAGAAAAATTAGTGTTTCTGCTGAATTTGAAAAAAAACCGAAGTTCATGAAGTAAAACAAAGAGGTAATTCTCATATGAGAGCGAGGATGAACCGATTCAGGCTAGGCTGGCATCATTCAAAGTGAAATTTTTCTTTGTGGTGCTTGATACAGCAATCACCTCACTTAAAGAGAGGTTTGAACTCATGGGGCATCATAGCAAGAGTTTTAGTTTTCTGTATGAAATTAAGAATCTTTAGACATTGGACAAGAAGATCTGCATTGAAAGACACCTGCATACAACTTCACAATTTTCTCAGTGATGGAGAAGAATGTTAAATAAACGGAGTCAAACTGTTCGAAGAGCTAGACATTTTTGCGCCAATGTTGCCACTCGGAAAGTTCTCCAAGTACGACCTTGTCGTATAAAACAAAAAATGATTATATGGACACATTCCCTAATGTTTTTGTTTCTCTAAGAATTCTTCTAACGCTCCCTGTTTCAGGAGCAAGTGGTGAAAGAAGTTTTTATCAGTTGAGACTAATAAAAACTTATCTCAGATCAACCAGTTGTCAGGAAAGTTTGAGTGGACTGGTATTAATGGCCATTGAGAATGATTTGTTAAACCAAATGGACACTGACTACGTTTTCAACAAATCCCTTTTCAGTGTTAAGTGTAAACGTTTTAAGTTTGTCTTTATTTTATGAGTAAATAAATTATTTAATTTCTTTAAAACTGGCTTGTGTTGTATTTATTGATTTGTTCACATTGAATTAACTTTGAATTTTTATATATGTTATTGGTTTTTAACTTTTTTTAAGTGTTAAAACAAGGGTGAGCATGTTAAACACATGCTGATAATTACAGTAAGTCTCTACTTTTATTCATATTTTTTACGTTTCGAACATTCTTAAGCATTTATATTTACTCGTATTTTGTAATGTATCGAGACCCAGAGATAATTCTTAGTACCATATAAGTCTTTTAGGTAGGGGGGAGGGATGCCGAAATGTTGGTTCGCTTACACTAGAAAAATGTCTAGAACCGGTCCTGAACATGAGTGTATCCAGGGGAGAGAATAATCTTCCCTGAAATTGTGGAATGTAACTTGTCAAATGAACAATTAGTATGAATCACACAATACGTGGAACAAATTTGTAGATGTTCTCAATTAAGTTTTCTAGTTATCATTGTAATATTAAAAGTTACTATGGATAATAGTAATTACACAGGTCAGTTCTAACCCTCCCTCAAAATAAGATTCTGGGGAGTCCCCAGAATACCCCTACTTGGTGGTATGTATCACATTTAGTAGAAACCACAGTCTACTACTGTACTTAAAGAAAAATATGTAACATACCAACACTATTTTTCTTTGCTGCATGGAATAAAACAAACCATAGATCAGTTCATGCAATGAAATGAACATGGTACAAAAATATAATGTAAAAACTGATTGTATTGTATATATTATATGATTCTGTTTTTCAGCAATCATTAATAATGTATAGATAATAAAAAAAAAAACAAATTAGATCGTTTATACACTTCCACGTTAGTGGCTTTGAAACAAGCATAACGGTTAAAAAAATGTGTTAAAGTTGTTAAAAAAACTATTAAGTGCAATGCAAACATTCTAACTGAAAGATACAAAGTTACAACTGTATATTGACATGTGATGCCTTTTAACTAGAGTACAAATGCTCATAGCAATAGAGACAACCATAAAATTAAGATATGCCGCCAGATAGATGTTTTAGTGACTTTTGAAATTAACATAAGCCTGATTTGTTTTTATTTAAGAATTTATATTAGGTTATTCTCTAAGCTTATATTTTGTTGTAAATGTAAATGTACACAATATGTAATATTGACTATTCACTTGAGTACTTGTCTGTACCTGTGTTATCACGAAGGTTGCTCGCGTCGGTGTGGCTGCTGAAGTGCAGGTTAGGGCACAACTTTAGACGCATGCGCAGGGAGTTCTCGTGATGAGACAGCTTCCAGTGGCATTCTTCTTGTGAGCTGAAACAATTCAAAACCCCTTTATGTTGTGATGTATAGAACAGCAGTTGCAGCATTTTATTTGCAGTTGTCTTACATTATTTCATGTATGAGTCCTGAACTGTGGTTTTTTTACTATTTAATTCAAAATACTGCATATAACAAGTTATAATAGTATAATAATAAGTATATAAAGTTAAATATCCTCCTTATCCCTAAAAATATAAAAATTGGCCTTTCTTTAACAAAATTATGCAGTTAAACCAATGTAAAATAGTTTAACATGTTGACTACGGCAGGCGTATTATGGTGCAGAATCAGGCTGAGAGCAGTTGATCTCACTCAGTATGGAGCTGGAGTAAAGGTGTTAAGTGGATGAGTTTATTAGGGATAACATATTAACTATCAATACATCTGTTAAAAACAGAAGCAAATTTATCTAGAATAGTACTGCTAAAGTAAAACTGAAAGGGTAAAACCTTCCTTGCCTTGATGTTAAAATTATATTTGGAAATGATTGGCAATATTAATTTTGATAGGGAATCTATTTTTTGTGTGTCCAGAATCTTAATTTTATATGCAACACAGTAAATTAATATTTCAAATTATATAAATATAACATTTTTCCAACATAAATATGCGCTCAATTTATTTAGAAAATACCTTACTGTTATAAAGAGGGCAATTAGTAATTGTAATACTGGTATTTACAAGGTTATAAAAAGTCAGTTATAGTTAAAATTAGAGATTTATATAAGGATGACACACAGAATATATACAACTATTGCAAAGTATAATGTCATAAAACACAAAGTATAAAACCGTAAACAAAAGTACTTTTCTACTTTAACCCCTCCCCCCATTAAGGCAGTTGAAAATATATTACAGCATAAACAGTTGAAAATATATCGTAATGTTTGAGGATGCTGTGGATGCTGAAGTAGACTTTCGTTACAGGGTCATTTACAAAATATATTTAGAAATAAATGTTGCATTTCACTGCTAGATTGAAACAGAAGAATCGCCTGGATGCAAAAGTAACCCATTACCACATTGGAGATTTTCTCTCCTGCTCCATGGTGGAATACCTTCATATTATTATTTATTGGTTAAGATGAAAAAACATATTTATTAGTAAAAACAACTATAATGTTTTGTTTGAAAAAAAAGAAAAATATTGAGATTCATTGGTTATATCACCGTATATTTTTCTATCTAGATTAGAAAAAAAGGAAAATCTCACAACATGTACAGCATGTAACTCTACAATTAAAGAAGTTTCTTATGGATTGACAAGTACAAAACTCTTCATGGACTGTAATAGAAGGATATGATTAAATTAACAATAGGTTTTTTTATATACATTGATTTTATTGTAATTACATATGATACACAATGCTTACATTAAACCATGGATGTAACGTTAACATTGATTGGATAGCATGGCTTACTTAGAGAAAGGATAGAAACAAGAGTAAGGGAGATGAATGATGATGACATATTAGAGAATCAAGATGATGGTGGAAATGAATGAGATGAGATCAATGTTGGGAAGAGGTTCTGAGTGTTGAGACGAGGTAGAGTGTGGTGTGGTCGTATCTAGACGGCGACCGCAGCAGGTACGACAGCGGCGGGCAGCTCCCTCTGGACCACGGCGTTGAAGCCGTTGACAGGGTCGGCGTAGTAGTTGACGGTACGGCGAGCACCATCGGGTTCAATCAGACTGTAGGAGCCCTTGACCACGCCACCGTCTCTAGCCTCCTGCTGCACCTTGGAGTCGCCGGTCAGAGTGTCTTGTACGGAGTAGGCGTACTGGTACTGTGGGAAGGCGTCCAGCTCCTCGACCTTGGCGACGGGGGCGACCACGGCGGCGGGAGCGGGAACTGCTCGGACAGCGGCCAGAGGGGCGGCGACAGGGGCGGCCAAGGGGGCGGCAGTCCTCACGGGTAGTGCGGGACCCACGGCGGCGAAGGGAGAACTGTAAGCGGCGTAAGGCGAGGCGAAGGCAACCCCTGGAAAGGCTAGCGGCGCTACGGCCGACATAGCGGACCCGAAAACACAGACGGCGAGGAAGGTGATCTGTGGATAATAGTGCGATCAGTTTTTACATCCATTTCAGGATGTATAACATAATAATCAACATGACACATTATATAAGTAGGCTTAGTCTGTAAACCTTATTATGATAAATGCGTTCCTTACGATACAAAACAAAAACACTTTATGGTTAGTTTGGGATCAATAGAATTGTTTGAATGTTTAAAAAAACTTCTTTCGTTTATAGACCGAGTATCAAAAAAAAAAAAAAGCCCATAAATACATGTCATTAATTGCTATAAATATAATAAAGTAAATTTGTACCAATATCTATAATTACAAATACGTTACTATATGGCGGGGGAACAAATAACACGAGAAGAAACCCTGTTGCTAAGTAAAAATTAATTTTAAACCCATTCCATTAAACCCACTATGGAAGTTTTGGTATTTTAAAATGCCCTGTTTCCTTGATTATACTTTATATTACAAAAGTTGATCTACCTCTCCGTCTACCAGGGGGAATGAAATTATGAGTTTGGGCACCTATACCGTAACCCCGGATGCGCCACTGCGTTACACTAAAATGTATTTATTGCCTCAAAGAATATGGATTAAAAATGCAAAGAAAAATTAAACACGCACTTGTACATCACTCCGTAACAAACAAATCTACAGGCAGAGGTAAAAAGTTTAGTCTAAAGCGGATTTCACTGCACATGTGAACATTTCCTAAAAAAATATTCAAATTAGATGAAAATTAAGTTTGTATTGATTACTATCGAGTATCAATAATTGTAAACGACATTATGCCCTAGCTTATAATCCATAATAGTTCAATGATTTATTGGTAAGTAAAAAGTAAGTTGTATAGACTTAAATGCAGAGAAAAAGATTGCACTTGTTGAATAGACACCTACATACTTATCTAATTATAAAATAAGAATAAAAGACAGAGAGCACGGTAGAGCACTGCACACTCGACTTACCTGTAAGTAAGCCATGGCGGTTGTTGCCTGAAGCTCTGTCTCCAGGGGTTATATAGCAGCCTGGGGCACTCTACGGAATATTAAACAGCTGCTTCGAGTTGGCGAAACCCCGATGGGTAACGTGCTACACCTATTGTTGTATCGGTTATACAAGATTATACTATACAAGGTCGTACGCAGTAATTCTGAAACGTTAATTACGACGTTACACGATACACATTTTAACAATTTAACAATTTAATAGATATTCTGACTGTTACATCCCATAGAGTAAAACAGAGTTGGACTGTTGTATCGGTTATACAAGATTATACTACACAAGGTCGTACGCAGTAATTCTGAAACGTTAATTACGACGTTACACGATACACATTTTAACAATTTACTACATATTCTGACTGTTACATCCCATAGAGTAAAACAGAGTTGGACTGTTGTATCGGTTATACAAGATTATACTACACAAGGTCATACGCAGTAATTCTGAAACGTTAATTACGACGTTACACGATACACATTTTAACAATTTTAATAGATATTCTGACTGTTACATCCCATAGAGTAAAACAGAGTTGGACTGTTGTATCGGTTATACAAGATTATACTACACAAGGTCATACGCAGTAATTCTGAAACGTTAATTACGACGTTACACGATACACATTTTAACAATTTAATAGATATTCTGACTGTTACATCCCATAGAGTAAAACAGAGTTGGACTGTTGTATCGGTTATACAAGATTATACTACACAAGGTCGTACGCAGTAATTCTGAAACGTTAATTACGACGTTACACGATACACATTTTAACAATTTAATACATATTCTGACTGTTACATCCCATAGAGTAAAACAGAGTTGGACTGTTGTATCGGTTATACAAGATTATACTACACAAGGTCGTACGCAGTAATTCTGAAACGTTAATTACGACGTTACACGAAACACATTTTAACAATTTAATACATATTCTGACTGTTACATCCCATAGAGTAAAACAGAGTTGGACTGTTGTATCGGTTATACAAGATTATACTACACAAGGTCGTACGCAGTAATTCTGAAACGTTAATTACGACGTTACACGAAACACATTTTAACAATTTAATACATATTCTGACTGTTACATCCCATAGAGTAAAACAGAGTTGGACTGTTGTATCGGTTATACAAGATTATACTACACAAGGTCGTACGCAGTAATTCTGAAACGTTAATTACGACGTTACACGAAACACATTTTAACAATTTAATACATATTCTGACTGTTACATCCCATAGAGTAAAACAGAGTTGGACTGTTGTATCGGTTATACAAGATTATACTACACAAGGTCGTACGCAGTAATTCTGAAACGTTAATTACGACGTTACACGAAACACATTTTAACAATTTAATAGATATTCTGACTGTTACATCCCATAGAGTAAAACAGAGTTGGACTGTTGTATCGGTTATACAAGATTATACTACACAAGGTCGTACGCAGTAATTCTGAAACGTTAATTACGACGTTACACGATACACATTTTAACAATTTAATACATATTCTGACTGTTACATCCCATAGAGTAAAACAGAGTTGGACTGTTGTATCGGTTATACAAGATTATACTACACAAGGTCGTACGCAGTAATTCTGAAACGTTAATTACGACGTTACACGATACACATTTTAACAATTTAATACATATTCTGACTGTTACATCCCATAGAGTAAAACAGAGTTGGACTGTTGTATCGGTTATACAAGATTATACTACACAAGGTCGTACGCAGTAATTCTGAAACGTTAATTACGACGTTACACGATACACATTTTAACAATTTAATACATATTCTGACTGTTACATCCCATAGAGTAAAACAGAGTTATGCAGTCCGTTATACGTCCAAAATGCAACAAGTATAACCAGTTTTAGAATTTAAAAAAAAATGGAATAAAGGATACTTAAAGGTATAAGTAATAACAACTGTGAACATTGAATGATGTATGTAACGTGGTTAAATTTGATTATATAGTTTTAAATTGTACAAGATCGTAGGTAATGTATTGATATTGTATAACATGGACCACTTCGTTAATAACGGCTCTACAGTAGAACAAGCTGAATAAAATAAATTAGGAGCTTCACATGATGGGGTATACCGAAGCAGTCTAGGCAACGTGTAAACTTAAAAATTCATATATGTTTACAGAGAACCTACCTGTACAGAGTACCAATAACGTAGCCGCCCGTGAAGTTGCTACGCAATAAAGAAACACTAATAATAAAATCAATATTTATAGTTCGTGATTTATTAGATGTAATTAGTGCTCCAACTCTCTTAGTGCGGTTTCCATTCAAGCGTTTTAACCAAACGATTTTTTAGTCGTTTATTTTAAACACTAAAAAATTGTATTTTAGTACATTATATTTATTTATGTTTACAAATTAGTACATTGCTCGATCATATTATATTGAAATTGTTACGCCAAACAACCAAATAAATCCTGTTTTTAGAGTAGGGCCTACCATCTTAATGGATTAAAAATAAATCAGTAGCAACTACCGAAATCTTATACAATATTCAGATTTAAATATTGTGACATTTTACTTACAAATCGATTTATCTCATATTCTGATCGAGTTCAAAGAAACCGACACGGAGATGGCAGCATTTTTCAATGGCCTTCGTCTACCTAACTATGCGATCTAGTGCCTTTTAAAAAGGAGATCCATTTGACGCTTCTGCTACACCGGAACGAATTGCGTGCTAAGACGCGAGTAACAACTATTAGCGTAGAAATATTTTATATCAATCAGTGGCCCACTTGACGTGCGTAATTTAGAAAGCGCAAAATCGAATAATAAAGTTTTGCACGAATGTAAAAACTAGGGTAGACGGGAACAGTCCAAAACTCCGTTTCACTGTGCTCTTGTTTTAATGTATCTTCGAATCGAAACATTCTTTACATATATCCACAAGCAATTTTCACAAAATAATAATAATAATAAACAAAATAAATATCTGACACAAAAATTATGTTTGAAGGTTTTAAATTTATTCCAAGCTATTCGACTAACCATTGAAACTACTGCTCGGTTAACAGTTGTCTAATAAATTCGTATAATTCTAAAATATTATTATTTTTAATTATACTTTATTAGTTAAAGAAACAAAAAAGTTATAATAAAGTGATTGCTGGCAACTTCAACTCAACATTGAGGTCGTAACAGTATACGTACTACTCCAAAATTGGTTAAACTAATTTTTCTATTTATAATTATTCAACCTTACAACCTATTACTAAGTGTTAAACAAGATTTTACTGTATGTTTACTGTTTCAGGTGCAAGACCTTCTCTTTAAAATAAATATATTACGCGGCGGAGAAATGTTTCATTGGGCATCCTCTGTGTGGAGCATCCTCCCTCCTTCGTTTCCCAAAGTCGTAAACTAAACTAACCTACGATAGAGATATGATATAAGTTGGTGTTATTCCTAGGCTGAAGACAAGGAAACAAGGGAAATGCAGTGAATAGGAATATAAAGTACGGATATACACGGTACAAATGAGACCCCCTTAGTTAAAACTCCTTCCCTCCTTCGCCTTTCAAGGTAGTCCACTAAACCCACCTACGATAGAGATCTGATTGGAGTTATTCCTAGGCTGAAGACAAGGAAACGTAATGCAATGTAATTGTGTGGAGCTCCTTCCCGTCTTCGCTTCCAAAGGTCGCCCACTAATACAGAATTGATATAAATTGGTGTTATTCTTAGATTGAAGACAAGGAAGCAAGGGTAATACAGCGAACAGGGATATGAAGTAAGGATATTCACGGTACAAATCAGACTCCTGTGTGTGGGTTTTTTTTCTTCCTTCGCGTTCTAAAGTTACCCACTAAAATCTCCTCGGCTTCAACAACTTCTAGCCAGAAGACTTGTTCTTTGACCTTCCTTATCAGAACTATTTCAAACTTTATATCATTGTCTCGCAGTGGTGGCTCTATTGTCGGACAGATTTGCCTCAGTTCCATTTTTCCAAACACCATGATTTGTTCCAGAAGGTTGTTGGTGCCAAACCTGCTGCCCATGTCACTGTAAAGGACCTATCTCTTTACTATCAGAGTACAGGACTGTTATAATCTAGTACTTTGTATAGATTACATAGATACGCTACATCTGTATCTGGCGTTAATACTTTTCATAAATGCTTAGAATATATAATAACCATTATCACAAAACAAAGTATTCATTCCAGGACATCACTCCTACGACAGAATGAGAAAATACTTTTTTACTTTTCTGCAAAAAGAATGCATTTTGTATATAAATTAAACTTAAAATGTGCTTCCTACGATATTCTGTTTTAATAAATGATTTGGAAAATATGTACCGTAAAAAATAATAATACGGAATTACATTACATTCTTGACGGCTCATGAGTTTAACACATCCAAAGCTTAGCATTATATTGAGTTACATGAATGTTTAAGCACTTATGAAAATGTTATAACTTGAGTAAAATTATATATGTAAAATTGTGCAAATAAATAATCGTTTTTAGAAATTCCAGTTTAATTGAAATTAAACAACATGCTATTTGACGAGGATATCACAAAAATTACGTCAGGGATAGTTCAATTAGCAACACGACATTTGGTTTCAAGTATTATACGCACTTACATCAACATTCCAAACGTCCGTATAGAAATGTCAAGAGATCCAATAGCGGTTTCGTCGATACACAAACACAAGGCTATAATTTACCTGGCCCAGACTCGACAAGAATTTATTCTCACGACCGTAATATCAATCAAACGGGTCACTAGTAGATCTCCTTCGGCCGGCAACATGTACCAGTGTAGCCTAGGCGGTCAATATATCTCAGTTTAGTGTTAGGGTCGCCAGGAATTAGATTACACTTTAGCACAGGGCGTGGGATAAATACACCAAAGCATTCATTACTATGTGTGCTTTATAAGTGCAGACAAGTTCAGATTAATTAATAGTCGGATATTTTTATTAGATTTATCTGTTTAATTCAAGGATTTTAATAAGTTAAAACACTGATTGTTTTAGATCGATTTAAAAAGATTCGTCCCTAAAACTCGATTTACACGAATAGATGCTATTGATCTTCCAAAAGCCTTAAAATGCCCATGGATAGAGAACATGCAATTCTAATATAGTTTAGAGTCTATAAAGTATTTTTAGAACATGTACAAAACGTCCCGAGACGGTTAAATATGTTTGAAAACATTTAAGTTAAAAGTGCAAAAAATTTGGTGCAAAGTGTCTGGATATATAAATATAATTTAACACATATTTAGTGACCCGATACTTCCTTCCTACGGGCCGCAAGATGTTAGTAGAAAATCTTAAATGAAGACATAATACTATGCCGCAAACTCGACTTCAAAGGGACATCTTTTATATTCTACCTAAGTCTAAAAAAAACTATAAAAATAAGGTATTTGAGATACTACATTAAAAAAGGTACAGCTTTTAATTTGAGCTTCGATCAGCCAATGTAATTTTACGCAGGTATTCTTCGGCAAATCCACAACAAATTTCCATTATTTAACAAATTCAACTTATATACTCAGTGGCGCTAGTTGTAGTGGAGGTTTAAATGAGACGTTATCATAACGGTTAAAATATGAAACCGTAATATTTTTGCAAATCATATTTTTCTTTGCTTTACACACTCACTTAAAACCTACCGTCAGACACACTAGTAATAGTTATAACACCATTGGTAAGTAGATTAAGAAAATGAAAATCGCTACTTTCTCATTATGGTCAGCTACTGGTTTAACATTTGCGGGTCTGAAAATTGGTCATAAATGTGTCAAGCTGAGAAAAGTTATCGCTGTTGATACTGATATTGCGAGCATCGATCTTGCAACCGAGAATGTCAAATGGTTCATATTTAGGTAGTGGTTTATAATAGGTGTGTTTTTACAGTTTTACAATCAACGTTTATACGCCTATTCAGGGACATGTTCATGAATAATCAGGGACATAATCCGGAGTGTAATAATGATGAGTGTATTAAGAATTAAAGGGAATTAGTAAGTGTTCAGCAGAAAAGAGCCATGCATAGATAAACAAATATTCATCTAAACCATCGTACAGACCAGAGGTCAAAATTATTAATGTTCTTAATATTATATATTATTATATTATTATTATTAATATTAATGAATTATAATAGCTTGTATTGCTATACGTCAGATTGTAATTTAACTTTGAATAGTCGTGTTTATACGTAGTCCAAAATAACCCTTGAACGCAGGCTGACTCAAATAAACCCAGAAATAATAAATTTCACGTTGCAAAATAACCAAAGGCAAAGACACTAATAAAATACTTCAAAATGCTGAATCAATCGGCTATATATAATTTTATGTGCAATGAAATTGCAATTTAATTGTTTGGAACCATGCAGGAGTAGATATTCTGAATGTCTTTATAAGAAGTAATTGAAGATTGGGAATATCGCATATTGGTGCCGTAAATGTAGCGCTTAAATATATCCGGTTTTGTATGATGTTTAAGACAGTCAAGATATGTTCCATTTAAAATATCAAGTAATTTACAAAACTGAACAAGAGTAGAGTAAATAATATTTTGGGAAAGCGTTGTACTTGATAGTGCAAATACTGCATATATTTGATTTTTGTATGACTATAAATGAATCTAACCAACTGTATTCCGAAAATGTTCCGTAGAAATACAAAACTACGTTTGGTCTAATGTAAAAATAAAAGTTGCACAATATTGAAGGGTTAAGTATTTGACAATCAAAGAGAAGCAAATATTGAATTTATATAATTTCCATCTGGTTAGGAATAGATCTAACCAATGTGTAATCAGAAATTCTTTTCTAGAAATTTAAATCTACCTTTGAACTAATTACGACAAAAAATTCAACCTTATTAAAATTGAGAGTGAGGGAGAAGCACAATTTTCTAAAAAAGGAATAAGCACTTTGTCAGTATGCTAAAAAACATTTTATTTTTATTCGAGTAAGCATAACAGGACTACAGAGTAATCCGTAATCAAAGTACAAAGTTAAAAGTTCGAGAAATTTAGTATGTATTTAAGAAAAGTTACAATTCAGCTAAATTACTATTCATCCTTACTCTAGAATATAATTTTATCAAGCTTAAAGATAATAGTGTTAGATATACTGAGGTAGCTAATTGCATTGTTTGGAAACACTTGAACCTCTTTTGGAATGGACCTCTTTTCACCTTTCAAAAAGTATGTGGGAGCGACGCACGTAGATAAATAAGTGATTAGAGAAAGTGTGCTATCATAAACCAGCGGAAAGTATAATAATAACCACCAGAAGGATAAAATACTGTAAAAACATCTACTAAAAGTGTTTATTAATTATTGAATTAAGATTAAGGATATGAAGCTATACAGGGTGATTTCGATAAAAGTGCGCATTTTTTCAGGGTTGATAGAGGATGTGAATACAAACATTTTTTCCAGTACACATGGTGTCGCAAATGTTTCGTTTCCGAAAAAATTTAGAATTTATAAAACACATCCTGTAGACAACACGTAGTTGCTACCTTTGAAATTCGGCCAGAAAAAACGCACAGATACTGAAACTAATAATGTGTTTTTCTTTCTAATTACTAATAAAATAACCACTTGGTGGAAACAAGAATGTAAAGAAAATTAATTAAGCAGTAGAGAGAGGAGAAAATACATTAAGATAGTAGATGTTACGAAGAGCTCAACCTTGCATCGATACAAACGGGAGAAATTATGAACATTTTTTTGTAATAATAATTTTTACTTTTTTTGTTCACATATGGTTCTTTTATGTGTTAGTAAGATATAAATCAAGTTTTGTTTTAGCAGCTTTGCATTTAGGCCAAATCACAAAGGGAATACTACGTGTTGTCTACAAGGAGGTGTATTACAAATTCTCAATGTTTCTCGGAAATGAAATATTTGCTACCCTATATGTATTAGAAAAAACATTTTTATTCACATTCTCTATCAATCTTGAAAAATGCGCTATTTTATCGGAATCACCCTATTACAAGTAAAGTCAAGCAGAAGTACGCCACACCACGTGTAACGTACTGGCTTAGCAGAATATCAAGTTGTATAGATTATTTAATTCTCAAGATATCCTGTGAACAGATAGACATACTGACAATCATACAGAAAATATACTACAGAAAGTCTCCCCGGCAGGCAACAGAGAAATTGTGTCAGCCTACTGAGACATGACGCTCTGCCAAATTCCATGATTAGATATGCACCACCAGTAGAATTTGCAAACTTGCAATACAACTTTTTTTGTATATGTAAAAAATTAATGTTCATGCAAAATTTAAAGCATAAAGATGAGGCATAAATCATAAAGTCTATAGATCAGTTAGTTTTCGAAATATCATGCGGACTTTGCTAACGCTCATCTAGTAAGGTATATACGGTAAGAACTACGTAACGCCGGCAGAACAATTAAGTAAGCACACATTTTATATTATGGCACATTAGTACTTTAGCTATTACGCAGGTGCGATTTACATGCACGAGATTAAATAAAGTGGCTGGTCTAATAGCAGCATTACTGGCATCTTCGAGGAGTTAGGTGTGATCTGAAGGCAAGCCAATCAAGATTAGAATTCACGCGTACTGTCGTGAATGTTCTACATGAATTAAAAATGATATAAAGTGGTTTGTCTATCAGCCACATTACTGGCATGTTCGAGCGGACTTTAGGTGTGATCTGATGACAAGTCAATCAGGAGCAAAGCGGACGCGGACGTGTGCCAAGTGTACCAGGGCCCCGCGAGAAAGTGGTGGCGTGCGTCGCTTGCTGATAAACATTACACAACGATTACTGCGTGAACCACGCACTTTCTGTCTAGGTGACCTTCCCTCCCTCCGTCCGTGTCAGCTGTCCAGTACAGCCACTATTCACTTTTGTATCGGTTGCTGGCAAATGTATAACAGACAGCAGATAAACTAATATTTCGTTCCTAGTAAGTTGTGGCGTTAATGATGTCATCGATTTATAGCGTAGAGTGTTCAAGTGACAATACAATACGGCTTAAATGTAAATGGCGCCCGACAACTTTACCATGTCAATTGAGTCAAACCTCTTAAAATTGTTTCTAATTTTTTGTTTCTTACACACATATTGTCAAATATTTTGTATTAACTATACTATTTGTTTTAGTTGAAAAGTATTGATTATTTAACAATTTCGATATACAGTACAGTACTCTAAAATGTTCATAAATGGACTCCTTTGTTTATAATACGATTGTTTACACGACAGGTAGCTTAAAAACCATTTTTTGAATCTAGAAACTTTACGATATAGCTTAACAAACTTTTGTGTAATGTTTTTGTAACATTAACAATATTGCCAAAATTGGAGTTTCGTTGCATATTTTTTAAATGATTTTACTGCTTTCGCAAAAACGTTAGGCCCTACGCATACAACTATTTAAACATTTTTTTGTTTGTATTTTCACAATTCAGGTTTAAATCGATAATATTTAGGGCTTGAATGGTGCTATACGCACCATCTATACGATTTATTTATACATATTTACGACTGAGTTATCTATACGATAACTCAGTCAAAAAATTAAGTTCCATACAAAGATTTTACGATATTATTGATTGATGTGTAAAACGACTCATCAATGAATAGTCGTACAGACATTAATACATTTTGTTGGAATATAATATTAATTTTTGAATAAAAACTATTAATAGAAGATGCGTACTATTTATGGATTGATAATTTTTTTTAAATTTTACTATTTGTAAATTTACAAATTGTATAATATCTCCCAAACATTACATTTAATTGTTGTTGTCTCTAAAGGATATTAAACTGCGGACAATGTGCTACTTTTATTAAAAGTGATATATCTTATACATTAAAATATTTAAATACTTAAAATATTGCTTAATTTTGTATAGGCAGCAATACTCTTGTTAATTTAAACTTTTGAACAAACAGTATTAAAAAAGCAAATGTCGTAGATTCAAACCCAGATATTTTAAAATAGATTCGGCAAGTGACAAATCTAAGTCCAAGTTACGGCTTTGAATAAAAAATAAGAATATTTAAAATTTGGAAATAAAAGTAATTTAATCAGTGTAAAATGTTTTGAGGACGGAAACTAACAATCGCCGCAGCAGTAATAACATAACTCAAAATCAACAGTTTTAATGTAATTTATACCAATAATTAACATGATAACAATGCAATGTTTATAAACTTAAAGTAATGTAATAATATCAAATCAGCAGGCACTATCTATAAGATTCGCATGAAAGCTCGGTTCATACATTCTTTAGATCTGTATTTTTTTTATTTTACAATCTCAGCCACAATGTAGCAAAAGATCTCTCATACAATGAAATATACTACTCGTATAACTTCGTAGGAGATCAAGTATTTTTACTTAAATGGTGGAAAAAACGATAGTCCAACGTACTGAGTAAAATAATAAAATATAATACTGAGTAAAATCCACATGGTAATAAATGAAGAGTTTTTTAAGGGAAAATTTATTGGCAGACAGTGCAATTTAAAGAATAACAAAACTTAATAACGGTATGAGTAGGGGTAGCCAGAGTAGGGGTAGCCAGAGTAAGGGTAACCAGAGTATCCGTAAGGCTGGTAGGCGTAAGCCGGGCTATTGTAGTATACTGGATTGTAGGCGGGTGCGGGGACAGCCTTGACAGCGACGGGGGCGGCAGGGGCGGCACCCAGGGCGCGACTGACGACTGCGTTGAACCCGTTGACAGGGTCAGCAGTGTACTGTACTGTCCTGAGGGCACCGTCGGGCTCGACCAGGCTGTAGGAACCCTTGACAAAGCCTCCATCACGACTCTCCTCCTGGCTCTTGGCGTCTCCGGTCAGGGGGTCTTGTACGCTGTAGGCGAACTGGTACTGCGGGTTGGGGTCGTACTCGGGGTCTACTGCCTTGAGCACGGGGGCGAGTTGGGCGCTGCACACCGCCACCAGCCCGCACAGTACAACTACCTGCGCACAGCACGTATACAGTACATGTTGATTGTTATTTGTACATATATTTTTAAGAACTATAAGATTTTGTGTTTACATATTTGAAAATAGCATCTTAATATTATGGAGCCCCCTATTTGTTTTATTGTATATTTTATTTATTTTAAAAATGTTCACTCATTATTTTGATAGTTTCATATAATGTTTCATTTTATACTCATGATCCAATAATAAAAGTAGGCCTAAATCTTTTTATACTACTTCACGATGTTAATTGTGTTCAGAACTTTTCGACGCGGCCAATGTAATAAATAATCGTATTTGAATTCTTAACTGCAAGCATAGTCAAAGGAGGTCTACACAATACAGGCTGAAAATAAAGTATCACATTTGTTATAATACGTAGGCTTTATTTAATTTGATTGAAGATAATTAAATGCTTTAATGTGAATAAAATGGTATTTTGTGAAATCACAAACCATTAAAAACTCTCCTGAGGCATAATGCATACTTAGTGTAAAAGTTTCACATCCGTTTCTATTCACTTTAGCAGTTTCCCCTTGGATCTGGTTACGAAAGTTCCCCAAATTCCTACTTTGAATGCCTATAATAAAAAGTATATATATTTCCTACCTATAGAAGAATTATCCTAAATATTTGCGAATGAACATTGCCCAACCAATTTTACACTTTAATGGGCAGAAACTGTAATGATGTAATTTATTGTTATAGATTTGCACGAAATCGTACAAGAGGACAAGGGAGTTACTGGTCGACTGATGCTGAATGTACACACAAGATAACTGGCGACCACTCTCTACTCCAAATATACTGTAGCTTGTAAGCCAGAAAGTAACCACTCACTGAGCCCAGAAGCAGTTGAGTTACAAAATTATACAAGTCACTTCCAATCATCAATAATAATAATTATGAAACATATCGTCATTTTAAAGTAGTTTCAAGTAGGTACTTATTACTTACGTACACATGGAGTCAAACAGTATGCAAAATCAAAACGTAGTCAAACACATGTTACGTTTCTTTTAAAAACAGAGTAAAATTGATAATAGTATATATTTATTACAAGTAATGCAAGGCTTCAGTAATATACAGGGTGATTCATGAAGTTCTCCCCCCCCACTTCTACAGCACATTGTACTAGTAAAAAATTATGAAAAAATGTTATATAAACATAGGTCCGAAAACGCTATTCGTTAGCGAGTTTACAGCTAGCGAAAGATTTCGCCTGAATTCCTCGGTAAAGAGTAAAATAAAGCCATACTGAACTTTTGGAAAGGTTAATTAAGTAAGAAATATCGTGGATTCTTATGTATTTTTACCTGATAAAGCTAATAAAATAGGTTTCAGAACTGTACCTGTACTAGTTTTTGAGGGATTCAGGGTTAAATGCAAAAAATTGGGGCACGAAACAATGTTTTTTTTTAAGTTTGATGTACAATAACTTTGTTAAATTGGTAATAAATACATAAAATCAACAAACATTAATTGTAGAGAATTTAATTCTGAGAAAATTGATATAATCAAAGTCTAAAAATAAAACAGAAATAAGTACAAAAAAAATCGATTTTATTCAGTAAAAAACATTACTAGCTGTAAAGAAATACCGTACGGTATTTAGTTAAAATAAAACAAAAACAAAATGTTTGTTCCTTAATGATGAGATAAATTGAGAAAACAAGATTAAACTGTTAAAATAAATTTGTTTTGTAAATAAAAATATCATGATTTATTACGTTGTATTTTTTTTAATAAAAATTTTAACATCAAATGTTCGAAAATAAAATGAAGCAAACATTTTCCCATTATTGTTTACTAATCATCGAAATGCACTTTTTTGTTTTAATTAATTTCTAAGTTGGTAACGCACGAATAACAGCTGATCAACAATGGTATTCTGTACTGTTACGTTAGAACTGTGTATTAGTGGTGTTTTTGCAAGCTACAGCAGGAGATCGGGTTCTGTGAATCGTGTTATTAAATGCAATAATTCGATTGTTTATTCAGCGAAAAAATGCCTTACTTATTTACATCAGATGGAATACGCTGATATGGTTTTTATTTTGGGTTTACTGTAATGGTAATGCTAAGAGCTGCTGTAGAAGAATATGAACTAACGTTACCCTAATAGGAGGATTCCAGATACCAAAACAATTTCAGGAACTTTTCGTACTCTTCGGGAAACAGGATCACTACCAAGTACTAGAACCGATTATGAACGAGCTGTCCAACTTGATGATGATATTGTTATTAATGCTGTTCATCGCAGTCCAGGTGTAAGTACACGACGTATTTCTAGACGGATAGGAGTTTCGCAGTCAACGGTGTGGAGGTCACTTAATCAAAAAAAAAATTTTATCCGTTTCATAAACAAAAGGTTCAACATCTACAGCTAGGGGATGGTCCCGCTTCGCTTGGAGTTTTGTTGCAACTTTTTGAATATTAATAATCAACTCTACAAGCGTATTTTGTTTACGGATGAGGCACAATTCACTCGGGATGGTGTCAATAACTTGCACAATGAACACTCATGGGCAGAAGAAAAATCCACATGAGGTAGTGGAACAGAACTTTCAAACACCGATTTAGCGTCAATGTCTGGTGTGGCCTTTTGCACAATCGGCTGATTGGACCTTTCATATTACCTGGACGCCTAAATGCTGAGTTTCTATTTGCATTTCCTTCAAGAAGAGTTGCAGCAGCTGTTAGAGAATGTTCCTTTAACATCTCAGACAAAATTTGTACTTCCAGCATGACGGAGCACCTCCCCACTTTTCACGTGCCGTTTCTGCTTACTTAAATCATCAATTTCCCCTGGACACTGGATTGGTCATGGAGGGCCTCACCCTTGGCCACCAAGATCACCAGATCTATCTCCATTTGGATTATTGCATCTGGGGATGGATTAAAGACATTGTATACAAGACAAAAGTGAATTATCGTGATGAATTAATTGCCCGTATTATGGATTCGGCTGTGCAGATACAGGGAAGTCCTGAAAAATTAAGAAACGCAACAAAAGCAATACACAAACGTGGTGCAAAATGTATTGATAATGATGGCCTCATTTTCGAACATTTTATTATAAAAAGGTGCGTACGGTTGGCCCAACCTGATTAATTTTGCTTAAAACTAGTAATGTATTATACTTAATAAAATCGATTTTTTTTTGGTACTTATTTCTGTTTTATTTTAGACTTTGATTATATCAATTTTCTCAAAAGTAAATTCTCTACAATTAATGTTTGTTGATTTTATGTATTTATTACCAATTTAACAAAGTTATTGTACATCAAACTTAAAAAAAACATTGTTTCGTGCCCCAATTTTTTGCATTTAACCCTGAATCCCTCAAAAACTAGTACAGGTACAGTTCTGAAACCTATTTTATTAGCTTTATCAGGTAAAAATACATAAGAATCCACGATATTTCTTACTTAATTAACCTTTCCAAAAGTTCAGTATGGCTTTATTTACTCTTTACCGAGGAATTCAGGCGAAATCTTTCGCTAGCTGTAACTCGCTAACGAAGCGTTTTCGGACCTATGTTTATATAACATTTTTTTCATTATTTTTTACTAGTACAATGTGCTGTATAAGTGGGGGGAGAACTTCATGAATCACCCTGTATGTATACTTCATTAAATTAAAATTACTGTTAGGTTGAACGTGACGTTTACAAAACTTTCAGAAGGATACTTCAAAATGTTCAAAAAAATATTTTCTTGCAAAATATCATTGACTAAAGATAACGAATTTTTAAACATATTTATCCATCTTGATCAAATCTAATAAAATATTATCAATAAAATCAACAATAGAATGCTGCGAAGGAGGAAAATTTACTTTTATTAATAACTTTTATAACAATGCCAAGAGCAATTTTTTAAACTGTTTATTGTACACTGTCGTACAATACAATACAATTATTATTATAGTACTTTATTAAATAACTATAAGAACAAGATTTGACTTGATAAGGACATGAAATATATATTACTTGTAAATATAGAAATATAATTCCATACTCTAGAGAAAAAAAGGAAGAAGACGTGCACGAATATTAATGGACCTGAATGGTATATGAAAATAACAGTTATATCTAAGCATACTTATAATCTTCATAAGTACTTCATCAAACCAGTAGGATTCATTTGAAAGGTACGAAACAAATTTTTTGCGGACTTCCAAAACAAAAATTAAGTTACACAGTTCTTTATTTTAGTACAGGTCTCATTTTAAATATATAGAGGATACCTAGTTATAAATAACGTATTTTTTCTTACCACACTTTTGTATATTTTAGCAAGCAAAATTATAAACTATACGCTGTTACTGGTAAAAAGTTATCTCATCCAAAATGTTAGAAACTATCCTATAATTGTCCTAACTTGATATATTGGAGTGTAGAACTAATACAATTGTATTATGTTGTTAAAACACGCCAATGAGCCAGATACACTAGTATATAATAGATGATATATTTTAGACAGAATATTTCATCACGTTTTGCCTTAATTAAAAAGAGAAGCGGTACTTTTATTTAAGACTTCTTTAATAATAGGAGGGTTAATGGGCACACTGACAATATTTTTTCATCATGTGGTAGATTTTGGAAGAGATAATGCGACTACGCACAATATTTTAAAAAATTAGGAAAACAATGTGTAACTTCAAATATTTTCCTTAATTATACTATTTCTTATAGTTTATTGATATCGTAGGATAATTATATATTTATGATTTTATTACTGGTCAACTTGAGTTTTTTCGTTTCAGAGTTAAAATAGGAGCTGCAAAATGTGCATATAATACACCTGTTTTCAAGGCCTGTTTAAACTTGTGTAACAAAATTGAGCTTTCGCTTTGGTCAACTATAAGTAACACAGAACTGATTCGCAAGCAACTGTACATGAAAATTAAGTTGTTGTACAATTTGAGTGCAATATAATGTATTTAAAAGTTTCGATTAAGAAATGGATTTTAATGTTTATTAATAATTTTATTTTGAACTTGACCCAACTTTGAATGCAATAAAGAGGTTATTTCTATATGAATTATCTGTATATTTTTACTAACAATTAAGGATCAAAAATCGATTTAATATAATGTTATAAACGGTTTAAATAAACGAATAGTGCGTTCGAATACGTTTTAAAATTAACTTTATTATTTACTAAATTATTTCATTTAATGTAGGCCTAACTAATTTATACTTAAAATTATTACTTAAAACTAATACTTTTAGATTAAAAATTGTACTGAAGTGGTGGTTCCCCATACTATTTAGGACTCCATGGTTGACATGCACTTCTAAAATTATTCGTCATTTTTATATATAGTGTTTGAACACAAATGTATACAAAGTTCGCGGAAAGTTACTCCCATACAAATTTGTTTTGATATAAACACTTTTGCATTGTTGGAATATTATTTTCCACTAGCTTGATCTGGTTATATCATGAAAATAAAATGCTTTAACATTAATATGAGTTAAATATTTGTAATATTACGTGGACTTAAAATTTTACGGCGGATTAAAATATAAAACGTTATATTAAGTGAGAGCAAAATCTGTATCTTACCTTGAGGAAAGCCATTGCAAGAGAAGAGGAGGATTCAGTGGCAGAGTCCAAGTGCTGGTTGAAGGGCTAAGGGCTCGTATTTGTACACAAGTCGTCTTCCCCTTCCCGCCCCGCCTATCGGCCTTCCTCACTTGATCATCTGGTTCCAACGAGCAAGGTCACGCAGATATCAGAATTAATTATATGAAAGATTGCTCCATTTTTTGCAAGAAATTCCAAACGTGTGACATTAAAACACGATGTGGGTGATGTGACAAAATGTCAACCTTTGTCAGAGGTAGTTCCTTGGATAATAAACCAACCATGTTACGGTGGGTCTATATTATAATTTCATACACATAAACTCTACCATATATTTTCATTTTTATAATAATTAAATACGGTTTACGATATATTACGGTTACAAATATTGTATGTTATTCACATATTAATTAAGAATGGTTCCTTTTTTAATACTTAAATATGGGGTGAATGGTGATTTGACATATAGGTTGAATAAAAATTGGGAAAACGATCAATCCAAATCGTACAGGAATGATCTTGATTTTTATCAGAATTTAATCTTGATTACCCCTATCCAAGACTTTAGTTGCAGTGACGTTTGGGATGTCTGTAAGTTCACTGCCAAGCCAGAATAATAATAATAATCCTTCATAGCTTTTTTGTTAAAATTAAATTTAACATTGATCACAATCTTCAAATCATACCTGGTTAAAATCTATGCAAACTCACACACGATCATATTTTTTATATTAAATACATTCTTTCCCGTCACAATTGTAGTCCCTTTGACTCCAAATCGAGCACGTTCAGAAGCCCCGCAAACCCCAGCGACTTTTCATGAATTCATCAACCGAATACAACAAAACCACACTTTTGAGGTCAAAAGGCGTTTGAGAGGATTATTGAACTGATTTTCATTATTGGAATCTTGTATACTTTCAGGGAGCCTGTTGATTTATCCAACACAAACCTCTTGCTGCGGCAGATGTGAAAATGACAGTCTGTGATGCTGAGATTGGAAGTTGTCCCTGTACCTTGTTTCATTACGATGCCACGAAGCAAGTTACGTGTTAATTGGTATTATAGGGACACTTGAAAATCTTAAAGGTTGGCACGTAACAGCAACCCTAGCCCCGTAAAAATTTCACTAAACGAATCTATGACCACTAAACTAAGTTCTTGTTTAAAATGACCAACAGATCAATTTTGACAATATGTCATGAAGCAGTGTTTGAGTAGCCACAGTGATATGGCGTTGGTTTTGTCTGTATTTTCGAGTTTAGTTTCTGTATGACGTATGGCAGTGTAGTTCCTAAGGCAGAAAGTAACTGAACTCCACGGACCTACAGTTCAATACTTCCCTGGAGTTATGGGTCATAATTGTATTTTTCACGTTTGAATAAGCTTTATGCTAACATTAATATGTACAACAAGTGAAAGATAAGATGTGGCTGTGCAATACCATTTGCGATGAGTTGGAGAGTGCAAATAACGCTATTCAAAGTCACGAGTCACAGTAAGCATTATGATGTACGGTGCGGCGGCGGTTTAACACCCGGCCTTGGACACAGAACCTTTAGCTTAATACTGCTGATGGTTGTGATAAGCCCAATACGGTCTTTACCTGATTTTGAGCGCATATTAGTTACACAGACAATCAAAAGGTAACAGACATTTTTGTCTGTGTACGAAAGACAATCAGGTGGTACGTCATCGTTTTGGACACTACCGTCGCAGACAAACATCAAAATATCCTGTTATTACATTGGGGTTTAATACATTTTAAAGGCCACATCATCTTTTTGCAAATGCATGACTAGCTGGCACGAGATCGTTTTAGATGACAAAGTTCTTGATAATTTTGATCTATATCTAGTCAGACTATATATATATCTACTTGGTGCATTGTAGCTGCGGTTCTCTGAGACAACTATGTAAACTTCACTGGAGAGAGCTATAGCGGCATTGCCTCACTCAAATAGTTACTAGAAAAATGTTAAGACAAACAATTTTCAAGTCACAAAACACATAAAAATATATAAAAAACTGTACAGCTATATACAAAGATAATGACAATGTTACAATTTTGTAAATATAACTAACACAATATGCTTCTCTAATAAGAAAGATAATCTTAAAGAAAGATAAAATTTAACTTTAAAATTAATATAGTTGGGAATATTTTGCGATACCAGGAATTTTAAAATATAAGAAAGGCTGTTTCTGTATGATACAAGGGCATTAGCTTAAATTGGTTAAATTACTTCAACCAACTAACTTAACAACAATAATGCTTTAACCTGAAGATACAGTACAGCTAAAGCTTATCCAAGTGACATGACCAAAAGAAAAAAAATACACCTATTATTTAAAAGTAGTTTTTACATTGCTGGGATGAACGTAAGTTAACTAATCTAGACTTAAGTTCATTTAATCTATTTTAAAGTTATACCGAAATATAAGAAATACACATTACAAAAGTCAAACAGTAGCACACGTATAAAGTAAGTATCAGAACCCAGAATTTCGTTATGTAATCAATTTTTATTAAACCCATATTCTTTAGACCCGGACACGTAGATTCTTATTTTGAAATTATTATGTACTTCATAGTTTTTGGAAGTGTTTATATTTTCTAAATATTTTATTGCATATAAATGGGTTATGTTGTAATATTCTACACGAATTATATAATGTTGTTATCTTTTGGATAGTGCATGCATATTCACTGTGTAAACACACTAGTTAACTGACTTGGTGGTTGGTCGGCTGATGCAGCCCTATTATGATCTGTATTCTGTATTGGTGTCGTGTTTTGTTTTTATTAAGTGCAAGTTTTAGAGTTAGTGAAGTTGAAACATAACATGGTGGTTGTGATTCCTGAGTTATTCGTGTCACAACGCTCTTGGTATGATTTATTTATTTTAACCTAGATTTTAATTATGTGTTAGGTTAGTTATTTACCTGAATAAGAGATCAGATTGCAGATCTCGGAAACGTAGTGTTACTGATTTTTGTATCAACGAACAATGGTAAATGTCATGAAAAATAATGTTTCCTTCACAATCCCTCCATCGTTAAAAATAAACTTCACACTATATTGTCCCTCATTTTGTTTTCATACTGAGTTCATGTTGAGAGATTCTACAATTTTATGAGAGTTAGATGTTGAACATTTTGTATAAGTTGCGGCGATTATGTTTTTCCTTCGAAAAATATGGCTAACAACATTGTTTTCTGTGACGATTAATACTGACAAGGGGAAAATGAAATGTTTCATTCTTGTGGATACAAGCCCTCTGATCTATCCATCATTGTCCATCTTATCCATCTTTTTCAGCCGATTACATTTATGTTGTGATGTGTGAAGTAAGCCTGTAGTCCTGGAAAAGATTATAAATCATAAGGCAGCCTAGTTATCTGCCGGTTTGAAGTCACGCTTTTAACATGGAACTATAGTTTAAAGCTGTGTTATAAATAAGATCTAGTCGCAAACCCTATTTCAAGCAAATCGCGTTTTTCATTTCAGTAACTTCGATTTAATGTCATAACGCTATAGTACGCTTTGAAAAAGAATTATGTTTTCATACCATTGTTTTATAATTTACTGTCATTATGGTTTTTTAGATGGAAAGATTCTATTTATAACTCATTACAAAAAACATTAGTCCCATTTAAAAGACCCGGCCGACAGCTGACTAGGGCGTTATCTTAAGATATGATACGGATCAGAAACCTAAACAGAACAAATTTTATAAGAAACACTGAGTGAGAGGCAAGGTATGTTGGACTAAGCGCTGGAAAGAGATATAAAAAGGATACTTGCTGTAATTTAATCCCTTGACGCTAAAAAACATAATCAGGTTTTGCTGATGGTGGTTTTAGAAATTATGGCAGAGGAGAGCAGATAAGTATCCTTTTCCATGTTACAATAATATATGTTTATTATTAAACAGTAGAGATACGCGACATTCCATGTCACGTAGAAGGCCTCACTGATGTTGGATGTAGCAATTCAGTTTTATAACTCATGTCATTCTCTAGACAGCTCCCAGGTAGACAGAAGAACAATTCTATTAGCCTCCTTTGTTTGAAGTTTACTCGTACTTTTGACGATGGAAGGATTGTGAAGGAAACAGGATTTTTTCCGGACATTTTACCATCGTTCAGTGAAACAAAAAAATCACTAACACTACGTTTCGAGATCTGCAATCTGATTTCTTCTTCAGGTAAGTAACTAACCTAATACATAAAATTACAAACTAGGTTAAAATAAACCACTCATACCAAACTGTTATGACACGCCAAGTCAGGAATCACAACCACTATGTCGTGTGTCAACTTCACTAACGCCACAAAACATGCACTTCATAAAGCCTAGTTTCTAATTATTTATTAGGTTAGTTATTTACCTGAAGAAGAGATCAGACTGCAGATCTCGAAACGTAGTGTTACTGGTTTTTTGTTTCAATGAACGATGGCAAATGTCCGGAAAAAATCCTGTTTCCTTCTCTGCCAGCCTACTGAGATATAGACTTCAATTAGGCTCAGCCCAATCCCATGAATAGACACGCGCTTCCATTGAACTCAATTCTTGTCAATATAGACAAGAGAGATTCATGCATTTAAACAATTTAAAGTCTACAGATGAAATCGTTCAGTCCTGTGGACAGTTAGGCAACGTAAACGCTCAGCCCAATCAATCCCATGAATAGACACGCGCTTCCATTGAACTCAATTCTTGTCTATATAGAAAAATGGAGATTCATGCATTTAAACAATTTAAAGTCTACAGATGAAATCGTTCAGTCCTGTGGACAGTTAGGCAACGTAAACGCTCAGCCCAATCAATCCCATGAATAGACACGCGCTTCCATTGAACTCAATTCTTGTCTATATAGAAAAATGGAGATTCATGCATTTAAACAATTTAAAGTCTACAGATGAAATCGTTCAGTCCTGTGGACAGTTAGGCAACGTAAACGCTCAGCCCAATCCCATGAATAGACACGCGCTTCCATTGAACTCAATTCTTGTCTATATAGAAAAATGGAGATTCATGCATTTAAACAATTTAAAGTCTACAGATGAAATCGTTCAGTCCTGTGGACAGTTAGGGAACGTCAAAACGCTCAGCCCAATCCCATGAATAGGACGCCGCTTACATTGAACTCAATTCTTGTCCCCCCCCCCCCCCCCCCCCCCCCCCATCTATATAGACAAGAGAGGAGAGAGGTCATGCATTTAAATACGTTTATAAAGAACTAACAGATGAAAATCGTTCAGTTCCTGTGGACCAGTTAGGCAACGTAAAACGCTGCAGACCCAATCCCAGATGAATAGGACGCGCTTCCTCATTGGAACTCAATTCTTGTCTATATAGACAAGAGAGATTCATGCATTTAAACAATTTAAAGTCTACAGATGAAATCGTTCAGTCCTGTGGACAGTTAGGCAACGTAAACGCTCAGCCCAATCAATCCCATGAATAGACACGCGCTTCCATTGAACTCAATTCTTGTCTATATAGAAAAATGGAGATTCATGCATTTAAACAATTTAAAGTCTACAGATGAAATCGTTCAGTCCTGTGGACAGTTAGGCAACGTAAACGCTCAGCCAAATCCCATAAAGATGTGGGGATACCCAAGTCTACATGGGTCCATAAGGAATAATAATACGATTGCTTAATTTCTGAATTACTTTATGGGGTGAAGAATGGAGTCACTAATGTTCAAACAGTACAAAACTTATAAAACTGCAAAAAGGTAATCACGAGTCTCAAGTTTTAGATTTCTGACATAATACCGGAAACACACACTACACATAGCATATTTATTATTAATACAAAGGTGTGTATTTTCATAGATACATATGCAACTAGATGACATATAATACTATTATACTACAAGTCTTTTCTACCTGGGACGGTCCACTCGATGATCTTGATCATTACATTTTGCCACTACCGGATCTAAAATTATTGACTTTAACAGAATATTAAAAATAATAACTAGAAAACCTACAAAATAATAAAACCTGCCAATCCACAAATTTTAGAGGGATAGGTTTGATTTAACATTAATGTACGACAGAACTTAAATATGTTTCTGCATCATAAATATGTTATTATTTCGTATTATTGGTGAAGAAACATTTAAATAATAATTAGAGCTAAACTTTACCATAAACACGAAAAAATATTAAAAGCAAACAACAAACTTTCACTTTTTAAAGAAAACATCAAAGTGACAACCACGAGTAGTCTGACAATTTACAAGTTGACTTATCATATAAATAAGGCATAAATTATACATTGTCGATTTTTATTTGCTGTATCATCCGTTGTTTAAACTTTTCCAAGAAGACTGGTTCTTTATCCAACAAAAATAATTCAACTGCGATAAATTCCAATCCGAGGATGTACAAAGCCATTCAATCCTACCTCAATGACTTGTATTTCCATATATGGAAGCCATTGTTTAATAGCTGTCTTACATCCAAGCCATAATAAATCAATCTGCAGTCTGGTGGAACTGCATGTATCAATGTAAGTGAATAATTGTAGTCTTCAGCATTTCTGTGTGTAGCTTGCATTTTAGCTTAGCATAGTTATTTACATTGATTTGTTTCTTCAATTGGAATAGTTTTAGCAAATTCCCAATGGAGACTAATAAAAGGGCAACATTAATTTCCATGTACTTTTTTCTTGAATCAACATATTGAACAGCTTTTCAAGGAGAGTCAGATGGTCCTTCTTTTCAATGCTAAACTATTCAACTTTAAGATCATTTCTCAGTAACTATATGAGATATTACAACATTTTACATGCTTGTTTCAACATAAACAACAATAAAACTACCAAAACCTGAGAAATTACCAAAATGATATACGTTTATTGGGGTTTCATTTTTATATAATGCTTAACATGTACATTTTTGTACAGTGTATTATTTAAGAGTCCTCAGCTTAAAACAATATATTTTCTAGTTACAGAGAAAAAAATGTTCTTAGAGTGAGAAATTCTGTTTTTTCCAGAATCACATTTAAAGATTAATATATGGTATGGTGAGTACTGAACTAATCTTTTAAAACATCCCAGCTATATAACCAGAGTTTGTATAACTTTTTCTCGGTAAAGTGTTGGATTTAGCGATATTTCTTTCTACATAATCTACAACATTTTACCTATTGAGTTTATCGGTTAAAAAATGAATTCAGTTGTTTGATTCTTTCTTAAACTGATGATTTAGCTACATTAAACTTGTTAACTGTTATCACGGCTTCACAAAAACATAACTGGGAGGGCAAGTTTTAATATAAAGATATGTTTAGGTAACTAGGTTCAGGCTTAAATCACGAGACTCAGACAATTTCTGCGTCCCTCCATTCAACCACTGAGAAGATCAGGATATGGCAAATCACTGAAAATTGGGTTTATCACAAATAGATGAAGCCAATAAAACATTACAGCTGCCATCATAACAGAAAAAACTCTTGCTGACGTTTTTATACCAGGTGTGTTGAATACAGCTACCAAATTAGAAATACAAATTACTTATCATAAAATAATAACGTTGGCCTTAATTTAAAGCGGAGGGTGCATGAAGTAAAAATAACAGCCAATTTCAATAGAACGTCTATTGGGGGGGGGGGGGGTTCCGATCGAGGTTATCTAGGTCGCTCGCGAACTTTTAAACTCCCTGTTTTAAAGTGATGAGGTATAAACTTACAGCTATGGAAGTTTTTCACAACGCGACAATAGATATCTCCATTACGCTGGCTCAGCGATACATTTTAATGGAAGTATTGCAAGAAAAAATTATATTAAATCATTAATATTATTTGCTCTGTACATTAACTCACTATTATAAAACGACGTAAAATTCAAATTAATTTTAAATCCATACTGCAACTTGTTCAACCAATTTAAAACCAAACCTGTCATAAGTGTTCTTAGAATAGTAGCTCATTTAAATTTATAAAATTTTAATTTCTAAGTATCAGTTTGCGACGAAATGTTTTAACCAATGCTTATTTATAACTAAGATTTTCATGTCACTATAGCGAGTATCTCTCATTCCGCAGTGAACGTTTACCACAATGATACTATCTAACTTTCACTATCAATAAAAAAAATGTTATATAACTAAGTTTTGACAGAAGTAGGCTTCTCTGATATGTGGTATACATTTGCTTGATCGGGAAACAAGGAAATTTCAAGTATGTAAGAAATAATACTAAGAACAAGTAAATTGCTATGGCTAAAACTATAAACTTGATTATATATTTTCTTGATCCAATAAGACAAACTCAACATTGGCGTCAGAAATATAATTCACTCGAACCAAATTTAAAGCCTGCTATGAAACCTAAATTAGTTGTCTTTTGACAAACGTAGGCTCCTCAGAGCTCTCTATGTATATATTTTTTCTTGATCGGGAAAAGAAGGCGAACTTAACATTTGCGTCGGAAATAAAATTCACTCGCAGCAGAGACGTTCATACCGGTACAAAACCTCCGAAATTGTGAGCGAAGCCGCGGGTAACTCCTAGTCGCTAATATATGTGTAAATTTTAAAATATCAAACATCGTCAAACAATACATTGTTTGAGTTAGCGGTACATTTTACGAAACATTAGTACAAAACAATTGTTTAATTAATATATTTCATCGGCACTGTATTCAGTATTTCTCGATTCAGTTGGCACCATTTGTTTCAGTACTTGTACCTTTTCATTCTAGTGCTCGTTGCAAACTCTATCAGTTTAAATAATACAGTCACAAATAGTAGCAACTCGACAGCTTAATTACTTCTATCGATAAATACAGAATTATTTTTCTTATTGACATATGTGATTGTGTAGTATAGTAAAGCATAAAAAACACTAGTACGATAATAATTCTTGTCGAAAATTTGTGTTAAGTAAGATATATTAAGTGTGAGTAGGAACTTGTCCCTGCGAGCAACATGGTTGAAATTAGGGTCGAATCCTAAATATACAGTACACGATTAATAGGTGGATATAATATACAATACTGAAGGAAAATGAAATTATTATTTTTTGGAAGAAGAAATTTATTGTTAAGAGAGAAAATTCCAAAATATTTTACAAGAACATCACAGATTAATAACGGTATGGGTAAGCGGAGTAGGGGTAGCCGGAGTAGGGGTAGGCAGAGTAAGGGTAGCCAGAGTAGGGGTATCCAGAGTATCGGTAAGGCTGGTAGGCGTAAGCCGGGTTGTTGTAGTAGACTGGCTTGTATGCGGGTGCGGGGGCTGCCTTAACTACGACGGGTGCGGCGGGAGCGGGGACAGGAGCGACGGCCTTGACAGCGACGGGGGCGGCAGGGGCGGCACCCAGGGCGCGACTCACGACGGCGTTGAACCCGTTGACAGGGTCAGCAGTGTACTGTACTGTCCTGAGGGCGCCGTCGGGCTCGACCAGACTGTAGGAACCCTTGACAAAGTCTCCATCACGACTCTCCTCCTGGCTCTTGGCGTCTCCGGTCAGGGGGTCTTGTACGCTGTAGGCGAACTGGTACTGCGGGTTGGGGTCGTACTCGGGGTCTACTGCCTTGAGCACGGGGGCGAGTTGGGCGCTGCACACCGCCACCAGCCCGCACAGTACAACTACCTGCGCACCAGCACGTATACATGTAGATTGTTATTTGGACATACATTTTTAAGAACTACCAGTACATTTCAAGGAATTTATATTTGAATTGGTACTTAACAGTCTTATTACTACGTAGTACTAAACTATATGTTATTTTGCTTAACAATTTGTTATCTGTACCACTGTCAAATTTCAGACAATGCACTAAGAGAAAGATGAATTGGAGCTAAACTCGATATTCAATATTGAGTATGTGTTTATTAAAACTAATGCTCAATTTTGATTTTTACGTATCTTCACGGTCGTTATTATCATTGCATTAGCAGAATGAGGCTAAATAAATAATGTTGTTACCACTCTCAAATATACGACGACTGATCAGAGTAACATATATTTAATTTTGTAAATATGAGTCTGAGGAGAAAAATATTTAAATTATATTGTATAAAATTAAACGTATTATCTAGTATTACCAGTTTTATAATTTGATTCTAAGCCCTAATTAACTGAATTATTATTATTATTATTTAGGACTATATGGTCCTAAGTTCGCCTCAATAAAGAAGTGTTTCTATTTTATTCATAGTTATTTCTGAATAAGTTGAAAATTCAAAACATGACTTACTAATGGATAGCATGATAAATGTAAATTGTAATAATAACAGGACAATGTTTTCAAGCATATTACATACAGATTGTTGTCGAAGGTAATAATTTTCCTACAAGTAGGATAAACTACGCAAATTTGAAAATGGAGGAGCTAATAACAGAAGATTTTTTACGATTTGCCAGAGATGAGGTGTCTTGAATGCGCGGATGTGCTGCTTGTAGCAGGAATCTGGCTGAAGATCTTAAGTGGTCTGTGTTTTGTTATGTAACAAACCGTAAAGCTACAACTCCAAGGATACTAACAATCACTTAATTACCGCCGAGTTTCCGGAGCCGGCACCTTCAAACAACGGGAGTCTATACTTATTAGCATTTTTTTGGCAATATGAGAACATGAAAATTACTTCGGCTATGGTTTCAACGTGTTTTTAATTTTGGCCAAAACGGTCTTCATAAGGTATATTTAGTACAAATGTAAAATAAAAAACGAAAAAAAAAAATCTTTTGCAACATGCTTTTTAATATTATTTTCTATAGCCTACCCTCATTAATTATTTTATGCTTGTATAGAAAGTTTATGACAATGGTAAAATGGTTTTCAGTTATTAAAGTTTGAACATTTTTATATCTGATATGATATTTTAATAAAGCCATTAAAAAATTACACGATTTTTCTTATTTATACTAATCATTTGGCATAGTTTGGACCTAATATCTTCATTCGACATAAATATATAATTTCCCAACTTAACTCACAAACTGACAGACGTTAAACAAAGCAAGAGAGGCATGTACTTTTTATGACATTTCTTATTTATTTTTATCTGGAAAAACGAAAGGTGAAGTTTGATAGAGGTATGGACGCTCTGTATAATGGCACCAGGTCAGGAAAAATGGCTGTAAAATGGCATTAGGATGTAATGTATCCTATCATTTTTACTATTAAATAACGGCGAATATCACGATGCATAATTTACATACTCAGACAACGTAAAACGCAACGAAATATAAATTACGTTTTAGAGGATGAAATGTATAATAATTCGATGGTTCAATCTAGATGTTTCTTTATGACCCACAAAAACGATAAACTTAAATCAAATAATACTGGTTAATTCTGGACCAGTAACCCATTTTCAGTCCTTTGGTAAGAATATAGTAATACAAATTCAGGTCTTTTATATATTTTACTACTAAAAATATACTCTGTATGTAAATAGTAATTCAAAGTTTCAAAATATTAAAACGGCATATTGGAGGTTTCATAAATTACTCTTACAAAGTCAGGAAGCCAAAATATTAATGTAAGAAATAAAATATAATTGAAATAAACCAAACGAAATTTGTACAGAAAGTATTAATACTATAACTTAGGTCAGATAAATACTTCACAACAATTAAATTGTAATTTAAGATCTCCTCCTCAAAAATAAAGACATTTCAGTGAATTCATTTAAATTCTACCTTCTTAAATTAAATAGCTGTGTTTAAACCTGCACAAGTCAATTACGCTATACTACAAAATTGCTGTTATAATAAACGTAAAAAAACGTTATTATATGTTGTTACGCCGTTTCCACGTGTAACAAAGTTCTTGTAGCCTGACACAGGATGAATGTTCGCAATATTTCTTTTTATTATAATTTATTTTACAATAAACTTTTGTAAAAATGAAACATATTTTAGTGACGTACAGAAAAATTAAGTAAAAAAAACATGTAGTAAGTAAAATCATACTGCATATAGATATATCAAGTTTTGAACAATTTAATATAAATACTAATAGACATAATTCCATAGATATAGAATATAAATTAGGTGTATAATGCAGTTATTAAAAATAAAATAAAGTAGATTGTACTAGATAAAATAAAATGATATAATATAAAAAAATAGATCTCCAATCCGCTTACCTTGAGGAGGGCCATGTCCGTGGAAGATCAGAGATGACACGAAGTCCAAGTGCTAACCAGAGGGCTGAGGGCTCGTATTTGTACACCAAGAGTCGTCTTCCCCCCCCCGCCACGCCTCATCCGGGGACTACTGGCCCTGTACCTCACCTTCGCCTTGGTGTCCCGGTCCACGGACAAGGTCACGGTGATAACGCCCCACGCTCATCCCCTCCTACACAATCTTGTCGATCTCAACTGTCATCTCATTGCTATTGCGAAACTCTACATAAGGCACTCTACCGATGTTGAAAAGTTTCCATTTGCAGGTTTTCAGGGTTTACAAAAGTAAAAGTAAATATAATTATCTTTCTAAAATCGTATTATATATTATTTAGATGTTTACGTCAAAAAAATGTAGTATTTTGTGTAAGTACAAAACTTTTACGGGTTCTTACAATACACAAGAGCCAGCTGTAATGAGCATCTTTGCTATTTACACAATAGTTATAATGTTAACTATTTATACCTCGAACATTGTTTGATATTATGAAATTAAGGGTGGTACCTTATTTTAAATATTTGCGATTAATACGATTTCAAAAGCTTTTAGAGGTTTTTAAGTGTATACTTTTTTAATACTTAAATGATAAAATCTACAAAAAATAAACATTATACCTTTAAAATTAGACATCCCCCATAGATATGTGACCAAAAATAAGTGATAAAAGTGTTTGGGGATTAACATTACTGTTATGGGACTAAAATCGACATGGCCGCCAAAGACTCAATGGGACATCAGACCTATAATTGACCTAGATTTTCCGGCTCAGTCTTGTGAGTGATTAAATCTGGATTATTGCGGATTTTCTGCTACTTGCTCGCAACAATACTTTTAGATATACTAACACCTCCTGGTTTTCTTACATACATTGAAAATAATAGATTGTGCTAATGATTTGGGCTGGCAATCTTAATCATATATTATTATAGTCTGAAATAATTAACAATAATTATTTATAAAAATATCAAACTTAAACAAACATATTATTTTATTGTTCCACGTCTTTGAAAGAACGGGTTTTTAATATTCCTACCAGATTAGTCAGAAGAAAGGTAGATTTCACATGCGACTGTCATCTTAAAATGTTACACTAAACACTGAAATGTAATGCATTATTAGTTTATATAATTAATGTATACAATACAGATGGTAGAATAACTCCTAGGGCTGGCATGGTAATACACTCATAACACCTTTAAATATTAAAAAAAACATCATCATAAAAACTTAAAATAATGTTTCAGTTGATTACAAAAAAATTATATTTCATTGCATTTCAAATAAAATGTTTTGAAACAAGTTAAACTTGTTGGCTGAGCGCTAGCGAAACCTATTACACGAAGGGCAGGAAAAACGCTGTACATGTGCACGTCCGCACAATATATCGAGAATGAACTGATACATAATTACAATTTTACTTGAAGCTTCATTTATATAGGCAACATTGAGTTCAATGGTGGTGCACGTCACTCCGTGGAATCCGGCTGAGCGTTAGCACATACTCGTATATTTACATTGGTCTTATAGGTGACCATTGTAGTAACGTGAAAACATAATAATATATAAATCTATGAACAAATTGAGTAAATAATGCAAGTTTTAACATATGAAAGATTAACACATGTAGACTATGTACAAAATGCATACACTATCTGTTTACGACTTATATAATAGAGTGGAAATCCAATGTTAAAAGTCGGTCACAAGTTTTGCTTTTAGAGTATTATTGCGTTGTAGTACCTACCACATCAACGAAACTTTAATTATTAAAACACTGCTAGAAATCTAACTCAACGAACAAAAATGTGAAATGTATCACGTGGAAAGATGTTTCGAGAAAATCTTGACTGACGACTATACATTTTACATGGAATTTCATTTCTACATAGACAAGAATTAGTTCTATGATGGTGAATGTTAAAACCATGGGATTTACTTGAACGCCATTGAAGCCTATCTATCGCTCAGTAAGCTGACAGGGGATGTAACATTTATTTTCTGCATGGTTGATTGTCTGTCTATCTGTCCGCAGGACATCTCAAGAATGAAATAAACTATGGACATTTTGCGTGCAGTTTCAGCAAAGTCTGTTATGTCACGTAACATTGTTGTGGCCTGCTCATACCTTGTAAATATTTCTCAAATACTTTTACTTTGAGTTACTTTAATTTAAAAGTGAAGTCTTTTATTACCTCAAAACATAAAAGGATCGCACTGGCAAAAGTCGAAACAAAGTTAAAGTATCATAATCATAGTTTAAATTGGCATTTAAACTATTATTTAATTAAAACTTGCACTTTGACAGAGGTTTTTGAAATGTTCAATATTCTCAAGTGTATAATTATGGGTGAGTAGGATCAACATCCCTTCACTCGAAATAAGATGTTGATCGCTTCTTTGTCAAGTGATAAACTATTCGAATTGTTCTTTTATGTAGTCTAAAATCTACTGAGTACATTTCATGGCCTAAAGTTTGGACTGAAAATAATAATTATAAGGGTTGAAACAACCATAGTAAGTTTGTAAAACAATGTCAGTATTTTTTTAAATAGCCTAGTAGAAATAGTAGGAAGATATTGCAACTACAACAAATATTTCAAAATACCATCCGGCTGGTTTCTGAAGCTTGTTTGTTAAAGCAAGTGTTTTCCTCCAGCCACTGGAGCAATGAGTTCCCATGAATAAAGATCTGATTCTCCAGCTGTCATCTACTCTAGTTTACAGTAGCTACAGTATTAGTAGTCTGATACGCACTTTATTTGTCATTCACTAAAAGAAGAAACAACACTAAGCCAAGGACTGATCCCTGTCATTAGTCAAGAGTCAATTTACGATTGTATGCATGTATAGTACAGAAAAAACAATTTTGAACTAATGTTATGTATTATGAACAAAATATTTATATTCTTTAACACTCCTGAGAAACTCATACTCCGGATATATCGTAATACAAAGTTTTAATTCGACTAAAGAACTTTAATAGTAAATACATAAGATAAGAGTATATAAATTATCGTTGTATGGATGTGTGAACATAGCCATAAAAAATGTATTCTATTAATATGATTAAAACGTTTGCATTGCATTTAAGAACCAATAGAAATAAAAATAGCGTTTATATTTGTCAGGTCTCTATACCTATAACCCCTCACTACTGTTGCCTTTTCTAGTTGACAGTTCACTATTAAATCATCATAAAAATCATATTCTTCTAAAAGTAATCTCTAAATAATAAGGAGAGACCGAACCTTAACAATAAATATACATTTGTAGTGATATTGTGAACTTATTACATTTTATTTTAAGTAGCAACACAGAATGAAGATTAATACTTGTAAATAATAAATACATTACAGTATCTTTTTTAAAAGCGGATCCAGTTACAAATTGCTCTTGAGGACTCATGTCAAAGTAAGTTAGTTACATAATAATCTTAATAACCATAATTTCGAACATGCTTAATTAATAATTCGTAATTATTGTATAAGCTCAGTAGAGGTTGAGAAGAATCTCAAGTATTACGGTGCCCAGTGAGGTACTGTATAAATCTGACGCAGTAGCAGACTTGACTCCTGGAATCTGGGTCTACATCCGTCTGAAGAGATCCAAAAAAGTCAGCGACAAAGAATCTCAACACTTTTTGCATCGTTTCGACATCAGTGACAACTAGACTACAGAATCCAGTTTTTTCTAGATAAAGAGGTGTTTTTATTTACTCAGGTGTACAATTAAGTGCACTGCGATGTTTTGCACTAGGATCCAAAAGCACGGCGGTGCAACCAAATTTTCTACACATAACGTAGGTGGGAAGGGTATATTCAATTTGAATGTGGAGTTCAGCCCCATTCCATCTTACGCTTAGTGCAGCGTCTGAAAGTTTTAATTGAATCATTCTAAAGAATTTCTTTTAATACTCTTAGTATGGAATTATGATATCCTAGCAGATATCACTTCTGGCTGGTTTATACCTTCCAGTTGAACCTACCCCTGGGCACAGCAAAAACCGATGTGTCACTTAAATCTGTACAACCTGTCCAGGAGCGGCACATCACTAACAGCAAATGTCGAGATTCTGGGGTTCAAGGGCAGTTTGGTAGGTCTAGTCTATTGCGGGAGACGACTGTTTGTTCCTTAACCTCAGAGGTTCTTGCTAGCCTCAACAAGGGTGTGCCTCCCCCTGCGTACTTTGACTGAAGAGGCTGGTTCAGAGCTGGCCTCCCCTTCTTCCGGAGAGACATGACTGAGATTAGTGCCCTAATTCTTGCTCATGGATCTCGATAACCTTACCCATCCTGAATATCCTGTCACTCAGGAAGCAGCACAAAGGTTCTTATAGGACTAAGTGCAATTTAAAAGCTTCTTGTCCTAAAAGAAAAAAAAAATATGATACTTTTATTTTGTTCGACTTTTGCCTATACTATCCTTTTATTGTTTGAGGTAACAAAAGACTTAATTTTTATATAACTACATAATATTATGAGGTTGATTATTTATATGATAATTCTATAACAAACAGTTCTATGTATAAAAATGTCAAAAGTCTGGATATGGGTTGAAAAAGTAATTACATTCGACAAAATGTCTAGTTATGTATAATTTATATATAATAAACGCTGGATATAATATACAGGATGTTTCGGAAATATTTATAAAGATCGTTCCTGTATTTATAATAAACTAATTTTTACCAACAGTTGGATTTTACTGTATAAATACAGTAATTATAACTCTCAATTTCTTAATGTTGAGTTCATCTTCATGTCACCTTCCACTTAGTGCAACGTGGGAAATCTGGCAATCTGAGGCTGGGTGTCTCTGATGTCTAAACAATGCAAAGAATTAGTTTTGAATTTCTTCGCCGCTGACTTTTGTGAAACTCTTGAGACGGACGTGGACTCCAGATTCTAAGAGTCTAGTCTGAGACTGCGTCAATTTTCAGTCGCTGTACTAAGCGGGAGTTAGTATAAAGGAGCTGAACTCGAATTTCGAACTGACATGATGTTATTTTGCTCAACCTTAAGTCGTGTCCACTCTAATAACTGATTATGAAACAGATAGAAATATTGATAAACGTTAATTTATATCATATTTAAAAACTGAACCATCCACACGTAGTATTGAGAGTGTTGCTTATAAGACATCTAGAAGGTTTGATCGTCAGAAAAGTACACACAAATGTACAATTCAAAAACTCTCCAAAGCTAAAAGCTGAAATATAAGTTAAGGTGTTTTCTTTGTACCGCACTGCACTTGTTGAACACATTTAAAATTGTGTGACCCCGTGATTTACCAGTTAGAGAGTATGTAGGTCTCGGCTATAGAGGTCACGTATTTACTTAATAACAACCCTATTGAATAACAACCGTGTGCTTAAAATACCAATGCATGATTTAAATGTTAATATGTGTGGTTATTAAGAAAGAAAACAATTTGATTCGTTTAAATCTTCTCGTTACTCGCCATTATTTAAACCACATATCAAAAGAACGTTCCATGTGCTGAAGGAAGAAATGAATGACATAAACCTAATTGCTAACCGGTTCGATCTGCCTTAGTAGTATCATCTGGCCGGACATTGGCGGTTAAATATATACTTAAAAGATTGTGTACAAAAAGTTTAATTGAACCATAAACCGTAAAATTGCTATCAACATTGTATGAGTCTAAAATATATATCACAGTTATCTCTGCAATATACCTTCAGGCAATATAAACATATATAAAGGCGGAATGCATTTATGAATATATTATGTGCACTTTTTGGTACGCTTAATTGTACGAATAATATATATATATATATATATATATATATATATATATATATATATATATATATATATATATATATATATATATAATATAGACTTTTAAGGGCCTGAGAGTCACAACTTGAAGTGCGAGGTATGATCTGGCGGTTCGCTAACTAACACCAAACATATCAGATCCTAGACGAGAACTCGGGATAAACGTAGCCTACCCGGAGTTGTAAGCACAATGTTAGTAATGTTATATGTAATGTTAATTTAAGTTGTCACGTAGAACACGTGTCTGAATTAACCATCACAGTTTCATCTACAAATTTTAAGTACTAAGATAAAATTTACCAAATAAGACGTAAGTTTAAGTTATAGAAGAAGTCTAAGAATTAAAATATATTGGCATAGTAGGATGGTAGTTTTTTTGTATGTTGATCATTAAGCGCGGCGCTGTTAAATTTTTGAATGATTTAATATGATTTTGTTCATCTGAACCAACTAGTTCTAGCAATTTTAATTTGGACCAGAATTGCTTTAACATTTCCTCTGAAATCGATTAAGGATACAGATGTGTATGGCTTCTTACATCCTGTTCTGTAAAGATCGGAATGTCTTCTACTTTGTGTTTTTATTCGTCTCGTTAAACATATAATATAGCACTCTGGCATTCAGTTACTTATCGATCTTAGCACCCCCTCCCCTCGCCCCACACCACGCCATCAGTTACGTAACGGCCACACGTAAATGTTGTCAGACCAATGTTAACCACTGTCGATGAGACGTTAGGCTCTGTAATGAAGGTGTCGCGCCTCTATCACATTTGAATCACAACTCTTGCAAATGTCTTCCCATAAACACTGCCAACTGTTACTTGCTCCGCTTCGCCGCTAGCAGATTAGCATAAACGAGGGCGAGATCTGGTTATCGGAGAAGGAGACCATCCGCGATCCTCGCCCGCTGGAAATGCCAAGGATCCGAGGAGCCTAAACCGGCGACCGAGATGTAGACGCTACCGGCCCGTAAAGGTTACGGCGACATCTACGCGTCGTCCCTCACTAGGGGACAATTCGACGACTCTACATTTCGTCCGCGAATGGGACATTTACGGCCGGGATACATGAAAACGGACGCGTTCGCATCCCGAACACAAACAAACGCGCTTGACAATCGGCAATGCTGACATTGTGCTGTCGTCTCGATGTTCCTATGTTTTTCGTAACGATCGATTCACAGTGAACGTTGTACAATAGTAAATGATTGCTGTCTCAACAGACTCTGGTGGTTTATATGCGCCCAATATGAGGTCACTTCGAGCCCTAGCAAGGTTGTACAGACTCTCGACAAATCCTCCATTCTCCATTGTACTTCACTGTGGTATTGTGCATACAAAATCGGTCTATTGAGTTCATGGTGGCATTTACGGAATAGTTATACATACCTGTTATACCTCTAAGGTATAATGGACCATTGTACTGATACCGGCTGTTTCATATTTTGTTTGCATTGTTATTGTATTAAACGATGATACGAGATATAACTGCAGAATACAACAAGAGTCGTGTACCAACCTTAGGACTACCGGAGTAGCAGCAAGGTGTCACTGTGTTCTTAAAACGTCCTATCACTGTAAACATAATTTTATTTAATAAATTCATTACTAGCATGATTATTACCAGTTGGTTTGGCAATGAGGTAAATTATTTAATTGTGTTCTATATGTTTATCTGAAAAGTGTTGTTCAAATGATTGTGTGATACAAAATATTTTCTGTGTCATTTTACTCAGTAGATTTAATGTAAACAAATAACAAAGATAAAGGCATTTTTATTATTTTAATATTATTTTTGGACATAGTTTTACAGAAATTTGACATAAACATTTGAAATTTTGATATTTTATTTTTATCATTGTAGCTATTCATTGTAGTATATGGATTAAGAACCATTGCACATGATGTATAAATGAACAAATTTTGTACATATAATTTTGAAATTTCAATGGAAAACAGTAAAAGTTCTCAGTCTAAGTTTCGCAATTGGAGAATTTATACTCTAGTCTCTGAAATCAAAATTTCCAGGGTGATGCGTATCAAATATGCAAAACTAAATCTTGTTCATGATGTTTTTAATTTTTGGATCTTTTTAAAATGAATCTTTACCCAGGTAACTATCTCATTTAAGTAACTAACAGACAACCTCAGCGTTTTAAGGTTTGTTCTGGGGTACAATTTTCTATGATATCTAAAAGTGATTTTAATCTCCTGAATTTCGATGTGCCAATTCAGACTTCGAGAGTTATTAACATTACGGGAGTATAATGGTAAGATAATAATTGTTGAATTGTAAATCGTATCTAAAGGTCACGAATCTCTTGGCTCATGACGGATCAGACGAATTGATCACACCATACCATAAGATTAACCACATTAGTAATAATAATGATTTTCAAAGTTTGATTCTATCTTTCAGCATACATTGGTTGTATCCCCACTATGTATCTCTTCAACTCCGTAAATATGCCAAACCTGTCTTCACAAGGAAATCTTCTTTATGCCCTCAGAGATCGGTTTGACAAAGAACTAGATGCTCTCGAAGCTGATGGAATCATTTTACCGGTGGAAGTACGTGATTGGAGATCTCCTTTAGTTGTATTTCCAAAACCAGATGAAGGAATTATGTGTTGATAACAAGTGAGGAACGAAAGCAACGAAAGGTTACTACAAGAGAACTGTCCTATCAGATGTATAGATGACATATTTAACAGTGTCTGTAATTCCAAATTCTTTTGTAAACTTGATTTATACGAGGCCTACTTCATTTTAGAGTCGTCTAGGATAGTAGTAGTTCAAATCAAAACTATTTTAATCTACAGAGGACATAAACAAATTTAGTTTTTGAATCGAAACAGCGCCTGCTGAATTTCATCGAATTCTTTCACGATTTTTCAAAGGACTTCCCAAATCGGAGCCTATTTTTATGAAAATTGTGTACGGAACTACTCTTGAAGAATGAAAAGAAAAGCTCCAAAGACTTTGCCTTCAAAAGCTTATTGATTTCGACCAACAACAGAAAAGGTCAGTATTAATTTTTAAAAGGCCGAGTAGAGCGTGTAGAATATGACAACATCCCATCAATTGTATCTAGGTCTTCCAATATATTATTGTAAATTTATTCCAGACTTTTCAGTCACTTCAATCTACAACGCCAGAGATGGCTGCAGGACGTTTTTAGTTACAAGACTATGTCTAAAATAAACGGGGGGGGGGGGGAGTGTTACATCTCTAAGTATGTAACATTGTACTAATTTCAGCTGTTTTATATTTTGTTTACATGATGGTTAGTCTTAGTAAAAAATATTCTATCACTGCAAAATATATAATATTATTTGTTCAATTCTTATACCTTCTCAATACTTATATCTAATACAATATTATCTTCACCGAACATGATTCTCAAAGGTCAAAACTATCTAAACTACCTCCATTTTCCAGTATTTTGTATCTATCTATGTATATAACGCGCCTTGTGGTTAGACAGTTTCCTAAGATAACACTGGTATTACAGTTTTAACTGATATAAATTATTAATTGCCAAATGGCCAGGCTCATGATGACGACATGACGGTCGGTTATGCTTACTGCTCCGCTGAGCGCCCAGGACCCCGCCACGTGCCCGGCCCACGACATGGGCTTGTCTCCGCATATCTGACTGTTACTGGGGTCCTGTCGTTGTACAATGGCCACATTTGGCTTCTCCGGCTATCTTACTATTACAGCACAGGACAGTTGACCCAAACTAGTTGACTTGATTGTCTCTTTCAATGATACTCATCAGGTCTCTTATGAAACGGCCTCCTGGAGAAGTTACGTTAATAGCAATCAGTAGGATCGTGATTAACATAATGTGCTGTGGCGTCTTATTATAATATAAAGACGAACCTAAAAGCGTATTAATACATACTTTACATAGTGGATTTCAGCGTACTATACAAAGAGCACTTTTTTAAAAGTCATTAATTCGACAACAAAATCGCAAGATTATAATATGTACAAAGTAATTACATTGTGATGACTATTTTCCAGCAATCTTCAAAAATATTGTATAAATTTAATAATGTATTCATTAATGAATACATTATTAAATATAAATATATTATTATTATTATATATTATATTAATATAATATATTATATTATAATATATATTAATGAATACAATTATATATATATATATATATATATATATATATATATATATATATATATATATATATATATATAATTGTATATATATATAAAATTATAATTAATACTATAATATACTATATATTAATATTATAATATATATTAATGAATACAATTATATATATATATATATATATATATATATATATATATATATATATATATAATTGTATATATATAAAATTATAATTAATACATTATTAAATTATTTAAATAAAATAATTATATTACACCCTATATGTCTTAGTATTTACAATGCAACCAAGGTTTATTTTTTTTATTATGTATAATACACAATATTTACACACACACGCACGCACGCACGCACGCACACACACACGCACACACACACACACACACACACACACACACACACCCATATATGTATACAATTTTAATAAGTAGTTTTATAAAGGAACAAAAGTATTATTCTTATACCTACCATTATATGCTACTAGAACAAGTCAAAATATACTATTGATAAGTTTAAAATACGAGTGGCACAACTAAAAAATTACATATATATATATATATATATATATATATATATATTTTTTTTTATTATTGTATTATTTATCTCACTCCAAGTTAAAAAAAAAAAAAACATGAGCACAAACAATGTTTGATAGTCATTCAAGCTGAGCAGTGAGTCAGGAACTCGTTCATCGTTTTAATTGATATCTCTGCAAGCCATTTTCGCAGCATTGTCTTCAGCACCTTAACATTATGTGTCTCCGTAGAAAGTAGATTCAATCTACTTTGTCCCCCCGCACATGAAGGTTTCCTTTTCAAATAGTGTAGTTCTGTGGGATGGACCAATTAAGTCTTCTGCCATTTCGTGTAGGCCGTACATGGAATTATTTGTTTTTTGGTAAATCAAAATTGCAGATACAAGAAATTACATCAAGTATATACGGGAATGTATCGATTCTTGTGTCTATACAGCTGTCATATGGCAGCAAGTTAGCTATGATTCTCAGAGTTTTCGTCTGTAGAACCATGACTCTGCAGATTTTGACAAGAGTTGTTTCCCCTTAGGACTATACCATTTGACATTTTTGAATGGTATGTATATATACCATACTGATGTGTGTGTGTGTATATATACATATATACCATACTGTATATATGGAATCATATATATATATATATATATATATATATATATATATATATATATATATATATATATTACCTTCATTGAACACTAGGTCATTACTTTCGTAGTATTGCTGGGCCAAGCTGACTGAAGTAAATGTGTTAATTTCGAATTGCTCTGTTGATCTGTTTCTGGATAAAAGAACTTTATTATCCGCATAAATAATAGGATAACTGTAGTGATAAAAGTGAATGAGGCAGGTCTGATATAAATCAAACAAATAATATTGGGCTTATTACAGAGCCTTGGGTACTCTTTTTTTAATATGTGATGGAGCCAGTGTTCCAGTTTTGACCCTGGATTGTTTAATCATTACTATTTGTTCTCTATCACTTAAATAGCTGCAAAACGATTAGGGCAGTGAGTCTAGTGTCAAGATGATATGTGAATATTAGTAGTCCAGGCAATCAAACGCCTTGTCAGGTCTACGAAGATATTGGTTATTGTATTTTCAATAAGTCAATACTGTCAATTAAGTGCTCAACCAAGTCAATAATAGCAGTAATAGTTGATTTTCCAGCAAGGAAACCATACAGTCTTTCAGAAAGAAGTATATTGTATTTTATTTCAAACATAGGGTCTAAGATGATTGAGATGCCTGATTTGGAGACAGTTTGTACTTAAGAGATGGGTCCGAATTTCTTGAGTTTATGTTTATTTTCTTGCTTGAAAAAAGGACACACCTTATAAGTTTTTAAATTTGAAAGAAAAATCCCTTGGCGCTCATCAAGATTAAAAGCGTAATTCTTATCATCCACCTACAGATAAAAACCAACAATACAATAATAGATTACACACTGCTCACTCATAACAAACACATTAACTCATAGCCCATTGTTAAAGCATTGCTTGCAGTCTATATTGTTTAGAAAATATTTTGTAATTGTGCGGAAACTCAAGAATAAATTTTGGGCGTCGGAAAAATACACGGAACTATTTTACGTAACGGATTTGGCGATAATACCTAACAGTAGTTCATATAATAATTAGTTTATAATTGTTTATAATCATATGATAATTCAGTTTTCATATTGGCTGAACCGCAATACAGATTGCCCAAGGAGCGGCTCGGCGTATGCGCGCTGCGGCATCCTCATGTTTCCACCATCTGTTCTACTTATCATTGGCGGAAAAAAGGCGAAGATCCAGACCAGACGACGTGTGTTTGGGCGAGGCTGCATTTATCAGGGGAAGCTATAAAACACCGAGCCAACAGAACAGGGCAAACCGGCAATAAGAAGACGCTCAAGTACATAAATAAATGAGGAGACCTTGGCATTCGATGCTGTGGGAGTCACAATGGAAGGTATGGTCAGTATAGATTGCTGCAACGTGTCTAGGTAGATATGCGAGACGATGACAGTAGCACTATCACAGACAACTACTGGACAACGAGAAGTATGGTGACAAATAAAAAAGACTTATTTTGTAGGATAAGTGTAATTTTAGCAAAGACGTCATTAAGACTGTCACTAGTAAGCTAGAGATTTAGTAACGTTAAATCATCACTAACAACAATGCAGGGTTTTAAACGTAAACTAATATATCAGTAAAAAAGAAACCTTTCCAACACACAGTGCTGGAACATTTTTATTGTTGAAATTACACCATTGAAAATGGTAGATGCCGCGTATAGTTAAACGTCTAATTGAAAAATACCCTCTTATTTGGATTAAATATGTACATTGTTTTGAATTTTGCATTGAGTCGGCTTTGGTAGAAAACTCAATTTCCGTTTGTTCTGGTGATCACATGATACTGGCCGAAACGACTAATCTCATACAATATTCACATTTTGCATTAATATTTGGGTAGAAATCCATTTTAGTGACGTTTCCCATGAGTAGTACTTTAAAATGTCAAAGTTTTTGATGACGTTTTATCGCATTGATAGTGTAGCGGCAACACAAGTTATCGCTCATAACATTTTAGTTGCATACTACACAAAGAGTGAGTGAGCTAAACCATAAGTGTGTGTTTTTAGTAAATAATTGAGTAGCAGTGCACCACAAATATATAACAAACATTTACTTGCTATATAGTAAATATTCGTAATATGTGTGTGCTTTTGCCTCCACAGATGGCACTGGTGCAAGTCGATATCCATTGTCGATCAGTCGAAGCTTGATGTACAATATAAAAGAAACCTCGGTTTTGCATTGACTTTACATAAATATTAACCTAGTTGTATCGTTTCATACAAGCAAAAAAAGACTAGCAACTTTACTATGGACTATTTAGTATGAGGAAATATAAACGTTTTGAATGATAAAATTTCTTTGTATATCCTTAATAATATCCAAAACTGTAACAAATGGTAAAAGTGCATAATAATATTAGGAAAATATATTTTTAAAAAGTATATATATTTTTTACGGGAATTTATACATTTAAATGTTTTATTATGATAAGATTAATATGAATCGAATAAAAAGCGTGAGTAATGTATGCTCGTTTTGTTTTTAAGATATGGAAATTATTATGAAGCGTCGAGTAGGCGAAAGATAATTTTACACATCTTGTTATACAATTATTAGAGCGAATTATTATTAGTTTCAAAACCGATAGCTGAATAGTTCAGAAAACTATCGAATATTTCATGGAAATCAAACGAGTCTCCAGCTAAGCTAATGAGTTGTTTCCGTGAAGCGTGACAGCGCAGCTGCATGGATGTGTCATGGAAATCACGGGAAAATGTCGCGTAACTCTTAGTTATCTACTGTTAAAAAAAATGTTTGTTTAACATTACTAATAAGCGAGTTACTAAGTCATTTTCTAAACGCCATTTATCGCGACTTCAACTGGAAACCCACAAGTTGTTGTCGACCCCAATAACAAGATTGACGGCATGTTTTTTTAACATTAACCATATAACCTTTAACCATTCCACAGTAATCAACGTAAAATTCTCAATCTCTTTCAGAGTACACTACCTAACATCGACACCGTCCTGTCGAAACAATCTGCTCTCTGACCGACATTATGTAATTGATCATGAAGCTGTGGAACTCTATAATTTATATATATATAGAACATGGCTTACATAACCCCAGAACATGAAGGTAGCTTATTGAGCGGGTAATGTGTAAACTTGTCTCCATGGGGAAAAATAAAATCAGGAAAAATGAGGTAAACTGAGATGAAACCATAAAATACCAAAGACTATCTTAGAACACTGTCAACCGGTTTCTTGACATTTCGTGTCCGGTACTCTGCATTACCTTATTTATTTTAATGTCCTGTATGATCCTTGACACTTTATGTTGCATTTACAATGAAGACATCAAAGGTACAACCAGTTTTACTGATGCATTTAATGCGACTGCACTGCGATCCTGTTAGTTGTTGCTTTTAAATTTAATCATACGTTAAATAATGTAATGCAATGTACGTATTTTGTACATGTGTACAATTAATGAAAACTCACACAGTATCATTCTAATAGAATGTATATAAACACTATACATAACAATTTAGTTATCTATGACTCTCACCTTGTGGATAAAAACATTACATGTGTAATCGCAATTATTGGCCATTCTACAAGACAAATGTAATTACATAGTTTGTAAATATTATATTAGACAGTAAGTATTTTATATTTACAGAGTTTTACAAACAACCCTGTAATTTCAAAATTTCAAAATATCTACTATTCATACCAGCATTTCCATAAAAAAGTTAAAAGGTAAGAACATTTCTCAAATACTGAAAATATACATATTACACTTCTATTCTAATTTATACAACTGTTGGGTTTGGGTTTAGAGGATTTTATTGTTCCAACAAATTGTCACTTATATTAAATTCAAATTAGTTTTCCAAAGAAAATAATAGTTTTATAATGCTGGAACTTCCCAGATATTCTACCAATTGTATTGAGTGAAATACTGGCGGTTCTACTTTATATTTGTAGAGGTAGCTGTAAATAATTTACGCTCATCATGAATTAAATTTTGAAAGAAAAAAAAACAACAATCTAGGTTTTAATATGGAAGTTGATTTCAAAATTGCAAAAACACTCTTTGGAATAACTAAAGAAAGGTCCATCAAAACCAGCCTATTTTATGTAACAGATTTTCTTAGCACGGAAGCAAGGTAAAGTGATATATGCGGAATAAACACGAAGAAGCTCGCTGTGTGACATTTAACCGACACTAATTGAGGACGATAGATCCTGGGAGTATGTAGGGCAGTGCAGTGGGCGGCGCAGCGTACAGTGCGGCTAGAGTAGTCCAGCACCGGGTCTCGTCCTGCACTCTGACAGCTCTATCATCAGCTGATAACCAAACACGTCTAATTTGATATCCTTGACATTTGGTTGGCGGGAAATGTCACAGACGAGTCCTGGACGCCGCGGGACCAAAACGGGAGAAGAATGCGAGTCGGTGGGCGACCCGCGGCTGGCCTGCCACACACCAATGAATACAAACCTTATAAGAAGCGCAAAGCTTATGGAGAATAGTCTGCCAAGTTGGTTTCCCGCCAAAACGAGCTTAGCGCGTCCGCCGCTAGGAGCGCTTGTTTCCCCCTCTTTCCCTCTCGCTCTAGCTTGTTCTCTCTCTCTGTCTAACTGGCCGCGCGCTGTCTTCTCATTCGCTCCCGCTCTGTCTTCTGACTCACTCTAGCTCGCCACGCCACGAGCGCCCTTCACGCTGCCTAGCGGTGGACGCGCTAAGCTTGCCAAATTCAAATAAAAATTGGCAGACTTTTTTAACATTGGCTTTGCGCTTCTTATAAGGTTTGTATTCATTGCACACACCCGGTCATCGGCACAATACTGTTGATCCTTGTGTGAATCATCTGATATCCGAGCTCTGTCTACGCTTTGTTACGCGATCGATAATGGGATGACATTTTTTACCCTAAAAATTCCAAAATAGTAATTTAATAAGTATGTTGAAGGTTATACATTCATATCTCAATCTGTTTAGAATATATGTATAGGCGTATCAGGTCTTAATTTACACCCTAAGATGTAAGGGGTTGTTTGGCCATTATTTTGCTAGGATCGTCGTAGAGATGATTTCATGTCATTTTGATGTTCATGTCCTTGTGTTTCTTTTGAATTTACTTTTGAAATGACATGTCACAAGATAGGGGTTGCAATTGGAACATTTGAAGTGATCCCTTTAAAAAGGGGGTGCAATATGTTTTACCGCCAAAAAGTTCAAAAAGTATTTCAATATGCATATTTGGTTACCTTGGACTGACGACCCAATAGCTAAGCAAGTGTACCTGACTGAAGTCTTAACTTCTTCTTATGATGCTATAATGCACAATTGTTGTTATACGTGTATAATACTAATATCAATCGTGTACACGATCTCCTGGTGGGACAGTGAGATATTTCCACATCTTTATCAACGGTATGGAACTAAACTTTTTTATACAGAAGGAATTTTAATATTGCATAATACGATCTCACCGTATTTATAAGTCTGGCCAGTGAAATAAATAAATATCACTCAGCTAATTTTAAATTATTAACACCCAAGTACATCTTGATGTAAAGGTCAGTTAGCCAGAAACGGCACAAAAAACTGTCCCTACTCACTTTATTTAACGATCAAAACGTAATTTCGCAAAAACGACAGGGCGCTGTGTGTCGGTATGCGTTCACTACCCGACCTCATATATCAGGGTGTCGGTGACACGACAAGGACGACAGGGGACATCCGGGACACCGGCTGCAGACAGACAGACAGACATCAGCTGATCTGGTGTTCTCACCTGGCCCGCGGCCGCGGGAGGCGCAGGCAGCAAGGCGAGCCACACAATTACCGAAATCCCGATTAATGACATTCCTCCCGGAGCAGGAACGGTTATCATTTCTGCAACTGTTCGTGTATTTGGAGCAACGCTATTTTTCACCGACTGAAATGTCATCGGTGAGCATGTGTAGTAGATATATGATGATCACAGGTTCACGAGGCTAACAGCTTGGTCTCAAGTTCTGTTATTTGGTAACTAATATATTTATAAATGTTGATTACATACTCAATGTAGTCCAATATATATATATATATATATATATATATATATATATATATATATATATATATATATATATATATATATATCCTGTTTCTTCCTTGGCGATACAGTAATGTTAACAACAGTGAATACAACAGTATATAGCTTAGCGAAAAGGAGAATTAGACAATTTAAATGATAAAATAAAATGGGACTCCTATACAGAAACTAGCCGCTATTGCTATAAGAACATGACGCATACGTACGCTGCTGGAACCACACAGCTCGGTTAAGCTTCTCTACGGGACATACCTGGAAAAATTGTAATAAATTAGTAAAAGTTAAGTCAAGTATATATTCACTTATGAGATAGTTCTCCAAGTTTAACTGGAACATATGAAGTGTACGAATGGACAAAATCAGTGTAGTTTTTGCTCATACTGTAAAATTCACAATATTTATTCTCGCATTGACTTGAAAAATCCTGGAACATACATGAATATACACGGTGTAAATTAAGTCCTGATATGCTAGATATATTCCAATTGGATTGAGATATCGATGTACAATCTTCACCATACCTATTAAAATTCTTTTTGAACTTTTTGGAGGGTGCAAATATTTCACCCCCTTATTTTAAAAAGGGTTAGAGTGGATCACTTTACATTTTCAAATTGCAACCCCTGTCTTGTCTCATGTAATTTTAAAGGAATATAATGAAAACACAATGACATGAATTAAACATGTCTACCACACTCCTACAAAGTTATGGACAAATAATCCCTTAAATTGTAATGCCACCTAGAAAAATACACCTCTTACCACAATTAATTATGCACATCAGAAACATTAGAGCTGAGCCCCTCAAAGTCTTACTAAAAGATTTCACGCATGCATTGTGTTAATATGCGCAAGAAATTGGAATTTTCCTTACAGATTAATACTTTTTGCACCCATACATTTTGCTAGAAACGGCGTAGAGGTGTTTACCAAAAAAGTAAATGTTGTGTTTATAACTTTATACTTTTTGGACTGGATAATTCTGGACTGTTTTTAAATTTTTTACATTCTCGTAAACAGTTTTTTTTTAATCTTTGTCCACTCTAAATCTATAAGAAACAGTATATGGTTTATTAGTACTAAATAAATTATATTATGTCATCGAGGTTCGTTGTGTTATGTTAGTGCCCGGTCCCTCTTCTTTTTATGTAAATGTACTTATATGTTCCAGGTAATGTAAATATTCCGTGTCACAATGTAAAAGAAATTTAATTTAAAGTACCTTAATTGTTAACAATCTTGTTCATTAAAATTTACGACAATGTTTGAAGTATATCCTCAATACATTAAATGGTATAAAATAGTCACTGGCACAGTGTATAAGAAAGATCAAACAATACTAGTCATTTCTGTCTTTAGTACACTACTACCACTCGGAAACCTATATCACAAATTTCTTGAGAGTTATGGAATATACATATATTTAATTCTGAAATTTGTGATAAACATAAAAGAAGTAGCCTATCAATATTCATAGATTCGAAATTAGCCTCACTGATTCTCCATTCGATCACATGTATTTTGGGCTATCAAAACACACACACACACACACACACACACACACACACACACACACACACACACACACACACACACACACACACACGCACGCACGCACGCACGCACGCACGCACGCACGCACGCACGCACGCACGCACGCACGCACACACACACACAGACAGACATACCCATACCCACCGTATTTTTAACGTGAGAAAAACAATTTTGTGACATTCGCCGTGTGAAATTTATTAGGATTACAGTTTACTGCAGCGCTCTATATGTTATAACTGAAATACATGTAATCGAATGGAGAATCATTGAGACCAATATTGAGACTATTAATGGCGTGAAGCTTACGTTGATACTTATTTTACGTTAATTACAACTTTCTGATTTCAAATATCCATTGATAAGAAGACAGTCATTTTATTTCGTTCAGAATTTTTAAAATTGTTGATTATATTCAGTAAATCACTGTTAACCTCTTAACTGCAAATTGTTTGGGCTAAGTTGGAAATCTAGAATTTGAAATTCATAGGTTCAACTTTAAATTCCTTATCTCAATGCTCAAGACAAGAAAGACAAGAGTTTTGTACGCGCTTTTATGTAAAGTTGTTGAAAGTCACTCACAATATCGAAGGAACAACAAGTGAACTTTGAGCGGCATTTAGTTTTTATTTACACTTCGTATTGCCGCATTTTACCGTCCATGTCCATTTCAACGTAAAGACAATCTCCAGACAAGCTTTCTAAATATTTTCTACCTCATCAGTATCCATGTTTGCTGTATAAATGAGGTTGAGTAAATGGTTAATATATTGAGAGTATCGAAGCATTTTTTTAAACACACCACAACAAAGTATATTTGGCATAAATAACTATGTTTAGGAATAAAATTCACATGAATATAAAAACCACAAAACATAATAGATATTAAACATATAAATATAAAATGAATAGTAGTAACCGAGAAAGATTTTAAAATATTGATAATTTTTCCAAACCGTCAGTCAGAATCATCTTACCACGAATTCAGTGGACACCTGAACAGAATGTTTGTTTGCTACCAGCGTTATATAAAATTGTTATGTGAAATGAACACAGGGAAAATTGATTGTAGGACAAAACTTAGCTTACAGATTTTATTTAACAGCGAAAAAAGAAGAACATAAAATAAGGTACAGGAAACAGGTAACAGTCAACAAGAACAAAGATAGAAGTTAAATTAGTAGTATCGGGAGGGGTAAGCTGGGCCAGAGTAACTGGCATATGAGGGGGTGGCGTAAGAGGCGGCTCTGTAGGTCTGGGTAGGGTAGGAAGGAACAGAGTACGTGGGGGCGGCATACGTGGGAGTGGGGACGGAAGCGGTGGTGTAAGCTTGGACAGGAGCGGAGTACCTCGCCACAGGGGCGGTGTACCTCGCCACGGGGGCGGTGTACCTCGCCACAGGGGCGGTGTAGATGGGAGCCGAGTAGGCTACGGGGACGGCAGACACCCTGCGGGCAGGAGGGGAGGGGTGAGCACCAGCATCCTTGCGTACTACGGCGTTGAACCCGTTGTGAGGGTCGGCGGAGTACTCGACAGTCCTGGTGGAGCCGTCAGGTTCCTGCAGGCTGTAGGATCCCTGGACGACGTCACCGTCGCGGCTCTCGTGTTGGCTCTTGATGTCGCCGGTGTGAGTATCCTGCACGTTGTAGGCGAAACTGTACTGGGGGTTAGGGTCGTACTCGTCAACCCTAGCGACTTGGGCGGGGGCGGCGTACGTCGGCTGGTAGGCAGCAGTGTATTGACGGGGGTAGTTCTGGGCGGGAGCTGTGAAGGTGGCTACTGTCGGGACCGCCAGGGCGGGGGCGTCCAAGTAACCGGCATGTACAGTTGCCAAGCAGGCGGCTACTACAGTCAACTGGACATGACAACGTTCCTGACATTAACTTTAGGATATGGAATCACTTACCGAATACAACTAGTTCTATTTTAAATTAATGTTTTTAAATAAGCAGACTACAGGTTTACAATAATTATTCAAATAAAATTATCCACTACTATACAACTTCCGTTTTGTTTATTTTTATATTATTAATCTGATAAACTCTTTATTAAAATAAAAATAATAAAAATATTGAATTGATTTCATTTAAAAAATCATGTTCTATAATTTACACAGATAAAAAATGAACGTGCCTATATATATATCATACATCACATGTTTTATACTTTAGGATCAAAATATTTTTATTACTTTGTAATAAAACATTACAATATGAATAAAGAGCCACATGGGACAAATCCTGGCTAAGAGTTATTAAATCATAAATCAAAAAGGGGCCGCAATAAAAACCAACCGATTTAAAATTGAGAAAAATATTTAAAATTGGGTATAAAATAAAAAATAGCATAATGTTATGGCGGAAAATGCTACAACTAACGGAAGATTCATAATTTAAAAACTGTCAGAACTCGATAAAATGATACACAACACAGCGCGGCCCCGATGTTTCATTATTACCCATATCGTGTAATAAATTCAAACTCTTTTGACACCATTATATTAAATGTACATCGAAAAGACAAAATCGCTTTGAAAATGACAGTATAATCAAAGAATGCTTTCGTCTGGCTAAGTAGGTATCGTATCTTTACAAATTTGTCAACTATATACTTTATAAATAGATTACTTGAAAACCAATTTGGATAGCTTCCTGCCTCCTGGATTAAACTGTACAAATCGAATAACGAAAACTTTCCGCAATAAAATTACCATGATTGTTATTTAATCCTATATTTGAAATTAAATAAAATTCAAATATTTTGTTAAAATTGAATGTTATTAAAACAAGATTTTGAACACTATTGTATATGGACTGTGCACTATACTTGCCAGATAAGCCATGGTGGAGAACGCTGGTGTGCTAGTGACAATGTACCCAGCTCATGTGATACGTATATATACTTGTGCGAGTACATGCTCTGATTGTGTCGCTCGCTACCTCACCTCGACCTGCAGTATCAAACAACATCGCCCCCGGCCACGCTATAGCCGCCAGCAGCTTCCGCACCGTACCTCACGTCAAGTCTTCTATGTTTCAATAACTGAATAATCGATTTAAGATGTCCAGGTAGTTGCCAAACATGAACCATACACACGAGGATTAGTGTAAGGTGTGTTTATTTACACGATAATCATTTGAATGTTTGAATAATAATGAAGTTTGAATAACACAGACCATGATGATCTGGCTAAGCCATATGACTAATAGGAGTTTTTTCAGAGTGCTTAATTTGGAGAAAGAAAAATGATTAGTAGGTTTAATTTCAACCAGGGTATAACAAGTACAAAAGTGGATTCAAGCTTTTTAATTATTCATCTGGATAAAAATAAACTTTGTACACTTTTATTAGTAAACACAAATCTACTTGTCTAGTTTCCCCTTCATCTCCATTGGAATATCTACCGTGGGAGTTGGTACTAAATGAATAAATAATATATAGTTAGTTTTAATAATAAAAAAATTATTAGTGTTAATACTTTTAGTTGTAACGTGTAAGACGCATTAACCCTAAACCCCCAAGACATGCCTAACATGCCTAACATGCGTTGAGAATGTAGTGTAATGTGTTTGGACGCTGGGTATGAAAGTATCAGTAATAAATTATGTTGTAGCTTCGGTTCTCTTAAATGATCCATAAGAGTTATTTAGATTTAAATGAAGACTTATTTGAAAATAATTTTATTAAAAACAATAATTTCTAAGCGGGAAAAAAATATTATCAATCTTTAAAAATAAAATTTAGAATACATAATGTCCTAGAGTCTAACTATCTGAAGAGAAACGAAAAATTATCATTTGAATTTTTCGCAAACAGCATATAAGAAATATTTCTATTTAATTCAAGAAAACGTAAAAGAATTCATTGTAAAAAACGTTACATTATAAATGAATACGTATCTACACAAGAGAAGACAATAGTTTACTAATGACTCGTCTCATTAAGATATTTTCTTTGGCAATGCATTTATTGGAGGTTCCTATCACTGTCATAATCTTTTCCTTGAAGAATCATTGATGATATAAAATACAGATTCTGTATAATACTGTAGTCGACGTGCCAACACGATCACATCTTCGATATCGCTCTGCCCATAGACGCATTACCTAAACCTTGGAAGGTCAGTAACAGTAACAGCCACAGCGTGATGTAAGCGCAATTAGCCGCTCGGGCACGCCCCCGAAGATGCACCCCGTCCCTGTCATCTCTACTATATATACTGGCAGAAGCGTCTTCCCTCACCACTCACCACTGACCGCTCACATCTCATCACTGGACATGGCTCACCAGGTACTATACTGAGCGAACTATACTTTCAAATAGTGTTAACATATAATAAGGGAACTAAAAATAAATATTTTGGAATTTTGGATTAATTCACTGATTAGCACATAAACTCGTAAAAATTGTGCTTTTTTATGTTGCATTTATTAAAAAAATGCAATATCAATAACCATAGTTGCTCTAGTAAAAACCAATAAACTATTCAATTATTAATATAAATTATTTCAAGCTTTAAATAGTAACAACGTGTTAAAAACCCTTGCTTGGGTTTGTTTAATTGCAGGAATAGATACTTAAGGGCCCGAAGGCTGCAGTTGCAGTAAGTGAATGCACATGCACATATGAGTGACCAACATTTGTGACTGAATTTATGTAATCAAATAATTTCAACGGTTTAACAACGTTATTACAACAACACCAAAAATAGTATACACCTTTGGATACCATTTTGAGTTTATTATCAGCGATACCAGTCGCACGTTGCTTTATTAATCACCTGCCTCAAATATTCACGTCTTGTATATCTTTCCATGCCTTGTTTATTTCATTATAACATGGACTAATTGAGAGCAAATGTCAAAATAAACAGACTTAAATCATAGAATACACCATAAAATATATTCTTCGTTTAAAAACCTACAGTTCGCTGTTGTTTTTTAGTCTTAACTTTTTACAATAGTGTCTTTAGTTACTTTTATCACTAATTTATAAGATGTAAAAGCTTATATTTATTATTTAAAGAACATAGTATAAGATTCTACAATAAGTAAAACATTAGAATAAGTAGTTGACATGATCTTCTACCGAAACAGTTAAGAAATCTTATGATCATTACATTACAATATTTTGTTTTAAATCAAAAAATTATACAGTAATAAACAAAAGTATTCCAATAATAAATGAATAAATTAAAAAACACAGCAAAAGATTAATATACAATATACAATACACATCATTCTATATAATACATTGTCCAAATAGGTTTATCCTGTACATTCTTCGAATTTTAATGCGCAGCACTTGTAAATACAAATAACATCATTGATAATTTGTTGGTTAATATTTTGTTATTCTCTGTGATTTAATTTTTGTCTGATAAATGTACAGAAAATAATAGTAAACAATAGTAAATATGTTGTTCCGACAGAAATTAGTAACGAATAACATAACAAAATATGAACTGGTGTTTTAGGTGCTCATAGTTCTCTGTCTGGTCTTGGCGGCAGTGAATGCCGGGAAACTCGCCGCCCCCGTTGCACCATATGCCGCACCCTACACAGCAGCTGGAGCTTACGGTGGATATAGAGGTTACGGTAGAGGTTATACTCCTGGAGCCTACGGTGGAGCTTATGCTGCTGGTGCCTACGGTGGAGCTTATGCCCCTGGGGCTTATGCTCCTGGCGAGTACGACCCCAACCCTCAGTACACATTCAGCTACAACGTCGCCGAGCCGCTGACTGGAGACTTCAAGGACCAGGAGGAGACCCGCAACGGAGATGTGGTACAAGGACGCTACAGTCTGTTGGAAGCCGATGGCTCCAGGAGGGTGGTAGAGTACACTGCTGATCCTGTTGGAGGATTTAACGCCGTCGTCAGCAAGGAGGGAGGAGTCGCTGTTCCTCCCGGTGCCGCCCCCGGTGTTACCGCCCCCGTTCCATATGCCCGGCCAGGAGTCGCTCCCTACGCTGGATATGCTGGCCGTGTTGCTCCTTACGGCACTGCCCCTTACGCTGCTGCTCCTTACGCTGCTGCTCCTTACGCTGCTGCCCCTTACGCTGCTGCTCCTTACGCTGCTCCTTATTCCGCAGCTGCCGCTCCTTATCGTGCGTGGTGATATTTGTTATAATGTGTGTATGTACATATTTTGTAGAACACATATATACTATGTAAAATAAATGTTATTGGATATGCTACATATTTTGTTGTTAATACTTATATCAGTCCATGTTTTATATCAAATTGATTCCTGTTTTAAGACACGAAGTGAGGAATTGAATCATAAGATATTTATAGGACTAATACGATTAACTAACAATGCCACTTTCTATTCAGTATATTTATTATTTTAAATTTCGTTAAAAACGGGGTTTTATAATTAGGGTATAGAAAAAGTCTGCTTGAAAGTCATTTGAACACTACAGAAGTTTAAAAAAGATAAAGGTAATAATCAATTAAAATCTTAGTTGTGATACCAAGAAAATAATAAACACGTTGTCTATTGCCTCTAATACCTACAAGCATGCCTGAAATGAAATGTTATAATAACCAGTAATGAATCATATCAAATCGTATAATCATTTGCACTCAACAATATACAGTTTATAGCAAAGTTAATTTATTAAATTTAAAATCTTTACATCATCCTACATCAAGGCCACATTCAAACTTACAACATTCAAACATTCACACCCCATTCATCCGGCGGAAAGTCAGTTTCCTCAAGCGATAGACGCCAGGCAGAGTATGAAACGAGATTTTAACACCTCGGGTGTTGAGACTATTTTTACTGAGTTTGGCAAACTGTTTATAAAATCAACACCTGCCTGTGAAGGTGAGTGTTCATAAACCACCGCTGTGTGCATCCCTATAGTTATCTCTGTCTCTTGTCACATAACATATATACATGAGGACGAGATATATCGTCCTCTGGTTAAGGCATATTTATATTTGGACAAACAAAATAAGGTTGTTACTAAGATGTAGAGACAGGGCAAAGTTGAGCAGTTGGAACTTTTGAACACTGACCTGCACGACTCTCTGAAATTCAAAAGGATATTGCGATTTGCTTTTTATGTAATTTGAAAACTCTTATAAAGGCACAGTCTCTCCACAATACGATTCCATAAAGGTGGGAATAAATTAGGCCATAATTCGCCCTACTTAGTACCCGACTCAGCAAAATATTTTACCAAAGATCTTAAGACAAACTCCTGAGAATAATTTAGCAGAAACATGATCAATGTGATTATTCCATGTCAATCCTGGATCAAGGTGTATTCCAAGAAGCTTTGAAGAATATATTTCCTCCATTAATGTACCTGCCACCATAAGGGTAGGACCTCTTTCAACGCATTGGAAATTTCAGGACATTTGATTTTGATCAGTTTATTTGAAGATTGAGGCTATTGAAATGTTAGACACAATCGGTAGTCATATCATCTGCGTACTTCACAAGCTTTTCATGCAGTAGTGATAATTCAATGTCATTGACATATATATATATATATATATATATATATATATATATATATCACGAAAAGGATTTCACTGAGTTCTTATCCGTGGAGGATTCCACAGCGCAGCGTAGTAAGTTTTGAAATTTGATTGTAAATTAGAACAACTTGTGTTCTATGGCTTAGAAATGAACTAATTCATAAAATAGGCATGCTCCGGATACCGTGGGATTTTAATTGGTCAAGCAATGTTTTGTCAAATGCTTTAGAAGGATCAAGAAACACACTTAATGTGTGATTATGACTTTTAATCTCCTCTACAACTATATTGACAAGATTCAGTATAGCATCTATTGTCAATTTTCTCTTTCTGAAATCAAATTGGTCCTCTGAAAGCTGGTTGTGTTTGTTAAAAAATAACATTCTTGAAAAATACAGTTTTTTATATTTTGCTCAGTAAAGTCACAATAAAGACAGGCTGATAGTTATTTAAGGAATAGGGATTTTCTTTCTTATAAGTTGGATGCCCTTATACAACTTTTAGGAGAAAGCGAAAGACTCTATTTGAAAATATAGATACGGATTAATTTGGTCAATGGCTTCACCATGTGGTTTGTGCACTTTTATAAGAGCGCCACGGACATCATATTGATGTCATTGAACTTTTTGCTTGGAAGTTGTTACATTATTTGATTAATCTCTTCCTCACATACAGGAAGCCAACGACAATGAGGCTGTTTAGCTCGTATACGCCTGGGGATTCCTTGTGGAAATGATGAACGAGGCTCGCCCACCAGCCACATATGCAAGAATCTATTAAATTTGCTGGCTTCACCCGACATATCACTCACAAAGTCTATCCCCAATTTTGAGTTTTATTTGTTTATTACAACGGTTTTTGTTATTCATGGTGTCGCAGACAGTTTTTAAACATTTTTGGAATAATACATTTATTTTGAAACATCATACGCTTTCGTAGCAATGATCACTGTTCTACAAGTTTTTTTGTTAACTCTGATAAAGGCTCTTTGTTAACTCTTTATTGATAGTAATTCTATTAATTTCTGAAAAAAAAACACACTTTTCCCCTTGAAACAAGAATGCATCTCGTGATACAAGTATTTTGTGTCCATTGGTACCAATTTTACTATTTTAGTAAGACCGATATTGAAATAGAAGTTTTAAAAAATCATTAAAAGTTTTAAACTCCTGCTCTGCCGGTTGTGTCGAATTTTAAAAATTCCATTTTTCTTTGGAAAGGAATATTCTTTCGTTGATGAGAGCAATATTTCCAGGCCTTCTGTTTCTTCTGTTTTTATAAATTTTGGTTCTTATTTGACTATTTTAAGTCTAATAATATCCTCTTGGCTATAGTGATAATGGATTACTGTATTGATCCTGGACACTGAGACATACGTAATGATATTGTCAATAACCATAATGATATTGTGTGTTATAGCAGTTACTCTAGTTGGAGTTTTCACTAACAGTTCAAGACAAAAGGGCTTTAGCAAATCATTTAAACGCTTAGTGGATGGGTGATTGTTGTTTGGTACATCAACATTAAAATCACCCATCAGATCGTATTTTTTTTTTAAAGGAGAGGCCGATCCTTTTTTAAGCCTTATTCTATCCGTCCTCATGGGCCACTGGCCTGTGCGAGGATCTTATCAAACAGAATAAAGGGGACAGTCGATACAGTACGAGGTTGATTGTACTGATAAAAAGTGCAACGGCCACAGACAGGATTTGAACCTGCGCTATCTCTAGCTCTAACTTAGACCGCTCGGCCATCGTCGACACTCCCTGTTTTTGTTTTGTTTACTCAGGTCCATTAGTAAAGCTTCGAAATTAGAAGAAAATAAGATTTTATTTCCTTCTGGAGATTCCTACGCTGCCTAGTTTTGATGTGCTTATTTCAAGTTTGATCCTGATTACTACAAAAAAGTTTCTATGATTGTAAGATTTGTGAAAATAAAATGTTTAAAAAAACAACACCGTCTCCATTATGAGTTTTACAATTTATAATTTATAATTTTGCACAGATCAATGTTTTCGCTGTTAAAACCGTTATCGGTTACATTGAGGAAATCTGTTTTAAGATCTTCAGCCATAACTAATTTTTCAAAACATATGAATTTAAAATTCAATTTTAGATCGCGTTCCTCTCGGAAAAAGTACATACATGACAATACGTGGCTATGACGTATTAATAATAAATTCTAAAGTAAACCACAAAATCATAGCCATTAATTTTTGAATGATATGAAGTTAAAATTATAACGCTTATTACGTAAATTAGGTAGTGAGAACAAATTATTATGGAAAACTTGTAATTGTATGTTAACGTTCACATTTGTTTCCTTATGTTTTTTGTCGTACAGTTTCATCAAGTAGACACAAATGTTTGTGTAATGTATGTGAGGAGTTATATAATGTGTAGAGAAACACAATTAATAAAATTACTACCATGTGTATAGAGTAACAAATTGTAGTTAGTACATACCTATTTATTGTTAGTAAAAGACATATTACATAATTTCCAATGATAAGAAATGTGTAATAGAAAAATATGCAACCAACTGATATAATATTTTATTGAATTAAAATTTATGTAGAGTAAAAATATTGAAATAAACTTAGGCTGATAAATTAGGCTTGGAATAAGTAGGTTTAAAAAGAATACTTCGGTCAAAAATAATCTAAAATACTCGTATTCCTAACTAGCCGTGGTTTTACACGCAATTCTAAGATTCGAAAGGCGTAACCTACTTAGGGAAAACATTTATGATGTAATATTCTTATGTAATACCTACGATACATTTAAAATATAAGTAGACATATGAATCGGTTTTTTAAAGGGCGTAAGTCATAGTTTTGGCGATCTTGCTTTTATTTTTTTCATGTTGCCTCTGGTAAGGGGCATGAATTTCTTCTAAAAGGGCGTCAATATTCACTGCTGCAGAAATAATTATTGAATATTTCATTTCCTTTTAAAAGGGCGTATGTCATGTTCCATTTCTTTTGAAGGGGCGTAAGTCAGCTGTACATTCCTTAATCAGCTGTATTATCATATGACTTACGCCCTTCTAAAACAAATGTTTCATCTGCCAGCTGTGATTTAGTTAGCTGTGCACATAACCTCACTTTTCCACTGCATTGTGGAGAGACGACCAAGCAAGAAAGCTGACGTTATTCGCAAGGAGTTTAAGGTTGCTTCGTTTAAGTATCATGTGTTAGTTGGAGCAACAAGAACCGCGGTATGTCTCAAAGGCTTCCTTTCTTTATTTTCAATAAGTGAAAAGAGAGTTAGAAGAATTCGTCAGCTGAAGCTTTTGGGACGCACCCCAGAAGATAAAAGGGGCCAAAAAAATCAGCAACACATTGTCACCTGAGATTTACTATGCAATTCATGAGCATATAAAATCATTCCCTTTGAAACAGTCCCATTATAGTGGGAAAAGAAGTTATTACCTTAGTGCAGACCTGTCTTTGAAAAAAATGTGGAAAATGTTTCTTGAAAAATATTCGTATTTAAAAGTAAGCCACGTAACTTACTGGAGAGTGTTTCGAAATCATTTCAACTACTGGTTTGGCAGGCCTCAGGTTGATGTTTGTTGCAAATGTGAGTAATTGAATAACAAGATCAAGTCTCCACATCTCAATGACGTAGCCAAAAGAGCAGCTGTGGCTGAACTTTTGGTGCACAAGAGAAAAAGTAACAAATTTTATAGTGCACTCAAGGATGAGCAATAAGAAGTAGGTGAAACTGAAAAACATGACATATAGATACATTTTATTTCAGTTTCTATGGTTAAGAGATTCAAAAGATAAATACAATTTTGAATGGTTCTATGTATATAATATATGTCTCGGAAACCTAATTTGGCCAATAAATGCAAACTTCTGTTTGTTTAAATTCACTTTCTGTCTAAGCTATTTCTAGTGCCATAGTTGGGTTTGCCTTGTGCCCCGATCAAGAAAATATATACTAATATAAACGAACTTCGATCAAAAAGCGTCTACTTTCGGTTCTTTTAATTTACTTCCTGCCTAAGATATTTCAAGTGTCATAGTTAGTGTATGCCTTTTTGTCCACACACAAAAATATATACACTTTCGTACTACTTAAGTTTACTGAAGTCAAAAAGTGTCAGTTTCAGCTGTTTAAATTAATTCGCGGTCTAGTTTATTTACGATTCTAGTTGAGTTTGGGACATCTACAAAAAATAAATATCTGAGTTTGGGATCCAACTTAAATTATAAAACGCCTACTTCTGGTCTACGAAATTTTAGTACTACAATTGATTTTATTTTTTAATATTATACACATATATATAATATATGTGTGTGTGTGTATGTATATTTGTTAAAAAAAAACGTCTTCAGTAAAAAATCATCTACTTCCGTCGCTTGAGTTCTCCTTCCGGTATAAGGGGAACAGTGTGCCACCCCTTTTTTCCTGAAGGTACAGTAAAAAAGTCATACACAATGTCAAGGAAGCCAGCCAATTCCATTCAACATATATTCCAAAATCACAGCTTTGTTCATTAAGGTGGGGTTGATAACAGCGTTTAAATAGTGTTTCCAATTTATAATCAGAGATGTTTTATAATTCGTCAGAGGTTCGGTAAGAAGTAAAAATTAAATAGTAACTTCTTTTGTTAAATCTGCATTAAAAGACTGATTCAGCACTTTATATATATATATATATATATATATATATATATATATATATATATATATAATTTATAAAGCGTAAATATAAACAAACATTTCTACCTCTTTGGCGCACTTCAACTGAAAGTGGCAATAGCTGTTTAGTGAAAGTTGATTTAAAATTACTCCATTGTGGATAGGTAAAGGGAGTTGACACACTGTTAGTTGTAACGACTAAGATTAATTTAACCGCAAAACCTCTGGACAAGCCTAAATGGCGTAAATAATTTAGTTTAACGTGTTTGGAAGCTGGGAATTAAATTATTTTGTACCTTCTCAAATGTATGAATCAGTTACTTAGACAAGAGTTATTTATAATTAAATAACTTCTTTGATAAAATGTTTATTCAAATAATAATGTTTTCTTTCTAAGCGGAAAAAAGACAATAAACATCTTTTAAAACTAAATTTTGGATACATAATTTTCTAAAGTTAAACTATCCTAAAAGAAATGCTGATTTAAACGTTTGGTTTACAGTATGTATGAAATATTTGTATTTAATACGAGAAACCTATAATAATAACTAAAGATAAACTATAAATGAATACGTATCTACATAAGAGAAGACTATAGTTTACTTATGTCTCATTAAGATATTTTCATTGGCAATGCATTTATTGGAGGTTCCTATCACCGCCATTGCCTTTTCCTTGAAGAATCATTGTTGATATACAATACAGATTCTGTACAATACTGTAGTTTTACTGGTAGTCGACGTGCCAACGCGATCACATCTTCGATATCGCTCTGCCCATAGACGCATTACCTAAACCTTGGAAGGTCAGTAACAGTAACAGCCACAGCGTGATGTAAGCGCAATTAGCCGCTCGGGCACGCCCCCGAAGATGCACCCCGTCCCTGTCATCTCTACTATATATACTGGCAGAAGCGTCTTCCCTCACCACTCACCACTGACCGCTCACATCTCATCACTGGACATGGCTCACCAGGTACTAACTGAGCGATCTATACTGTCATATAATTCGAATTTATCTACTAAATTTAAAATATAAACTGTGTCTTTTAAACGTTGCATGATTAAATTTTAAAATTTAACAATAACAAAATTTCTTCTAGTCAGAAAAATCCTTTATTGACCATAATAAATAAACTACTAATTTTATGAATACACATTTTTCTTAATTTTAAATAGTAACAACGTGTTAAAAGACTTGCTAACAGGAATTTTACTCGGTTCGAAAGACCAGAAAAAAAACCTACCCATTGGGAACAAATTTGTCAAGTATTTCTACTTGACAAATTTGTTCCCAATGGGTAGGTTTTGTTTAATTGCACGAATACGCCCTTAAAACTCCGAAATGGCAGTTGGAATAACTAATGAGAAACTTATATTTATGAGTAAATTTATGTAGTCAAATAATTTCAATGGCTTAACAGTGTTTGAATAGTAAAACAACACTACAATTAATTCATACTTTTGAATCATTTTACTTTGTATTATCTGCGATATTATTCTCACATTTTTAATTACTTACATTAAATATGCAATGCAAGTCTTATATATTTTGTATCACGTCTTGTTTATGTAATGACGACATGGACTAATTCAAGACAAATGACAAAATAAACATATTAGCACAATAAAGCTTTTAATAATAGGGGAAAAAATTAAAAGATATTTCATAATAATTGTAATGTTACAATAAATCAAAATTTAAAACTCGATTCACTTAGGACTTTAGTGACCAAAGTGCTATGCTAACCAAAAAATGTATTTAGCAAAGTGAAATATGAACAGATATATCATAAAAAAGTTAACTTTTCAAATGAATCAAAATTAAAAAATGTTGATGCAAAGTAATTTTTATTTTCCAATAATATTTTTACATTCAATTTTTGATAAAAAAATCCAATATGTATGTAATTTTAGAATTGCAAATGTATGTACAATGAAAGTCGTGAACAACAGAAAATCTTGCACTAATTAATATTAAAAAAACTAATACACTGTATTTTTATGTATTAAAAGTTTGGGGTGAGAGAAGGAGTAAAAGTGAATGCAATATCCAGATTTTATCTAATTTTTTAAACGTTAAATAAAAAATAAATTTAGTTTAAAAATTTTAATTCTCAAGATAACATTTAACAAAACCTGAACAGAGCTGAGAGTGCTTTAGGACGCTTCCCCACTACAAAAACCATCCCGTATTGTAGTATTGGGAGTATTGTAGTATAGTGTGGATTGGCCCAAACTAAAATGCACTATTTTAATGTATTGATAACAATGATATACCAAACATTTATAGAAACGTAAATACGTTTTCGTAATTTACCTAATGAGAATCGGGCTGTTTATGACAAAACTACTCTTCAGTATCTAATTGTATTATTTCCACACAATTACCAGTAATTACTTGTTAAGATTTTGGCATAAACAATATTGGCCATCTCTTGTTTCCGATTTGTTTTAACACATTATCTAAATTACATCACTCATTTTCACACAGATTAGATGTCCAAGATGTAATAATAGTTGTTGAGTAGTTATAGTTTCAGCTATCATCCTAGTGATCCAGATTCGAATCCCGGTTTGGGAGTGATATTTCTCCTAAGCCTACCATCCAAATAACCATCTGTTACTAGCTAAGAGTAATGTATTAAACTGTTCTGTGTTATAGCTTCAAATTTTTCCATGGATATAAACAAAATTGTATAAGGTTTTTGCTAATCTAATAAAGCATTACTTCCCCTGAAGTGCAGTTATTTTTTCCGTTTCACCCTTTATAATTTGAAATTTTCAGCCCAGTTAAAATAGCTAACTTAAGATTCTGGTGTAAAGTGTCTTTATTTAAAGCGTATTATGGAAAATAAACGTTATAGAAAGATAATTAAAACACACAGTTAAGTTTTCAATACATAATCAGGTAGTGCAAATATTATTTTGATCTGACATTAGTAACAAATACCGTAACAAAATATGAACTGATGTTTTTAGGTGCTCATAGTTCTCTGTCTGGTCTTGGCGGCAGTGAATGCCGGGAAACTCGCCGCCCCCGTTGCACCATATGCCGCACCCTACACAGCAGCTGGAGCTTACGGTGGATATAGAGGTTACGGTAGAGCTTATGCTCCTGGAGCCTACGGTGGAGCTTATGCTGCTGGTGCCTACGGTGGAGCTTATGCTGCTGGTGCCTACGGTGGAGCTTATGCCCCTGGGGCTTACGCTCCTGGCGAGTACGACCCCAACCCTCAGTACACATTCAGCTACAACGTCGCCGAGCCGCTGACTGGAGACTTCAAGGACCAGGAGGAGACCCGCAACGGAGATGTGGTACAAGGACGCTACAGTCTGTTGGAAGCCGATGGCTCCAGGAGGGTGGTAGAGTACACTGCTGATCCTGTTGGAGGATTTAACGCCGTCGTCAGCAAGGAGGGAGGAGTCGCTGTTCCTCCCGGTGCCGCCCCCGGTGTTACCGCCCCCGTTCCATATGCCCGACCAGGAGTCGCTCCCTACGCTGGTTATGCTGGCCGTGTTGCTCCTTACGGCGCTGCCCCTTACGCTGCTGCTCCTTACGCTGCTGCTCCTTACGCCGCTGCTCCTTACGCTGCTGCTCCTTACGCTGCTGCTCCCTATGCTGCTCCTTATTCCGCAGCTGCCGCTCCTTATCGTGCGTGGTGATATTTGTTATGATTAATATATGTACATATTTTGTAGAATACGGATATACTATATAAAATACATGTTATTGAATATGCTACCTTTGTTGTTACTTCCTTATATCAATCCACATTACATATCGTAAATTGATTCCTGTTTTGAGTGAAGTAGTGAGAAATTGAATTATAAGATATTAATAGGACTATTCCAGTTGCCTAAACGATGGCAATTCCCATTTAGTATTCATATTTAATATATATCTCTGATATAGAGACATTTTAAAATTTATAGAAGTTGAGAAAATATTTGACTAATAATCTATTAACATTATAATTATAGTGCTAAAAAACAATAAACACATTGTTAATTAACTATGATATTTGAAGTATTACAAGTGATTAAATGAAATATAATATAACTGTATAAATAATTGGATTTATAAATGGAAAGAATAATTAGTCAATTATATGTAAATATATTGTACAAAGTATAATAATATTATTACAAAGTAACGAATTGTATGTTTTATTAAATTTCATACCTCAGTAATTTAAACAGAACTAAATCAGCAATACTGGACACGTAAAATCGCCACCAAACTATGTTTCGTTAACATTATTCACCAATTATGTGGAATAGTTATAATATGGGTTATCATTTCCTAAATGTTTCTTTGCCAAAAACGAAAAGAAGCATATACATATCAATTTATTTTGAATATTTGTATCATTGAATACCTAAACTAATCTCAGCATTCGTTGTCACACGAATGTTTCCTAAAAGTAACAATTTTATAGTTTATCGCAAATCTAAAATTTAAAATTAATACATTGAAAATTGCCTTACTGTCAGATATGTTTGACACAACACAAGAACAAATTTGCCAACCTTTGAATATCTAAGTGGTATACATAACTTAGTATGTATATATGTAGTAGTATAACGAAATTTATGCTTATGAATAACGACAAAAAACTGGTGACGTCAAATAATAGTAAACAGCAAACTGCACAAAGAATCGAACAACCATAAAAGTCGAGGTGTAAAAACGGCCGAAGAGGCTTAATCTATGCATTACTTTAAAAACTAATAAATAACACCATCACCAAATAAAAACAGATTTTTCAAAACACATCAATTAATAAAATTATTGAAATTTTAAATTTGAACCAACTATACAAGTTGAACTATAAAATTGTCAATGGAGTTAATATATTAATTATTTTTAAAAACTAATAAATAACAGAATACACAACAAAACGTTTTTTTTAACATATTGACCACAATACGCGAAACCAATGTTGAGGGAGTTAAAACATCAAACTCTATATTGGCGCAAACTTTAGCATTCGTTGTAGCATGAATGTTTCTTAAAAGTAACTTGAATTTTATATTTATCACAAAACTGACAGTAAAACTAATACAATAAACACTACTATGTATTACATTTTTGTTCATCAAATCCGTCATCGGGTTGCATTCCAATTTTAATTGATGGTTAACAGGGTTACTCACTTTATAGTTTACAGATTAAAAAATATAATTCCATCAAGAATAGAGGATTTTACGTATAATAACAATTTTAAAAAGAAGTACGGTAAAAACAAGTAAAAATTACGTCCTTTTCCATTTTAACTATCATATAAACTATTACACTTAAAATAAAAAAATGTAACATATAAATAACGTGAACTTTAAAGAGGAAAACAGTGGTACCAAATTATTGTAAAGCTTCAAGAAACGGTTTTTCTTTTTTCCATGTCAGACAATAACAATAACACAATAACCAGTACAATTTTGAAGTATGTTATGACTTTTTTTCTTAATATAAATTGGTTAAGCGTCAGCGAAGCCTAATGTTCCAGATGCTGGAAAGTTCGCATTTATGCCTGTCTGTCCGCAAGATATTTCGATTTCGCAAACAAAGAACCGAAAGACTTGGAATTAAGCATGAAGCTTCATTTCAATTTGAGGAAACACTGACTTCGATAGTGGTGCATGTTACTCCATGGGAGTTAGCTGAGCGTTAGGGAATATTTTTACATTGGTATTTTGGGTAACCATGATGGCAACGAGATAATAGCAGAATAAATAAATGTGTAAACTAACTCGGTTCAATCATAACATCTTGTAACATTTGGCATATTATTAACACTTGTAGCCTAACTATCCCAATACGTACTTCATTTTATGGTGACTTGGTGAGAAGAATTTTATTATTTAAACACTCATATGAATTCAAATTTAATTAACACAAAGTTAATGTAACAAGATACTCGAGAAAGTAGGGTTCTCACTCCTTTAAGCTGTAATTCGTGTACATACTGTAAAGATTTAAACATTTTACCTTCAAAACATTTTATTAAAACCTGATTACAATGTTGCCTAAGTTACATTCTTTAATTGCCTTATTATCACATATAGTGATACAAATGTTTTCTTCTCTTTCTGTATACAGATAAGTTATCTTTAGGAGCGATATTAATTTCATAACAAATAATTTCCAAACTCAAAATCGATTGCACCACCTTAAATTTTAAAAAGTAAGTTGATGTTGTGTCTGTTACATATCTTGATTTGAAGCCGGAGCTGACATACTGAAACTTTCCATAATAATAATGAAGAATCATAATTGCAGAAGCAATGGTCATTGCAAAAATATTATTTCTTAATTTCTGGAAAACCCCTCTTTAAATTTAAATATGTAAAACAATATGAGATGTATTTTTTAAGTGTGTGGAAATTAATTACCCTCTACGACTTAAACAAGCGCCGTTTTATGGGAACAAAAGCTCCCATCAGAATGGAATTCCTGTTGCCTAATGGCAGAAGTTTAGTTTTAGTCGTATATATGAGTACCTTAGCCTTAAAAACTGATTAGTTTTAACAACTATTTTTTAAAGATTTACCACTAATATTAAATTTAGTTCATACTTTGCCCACATGCCTAAGGAAAGAAAATATAGCCATTGTGGTCGCAACATCTTGAATAGTAACCACGTTGAAGGATGGGGGAAGAACTGCCCAATCGGTATTCAACTTACCCCTTAACTTAAACATTACTGAAACTCCAATATGCAACATTTCCAGACAATTCAACTCAGCCCAAGTTCTTCCAGAACGTAAGGTGATTGTCTAGAACGAGTGTACTAAGGTCTGTAAGGGAAGATTTGAAGCTATGGGTAGGACTCTCCAAGGTATAAATAGCTTCAAGTCAGTTATGGACGATGCTGTTGCTGGCTGGTGATTGCAGACAAAAATAGTGTAAAGTACCCCGAGGAGTACGCTGATGAAGCTATAACCTGTACTGTTATCCTATTTGTGGCTCAATTTCATAGTTTTATGTTTCCGTGCAAACATGATAGTACAAGTTTAAAGTGTGCTAAAATAATAATAGTGGATAATAATTAGACGGTAATAATTAATAGAAGACGGCTTTTTGGCCTAATCTATCCTCATATAATATATGGAATTAAACTCTGGGGTAGCTGTGCAAAACACAAGTTGGAACGGATCTCCAGACTCCAAAAAGAGCCGTGAGAGTGATTTTGTGTTTGAGAGCCAGAAAGTCATGCAGAGATGCTTTTAGGGAGCTGGGGTTACTGACTTTGCCCTGTCTCTATATTCTCGAGGTGATCCTTTACTCCAGATCAAACAAAGTGCGCTTTGGTTCGAGGCGGGGATGTTTACCATCATGAGACTAGAGGCAGGGACAAACTTTCGAGTCCGACAAAACAGAACAAATGCTTTCAGAAACTTTGCTTTCTCAAGTTGGTGTCAGAATAATCGAGAGTCTCCCTAAAGGTATTAAACAACAAAATGGAAAAAAATTAAAAGCTCAGTTGAAAACCATTTTGATGTCAAAGGCATCTTACTCTGTTGATGAGTTTATGATGAATCGCTGGGACAATTAAGAGCACAAAAATTCACAAAATCGTATTGGCGGACCTGTAAAGTGTACAAAAGAAGTTTCAATGATATCATGTGTGTTTGAGTGGGTCATTGTCAGCGAGAATGGTTAGGTTAGATTTAGAACGGTTGAGATACAATTTTTATATTGTTTTTTACACAATAAAGGATGTTATTATTATTAATATATTAAGTATTCTCACTTGCTTACATTTAGACAAGTTAAAGGAGTTGGAGGATCGCACTGTAATTATTCCGAAACTTTGAGGTTTTGAAGTTCTAATCTATCGATTCAGTAATGTTAACCTGATAGGAATTTTACCACACAATATGTGTTTGAAAGATGAATCCCTCATAACGTACCTACGGAGCCCCCTCCTTCACTTTGCAATGGCACATTACTACAAGTTAAAACCTTGCACCATACAGGCTACCATATTAACTGGCTGTGAAACAAGAGTTTCAATTTAGAAGTCTACAATTCTAAGTCAAACACTGTTTTCCTATGTGTCGTGTACATGATTTCACACCAAAAAAGTAATCACTGACTAATTTATTACAGTACCTACCCAATATGCAATTGGCACATAACAAACTAAGGGAATCAAGTTTACGCTTTGATCCTGTAGCAAAGCACGTGCATTCAACTATTATACTGTGTCCACATATATACACATATACTGTGTTTATATATATATTTATTATATACACTCAAAACATTTTTTATTTATATACATATGGCGGTGCGAAGGATTATGAGAAACCATACTAAATCGCAGATATCATAGTTAAAACATCTCTTTTAAAACGTCAAGTGGATTTGGAAGGTAACTACTTTATTATATTTGACAAAAAAAACGATCATTGTAAATAATAAGACCATAAAAACATTAAAGTAAAAGAAATCTAATTTGTACAGAAATATTAATACCGAATTTTGAGTTCATTACTTTTGTAAACCAAAGTGATTGTACAAGTTTTTAAATACAGTTTTCACACTCCTTGTGTGTTTAGATCTTTTTTTTTAATCGACAAACTTTTTACTGTTTTTAGTTGCTTTTCTAGAAGAAATATTGTGTTGTTCTAACTTCAAATGTGTATTAATTTTAGTTTATTGATGCGTCTACGAGTATATGGCGATGCCAGCTCGTATATGGAGGTATAATGAAACACAGTTAACTCTGTACACCTAGTTATATTATAAAACTGAACACTTTGTACAAATTATGAAATGGTAAATGTAATGAGAATGAGTCGAGATGCGGTCGTCGATGGTAACTACTTAGTTGACTACCAGGCACGGTAAGGAGCAGCGGCTGCAGCACCGTATCCAGCTTTTCCGGCGTAAGGAGCAGCGTAGGGAGCAGCATAAGGAGCACCGTAAGTTCCAGTGTATGGTGCAGCGTAGGGAGCTTTACCGGCAAACGGAGCAACATATGGAGCTTTGCCAGCGTAAGAACCAGCGTAAGGTGCAGCAGCGTAAGGAGCAGCAGCGTAAGGGGCAGCAGCGTAAGGGGCAGCAGCGTAAGGGGCAGCGCCGTAAGGAGCAACACGGCCAGCATAACCAGCGTAGGGAGCGACTCCTGGTCGGGCATATGGAACGGGGGCGGTAACACCGGGGGCGGCACCGGGAGGAACAGCGACTCCTCCCTCCTTGCTGACGACGGCGTTAAATCCTCCAACAGGATCAGCAGTGTACTCTACCACCCTCCTGGAGCCATCGGCTTCCAACAGACTGTAGCGTCCTTGTACCACATCTCCGTTGCGGGTCTCCTCCTGGTCCTTGAAGTCTCCAGTCAGCGGCTCGGCGACGTTGTAGCTGAATGTGTACTGAGGGTTGGGGTCGTACTCGCCAGGAGCGTAAGCCCCGGGGCATAAGCTCCACCGTAGGCACCAGCAGCATAAGCTCCACCGTAGGCTCCAGGAGCATAAGCTCCTCCGTAGGCACCAGGAGCATAAGCCCCTCCGTAGGCTCCACCATAAGCTCCAGGAGCATACCCTTTACCGTAACCTCCGTATCCACCGTAAGTTCCGGGTGCTACGTAGGGAGGGACACGGCCAGCATAAGAACCGGCGTATGGTGCCACGGGGGCGGTGTAGGGAGCAACTCCGGGGGCTGCGAGGTTCCCAGCGTTCACTGCCGCCACGGCCAGTGACACAAGTATCAAAACCTGCAAGTACGAATTGTGTTATCAGTAAAATCGTAAAGTACTGACGATCTATAGTATTTAAATATATCCAACGATATGAGCATACTTTTACAAGTGCTAACAATGTGCGATAACTTTGAGAGAATTGTTACAAGGTAGAAGACCAAGAAAATAATTTGATATATAGAAGTAAAATAAATTCAAGAACCACACACACACACACATATATATATATATATATATATATATATATATATATATATATATATATTTCATTTAAATATCTTGAATTCTTTTAATACACTTTAATGTGTTATTTTCCACGCAGTATATTTCAAGCTTTACTCAATTTCAAACTACTTACACTATTCTAAAAATAGCTAAATTTATAAACCGTCCTAAATCAATATAGAAATGTTGTATGTAACTTAAAATGGAATCATATAAACAATATGCGAATGTACATGTGAGATAACATCACAAATAAAAAAAATGTTCTTAAATGAAAAATTTCTTTGATTATTTAAAAACAAACATTAATTTAAACAGCTGTTTTATATTTACTAAAATTATTAACCAATGTAACACGAAAGTTATAGCTATATTATTGCTAACATCACAGTTTTCTCTAAATTGGACTTAAGCTGCTTTGAAAACAACTCTTCAATTATGACCATTTTAATACTGTAGATTAAAATTCCATATTACTATACTATTGATTTCAGGATAATTGAATGAAATATAAAAGCTGAACAATAAGCTTCTAAACTTAAAATTAAAGCTTAATATAAATTTATAAAAATCAAATTTGTTTTGACAACTGATAAAACAATAGGAGGTACCGAATTATAGTATAAATATTACTTTAGACTTGTTAGATATGTGTGTTGACTGAGTTAGTTTATTGTATACCCGTAGTCTTGATACTTTCATACAATTTATATAATTATATCCTTGGATTTCTCATTTATATTAATAATTTAATTGTAACAATCTATTTAACTGAATAGTTTTTATGTCGTTAACTGTCTATTTAAATTTAACAGGGTATAGCCAAATTTCTGAAAATAATTAATAAATATGAAACATTTCTAAAAGTAAATTAACAGTTAATGTTAATAATAGGCCTATTATTCGTATTTACCGTCAAAGAAATTAAAAACATAATATTGTGTTATAATATCAAATCTGATGGCAAGGTAATAACAAATTGCGTACCAAAAGCAATAAATGGAAATGTAAAAATGAAAGCTAACTCTGGCTCCTATAAATGAATGGCAGCGATTAGAACTTGTTTCTCTGGTTCACTGTGCTTGTATACTTCAAAACCCTATGGTCAAGGATTATGAAAGAGATCCGAAAGAGAATAAAATGAAAAAAATTAATAAAATAAACGACCTAGAATTTTCAATTGTTATTAATAAAAAATCAGATCCAACTGTCTCATATTAAATATGTTTATGCGTGGAAAAGACGACCTTTTGCGAATCTTGTGAGTATAAAACATTACTTTAAATTTAAAAATAAAAAAAACTACTTATCCATTCAAAGCCAATATGTAAAAAGGTTTGGTAACACATGTTTTTTTACTACTTTGCTAACTCGTTTATATACTAAAAAGAAAAACTGTTAGCACATTTTTAGTGACTAAGAGTAGTACCTGGTGAGCCATGTCCAGTGATGAGATGTGAGCGGTCAGTGGTGAGTGGTGAGGGAAGACGCTTCTGCCAGTATATATAGTAGAGATGACAGGGACGGGGTGCATCTTCGGGGGCGTGCCCGAGCGGCTAATTGCGCTTACATCACGCTGTGGCTGTTACTGTTACTGACCTTCCAAGGTTTAGGTAATGCCAGTACCTGTCCTCTGTGGAGCTGACATAACGCTGGCCAGAGTAACATCGCTTAGCTCGGACACTCGCAGCTCGTTGTGATTTAGTGGTAAACTTCTTGATATGATGGCCGCATTGTATGTCTATACCCTTTGGTGTTACAGAAACATTCCTTACCAGGGCAAAGGTTTACTTTACAAAGTATATAACATCAACGATGCACACAAACCTTGGGTAGTTTACAATGCAATTATTCTAACTTTGTCCAAATATTGATACCTCCAGTTCTTTTGCGGTAGCAAATATGTTATTTTCACATGGTAAACATTTACGTTAATCATCTCGGATTCGTGATGTTGAAATGAACTTTTGTATTCAAGAACATGCAAATTTTGTGTTTTTGTCATGATGATTTTCAGAGTACCGATCTGTACAGAGCATGTTGAAACTATTTTTGATACTTTTAATTATCGATAGATTGTGAACTTAACTAAAAGCGTAGTTAAGAGCCAACTTTGCAATATATCATGAACAATATCAACAATAAAAGACTAACCCAAAGTGTTCAAATTTGTTGAGTTTTACGAGGCAATTGATATAAAATAACTTTATTTACTACAGTAAACCATGGTAATAGTTAATTTCTGTTAAACTGTCATATTACTTCATCGCACCTAGACCAACTTGCATTAAGTTCAACGGAATGGAACCAAAAGTATACTAAAAATTACAATTTTGGTACTTAAATTTTAGTAACAGGTGTTTTAGACTCCACTGCAATGTTTTATACTTACACAAAAATAGTAGAACAAATGCACATTAATATATAATAGTTTAATATTATTTTTTCAAACTCGACTCTATACAGATTTTTTGTTTAAAGCAATTGTGTTATCTTTTTTTAAGAGATCACACTAATACATTTAACTATCGCAACATGAATTGATAAAATACAATAATTCAGTGGAATTCGCAATTGTTAACAATTGCATTTGTGTAAAAAATTTTAAACTCAATTCAATTATTGATACCATGTTTAGTAGAAAGGCCATTTTATGACTTATCAGAGTTTTATTCATCTGACACCAGTGAATAGTTTTTTAGTATATTGTTCTGCTAAATAGTACACTTTTGACTCACTAACATATTGCATTATTATAATACACTTTTACATGTAAACTATTGCGTCTTCTATCAATGACTGTATAATTTAAATTGTTTTGATAATATTTTACTGTTAGTATAAGTATTCTCACGTGATATATTGCATGTAATGTCTAACGATAAATAAAAATCGTATCTTATCTTAGTTATAATTGTTACAAAGGGCTATATTCTTTTCCTATTTAGTAAAGACTCGTTTTTATTGTTGACATCCTTCCCGGATCCACGAGTAATTTTATCATTAAAATAAGGACAACACATAACTACTATGGTACGAGAAGGGTTGTATTAGACATCTATAAACCGGTACGAGGCGGGGGTCGTGTAGAGTCTAGTCACGTTTATCATAACTAGTTTTGTAATTTTACTTGCGCTTGTTCTACTTACTGCTGATACTGACACAGTTATAAATAGGACCAAGGAATAATCTTGTCGTCTTCAGACTGGTATATAACGTATAAGTTTATGACGAACAACTTTTTATGTTGAAAGATATACTGTACAAAGATTATCGCTATACATTCTTTAGTATTTATTTTCCGTGCCTTTTCGACCTTATTCCTAAGGGTTTTTGATACCCGAAGAAGAGGATTGATCCAAATCCTCAAAAAACAGTGTTCTATTTTTGTAACGTATAAAGATTGCATAAGTCCTGATTCTTTTCCAGAATGCACCCGCAGCGATGACGAAATATTTTCTATACAATCTGTAATGTGATATTTAACTAAGAACTTGTTAGTACTTTGTTCTACCAATTACGCGTACTTATCAGATAAACAATAAAAGTGATCACCATGTTGCGGCAAGTCAAAACCAACATCAAGCACTCACCGTTCACTCATAACACACATACTGGATGATATTTCTGTTAATCCAATACTACCGCATTCATATTTCTTCCTGTTTTTAAAATTAAAAATTCAGATTCCAGATTTTGCGTTTTCAGTTCTGCAAGGCTAAACGGATGTTTTCGCATGATATAACCGCAGCCGCGCCGCGCTGACGGCCGGTAGCAAACTCTGTTAGACCGTTCAACTAACTACTAGTACCCCCTTCGGGTATTTGCACTACATCCTTGCAATACCCTACATATTTTATATTTACTCCAAACACTTTCTACATAGTTATATCTTACTTACGGACTAAACCAACAGCGGCATGATATAGACTGCAAATGGATTTCCCAGAATGAACCAAATCCAAAAATCTACAGCGATATGGGGGCACAGTAAGCGCACGATGATAAAAACTGAGATGATGATTCTACCTCATGTTATTTCGTTAAAATGTACCAAGCTATTTAGTTAGATGGATCATACTATGTAGGAAGTATTTGCAGTAAGTACATGCGGTTGAAGTAGGAAAATGCGGGAGCATAATAAAAAACCCCGAAAGTTCTAAATTCCGTGACATTTTTAAATCGTCCATCTTCAATAACAAACTTTAAATAAAAATCTTAAGACTGTTGTAAAGTAGGTTATTGTCATATTTTTCTGAAGGTTATAATACAAAGTATATTGTACTTGGTCTTGAAATAAATCGACCTCAAGCAATATCCATAAAGAGATATGATCGAGGAAGATCCGCGGATACAGTAAGCTTGAGGCCTTCACCTTAAACAAGGCAGCGCTGACAAGGCAGCTGATGGCCGGGTGATAACGCACAGGTGCCGACAAGTAACGACAAGTACGTGTATCTAAGTATACAACGTTAATACCAGCAGTTAAATTGGATTTTTAATAGCTGTTTTAATGATGCGTCAGAGCACGTGACTTATTCCTATCTATTCATATTATAGATAAAATTTAAGGAATCAGTTAACAGTTTAATGAAAGTTTTTTATCCACATACCTATAGAAGCTCAGTCATCTCATGGTTCCAGTAGACTTGAACGATTATAAAAAAAATTAAGTATTACATATCTAATTTAATTTAACCAGCCGCCATGATACTACACTACACAGATTCAAGAGTAACAATACATTACTCTCGGATTGGGAAAGAGAATTTTAGTATTTAAGTATTGTGAGCAATTAGAAAATTGCCATTCTGTTACAATTTTGTAAGTGTCATTTTTTAGTACTTACATTACTAATAAATTTAAAATATATAAAATTAAATACAATTCACGTGTTTGAGTACAAATACATTCCGACAAGGAATGACAATCATTATAACCATTATGGTTATACCATAGTGGTTTAATTATTACATAAAAACGTCATATTATCCAGTTAGGTAACTTAAGTTTCACAATTTATATTTTAAAATGTCCAGGGTACGGGTCACCGTGACTTACACTTCCCTTTTGTAAGAACTCTGTTTCGTACACGTGCTACTCCTTCCCTAGATAAGCTTCATGAAACCAGTCCTAGCAATGCTACCTTCATAAAGGTCCTTAGTGATCCGCGAGTACAAATTTTGCCATGGTTAACATGAATTGACCTAGCTAGGACGATGATCGAGTCCAGCAGATGTCAACCAGCGGGCACCGGACCTGAGGGCCGTAAATGACAAGGACTCAGTAATTGGCTCCTGACACGACCTTCACTTGGCCAATCGGACGGCAATTGAAGAGTCGTCAGAAAAAACTAGAACACTAACAAACCGGGATCAGGCCACCCTCAACTTTGGCATTTCGCTGGATGATACCGACTCAGTTTCCAGTTATGGTCGCATTGATTACCATTCAGTGACCGACATCAAGTATTCTCTCTATAGAATACCAATATGGCCTTCTTTTTATTTGGTCGTACATTCCTATGGTTTTCTAATACAGCGGGCCATATAATGAATTGTGACTATTGACGAAGAGAATATTTAAAATGTAATTTATATTTCAAATGACATTATAGAAATAGTTTAAACACGTCTAGTACCTCAAAATTGAACAAATACTTTAACATATCTAAATTCATAACTAATGTTTCTAATAAAACCTAAGTTTTGTATAATATATTAGTGATTATACTAATGAAAACAAAACTATTGAATATTTTACAAATATGTGGGTGTTTGCACCAACTGTTATTATGATTGAACAATAACAACACATCGTAATTGGATTTAAATGTATTAGTTTTATAAGGTTTTCACAGATACTATTATATTCAAATATTTAAATAATCATTAAAATCGATCAACCCTCTTGAAATTTCTAAAATAATTATTAAGATACAGAATCTAGAATCGATCCCTGGAAATCTGCACTTCCTAACTATTTCAGAGGTTCGAGATGGTTACAGAGTAACTTCTTACTTCTTCTCTAGTCATGGTAGATGACTCAAATTAGACGATATGTTCCCGACATTGAATGGCTGCGAAATTCCTATTTTGTTACTTTTAAAACTTAAATTAGCTTTCTTTCCATATCTGTTGCCATAAGTCCATTTTCTACCTAGGCATTACATTTGTAACAATACTCAGTAATCTTACGTATACATTTGTATTTACGCTAGGTTTAGTATAGTACTCAAAATGTCTACGGCTACCTTCGAAACCTGATACATGTTGTTTTGGATCAGAAACATGTAAGAAAAAACAATTGCTGTACATGAACTTAAAAATTCTAAAACCCCGTTTTTATACGCCCGCTGATAACTGAGAAACGAGCTTGAAGTTCATAAACTTCATCTCTAAACCTTAAGAGATATAAAAAAAATAAATTGAAATATACGTTGGCTTGGAATTAGTAAGGTATATCTCATTTCTGGTCTATGTTGTGGACCTGTTACGATACAAATTTAACACTTAATACAAACGACATTTTTAAACTCATTATTCGTTGACGATGGGTAATTATAATACACAAAATCATTAGTAAATATATTTGATTTAACAAAGTTCGTTAAAATCAGAAGTTATGGCTGTTACTGTGTTCATTGATACTTCCGTAATATTATTTTACGAGTATACTTTTCAAAAATTATACGCTCGCTACCTTACAAATTCACAAGATAACAATATATACTACATTTAATGATAACATTGTATAAACGTTGCGAGAATTCTACTTCTGGTTCAGATCTACGGAGCCTAATGACGAGTAATACCCAGTTAATCTCGGCCTTTTCTAAACTTTGAACGGCTGTAATTTGTATGATACATTAATAGCTAAATGTGTTGCTCAGCGCAATGAGAACGGCTGGACTAATTCGGCTAATTCCTTTGTAAAATACTCATTGAAATCCTATGAAGTTTTATATGAAGGGGAACATTAGAAAAGTTGCCTGGAATATTTTGGACTTAAGCACAAAATTTCTATATATGTTTAAAAAACCAAGTTTAACTGACACTTAGCAGCTGTTGATACTCTCAGCGGAAGTTCGATAAATTAGCTGAAGCATCTGTTTAAATTTGTTTTATAAAATATTAAACATACTGTGCTTGATCAATATTGTAATGCCGGTAGCTAGTAAAAAGTTTTGAAATTTAAATTTACTCCAGAAGATATCACACATACACGTTTAAATTGTATATGATTAACTAGATTGTGAATTTATAACAACAAATTACGAGAGCTATGTGGTATTCATTCGATCGATTGGTGTATAACAGCAGAGGAAGTGAAATATCTGAAGTAAGCCGAATGCCACTGCGAAGTAGTCGCGCTACGAAGGCTATAGAGCTGTCAATGAATGGAGTGCCGGCCGGCAGTACACGTGAGCGGAGGTCAGTTCACGGGTGCCGGGGCCGAGAGGGAAGGTGCCGTGTTTGAGCGGTTCGCACGGTCGTTGTCCGTTCCGCTCGGGACTCGGGATAAAGCGAAAGTGACCCGAGCCTCGACCTTGGACACTGGATATTTGGGCCGACATCCGACATCCTAGCCTGCCCTAGTTGTATAGCCGTGAGATAACAGCTCCCGGGGGAAGTCGGAGCAACACGATAGTCCAAGCCCATTAGCTTTCGTGCTTTCCGCAATTTCAGTCTCGGAATAATATTGTATTTGATAGCCATTTAGTGAATGGAGAGACAAAAAAAAAAGATTTGTTAATCTGGTTATAGGAGGGACGAAAATATGCAAAAAGTATTTGCTAGTACAAAAACTTTACACATAGGTACTCGAAGATTCTTGCACTCTCTAAAGGTTTTCGGTCTATTATTTAAATTACTACAATTGACATGTATATGCTTATAAAGCAGCAGTAGGTTTATAAACCACCATGGCCTGTGCGACAATCATAATTATAAAGTTGTTTGTTGTTTGAAAGAGGTTTACAAGAAGCTGGTTGAAAAACAGAACCTTGAAGACGTACTTGAGGGAAAGGCTAACCAGCGAGTGATGAGATGATTGAGGAGACGATTGATGGACCCAACATTGTGATTGGCTGCAGACCTGGTAATCTCGCTGGGAATTGATTTGTCCACTGTGCTATGAAACGTTACAGCAAATTCCTAAAGATCCTCAATAAACAACACCCACCTTCAATATTAATGATTACTATCTTTTGAAATGATTCACCATTACAAAAACAAAGGATCAAGCAAATCTTTTTTAGTTATACAAGTTTAGGTAAAAGTTTTAAAACAATTAAATTTAAATTTAATTATTTTACGAATATCTAGGGGATAAAACTGAATTTTAAAATACTATTTCTAGCACTACATGTACATTTTGAATTTACTATGAAAAACTTAGTAGTGCATTAATGTTTTGCTTGCGCTATTAAATAAATAAATTATTTATTACGTAAAACATAAGAATCAATGTTGTAACAATCGTCAATTCATTCTAACATCAAAGTCCCATTGAAACGTACAATTTTAGCATTCACTCTCTTTCATTCGATTTTTTTCCACCACTTCTTTGGTCAATCGAACCAATCGAGAGGCCTCCCGATTGTGTGCCACAAACTCGTCTATTCTGTAGAAAGCGTTTTTGGTCAATGTTTTAGACGGATTTTAAATGCCTTCAGCATACGGACACTTTTTATCGAGTTCGGCAATTTTTTGACAAATCTAACACCTGCCTGAGAAAGCAAACGCTCGTGAGCTACCGTCCTGTGTCTTATACTCGTAGTTTAGTAGTCGTCCCAGCCTCTAGTTACATAACAGTGTAAATGTAAATCACTACCTCTTATGTGGTAGCATTTGGATTTGAAAAAAGACGTTTTCAAGATGTAGAGGCAAGATAATTTCAACAGTTCCATATTTTTGATAGCTGGCCTGCACGACCCTCCAACAAACAAGCCATTGCAGTTTTGCAATTGCTCGAACTGCTTTTTTTTAAGGATGAAAGTTCTGGAAAAGTTCCCCACAATGCCAATCCGTAAGAAAGGTGTCTGTAGATCAGTCCATACTATGCCGTCAGTACCGGTTGGACAGTATTCGGACAGTTTCCTCAAAACATAAATGCCTGAGGGTAACTTTGAACAAAAATGGCCCACGTGAAACCTCGATATTGGTATATTCCAAGGAAAGTTTTGAGGAGATTTCAGTTATTTCAGTTTCATCTAACATGACATGTTAAACTATAATCTGAATCTTTTTGTCGCAAAATAAAGTGAATGAATGTCGAGTTTAAGGGATTTGTTTTGAGGTTGAACTCGTTGAAATGTACTGTTCAGCTCAATGAAAGTAATTTTTTCTCTTGATTTTGAGTTGAGACAGAGAGTCGTATTATCTGCGTACTGGACGATCCGCCCTTGTTGTACCGATGAACCAATATAATTTACGTAGATCAAAAAGAGTAAAAGGCTAAATATGGAGCCCTGAGGAACTCCATAACTCAGACCCTCCTCTCCCGATTTGATGTCTGAAATGCCTACAAATTGTTTTCGATTACTGAGATACGATTTGAGCCACTTGAGTGATACTTCTCGCATCCCGTTGTACTCCAGTTCGTGAATGAGGATTTGATGGTCAACACAGTCAAACGCTTTTGATAAGCAAGGAAGATACTCGTTATTAGATAGTAATACAGAATATGTTTGCTTATTCTTAGACACTTGGAATAAAAAAAGGAAAAAGAAATAAAATTTAAGATGGGTTTAAAAGACTGTATTGGTCTATAATTTACCACCTCACAGAATTATAATTCTATTCAGTTAAAATACAAGCATAAAATGTATAAATTGGTTACAAAACTGCACACTTTATTTTTAAGGGTGTAGATGATATAAGAAAATCAAATTTAAGAATAAATATAGTCAATTGTTTACAAATTGTTTATGATCGTAAACTTTATTTTAAGGATTTAAATAACACATGGATATCTACTTCAAAAATAAATATTGCCAATAGTTTTGGCAATGTTTATGACCGTAGCTGCCAGAAGCTGTGGCGGACTGGAGAGGCAGTAGAGACTGTGACATTTCCTTCTGGAGCAGCCATGTTACGCAACGCGAGGTCTGCAGGATGTTCTCTAGAATTAATTAGAGTACGCCCAATTGGTGTTGAACGGCGAAGGACGGCCGAATCGCAGTCGAAATGTCATCCTATCTCCGTTAGAAACATGTTTAGTCAACTTTATAAGGTTAGCTAGCTGGGTTGCTGCATCTTTGTCACTTACAATTTATGTGGGAATCAGTCATCTCGTGACTATTAATAAACAGCGATATATGTGTTAATATTTATCAAATATAACCTAAACGATTTGTGGTTGGCAAATACTGTAAACCTAAACAACACTCACAAACTACTGTAAACTTACCTTTTAATATTTTTTATATAAAAGTGTTAAATCAATGCTTATGAATCAAAATAAATAAATTATAAGTATTCATAGTTTTCATAAAATATGACTGTATCAAAATAGTATCACGTTTGTTATCATAAAGCATACAGTTTAAAGTCATCATTAGAGTTTACGATTTTTAATAAATATTAATCAATTATGGGAATAGCGATCACATAAAGATTATTTCTGGAAATAAATACTGTAATGTAGAGTATTAAACCATTTCCATACAGAACAATAACAGCATGCAACAGTACTGTTTATTACAATGAGTAGTCCAAGATTGGTTCCCGCTCAGATCAATACCAAACTACCAATAACAGTTAAAAAAATAAAACAAAAAAGTTTTGCATTTGACTTTATATTTCAATTTTCGATTACATTTTTAGGCAACGTGTATTGTTTGAATTTACAGTATTAAACAATATGAATTTTCTATTTAAAAAGAACAATACAGGTAAGATATAAAGATGAAAATCAGAAATTGCAACTCAAACACCTCACTGTGCCTAGCAAGGCAGGGTTGCCTGCTAACCCTGTGACTTCCCAGTTTCGTTACTTTCTGATAAATGTAAGAATTAGTGCACTAGCTATGAATTTAATTTCGGAAGAGATCGAAAGTGATCGATAAAATAGCTTAAAGCAAGAAAAGAAGACTTAACTATTGTTAATAAACATTGTTCTGTAATTTAATGTTCAATATAAAAGTAGAGCACTTATTTGAAAAATGTATTTTAACATAAGTAAATTGAAATCAACTCAATTCTCAATATACTTTAACTGTTATCCATTCAGTCATACTATGCATCATCTTGTTGTACCTAATACTTTATTCCGTAGATTAGAGCCCTTAGAGGCTGCTTCTCAAGTAAAGTGAATGAACTAATTCACTTCAGTCATCGCAAGGAAGAAATTCATGGACTGGAATAAACAGCTTACTTGGGTTTCCAGAACAGTGAAGACCCACTCAGCAGATTCACACACGCTAACTTGAATTGAATTACGTTCTTTCTGGATTGTAAATACCTTTATAACTAATAATCATGAGCATTATTAATGAACAATCGAATCATTTTAGTTGTTTTGAGAATGGGTCATCGATTCGATTATTCGATCAATAAGTGTACAGTTGTTTTTACATGTATAAGCTTATAAATCTTATTTTCGGGGAACTGTCACCCCTTAAAATTTGTTTCGTCCCTGTAGTAGAGCTGTTCGGTGATTCTCAAATATACAAAAAAAGAAAAAATAAATAGCGATACACGTAAAAATGTACAGTTTTCATTTTTGTTCGGTAATGCCTGTGGTTCTACTCCTTTCTTTAATCTCAGAGTAATCATCCCCATCTAGAAATTTTGATTTACTGAAAAGTTATTAAACACTATTACGTACCTAAGATTGATTATTAATACTGATATACAGAGATAGAGAGAAAGAATAATTCGGTTTGTTTTACGTAGCCTGCGTGGAAATTTCATAGGAGTTATAAATTCAGTTATATTTAAATGTATTACTTATATACTTTATAAGATAGTGAAAAATAATAACTAATTTAATGTGGGTAGTTAAAAGGCGTTTGATCAAATATGAAATAAAAAATTAAAATATATTAGCTTTAGTGAGCATCTTGCTATAGTGTGTATGTATCAGACAGATATTAAGCTTTGAAATTCGTGTTATGAGATAATTGCAAATGGTGATTTTCTTTTTCTAGGAAGCCCTTAATACGAAAGTCTATCTTTAAAAAGTATAGAACGTGTTATTCACAAGAATTTGTCTTTCAAAAGTATGGAACGTATTTTAAGGAGAACATTTTATTAATATATTTACAATATGATGAAATAAACATTTGTGTTATCGAAATGGTGTAATAACACTAAGAAAAAGATGATCATTCTAAACTCGATGGGTATGACATCTTTTTAAAAAGTTCAAACGAAAAGAAAATAAGTCTATCTTGATCAGACGTTCCCTAAATGATGTACAGAGGAAGCGACCCAGCAGTGTCGACGATAAATGCCCAAGAGCACCGCGGGTGCCAGCAAGACTAAGCGTTATTACTGGCTACTGAGACAAACTATTTCAAGTATAAATCAGGATATTTAAGAGTATAAGACGAGTTATGAGTACAAGATATACAGAAACACTCCCAGTTATTACCAGCAGCCACACATAATTCTAATTTATTTTTATTTAAACAGTGAAATATAACCACAATGAGAATATATTTGAAAATGGGTAGACATAATTCACGGAATTTAAAATAGTAGGACAACCAGGACTAATCATCGTAATTGTTTAATCAAATAAATAAATAAAAGACAATGAATCAAAAGATAAACAATATAAAAGACACACTACTACAAAAATTGTTGACCTCAATTTAGCGTTTTCACTGAATGGCTTATGAAAGGACAAGTGGTGTGAACAAGTGGTGATGATAGCCTAGTCCCGCAGTATCGGAGTGTTGCCGCTGATCGACATTGCGTCACGGCAGGTCGAGTGCGCTAGAGTACAGAAGTAGAGCGCGGAGTCGAGTGGCCAGCGGTGAGGCGGGTGGCTAGTGAGTTATAGTGGTTGACATTTGCCTGGGATAATCATACTAACATTTCACGACCCCGGCACCGGGCCCGGGCCCAGATACTTCCACCCCTGTCTTGCCAATAGGCCTAATTTACTAATGCGCAACGCTTTTTGATTTAATACCACTTGGCCCTGCTCGACCTTTAACAGCCCGTAAATTGCGTCTCCTAATTGAACTGATATTTTACAAGAATAAATGTGATATTCTATCCACTGATCAAATCAATAACATCATCAATATAACTAACTGTAAGAAATGCTTGAATAAATGTGTACACTTTTTGAATAGTTATAAAAATTAGAAACTCTCACCAGCTATTAGGACATTGATAAAAATTAAAACCTCAGTTTACGTACGGTGGGAAGGAACGAATCAATGCGAATGTTGAGTTTGGCTCAGTTTCACCCTCTACTAAGTGTAGCACCTGAAATTTGACATTGACACATGACTTGACTCCTGGAATCTGGAATTCAAGTCTGACATGAGACACATAGACTCCAAAATCAAGTGTAATCTAGATGAACAGGTGGTCTCTTGTCACATCAGGTGCACATTTAAGTGCACTACGACATTTTAGACACGATGCCAAAGCACGGGGGAGCAAGTGAGTTTCCAAATGGTGCGATGATGGACAGGGTTAATCCAGGAGTCACGTCTGAGACAGTATGATAGTAAGGTCTTTCTATCAATAAAGTAACAATAGGAAAAGATTTATATTGAGGCTTATTAAAATAAATAATTGTACAAAAAGCAAGTAGTATCTGGATATGAGTTCTTTAATAAAAAACGACATTTCAAAATATGTTAACATTTTAAGTGGACAGGATGAAAAATAACGCTTTCGTATGGTTTCTCACGAATAAGTATTTTGTAAAAAAGGTAACAACCAATAGAACTGCAATCATTCGTAAAATTATTCAATTAATATAAAATGCTGAACTCAGCCATACAATAAATAATACTAACTGATACGTGAATAAATTACTTTTTATGAGTCCTAATCTTATTGCATTTTACAAGTACATTAAGAAACCACCAGGCAGTTTCAAGAAAATTGTATTCTTACTCCTTATTCGATGATGGCTCCAAGATGGCTGTTCAAAATATTGGAAAAAGTAGAATGGTTATATATGTTATAACATATCACAGAGCAAATGGAAACATTATTTTTATAATGCTTAGGTAATTTACAACAACTATGTTTGTATTTATATGTATTGTTTTCTTTTGAAAAGCTTCGGGATACAATATTTGTAGAATTATACAAAAAGTAGCTATGGTAGGAAGAGCTGGTTCAATGAATTTTGAGTTAAGCTCCAGTTCACCTTCCTTTTATTGCAGTGTCTGGTATCTGACGCTGTCTCAGACCTGTAGAAGTATACTATAAGATTGAAGTAAACATGGTTAAAGCTGTAATTTATGACTTTATGATTTTCGCCAAGTCTACGTGTTTTTAGAAACAACTGTATATGCGTATAACGATTTATGTTTTGTGACGTTTCAAGATGGTGTGGGTTTTTTTTAATATTTGAAAAGTTACAAGTATATGAACATGCGACCTTTTAATCATATTGAACGTCCAAACTAATAATTCATACTCAGTTTGACAATTCAAAATGACATCACGTCTAAATTAGTGCCAAAAATAATACCTCTATGTGTACAGGTATGTTAAGCCACATTATAAGAACCTATATGTTGTTGAAAATTTTACAAAAATTGATATAAAAGAAAAAGTGTTATGAAATACACTTGTATTGCCCTTAGGACTAACCTAAAAAGCGTATCCACAGAATTGTGTATTTATACTATGTACTAAAATATAGAGAGAATTCACCCTGTATATTTATACAGTCCAGAATTCCATATGAAATAAGGGTAGTTTTTGAGTATTGGAATATCTTAACAATATAGTGGCATTTTTAGGAAGTACGAGAACTAGAGTGGATGAAACAGCAATATCCTAAGGGACAATTTGACTTGTCTTCCATTTTGCTGTAGCATAACATTTGAAAAAAAAGACTTAATAAATTGACCATACGGATGGATTATTCAATCACATAATTGGCATACCGTACTGCACTGGCTGGATAGTACACCTCAAGTGTAACTAAAGATAATGGACGCTATCGCCGAAACAAAATGACTATAAATGGAAATGGGTGAAAGCCAGAGCATGTGCGTGTACTTTAAAGGTTAGTCGTGTCGGAATGATCACTTCAGATCACCTGGACGGAGGACGGAAGTGTTAAACATCGTGCCATGGTCTCGGTGCACTTCTGTTTAGGGAACATTCCGCAAGAACTATGGATTCAGATATACAAGATGTTCTAATAGGAATTCACCATAAATTAGCATATTATATCAAAACCTTTTACAAATTTTTAAGGAGCGGCCAATCCCCTAAAACAACTACATTAATAAACGAAATACCAGTAAAGTATGAGGCATATCTGAAGCTTAAGTGCGTTATGCAACGGTTAATATGCCACAATTCAGGCTTGCAATCAAATTGCCCATTGTTGGTCTACACAATGATATTATCTGTTTAGCAGTGCCTCTTCACTTTCTCCTTACAATCAGAATATGGGGGAGAAAAATGCGAAAAACACTTTCTCAAATTGTGTTTAAAATACTTTAAGCTCTCTTAATCGAAAGCTGTGTTTTTGAAAACTCGTTTCTTTGTTCGTGACTTTATGTCTACAGATAGAAGTGAGTGGGTTTTGATAATTTAAGGGAGTGATTTCCATATTTAGTTGTAGGTATAGTCTGGTACAGGTTTGATATGTTTATATTAACCACGAACAATTATATTTTGCCACGTAAAATACAAGTGTTCACTCCAAATAAACTTACGATTTTCATTACATTCTCACTATTAATTGACTATACTATACTACTTCCTGACATGTGAAAATAGGTCTAATTAGATCCAAAATTATAAAAATTTAACTTTTAAGGCTTAGAAAGTACTGTATGATTAAAACCTTTTTATTTATGCAGCACAAATAAAATATAATAAACATTTTATGATATGTGCAATTCGGTTTGTCTTATTTATAAACACCTCCAGACAAGATTTTGAAACTAAACTATCATAATTTTGAAGCTAGAACTTAATTGTGGTTAAAGAAAACAAAGTTAAACAGAATGTATAAATACACCATATTATTATACTATTTTATTATCTTATCATTATACAGTTATTATTTTTATTAAAAAATAGACTATTTTATATCTTATTTGAAAAGGAAATGCAAGTAAACACATGAGGAGCCAAAACAATTCCCATATCATATTTATAGTTTTCCAAAGTTTCTGATAGTGTAAAATCAAAGATAACGAGAGCCATATTTCTTGGTATTACTTAAGCCAAAAGGTTGTAATAGATTATTTGTTACATAATATAAATTGAATGGGTAATGATATTCTTAAATTCCTTACATTCGTAAAATATACGAAAAACAGGTTAAATTTAATAGACAATTACAAATTAATGTTTAAGTTTTAATAAGTAACGATTTTCCCAAAACCTGTACTCGTTTTAAATTTGTTATAATGGAGAAGTAATGGGTTAAATAAAACCGTTGTAATATCAATACTCATCCTGAAAGAATACATTTTGAACTTATTGTTACTGTACAATTTGGTTACTGTAATTATATGAATTACTTTTCCAGATAATTAATATTATATTATTAACAACTTTCTAGGGCAAACAGTGAATCGGATGATTTGTCTTATAATTGCAATATAGATAAAATCACATATTTTTAGATTCAGTATAACAAATTGACACAATAATTGACTTAATCAATTTAAAGTTACTTGGTATAATAACTCAAAAGAAGTCAGAATATTTTTATGAAATCATTACTGTAAAATGTACCAATAACCCTCTTTAAATGCTAATAAACCGTTATGAATTACCGTGATATGTAGGAACAAAAACGACGACCCGCATTGCAACTGTTTTTGTAAGATCTCAAGAGCAGTGTGAGAAACGCTTTTCTAGCTAAAACTCCATATTTTCTTATTTATCTTTTACAATATGGGGCAAAATGTCTGTGAAGCAATAATTGATACATTAATACATCTTGAAACCTGAATACACAAAACTATCAAAATTAGTACTTCTGCTTTTATGTGTAAATTTTCAAACATTCGGATTCTAATGCACAATATTGTTCTCACATATACACAATTTTGATTCAGGTATTTGTTGATATGAATATGAATTTTTAATTGGATTTATTTATTTAATTGTACTGTTAACTATTTCAACTAGTTATTAGTTGCTGATATTGCTGAACACATATAAATTATTCGCTAGTGTTATTACAGGAAATGATTTGTTTTTCATGTTGAGGGTGAATGAATACATATGAAAAAAATTAGAATTAATTATAAATAGTTAAGCATATTTAAACAAGAATATTGTAAATGCGCAAGTCGATTGTAGATTTATTTTACATCTTACTGATAAAATCCGAAGATTCATAACTGATGAGTTCTTTGAAATGAGTGCAAGAGTAGTCTAACAGTTTATTTATTTATCATTTCAATGTTTTCATTGAAATAAAAATATTATACATTCTACACGTTTACCTATTTTATTACTTCTTTATAGTAGGCAGTAATTAAAGATTAAAAAAACTTAAATGGGGTAGTTTATGACGTCTATATAAAGCTTTATAATAGAGCTAATGATATACATTATTTTATATAGAAAAAAAAAACTATATAATATATACTCCAATATAAAAAACGTAGATTATACAAATAAACCAAAATATTTTAATAATGATAACAATGGGAGGCAAAGATAAATGAATTAGATGAATAAGAAAAGTGAAAAGGAAAGTTTTAGAGACAACAGCGAATGCTTTTCCTGCCGTTTTATATTAGTTTTACGAGATCAGGATCTTTTCGCGTTTCCATTTAGAGCTACCCTCAACTGACAAATCTGAGTTTATTATAAAATCATACAAAACTTTAAATAATATTAAAATGGAATCACAATGTATTATTCAATTTGGCGGTTAAGTAAGATGAGTATATAGCGGCAGAGCTGTAGCGACATGGTGAAGTGTTTGTAGATTATTATAAACACTGGATTGAAAATTGTGTTGTTGAAGATTAGCTTTGGTTAGCATACAAACAGTTAGTCGCTACTGGATCTACGCTTGTTTCTCACATCCTGTACTTGTATAACTTCCACTGTTGGACATATGAGATTTTAATACATAGGTATTTATTTATGTATTAGTAAGTAAAGCCCAAGTTTTCATTTTAAGCTATATAAGTTAAAATGAAGACTTAAGACTTCATATTGCACTCAGAGTGGACTGAATTTAGAATCACATATATTGTTTTTGTACCAAAACGTGATTATATAAAATTTGATGTATATATTAAAACTGGTTACTGCAGTAGTATGAGAGTACTATTAATAGCTGACTATAATCTCGTATTTAATAAGAAACCTGGGAACACCAATAGAGATTTTGCATTTATCTCTTATACCTTAGCATTTGAGCAAATATTATCAATTTATACTATCCAATGCGTAAATAAAATATCCAAATTTCATGAGAGTTTCAAATTAAAAGTGTCTTGTGTGTATAAAACTAAACGATTTAAATAAAATATTTATCAGCAATCAAAACAGGATTATTTGTTTTTTTCTATAAAAAAATAATAATACATCACTGCGAGAGAGGTTTTCTAACGTTATCGTAAAAGTATTAAATTTTAAACTTTATTATATAAATCAAAATAATTATAAGGCCTAAAGTAAGTTTAAAGTAATATAGCTGGTAATGTTTCAATAAAACAACAAATTAGTTGGCATTATGTTAATCAGAGAATTCTTATATATAATAATAATAAAATAGTTTTCGGGTCATATTGATAAGTGAAATATTTTGTTAAATTAAGGTGACAATATTAACCAAAGGTTTATTTGGTACAAGAGAGCTGACAGACCCACCTGTAGGAGAAACGCCAAACCAGTCGCGTAGCAAACTTGACAGATGCGTGCTGCGCTCTGTGAGAGAAAGATTGTATTTTCAACACTAAATAATTCTTGTAAATTATGGATTGGCAAAATAACTTTTTTTCTAGATCCAGAATTACCAAAGAGGGAAAATTAATTACAGCTACAACTTATAGTGGTTTTCCGGTTCCAAATATGTCAACACAATTCAAATCCACATACATTTCAGCCTCACTGTAGAGTGAAGGCTCGAAAACAAGTCAATCAACAAATTTTGGATCAATCAATTCGAACAGCTCAAACTATAGGATGTATTACAATATACAATGGAATTATATTATAATTCACCCTACAGTTTGAGCTGTGTAATTATAAAATATTATACAATAGGAAATCGCGTGTAAAGCCAGGGGTAACATAATGATACCAGCAGTACCCCCAACAAAAACTACGTACTTACATTTGTACTTTAATCGTGTATTGTTAAAGATAATTATACAATTATTATAATATATATTATATTAATATATAAATAAATTTATATATACTATACAAAGCCTGTTACATCATATCTCCATTAACTAGTATTTTTTAATTTCACCCCACTTATTTACACAATATCAATATTTACTCTATTGCTTTTAACCACTTAATCTAAATTAATGACTCTGATATTTTCTTTCTTTTCTACTACATGCGTTTTTATGCATTTCTTTCCCTCACTATGTCATTCCTAATTGATTTCATCAAATGCTTTTTTTTCTATTTTTTCTAATTATTATATCTTCCCAGTTAATGTTATACAATAAATGTACCATTCTTTAAACGTCCTCACAAGTAAGTTATTAAGACTTTTAATTTTAAGATATAATAACATTTAAATTCACATTCAATATCATCAAATAGATATTCAAACCCTCACAAGAAGTGGAATTTTGATTGACGTAAGAACTTTGACTGGTGTGTTCATTCCAACGTACAGTGCTACAGTGATTATTTTTTATAATACATTATAACTCACCGGTTTTATTTTCTTAATTGTGGACTAATATAACGTTTGATTTGATACCTTCATTATGCTTGTCTTCACCTTTTGTTCCGTTTACAACTGGTCTTTCGATTCGTCCTTATGTAATATTTTCCTTTGATAAGTTCCCCATACGTTGCAAGTATAATGCAAATATAACAGTAAAATAAAAATTACAACGTAATCGTAACAATAACAAATAACAATATAAATATCATAAAATAATATAATACCTAATTGCTGCATGAGTTAGCCTATACCACAAATGCAACTTAGTAAATATACTTAAATTACACGAACGTACAAGCAGCACAAAAACTTCAAAGCTGAAATAAATACAATGAAAAGAAAAAACTAGAAACTATAAATTTTGCTGCGTGTGGCCTTTGGAGGAACCAACAAAGGCCACACAAAATGTCAGCCTTCAAGCGTAGGACTAACACCGACACTACACTGATGTACGCACGTGGCCCTCTGAAGGCACCACAGAAAGCACAAATCACCATGATCATGCAGTTTGCACCAATCACACAGATATCCGTGGTAATAGAAGCTAGTGCTCATTTCTTTAAAAGTCAACAAAAAACTGATGCTGTTCCTAGCATTGTGCAGTCGTGTACCAGGACTGAAAGGATGTTCTCAATGATAAGTAAGAAAGAAGTGAAGACAGGCACTCCCAGATTTACCTTTCGAAGTAAGAACGAACGTTCTATATGGTGGTTAAGCACTTTAGAGATAAAGCAACTTGTAGAGCATCATTAGATATGTCACAGAAAAGCCTATAATACAGTACTAAAAGTTTGTAATGGGCCTGCGGTATCGCTACAGGAAGAACCGTGTAATTGAGTCCGGTATTTTCACTCAACTGATACTTTTATACATTTTATCTGGAATATTCACCAAACATTGGAGGAAATGTCCAAAATACATTGGAAGTTATGGCAAACTAAAGCTTCGTATAATACTCCAGCATTCTTGAGGCCTTAGAGCAAATGCATCAGTACGCGCATAAAAGTCCAGACATGAGTGTAGCAACTATCAAGAACTCCAGGTCAAATCGCTTAGTGATACCCATTAAGAAAGTACTCCCTAATCACAAGATTTCTGTTCTGAAACAGAAACAGTATACATTTATAATAAAAGATTTAATTTATACTTTTCATGGTTTACAGTCATATAGTTTTGTATGCATCATAAAGATACAAATAAGTGTAAGATACAAGAAGATCTTTATGCCATCCGCAAACAACAAATAGTTGACTCCAAATGTCGTTTATAATGAGGCAGAACATAACTCGGTCTAAATATTTCCCTGAGGAACTCCCGAGGAGGCAATAAAGAAGATGTAGAATAGGTGTAGAATGTATAGATGAGCTAATTTGAACAGCTAATAATCTATTTGAAAGATAACTTCGGAAAAAGTTCCACAAAGATCCATAAAGGAATTCTTTTGAATCACTCAGGCCGTACTTTAACTTGATTAACCAGGCATATTTGTAATAAGTAATCAACTTTATAATGTAATTGTAACTTCATATAATCAAATTTCCAAATCCAAGTCCTTCAATTCGTCATACTCACTCAGTAGTTTCGCTTCTAACGTCTGAAGGCTGCACACAATAGAGATGCATTAACAAATATTGTACCTATTAGATTATAAATTATGAAGGAGAAATGCCGCATTCAATGTTCATATTCTCCCTTAAGGATAACGTGGTGATCAGTGTTATTTCAATTGAATTCTAAAACTGACAAACAGGCAAACAAAAATCCCAGTATTATACTGTTACTAAAAACATAATGATAAATGATATCAATTTCTCAACAACTGATACGTCACCAGTGAAACATTGTTTCGATTGTATCGTTCTCTGTAACTTAAACTTATCAGTGATACATTTTGGTTGTGATACTGTGGCTGTTTAGCATTATAATTAATTCAAAGAGGAGAAATTTTAATAGAATACAGAAATATTACTTGGAGATCTTTTGAGACTGAGAAGACAAGGAGAAGATAATATATTGAACAATCTCTTAAACAGTAATGATCTCCTAATATGAGATACAACTAAACACACTATATTTAAATTTTGAAAATAATTTAAGGGACTACTCGTATACAGGTTGGCTTTTTTATCTGCAGTTTCTAATTGTCAAGTAGTTAAAGTAAATAAAATATGGTTTTCATGCAAAATAGTTTCATTTGTTCATTTATTGTTGTTATTTCGTTTCTCTCTGTACTTTACCGGATAAAACAAACTAAAATAATTAATTTATATAAAGGATTGCGTCTGTACCCTACGCACGTGCTGATTTCCCATGTAGTCTATATCACAATATTTATCAATATTCAATAAGATAAATATCCAGAAATTAATTTTTTTTACAAATTAATTTTTTACAGACATGTTTGTAATTTCTGCATCAACATGAAAAATGTCGAAATAAACTTAAAATTCATATTTAATACTTTATTTCATATTTTAAATGAGCCATCATTGTGATCTTATAAACTGTAAATATGACAGCAAGCAAACTTTAAAAGAAAACCTTTCTTTGTTTTTTGAGATACTATATATTAATTATGTACACCACACTGTCAAAAACTGCCACCGTATTCCAATGTGTCAGTCAACTTTGTTTTTTCTTATTATATAAACCCATGCATTTTATAATTATTTTCGACTAGAAAAAAATATTTTAAAGCATTTTTATTCTTAACACTTTTTTGATATGTCCTTTAACAATGTAATTATTAGATGTCAAAAAAGTTATAAATTTCTCATGGAATTTAACATTGAAATTATCTTTTTATATATGCATCCATTTGAATGCTCTAACTGTAAATATAACATCTTAAACTTGGAAAATGTATTTTATGAATTATACTTCCCTTAATAACGGACATATAAACATTGAATCGCAAAAAAGTACTTGCTCCGCCGGGACTCGAACCCGGATCTCTCACTTGCCGGGTGAATGTGCTACCATTACACATTATATATTACATTTTATATATATATATATATATAATGTAATGTAATATATAATGTGTAATGGTAGCACATTCACCCGGCAAGTGATAGTTCGAGTCCCGGGCGGAGCAAGTACTTTTTGCGATTCAATGTTTATTGAAATTATATATATTATATATGTGCTCGAGGTGTTGTTGAGATTCCTTATGGAATTTATCATTAAGAAAACTCCTTTATAATTCGAAATTTTAATTTTCTGTAAGTCCAACATCTTACATGTGACAATTTCGCACGAGGTTTTTTTGCTTGTACGAGGAAAAGAAGAGTTATTTGCGTAAGAGCGTTAACTTTCGTGTCTCAATAAGCATTGTTAAACACTGACTTAAACACTTTGAGCTGCCATATCTTTGTTGTCATACAGGGAAATATCAAAATGACAAGAATAAAAATTTCTACAATTATTTTCTTAAAGAAAATAATAATAAAATACAGCGTGTTCAATAAGAAAGTTTACCGCCACGTTGGAAAATGACGGTAGTTTTTAAAAGATTAATGTAGATATTTTTAAATGTCTCTAAAAACTAGTTTAAAGTTGCTGTAATATAAAAGGTCTATTTACAATTTCCAAGATCACAATGATGACCTATTTTAAAACGCCACCCTGTATATTATTAACTGCCACAGTATAAAGGTAAAATTGCCATATATGTAAAAATTTAGTTTATTAATTATTTAATGATAGAAAATTATTCATAATCTTAATACCAAACATAAAAGACTATAACAGTGCCTTTTCAATGGTAAGTTCTAATGAAATATTGGGTTCAATGCTAGAGACAGCCCTTACTTTTATGTAGACAATGGTAAAGTTTATTACAAATCGGAAAATCTAAAAATTATGCTTTATGGAATTGATAACTAACACAACTACATTTAGAAAACAAAATTCAGGCCAAATGTGAGAAGACGAATTTTTTGAGTAGTTCATTAGATTTGTTAATGGAAGCTTGAATTTAGCGTCAAACCCTTATTTGTTAGCAATATTTGTGTATCGATTCACCTACATTCCGGTCCTAAGGAAATTATTTGGTGATGAGAATAACATCTGAAAATGTTGAATGTTATTTAATGAACAAATCTCTTTTATCTGGTCTTCTATGGAATGAAAGGTAATATGAAAGGATTGATACACTGTTTTCAGATGATATGGACGCACATCCTTAACTTTCAATAGAGTTCTTTGAGAGCAACACAGAACGGTTTATTACAAGATATACCCACTATTTACGTTACATAGTATGCTTGACTGTTTGCTTGTAAGGCAGTATACGTACGTAAGCGATTTTAACAATTTCAACGGAATGCTATAAAGTGATTTTTGACACGTAGCATGGAATAAAACCAGTGTTTGTTCCTTGAATCAAGACAAAATCATGTCGTTCTAGAAATGTCAAACGGGTGTTGGGCGGTAGGCACACGATGGTTAGCCCTGTACGAAGGACAAGATGCAGAAGACGACGATAATGAGCGATGACCTGGTTGGCCAGTGGCGAAGTCCCCAAACCGGAATTTCGGTTGACATTGCGACCGTTCAGGCGAAGTCTGTAAAGCGGTCAGGGCCACAAAATCTCCCTAAAGGAAGCCAAAATTACAGCCCACAACTGATTGCATATACCTGCGAAGGGACTTTTTCAAGAGATGTTTAAACCTTATAGACTTTACTATATCGGTTTCCAATTCCAGTTAAATTTTGTTATAATAATTGATAAAATATACTGTGCAAAATAAATTATTAAATTGCATTCTCTAATGAGCGTGTTTTAAAACACACTTGCACAATAATTTATGACACATACAAGGATTTCCAAGATAAACAGTAACTAATAGAGAAGTCCTAATCCACAGTTCTTGAACATCTTGAATAATGGAGAGGACTGCAACTATCGCATAGAAACGACTCAGATATCTTGAATATTTTTAAGATCTGAGTATGAAACAACTTGTGCGAATTGCGATTGGTTCAATGCGGTTAAAGCTAAACAAATTTCAGGATCTAGGATTCGACTTCTAATTTGTCTAATAAAGAATTACCTTATTTGTTTTCGTTAAGAATCAATTGACTCCTAATCTAAATATAAATCTGAGTTGAGTGAATAAACTGTGTATAAAGTAAAAAAACGCATATTTATTAACAAGAATATTGCCTATTAATCACATATATAATCGACATCAAAATTAAATTTGATCTGATGCTGTTCCTCTGATATTCAGACCGCCACTTTAGCTCCAATGCGCCGAAGTCCTTTTACATCAAAGTTTGCTGTGTGATTAAAACTGGCTGTTATTTAAAACACTGAGCCACAGATGTTTTTATACGTTACTTATTCTCTCTCGGGTACTTTTGTATACATAGGTACTTTAAGCCAATAGTTTTAATAATACATAAGATCTATATGTGAATGATAAGACAGATATAGTTATTTCAGAAAAGTAGATGTACTGTTTAAAACTTTTATGCAGATTACAAATAATAAAATTAAAAGAGAAAAAGTAACTAAGATGATAGAGTTTAATAACAAAAACCACAAATTAATAATATCTAAGGCGTTTATTTGCTGATAAACTGTTTTTATCGAAGAGTATGTTGTCATGCAGTTTTGAACAATTGATCTATTTATCATTAGTATTCATTCATTTTACAATTTATCAATGAAATCTATATAAACTTTTGTCTGGATTTAAATTGTATATAAGTTGAAAATAAATTTTATTACATTTAATGACTCACTTTTTCTCAACAAAAGGGAACTAATTATCTGATTTAAAAAGTATCTTAATTACCTTAGTAGAGTTACATAAATGACGAAACCCTGAAATATAATTCTAAGTTGTAACTAATGGATTTATAATTGTAGTAGTCTGAATATAACTTTGAATATATATTTGACCAACACGGCGCGGCGCGGCCTAATGCCTGACTATTTACTACATAAATTCTTAAATTTGTAGTTTACAGCCAAGATTACCATACAGGAGAGGATCAGCGTGGCACTATCCTGAGCGTTAGCGTATTCTGTCAGCAAGATATTTTGAGAGTAATTTCACCTACAGACTTAAATTTTTATGAAAGTTAATTTCTACATAAAAAAGATTGGATTTGATAATGGTAGATGTGCGTATGCGATTTCGCTGAGCGTTAGCGTAGGCCATAGCCCACGGATATATATAAACGAATTGAATTATGGAATTCATATAATGGCGTGTATCTTCATTTTTACAAAGGCAACATCGAACTTTACGTTGGTGGAGACGTTGCAGGGGATTTGGGCGAGCATTAAAACTTAGCTTAACTGTCCGTAGAATATCTCGAGAGCGACTTGGCTTAAAAGGTTCGTTTTACGTTAAACTTCATTTTTATGTAAGCGAGGTCGAGTTCACCGATGGTGCACAACCCTCCAGGGAATTTGGCTGGGCGTTTCAAATGAATATATAAATATATACAGTTTTAAATCTTGTATAGTTTAGGCCTACTATTATTCAGAGAATTGCCAAAATTCTTCTTTGTTTTTCTGTAATTTGTATGTTTTCCACAGCATATCTATAGAACGAATTGAGAAATACGAGATTTGAAAGTTTGCACGCAACTTCATTACTACATAGGCGCAACATCGTACTCGATAGTGTTGTATATCCCTTTAAGGAATTTTTCTGAGCGTTAGCGTGGCCTAACTTTTCAAGAGATGCATCTGTGATTTTAAATTTACTTGAAACCTAATTTTGTAGGCTATATGATTGAGCTCATAGATGATGCTCCATGGTACTTAACCTATGGTTCATTGAAGCATATCTATCTCTCAGGGGACTGGAGAATATAACCTGGCTCTGTATTTCTAAGATTTCCTTCCCATCTCTCCGTAGGACATCTCGAGAATGAAATGGAAAATGTCTTTATTGGAGTCAAAGTTAGGACTATAAAGTCCTCTCAATCACTTAACCTCAAATAAGCTACACTTGAAATTTCGAATCCAATTTTAGCGTAGCGAGTTACGCGACAGTTGTCTGGCGTACTCCACTTGCTTATACTTACAACTACTTACTTAACGCTGTTATATAACTTACCAACGTTGCACCATTTAAAAATTTAAGTTTTAAATTGCGACGTAATTTTTCATACTAATACAAAAAGTAAACTTTGAATTAATTATTAATTTCTTATTTAATACTGTTATTCCATTTATAAATATTTTAACGCTTTAAATGAATATAACTACAATATAAAACATTAGTCACATTTCAAAATAAATACGTTTTAACTTTCTTAGGTTCATTGTGTTCACTAGCCATCACTGAACTATGTGGGAAGTACATACATCTGTTTAATGGAGTGGAAACACAAAACATGATGACCTATAGTGAGCAGCAGAATGTCACAGACAAGGCAGGTCAGTGTTGTGCCCACCAGCCGCTACTGTGCCGTAGTCAGTAGTGTCGCAAGGCGGGCAGTGTGGGAGGCAAGTGGGGCACTGGACCACGCCCCGACTCCCCACAAGGCCGCCCTGCGCCGTGCCGCCCCGCTCGTCACTGTCACGGGCTCTTACACTTGTACTTCTCTTAAAATCTGGAACACTGAATCCGATTCTCTCTCGGATACTTGGAAAAGTAGAAGGATTGGCCAATTGTGTGAAGTAACACGATTGACTGTGGCTATTACACTATTGATGTTAGCAGAGACTTGCTCACCACGTTCCTCGCATTTCTCTACACTAATACTTTCAACGTCTACTATCAGTCTGGAGAATATTACCTAATTTGGTAATACTTAAATGAGACAATATCTCCAACTGAACAAACTCCAATATTCGATGCCTAGTCTAACGTATAAGTAATCATGCACGAACCGGTGTCGCGGTAATCAGCATAAACCGACCTGACAGTAAGCCGAACCGGCCTGAGTCTGTCACGTGACGTAACTGTGCGACCTTTCCATTGTGAAACTGCACGCGTTTAATCATCTGGCTCACAAAGTGTCTTGAGGTGGGAGGCTCGCTAATGTGCTACGTCAATACAACGCTGTAACACTCCGAATGTCGCGTGTGATTTCCATACCACCCCACCGAGGCTTACTGGATTGTACTTTGTGAAGACAATTTAATAAACATGGGCACAATACAACGCTGTAACACTCCGAATGTCGCGTGTTATTTCCATACCACCTCACCGAGGCTTACTGGATTGTACTTTGTGAAGACAATTTAATAAACATGGGTACAATACAACGCTGTAACACTCCGAATGTCGCGTGTTATTTCCATACCACCTCACCGAGGCTTACTGGATTGTACTTTGTGAAGACAATTTAATAAACATGGGTACAATACAACGCTGTAACACTCCGAATGTCGCGTGTGATTTCCATACCACCTCACCGAGGCTTACTGGATTGCACTTTGTGAAGACAATTTAATAAACATGGGTACAATACAACGCTGTAACACTCCGAATGTCGCGTGTGATTTCCATACCACCTCACCGAGGCTTACTGGATTGCACTTCCTGAAGGACAGTTTAATAAACATGGGTACAATACAACGCTGTAACACTCCGAATGTCGCGTGTTATTTCCATACCACCTCACCGAGGCTTACTGGATTGTACTTTGTGAAGACAATTTAATAAACATGGGTACAATACAACGCTGTAACACTCCGAATGTCGCGTGTGATTTCCATACCACCTCACCGAGGCTTACTGGATTGCACTTCCTGAAGGACAGTTTAATAAACATGGGTACAATACAACGCTGTAACACTCCGAATGTCGCGTGTTATTTCCATACCACCTCACCGAGGCTTACTGGATTGTACTTTGTGAAGACAATTTAATAAACATGGGTACAATACAACGCTGTAACACTCCGAATGTCGCGTGTGATTTCCATACCACCTCACCGAGGCTTACTGGATTGCACTTTGTGAAGGACAGTTTAATAAACATGGGTACAATACAACGCTGTAACACTCCGAATGTCGCGTGTTATTTCCATACCACCTCACCGAGGCTTACTGGATTGTACTTTGTGAAGACAATTTAATAAACATGGGTACAATACAACGCTGTAACACTCCGAATGTCGCGTGTTATTTCCATACCACCTCACCGAGGCTTACTGGATTGTACTTTGTGAAGACAATTTAATAAACATGGGTACAATACAACGCTGTAACACTCCGAATGTCGCGTGTGATTTCCATACCACCTCACCGAGGCTTACTGGATTGCACTTCCTGAAGGACAGTTTAAGAAACATGGGCACAATAAAGTGTGTGAACACTCCGATAACTACACTACCACAATATCTTCATTGAGATAAATTCGTGTAGTAGTCAGCCAAGTAACTCGAGTTTCGTGTCCAACCAAATATAACTGCACCCTCACGCTTGTAAAGTATTTACATTCATAATAATAGAGTTCATTTTTCAATGATGACTGATATATATTTTTCTATGTGCTTTCTATTAAGGTTGGATGCTTCCATGGGAAACAATATATTTCATACGAAAATATAATGAAATTGTAATTTGTTCAACAGTTATAAATATAAAACTAGGCCTATATTCCTATAAATAGATGGCAAGGTTTACGAAATTAGAAAAATGTATTAAAAGCAATCAAGCGTTGGAATTATTAATCCAGACCAATTTAAATGCGTGAAAAGGCAGTCTTCTCATTTCAAATTTACAAATCAAATATAATTAACGCTTATTTAAACTACAAACTGAGTAATTAATGTAAAGTAGTTATAAATGGCATACACGTTTCTTCATTCTTAATTTTATACTAAAAACTCCATTTTAAAAATCAATATTTACAAGTTTGCAATAATAAGTGTTACTGTATGCGTTTAAACCAACACCTACGACCCTCTAACTCCCTCACTAAACAACATCAGCGTAATTTAAAATATAGCATAATCAAAAATAATTGTGTTAAACAACGTTATGTCGGCATAAAAATATACATGATTCAACAGCTGACTGGAGTATCCAGTGTAAAACACAAAATATTCACAAACAATCGTTTTAGCCAACTTTTTTGACAATAAGTTGATTTCGAAAGTGGTTGATTTAAAATATATTGGTAGCGGTTAAAATAACAAATTCAAACTATTTTTCTGTCATAGGTTATGTAAATAAAAATCAATATAAATATTCATTTAATTTTATAGGCGTCTAATGCAATTAATGCGTTCTCTCTTGTGGATCATAAACATTTTAAAATATGCGATTAAAATTACTCAGATTTTTAAAATGCACATATTATTATGCAAATAGCTTCGAATTAAGCAAGGCTACTTTATTTGTTTATGTTCTCATATTATTTTGATGCGTGGTGATTATTCTACTGATACTTTCAATCCCCAAAATGTAAAAAAAACTTTAGCATATTATATAGAATTTTAAATACAATACGAGATTGTATAATATGTTGCATATTTTGCAGTTAAGCATGTGTAAAAAGTACTAAATGATCCAAAATTTGAATTACTTGAAAATGAGAAAAAATTCAAGTCAACTCATTTTTACAAAAATGCATACTTCCTTAATAATAATAGAAGGATACGGAAAACTGACGAAGTTAGTAGTTTTCTAAAACGTTGATATGTTCCTTATATGCGTTTCATATTTGAGTATTTCATCCGGAGAAGTATGGCTCGTGTCGTACAAAAACAGTATACGGGATTATTTATGTTTAGGAAGAGTTTCTCTAGAAGCATGAAGCAATACCTTGAGTATTTAGACACCTCTTGTAGTACGAACCCTTAACTTACTAAAAATGTTTCTACAACTTTCATGACCATTCAGGCTTTCCTTTAATCTTAAGGCTCTTCTGCAAGACCACTCTGTACTTGAAGTGAGTTTCAAAGAGGGCATTGTAGACTGTCTGTAGCAGTCACAGTGACTGCATGAGGCGTTAATTCTCTCAAAAGCGAATAAAAATGTGGGCTATTTGCTTTTGTAGAATTCGTGTAAAAATTCATAAGAAACACAGCCATCTAAAATTAACATAATATGTATAGCTTTCTCAACGGTCTGTAAGTTTTAGTGCAGAATATTTTTTTGCGGCCTAAGGCCAGTTGTGTAATTTAGTCTCTATTGATATCTTTCTTTATCGGTACCAGTTATTTATTTTTAGCTAATAAACCTCTTTATGTAATATTTATTCTATAAATAGTGATGATTTTATTAGACGACGTATTTATTACACCTTCATTAATTGGTCATTATATGTATGTAGTAGTCTAGATGCAATGTAGAGAGAGCTTAACTGTCTAATTTGGTTCATAACACATAATTCACCACATCTGCTTTGATGGGGTCATTGCTCAGGTTAGTGCATTCCATTTGAATAGAAATGGCAGAGGTTGGTATGATCTTGTGGGCGGAGGGTCAAGACGCAAAATGTCATGCAAATGATAAATGAAAGTAATCGCTCATTAAAGCTGACATAGTATTGTCTTCTAAGCTATCATTATTAAGGTCTCTGACAACGGAGACGACACAGTTTTAACATCTTAGGTGCGTAAACTGTAGTAAATCAAGTAGACCAATCCCATGTGTGAGGGTGAAAGAACTAAAAAACCAGTATTGTGGTTATCAACGTCTCTTCTAACATTCTTCTACTATCCTATTACAGGACATGAGTACTCCAACCCACGAGTCTATACGAGATTCACCATATTCGAGGCCATGGACGTTTTATAAACGGCATATGGTGAGATGTGGTACATACAATTGTCGGAAAAGCTGACACCATCAAAATTTGCCCTGCAAATATATGCTATTTCAGGTGGACTGCGGCATAACGCTGTGTAAAGATTATAAACGTATTCTTGACGGTATTCTGGACAGATGAAGAATATCTAATTCATAATTATTATTGAACACCATCTTGTCCATTTAAAATGAAACTTCATGCAAAACTTTTGCTATATGCAAGATATCTTATCTCTTTTCTAGCGCTAAACTAAATCCCATGAAGTAACATGCAGTATTCTTGAACTCTATCTTGTCTATGTAGAAATGTAGTTTAATAGTACATAAAGCTCAATTCGTTGACGAGTGATGCCTTCCTGAGTGACAGGATTTGATAACGGTTTGCCAACTATTTCCCCTCCGTTCCTTCCTTGTTACAGAATGTAACAAAGAGCAAAAGTTATTTATTTTACTGAGTCGTAGGCCATGAATTGATTTATGCAGGGATTAATCTAAACCATTAAATATGACAGTTTCACACATTTTAAATAATATTAGAAAAGTTCCAGAATTCAAAGAATAGTAGTCTAAGAACGTTAAGTTTACATAACCGTTATAATAACGCGTTGGCCACTTGTTCTTAGTATAACAATCATGTACTAGCTCGACTAGTAGCTCTAAAACAATTTTGAAACAAGTGCAATTAATTTCATAGTGTGGAAACAATTATGCTACACAGTACTATTGCAATTACTGCCGAGACAAGGGATCATTGTAGCCAGATTATATAAACATTCTTCACGAGTAGAACAGAAAGATAGAGAGAGAAAGAGTGTCAGGAACGCCGCAATGTGGCCAGTGTCCGCAGACAATGGAAGTTGACCTTTGACCTTCCTGTCCTCATGTCACTTCTGGCAACAATATTGTTCTCTATTGGATAATATGTGATGTGCATTTCTAATTTCACGAGCATAATAGTTCTCTCTCAATGTCACCATCTCGCTCTCTTACCTATGAAAGCTATGGATCAGGCTATATTTAGTTTTTAACCCATTTAGCACTAACTTGAAGTGAATATAAGCCAATCTAATGCTCGAAGTAAAGTTTAAACTTACTTAAGTACATTTAAATTGTTGTATATCGAAATATAGACATGATTGGATAAGAACTAAATCGCTTTAAGTACCAGTGCAACGCGAGAGATTGAATTTCAGCCTTTATTAACATTGAGGTCAGGAGGAAAAATTGGGGTTCCAAAGAACTCATGCTTATATAATCATACTGACGTTAGGTGGTGAAATACTTTTTGGTTGGTAAAACTTTATGATAACTTCCCTGAAGACAAGAACAGATTAAATATATTTTCGGTGTCTCCACGAGGATCTACATACATTTAGAGTAGGATGTTTAGGCAGTTTTGTCACCATATCCATACACAAAAAGCTAAAAATTAAAATATGGTGTTTTTACACTATGTACATGAACAAAGAGTGACAGGTTTTTTCAATGAGTCCTAATTAAGTATAATTTTAAAATTACATGTTCCTCAATGAAAGTTTTTTTTACAAAACTGCAATTAAAAAAGTTATCTTACCAGTAATTATTTATATAACTTCTATAACAACGTATTTTATCTTCAACGCTTTTTAAAGAGCCTGACTAAAAGATGTCTCTAAATTTTCTTCCAATTAATGATAACTTACAATTTATCGAGGAATGATAAATGATGATTTTCTTTCTCTTCAGAAAAGGTATTTAAATGAATGGAGCCTGAGTATCGTTTAAATATAAAACAGAAATGAGGAAATTAACACAGGACAGTGTTATTATATTTGGTCGTATTTTTTATATGGAGGCAACAATTAATTAACATAAATTTGTGTTGTCTGCGCACAAATGTTCACAACAAATTAAGAAATATATAATGTTTCCATTTTTCCGTTTCATTTACAAACTGCTTCATCAATATACAACGACAAAGAAAAGATCGAAAAATATCAGATAGAAAAGAATAACGTAATAATCGTATTCATATTTATCTGTCCTTATTGGCAAATTGCCCGACCCAGATCAGCACTGGCAAGGCTGATAGCAATGTTTTTCCACCTTCTAGTTTCACAAATAGTTTAGTTAATTAATATTTAAACTGTCAATCTATGACATCGAACATTACCAAGAATATATATGTTCACTATACGAACACTAAACGTAAAAATATTTAACTCCAGTTAATCAAAGTTCAAGTATAAATACACGAATATTTCTTGTGTGAACTATATAGAGTTTTAGGAGCTCTGCATGAGTTAAACTTCAGCCAGCAATGGAAGACGCCAAACGCCAAACAGTGGCGCCGACTACACCTAATTGTAGCCATACATTGACCTCCTGTAGTCGCGGCATGCGTGCTGATAGAGAGAATGTCGCAAGGTCGTCCTGCGTCCTCGCCCCCTGCGGCCAGTCGTCCGTTTCCTCACGGTTTCCTGGCCTCACCTAGCCTTGCTCCGCATCTACTGGAGTAACCTTCCGAACTGATTTTCCAAAAGGATTACAATCCACAAAGTTCCAGTAAATATGCAGTTACAATTAAATTTCGTCCTTATTGTTTACAACGAATGATCAAACTTTAATGTACATTAATTTTAACAGAATAACCCCTTTAGTCCGAAAATCTTACCTTCCGCTATGGAAGTACTATCAAATATTAACTTAAAACCACCTGTTTCTGCATTTTTCTCGGAGAAACGCCATGAAATCACAGTAGTAGAATTTTAAATTTTTAAAACAAATCATTTTCTAAATTAATTAAATAATTCAGCCCCCGCAAATCTTTTAAATTCTCAATATAATGAGCCTTACATTTACAATATTTGCAAATAATGTACTTATATTTCAATACAACAAGGAGAAATTTTTAGTTTTCAAAATGTCAGTGCAGTCCAAAAATGTTAAACCGTATCAGAGTTTGAGTGCTATGTAAAATCTTTAATTTGCTGAAACTACAATAGCCGACAGTTCAATTCCGAGTCTCCAATTTAAGTAGCACCAAGACAGACCGTAGAAGGTGTCGACACTGCAGGCCAGTAATTGACGTTGACTGTAGTGGAGGAATTATGTAAGGGTGGAGAAGTGAGGAGGTCCGGGTGCGGGTGACATGCTCTTGACACGGACGATTACAATCGGGTCAGAGTAGAGAGAAGACTGACAAACGGTTACGTTGCCAGAAACAGCAGGACTGGTTGGCAGACGTCCAGTGGGCTGTTTCATCAGCTGAGTTATCGGAACACGCTGCTGCCGCGCCGCGCCGCTCTGACTCTGCGGGGGAAGAGCAGGGACTCGGTCACAAATATTGGCAAACATACATCGCAACGTCGAACAACTGGTCTAGGGAATAAACAGTCCGGCTGGCAGCCGAAACTGGTCCTATGAACGACTTGTTTGGCTTCTTCGATACAAAGGAACTCGCAGTATTCAACCTCAGCTTAGTGACTTTAACGATGGAGATTACAGGATCCCAACAACGCCGTCATACCTCAACACTATAACAACGGTTTGTTCTCACATTCTGTTCTGGTATTAAACTACTCTCACTGCTTTGAACGTTATTTAATTGATACTACGACTGTTTCAAAAATGGTTTTGGTTATATTGCCTTTAATGGCTGAAGACCTAAATTGTGAACTTAGGAGTCGGCTATACTGAGAGTGTTAGGATTTTAGACACATAAAACAGTGTTCAATTTGAAACTATATTACTGTCATATTTTTGCTCATATCGTTATGAGAAATGTCTCGTTTTAAAGGCATTCTTAATACCAAGCACCATGGTACTTTCTAGATTTTAAAGTATTGTTATTGTTTATTAAGACAAAAGTTTCTATACTTTTTTGTATTGCTCATATCCTTAAAATGAACATATCCCATATTGTACAACCTAAAACAAGGCAGAAAAGAGTATTTGAAGTTTAAAATGGGGTAAAACTAAATGTCGTTCTACTACATCTGGTTCTTGAGGGACCTATACATACAAACGGTTTTAATGATATTGATAAATCATTAAGTAAATGCAACTTGAAAACTTCCACAATAAACTACTTACTATACATGTCAGTTGTTATTGTACAAATCCATTCCAATTTATGGTGAAAAAGGTCATAGTTATATATTTTAAGGTTAACAGGTAAGAGTCGTACACGAACAAAAATACAAATGTCAGAATTCTACATTCTGTATCTGACCTATTCGTTGTATAAACATATAATAAAACCTGTTATTACTTTAGTCTTCGTAAGTATGTTCGCTGAAATGGAATGATACAAAACTAAGACACGAGGTATGCATGGCCGTCAAGTGTGTGTGTGTGTGTGTGTGTGTGTGTGTGACTAACAGTCGAACTCGGGGAAGACGCCAGGGCCACCTCAATACTGGCGACATTACACCAGAGGGCGTGCCTACCCTTCCGCCGGCGCGCCGCGCCACGCTGCTCCGTACCATGTCATTATTAATTTTATATAACACACGCACACACACACACACACACACACACACACACACACACACACACACACACACACACACACACACACACACACACACACACACACACACACACACACACACACACATAATATTTCTAAAAAAATAACAAGTAAAACATTACAGTAGAAAGGAACCGAAACATAATGCCCAAATTAATAAGTAATATAGTACACTTTAAATCAACGTAACAATTTCTAAATTGCTTACCATAAATATGTCTGTTATAAATAAGAAAAGCTCTAAAATTAGGTTTGTGGATTAGAAATATGGTCACTCTGTTAATGATTGAAAGACATATTCTTCATAATCATTTTAGCAAAAACATAGTGGTATTTTGGTACCATAGTAAATACGAATTTAAAAAATCCGATGCCTTTTGAAATAATGTTAAATCTTGTTTTAGCAAAGCACAGTTTTAAACTAAAATTTTTAGTTTGTGTTATATTTCTTAATTTTGTATAGGCTACTGATATATGAAATTTTGATTTTAATGTCTGCTAATTCTTTAAGAAAAGTAGATATGTTTTTTGTTCTTTATTTCATGGCTTAAATATGAGAGCTACCATATGAGCACATTAGAAAAATTATTCTTTTTAAAATTTTTTTTTAACCTTAAGAAGTCTACCGTATATCACGTTCATTATTATAGACAAAGGGAAAGTAATGTACTGTGTTGAAAACTCACTCTAGGTCTACCGTATAAAGATTGTACTGGAAGTGATGGAATAGTATACAGTACGATGTCAGTTGGCGAGAGTTTCTTTTGTTTTGTTTCTCGGTAACGTGAATAAAATGCTAGCCTTATCAATAATAATAGAAAATAAACTTAATTTCCGGCACTGGACAAAAGAAAGTGAATGAAGGAAGAAGAACACGTATAAAGGAGGGTGTCGAAACGCGAGTGTAGGAGATCTAGCCAACCAGCGCAGTGAGATGTTGATCTGGCCGATATTCTAGCTAGCATTGTTAACGTTTCGTAACTGAATCCTGCCGGTCATATTTAGACAGACCGGTCAGACTGCTGTGTCACCAAAACACTGAAGCTGCACCCATTCTGTGCTCACTGGTTCACTATTGTGTGCCAAACGATAAATACTTTACTATCAATGGTAAACTGCTTTATTTACCCTTATCTTCGACGGAGGTTCATGCTATAAACTATTATGCTCTAAGGAAAGTTCTATTGCATTGCGACAAAGTGTACAAACTGTGTTTGTTTTGTATCTCAATCTGTTTTGTTGTGAAAGGGAATTTAGTTAACATTTACTTTTATTGTTACTGATCGTTTATTTAAATGTACTGACTTTTGTAAGCTTATAAAATAAATCGTATTATTTCTTCAAGTTATTGTTAATATTAATAAATTATATAAACTTATTTCTATTATTACGGTTTAGGTCTACTACGTGACCTAACAGTATAATTACAACATAGTAAAAAGAGTTGCATTAGTTAGATAAAGAATCCACATCCACTGTTAGATTTAGTTATGTGCCGTAATAGAACATAATATCGATATAGTGTTTTTTGAACTTTGAAAATGGAACATAGACCAAGGATGTCATCAAATAGGATATATTTTTCTATGCATTGTAAATGTCACATTTTTACCTCTTAATCCAAAATTACGACACATCCTAGGAATCTAAAACTTGCCTGTCGATATTGTTATATCTCATTACACAAAGAATCTGAATGCTATTGAGACAAATAGATTTATTCACTGACTGATACAAAATATGGGATCTCTCCATTTGCTAACACATAAGGATTCAAATATGTTATTTGCCTAGTAACACTAGAACAATTAAAATTAATGTTTATCACTTTCAAATTTCATGTTTACATGCGCCGGCAGACAAAGGGAAAATGTTTTTGCCACCTAAGTGATACGCTTCAATAACGCTCAGTCAAATTCTATGGTTGGACATTCAGCATCATAGAAATCACTCTCGTCTATGTAGAATTGTAGTTTCATGTAAAATGTAAAGTCTAAAAATGAAATTTTTCTCGAGATATACTGTCACACAATACATTTGAATTTTCTAAATTTACGTTAGGTTTCATTGCAGTATTTAAATAATAAAAGTTCCGGTGAGCTAGGAACAACGCCAGAGCGCGCTGAAATCATTTCTTGTCATCAATTTAAAACATTGATTTTCCATTATATAAGATTTTCATTTACTTATTTTAATAAAAATATCACACGGAAAACCTCCCACGATTGTACTCAGTTTGTTTTCAATTTTATTTACTTTGCTTTTTTCTTTGCTGTCATGGTTACCCAAAAAGCAATATAAAAATATTCTCTAGCACTTAGCCAAATCTTATAATCTTATGGAGTGACTTACACCATCATCACACTGAAGTCACTGTTTCTCATATAAAATTGAAGCTTCGGGACAATTTCCAAGTCTAGAAGTCAGTTCTTTTTCGAGATATCGTGTGGACAGACACAGACAGAAATGACATCTTTCCAGCCTCTCGAGTATTAGGCTTCGTTAACGCTTAGTCAATAATATAAGACACTAACCACAAACCTAACCTGTAGATGAGTCAATAGTCACAGCGATAGTCTACGTTAAGCCCGCCTTGTTTATACTATCGACCATGACAACACAAACATTGCGTACAAAGTTATCAGAAACAAACATATGCCTCAGGTAACCAATGAGTGAGACAGTCTTGGCACTATTGGCTGGGGTATATTCTACATAAAGCCGCCACACGATATGCTTGTCCTGTTTCACGATCGTTTTGGCTCTGATCTCCATAAGGCTGCCACACGATATGCTTTTCCTATTTCACGATTGGATTATCTCTGATCCCATAAAGCTGCCACACGATATGCTTGTCCTGTTTCACGATCGTTTTGGCTCTGATCTCCATAAAGCTGCCACACGATATGCTTTTCCTATTTCACGATTGGATTATCTCTGATCCCATAAAGCTGCCACACGATATGCTTGTCCTGTTTCACGATCGTTTTGGCTCTGATCTCCATAAAGCTGCCACACGATATGCTTTTCCTATTTCACGATTGGATTATCTCTGATCCCATAAAGCTGCCACACGATATGCTTGTCCTGTTTCACGATCGTTTTGGCTCTGATCTCCATAAAGCTGCCACACGATATGCTTTTCCTATTTCACGATTGGATTATCTCTGATCCCATAAAGCTGCCACACGATATGCTTGTCCTGTTTCACGATCGTTTTGGCTCTGATCTCCATAAAGCTGCCACACGATATGCTTTTCCTATTTCACGATTGGATTATCTCTGATCCCATAAAGCTGCCACACGATATGCTTGTCCTGTTTCACGATCGTTTTGGCTCTGATCTCCATAAAGCTGCCACACGATATGCTTTTCCTATTTCACGATTGGATTATCTCTGATCCCATAAAGCTGCCACACGATATGCTTTTCCTATTTCACGATTGGATTATCTCTGATCCCATAAAGCTGCCACACGATATGCTTTTCCTATTTCACGATTGGATTATCTCTGATCCCATAAAGCTGCCACACGATATGCTTGTCCTGTTTCACGATCGTTTCGTCTCTGAACTTCATAAAGCTGCTACACGATATGCTTGTCCTGTTTCACGATTTGTTTGTCCCGGATCTCCATAAAGGTACCACACGATGAATGGCTTGGTTTGACCATGGTCTTTATCACAATATTTAGTTTTGCTCCCACAAGCGTAACTATAGGATGGAGTTTTTACACCGGAAAACAAGTGTTGTAATTTGACTTTATATTAAACAAAAGCACGAGACATACCATTGCAAGCCTGTCCATTTGGCTTTATGTTTATTAATAATGTAAACATATATCAATTAATAATTTTAATTTTGGCGTTAATGGAGGAAATTAATCTTTTATACTCAGTTTGATCAGTATATATTAGGCCTAAACGTGTACACCTCAGTTCACGTGTGCAAAATATTCAAGTTTAACTTTATCTTAATAGATATACAAACACAATAGCACACTGAATTTTCACATCAGTAAGATGAAGTCATTGAACGCCATAAGTCACTTAACTTTATACTACAATGTGACTAATTAATTGTAATAAATTGTCACAACTGAGTAGCGGAAACAAGAGGATGCCAGATCCTCATCACGGAGACAGGTTAACCATTTTAAGCTCAAAACCAGTTAGGCCCGACTCAGTTTTTTGCTACGAAAGACCAAAAATAAACCGGCTTCTAGGCGTGAACCAGTTTGTAGGGGGCAAATAAAAAAGTTGAACCCGCAAAAAATATGACATTATATTATCGCTAGGCCTATAATGTCATCTTATGTCAAATACTGGTGCTATTAATTTTATGGGTGGTCCCAATAAACTGTACTTGCAATAAATGGGTATATTATGTCACTTCCACTTTGTAAACTATGGTATCTAAGATATCTGATTGCCCGTTAAAGTCTCGAGCACATGATTACATACTCATTTTACAGAGCTGTATTAATATTTAATCAAATTGTACGTATATCCTAAAAACAACGAGAAGTTAAATTTTTTTCCAGAAGACATAATCTTGTTTTGGCAGAATACTAATTGGCTAAAAGATTGAGAGATCTTAATTTTCCATTTTGAATCTTTTGTAAATTGCAAGTTTAAATTTACATGCAAAAATATAAATTCGATATCAATAGTTGTGAATATAAAAACTTGACTCCTCCAGCAAACGTTCTGTTACACAAAACGGACCCTTAGTTATACATTGATGAATAAAGAAGAGTAGGATTGAATTCACAACTTATTTCGAAAAACTTTAAATGAATTATTACACATGTTGGTTATGACCAAATCACATGAACTTTGAAGGAACGGGAGGACAGTACAAATGTGTAGGAAATGACCGGGATACGTGACATGTTCTCTCTTGCAAAGTCACGAACTTTTATCTTGTTCTGCCGGTGAAAATAAAACTAGAATTTGGCACTGGTTATCAAACTGGGATCAGATTAAGCAATTAATGCGATGGAGAGATGTCGCTGGCGCTCCCACCAGAGAGCCGGGCTGGCCGGGGGCGGGGAGGGCGGCGTGGCGCGGCGGCAGGAGGCGGCAGGCAGGGTACCTCTATATATTGTACTCGTCCCCATCTCACCACACTGTGGTCACATCGTCAGACATGGCACTTCAAGTGAGTACTGTAGGCCTACCATAGTCTACACACTACTTGTTTAAACTATTTTTATATTTTTAGTAATTTTTTACCTTTTGATAAAAAATGTACTCAACTAAACATTATTGTTCTACAGGGGTTCAAAGTTGTATAATGTTAGTCTGTAGGGTATTTATAAGTGTGGCGTATCTTTTATAAGTTATTAAACATAGTAGAATATAGAATACTGAACTATAAAGGTGTGAAGTAGTGTTATATGTTATTCTAAGGGATGATTACAAATGTGGGAGTATCTTAGAGAAACACATTAGAAAACAACATTACTAAAATCCAAAATTGTGATTCATAATACATTAATAATAAGCTGTCACTACAAGAACAAAATCTTATATACACATGATACGTATGTAATACATTCAAAACAATTGGCGCCCGATTTGATAGGATCGGATGACGCAATAAGTGAGAAAATAACATAGGGAATTTATTATGATTGGACCAGTAAAAATGTATTTAGTGTAGGCTACGTAAGGCTTAAATTATCGAATTATTGAAACTCTAAAACTACAAGGATGAACTCCATTAGCAGTAGTAACCTTACTTAAGGTTGAGCTTACTCAACGTAACATTAAAAAGATGAAGATATCAACTTCCATATTTTACTTATATAATGGTGACGGGAACAATATGTCACGTGTATAATAACAAAATAATCCCAAGTCTAAGAAATACTTCTAACCTTGCTTGGTTGAGATTTAGATAAATGTGTACCAATAACTACCAAACAAATAGGCAGTTCTAGGAATGTTAACATTTTAAAATGAGTTATAAATTTTATAAAACGTAACATTTTTTGGAATTAAGAGCGGTTTAACCCATAATATGTAAACACCACTCTCGACCCAGTGCACGCTGTTGTGGAAGCGACAGTACTCATATGAACTATTGTGAGTTGTCATCCTCAAACAATTAACAAAGTGCTTAAGATGTTGTTTAAAGAATGTTATGATACTTTTCAGCAGTTACATATCAATGGATAAATCTATTGTATTTGCACCTCATTATGTTACATTTGTTACATGTTTCAAAATGATGACGATGAATTAAAATGATCACTACTTCGGTTGTGTCCAGGAGTAAAGTTTACCCTAACTTTTGGTCGTACTGGAGTATTTTAATGTGCACATATTTAAATATTATGGTAATTTACAAATGTAATATGTAATTGCTTTTTTGTGCATGCCTCATACACCTGATTAGAGTTTTTTCCCAGAAAAGAACAATTTCGGAATTTAATATGTACTTAAACAAAAGATTACTTTCATCCTGTCTATCACTGCCAGCTTTCATACGAGATTCACAATATGTTATATACATAAATAAATAGATATTGTAAAACTTGAAATAAGAAACGTATTTTAGAATTTATAAGTTCATTACTTTGTAAATGTAGCAAGAAATCTGTGCAGTTGTAGTAGTAACTTTGAATACGGGTGTAAAATTCTATACGTATTACGAAGAAATTCGAACTGTTTGCAGTCCATTATACATTGTCACTAATGTTTGAGGCTAACGCTGTAGTTTGACTACACATATTATAAATTATAAGTATTTGGTCATATAGGAAATAATTTATAACACCGTCCAATAATATCAATACTACAATCATAAAGCAGGCACTACAAAACCAATAAAGATATTATACGGGCAACATATACTTCGTTTCCATATCAAGGTACAAAATACGCGCGTCATTTAACAGTCCTCACTCAGGTTGCGTGCCAAGTTTCAATTTCATGTTCACGTTACTACATCATATTATGTTAAAACGTCACATGATTGTAATTAGTTTATTTACAAACTGATTTAATTTGAGATTTTCTAGTTTCTGTCATAGTTACTTACAAAGACAAATGAAAAAATGTTCGCTATAACGCTCAGTCAAGTTTTATGGTGGCTGTCTATATAAAAATGAAACTTCATGCAAATCTGTAGGCCAGTTTGTTTTCGAGATATCGTGCTTTAATATTAGATCAAGCTTAAAAAATTATTGCGTTTAAAACTTGCGCTAAAAAGTGAAGAGTAAAGTAGTGGAAGACAGACTGTTCACATTACACAGTCAGTGCTACCAGACCGTGGACTTGCAAACATTGTAAATCTATAACCACTTTTCTATTGCCTTATACATTTTCCAAATTATATATAGTTGTAATTTTAAAAATCCTATCAAAATTCTCCTACTATGTGTAGTAATTTTAAAATTTAAAAGTGAATTAAAAAAGTAAGAGCAATATGTTCCAAAATAAACTTTATTACATTTGCTATCAAAACTGTTTGCATTTTAAACCTAAGTCCCAAATTGAAAAGAAACTTTCTGCGGACATTTCATGAATTCTTTATATTTTGTTCGTTCTATTCTTTGTTTCTACATAACTACAATGAGACTTTTTTCACTGGTTTCACTATTTTAGGTCCTACGTCACGAGATAAAACTACGTTTCAGTCTTTTACCTTCCAATGAAAGCGTCATTCAAAAGGAGGCAGACGTACATATAAAGGCAGAAATTAAATTATTTCAATCGCTTAATAAGACTTAACTAACAGTCAGCCAACAACAAATGTTAGGCCCATTTCAAATGTCGTATTTACATTAAACCAAAGATATGTGGCGTGAATTACCCCAGATGTATTTTACTTCTAATTTTTGTCTCTTACATTGAATTCAGAAAATTGGTTGTAATTAGATTTCCAGTTATTCGAACCCTAACCTAAAACCTTAACGTGTCCTTGGTTAATTTCGATGATTTACATAACGACCTAGTTACTGCGCGCAGTTATTATGTTAATGGCAATAGGCGGGAATCCCCAGTAATTGGTCGGTGGGGAAGGGGGAAGTGTGAGGTGGGCTCCACTCATGACTGATGCCCCATTATACTCTCGGTTTAAGTACGTAACCGCAGTATAACTCATCTAGGCCGCTTGGCACGTGTCACTGGTAGGACCGCTATAGTGGGTCGGTCCTACATTCCTCCAGGAGTGGGTAGTGCGTCTTGTAACGTTCATCTTAATGCTTGTAAAATTTAATAGGCGCTAATAAACAGATGTTCACAATTCCTTACATAACGCATAAAATGTTATAGTGAAAAAACTTATTGTTTTTCCTTAAATTTCTTCACTTTTTTGAGCACACAAAAAAGGAATCTCTATTTCAATTATATACAATATAAAAATAACAAAATACAGTCGATTGTATTGTATTTTGAAAAATTATTAAGAAAGAGTGGTATACAAATATAAATAAATATAGAAAATGTTTTATTTGAAGAATAAAACAAATGGTTTATACAGGGTTTGTCCGGAAAGTAATAGGACTGATTTTTTATTACCGAGACTGTACTTCGGAGCATACGCGCACCGACTGGATTCGGTAGAGGGCGTTCCTAGCTAACAAACAAGCGGCTGGTCATTTGTCTCCGAGCACGTGAAGAGTCAGGACAGACATTTTCACGCGACGTGTTTCTGTGAGTGGTTCAAGCCGAAAATGCAGCGTTCGTTAGAAAAGAGGTACACGATTAGATTCATTGTGGAACTCGGTAAATCTGCGACAGAGACATTTGATATAATCAAGCAGGCTTACCCAGATGTTGCTTTTGCAAGAATTGGTGTGTTTCGGTGGCACCAGGCCTTTTTGGAGGGCCGGGAAGAGGTCGCTGATGAAGACCGTGCTGGAAGACCTTCGACTTGGACAAACACCGACAATGTGACTTGTGTGCGCAAAGTTTTGAACTCAGACCGTCTACTAAGTATTCTTTTAATTGCCCAGATGTTACATTTACCGAAATCTGTGGTTCGTGAAATTGTGACGGAGCATTTGAACATGCGCAAAGTGTGTTCGAAGATGGTCCCAAAAGTGCTCACTGGTGACCAGAAATTGCGGCTCACACCGCCTTTCTTGTGAACAGCTACCTGACCAAGGCCGGCATCCCAACTCTTCCACAGCCGCCCTACAGCCCAGATGTGGCTCCCCCAGACTTTTTTTGTTTCCTCGCCTGAAAAGGCAAACATTTTGAGACGGCAGAGAGGATCCAAGCAGCTTGCACCGCGGCTCTCAAGGCTATTCCGGAGAATGCCTTCTGTGACGCCTTCAATGCTTGGAAATCGCGCTGGCAGCGCTGCATCGACTCACAAGGAGCCTATTTTGAAAGTTTTTACAGAATTGTAACGATTAGCTCAATAATTTGTTTTTAATCGACTCAGTCCTATTACTTTCCGGACAAACCCTGTATAAATATTAAAATTTTCCTAGCGATATTATTATTTTACTTTTCCACATAAGTTTATCTTCTAACCACATATTCTCAGTACCTGTTAAATAAAGTCCACCAATATTGCAAAACCGAGTAATAAAGACTGTTAGATCATATAAAAAGTACTGATACAGTAGTCGTATGTTGATTGATAACAATGAATTTATATTATAATAAAGTAACATTTAATAATAAGTTTTAATCCATCATCCTCGTATTAATGTATACTATTTCATTACTAAGGAAGGTCAACCTTTGTGTGGAACAGTTAGCTCCATATTATCCTGGCGAGAAACAAAAGTCTGAGGTGTACACAGGCGCAGTTTTATCATGGTTTGTTTTCAAGAATATGCTTCACTCTAATAATGTTACCAAATGTTGACAGCTTGTATACCTCGCCCTCTTGGTCGCCGGGTCCCAGGCCGCCGCCGTGCCCCTGCTCAGATCAGCGTACGCCCCCGCCTACGCTGCGCCTGTATCTTACGCCGCTCATGCGCCCATCGTAGCTCATACTGCTCCTGTCGCTTATGCCGCTCATGCTCCCATCGTAGCCCATGCCACCCCTGTAGCTTACGCTGCCCATGCACCCGTTGTTGCTCACTCTCCCGTCGCTTACGCTGCCCATGCACCGTTGTTGCTCACTCTCCCGTCGCTTACGCTGCCCATGCACCCGTCGTTGCTCACTCTCCCGTCGCTTATGCCGCTGCTCCCGCCGCCAAGGTTGACGAATACGATCCTCACCCCCAGTACAGTTTCTCCTACGATATCCAGGACGCTCTGACCGGAGACTCCAAGAACCAGCACGAGACCCGCGACGGAGACGTCGTCCAGGGATCCTACAGCCTGGTCGAGCCTGACGGTTCCCGTAGAACTGTCGACTACACCGCCGACCCCGTCAACGGATTTAACGCTGTCGTCCACAAGGAGCCCGCCGCCCATCCCGTAGCCGTCAAAGCTGTGGCCCCCGCCCCTGTAGCCTACCACGCTCCCGTAGCCTACCATGCTCCCGTCGCTCCCGTCGCTTACCACGCTCCCGTCGCTTACCACGCTCCCGTCGCTTACCACGCCCCCCTCGCTAGTGTAGCGTCTCCCGTAGCCTACCACGCTCCTCTTGCCTACCATGCACCTGCCTACGCATACCATCATTAAGTTCTACTGTATTCAAGATAACTGCTGTTTTATGCCAAAGTCTTCACACATCGTTCCATGTCAGAGACGAGTAGACTTCCATCTGAGCATATACCTCATCGTTCACGTATATTATGTGTAATGTAAAAACTCTTAAAAAATAACAAAATTATAAAATTTAAATGGGTTATTATTTTTAACTAGTACCTCAGTTTCACTAAGTTGAATATTATTTACGTGTTCTAGATGCAAGTTATATATTTAGGTTCATTCAACGTGATCTGCACGATAATCAATTCACAATTCTCGCTCTTCTCACTCACTGTTGACAAGAAGCATTATTGAATCACGAAAATGAATACTTATAGTGATAAAGTAAGTATTGGTAAGTATTATATTGATAAACGTAAAAACCTTGCCAACTTAGCTCTAACGTATTAATGAGTAATTTATAAACCTTATTGTTTCTCTCAAATAAACTATAATAATTATAACATCACAAAGATCTTGAGTCAACATATCTTACTAATCATTAAGATACCAGATATGCTGAGAATATCAACAGTTAGATAAATCTGTTTACCTGACATCTCCAAAGTTACACAGATTTACATATCTATACTACATAACGTCAGGAGTGTCATCCAACTTGGAAATTTTATTGATTTTTGAGCGAACAAAAAGTTTGAGAGACAAAAGTTGTATAATCAATCTAAACTGGAGCATCAAATGCCAATTACGTTAATAAGAGGCTATACTGTTGAAGAATTTACATTAGAAGACACCAGTTTTGAATTGATACACAAAATAAATATTTTAAAAAGCGTATGGTCAAGTTTTTTTTAATTCCTAGAAGTCATAAGAATTTTATTTCAACAAAATAACAAGTTTGTACAAATTAAAAAAAGTTTAAATACATAGAATACGATTCAGTGTATTGTTACAGCAACAGTGACTCAGATTATGATTACTGTTACTCAATTAACGAGATTAAGGACCTGGCGGAAGCGGTTGGCGTCCTTCCAACGCAACGCCCTGCGCGGAGCAACGCAACGAGCTATCATTGGACAATTGTTCCATCAACGTTGCACAATGATCGTCGTATACTAAACAGGGCATCTGTTAATAGTACAACAACCACTATTGACATCGTTGTCGATGCTAATGAAGATGAAAGTCTGACTGACTGTGTGTGTGTGTGTCTGTGTGGTGAAGAATGTAATCACACTCATGTACTCGTACATTATGCATGTGAGATTGACCTGTACGAGCTCACAACCAGAGGATTCTAACAACACTTATTAGGGCGTCAACCGCAGCAATCATCCATAAGTGAATCGATTTCAAATGTCAATTACTTTTAACAATCAGAAACAAGTAAGTATACAGCCAATTTTTAGACATCTGTTAAAGGTAAATTTAGTCATTACGGAAAACAATTATGAAATATAGAACGAACTTGTATAAGTTTCAAATAGAACTGAAAGTTTTCAATGTATTATATGCATGGTGTTTACGAAGTCTCCGAAGATTTTTTAGGTATTTATTCTTCTGGTCAAGAAAAATTAAAACTGAAATATGAAAATGGGCCGAAAATGCTTAGTTCACTTGTCTACGTTTTTATAAATTATTATTTAATTTATAAACTAGTAAAGATAAAAAAATTCAAATTTGGCATATTTATTGTTATTACAGGCTCAAATCAAGAGAAAACTAATATTACATTATTATATCACGTTGAAGATGGTGGAAGGATGATATCATTTCAGCTTAATAACGCAATGACTAGTAAAATTAATACAGTTTCTAATTATTAATAACAGTTTTAAATTTAATACAAAAAATGTTACACCTAGTTAATAATTCGGTCATCAAATAATTCAGTATAAACCTTTAACTGTTGCAATATACGGTGAATGATGTCGTAAACGTATAAACCACGAAAACTTTTGAAATCGACAAGTTTTGAAGAAAAAAAATTATATTACGTCTGGGAGGCTCCACCACAGTTGCCGACATTCTGGTCCGGAGAGGGACTCCCAACGTACGAAAGTTTACCATTTTCAATTTCGATATAGAGGTGAATGTTCAAACCAACCAACTCCAATCCTCTGAGTTAATTACTCGGAAGTTACCGTGCATACAGATAGGCATACAAGGTGACATAGAAGTCGACATCTCCTGTCGCCATCATCTCCTGGGAGATAATCCACTAAACATTAAGCCAATTAAATTTCGTAGTGGCTAATTTTAAATATACGAATAACCCAAACCTAGGTTATTATAAACAAGGGATTTATTGCAACATTTCCTCGTACATACAGAGGATACAAGTAAAACAGTTTAAAAGTATTTCTGACATTTGACATAGTTATATATTACAAAAAAGTATACCAGTACGTTTTTAGAATTGAAATCTAGCATATTTTCAGGTGTAAAACCCCCTAATACATTAAAAATCCTCGAAAAGTAGTGTTACACTATATTGTCTTTTCAAAGTTAGTTTAAAATCTAAAATCAATCTTTTGCTAAACTAACAGACAAGAAAGAGATTTAAATGAAACGTATGAACTACATAAATAAGATTCATGCTAGGTTAATACCATTTTTATCAATAATCCCCGTCAACAATAAAAAACCCTTTTATTGTTTAGTTCCGTATGAAGATGACAATTATTACAGGTTAAGCTCAAATGTTCAAACTATGTATCATACATATATCCAACAAAGGAACTTCAACACGTGTTGATATGTTAAAGGAAAATGTAATATGATTAACTTTCACAATATACTCTGCTAACATTTGCTTACTCTTTGTTTTTACTCTGCCAACACGATTACCTGTAAGACCAATGTAACCAAAGTCACTTTTTGACAAAGAAAAAGTTAGACTCCCAATGGACCGAGATATGCAATTTCAATAATGATGTGGAAGTATAGAAGATGGTAGAAAGTAGAATATCGCCCTAAAATTTTAGCCTTTAAGTGATCTCGTTCGCCAGTTATCGAAGGTCCATACCTACAGACATAAATCGGATTTCGTCATCACTAACGGGTGGGAGAGGCTTCGCTTAACGCTCAGCGAATAATTACTTTATTGAATAAGAAATACTTCAAAGAAAAGGCATTTAGATTGTCTATGTAATAACCTATATAGGAGAGCTTCTCCTTAAAAAAAAAAGAAAACATTAAAAAACTAGCTGTTACCCGCGGCTTTGCGCGCGACGTTCCATAGTTTTCGGATACATAATAGGAATATCCTTTTAAACAACTTCATAAACTACAACACTCCTTAAAATAATTTATGGCCACTGGAAGATACTCTGATCCACTTAATTATAATTATAATCCAATAATAATTGGACTTTAGATTATTGCGTCGTAAAACTGGAGATTGAAACTATGTTTATGAAAGTACCAATGAAATACACAAATTTCTCTGCAACATTCCATAATATTTGAAATGAATAGCTCCAACAGTAGCACTTTACAATTTTAGACCAGAATGGAGGATTACCAAGTCAGTCGTAGTAATATTATTGAAATTGATGTAATATGTTGGAGCCCTATAATAATTTTTAATAGGAATTAGCTATCTTTATGGTGCGTATTATTTTAGTATTTATTGAAGGTTCAAAACAAAACAAAAGTGCCACTGGTTCTTATTTTAGGTTTCGCATGTAATGAACCATTTCTGGTTTGAATTAATAATATTTCACACGTCACAGTAGAGTTTGCCATGTTGTCAAGATCAGAAAATACATACATACTCGATCTGAGAAGAAGACTACAGTTCAAAAGTGTCTACTTATGGCCCTTGTAATCTTCTTTCGGCCTAAGTTGTTACCGGTTACTCGTTTGCATTGTTCTTCTATAATATAATTGTTCTATAATATAAAATATAATTCTTTTCGTATTTTGAATTTTTTAAATAGATGAATTTTATTTTCTATCCTAGGATTCTATTTTAGGATATTTCAAACTCGTAAAACCTAAAAAGTTCAAATAGCAAGGTATGACTCAATACATCTATCAATATTTCTGAAAAACTATAATAGTTTGTATTTAAAGTATTTATCACAGATGGTTGGGAAATGGCGCCAAATTAACTTTCGTAAATGTTCAATATAATGAAATAATATTAAAAAAGAATGGAGAATAAATCAGATAAGTGTTTAACGATAATACTATGATGAATTGGAGAACATATTGTATTCATTTATACATACCACAAGGATATTTTATACATTATATTCTGAATGAAAAATTATCATCAAATATATTAATGAATTTTTTATGGTGATATAGAAGCTACAACTTGATAAGTTCATTCATTAACTTGATTCAGCTGCCTTTGAGAAATGTTACAAAACAAGTTAGCAAAATAAATTCAATTATTATTTATATACTTGCCTTGAACATAGAAAAATACGCCTTATTAAATATATTGAGATTATTACGTGGTTTTGGAATTATACAGAGTGAATTACAAGTCCCACTCTCCTATTAATTTTTTAAATATAATAACAAACATAACATTGACTTACCACAATTTCACCCACTGCTATCTTAAGTTTTAACACATTATTGATTATAACACATTTACGTGCATATATTGCAGTACATTGTAATTTAAAGGTTGGCTCAAAAGCTCTCCGAATATTGTACTGGTAAAAGAAAATAAAATAGACACAATTTATACTACCGCTTAAAATGCTTCTGTCTGTGCTCTCCCAATAAAGAAAACTACATATGAATAATGTTACATGATGAAATGTAATCGTTAAAAACAAAAACATTTCTGCATTTAAGAAGGGACAAGCTAACTGCGCTTCTATCTTTTATGTCGCAATAACTGATCCCTTAAACAGCGTAAACATGTTCTGTAATGTTGGCGATGTCTAAACTGTATCGAATTTTAAGCGGTGAGTATTGGGCGGCAGTTGAGTAGGACCACGTTGAGAACTATGAGAATGTGTGGTTGGAACATGAAGCACGCGTATATAGAGTGTATAAAAATGGTTCAATTTATTTGAAAATGCAATGATATGTTTAGCTCCGCCAACTTACTTGTGATTGGTTAGTTTTAATACACCCCCACTGTAGGATTTAAACAAGAAAATATTGAGCAATAACAACAAAAATCATTACCGAGAAAATGAAGAATTTAATCCAGGCAAGAAAAAATGTAAACCTTTCTGGGGTAAAAAATATTGGCTTATCAATTTCTACATTATTGTATGTTAATTATTGTACTTTACTCATATTATAGTACGTCATACAATGATCTAAACAGAAAACACTGGGTGCGATTGTTGTTCAAAAAACTAGGAATGATCATCTTCCACAGCGGATAACAAATATTAAACTTCAAATTAGGGAAACGGTTGTGCAATTTATACCGTAATATAGACCAAAATACGTAAAAGCTGGAGAAGAGCTTCACTAGTGACGTGAGGTGGAATGAAGTCACTAGAGATTCCGACACCAGTTGTACGTGTAATTGTGTGTACACGCACAGGCATGCAGTTGGACTGGTGCCGGTCTTAAGATGGCAAGTGACAGATCCCCGCACCAACCGTTTTCGGAATGTCTTGTAGCACCTTTTTATTGCTGTAGAGAGTTATAAGAGACTTTATCGATTATGAATTCAATCGGGGGCACTTACGTATGCCCTATGCACTTCTAAGCGAGTGTAGAAGAACAAGGCATGCTATAATCATTCTTGATCAGTAAAATCGAAGCTCTAAGGACCAATATTTATATAGTAAAAAAATGGAAAAGTATTAAAACACGATAGAATAAAGTTCAGGAACAAAACTGTTCAAAAACTTGACAGTTCCAGGAATCCCTGATATCCGTGACCCTCTGGAACAGATACATATGTGGTTATTATATCAAACAAAAGACCAAAGACTTGCAAATTCAGAAAACCAGTCTCCCAGGTTTCTCAGCATTTATTCCCATATCCAAGTGACTTGAGGACTTAGAGCCCAAGAATCGATAAATTTACGATTACTTTTGCGAAAGGAAACAAATTTATCTAGCACAGTGGAGGATTTAACTGATAGCGAGATTGATGATTGAGAAACTAACATTCTCGATACCCGAAAATTGTGAAAAGTCATGCATATCGTGTGTTCTTGCATCCCGGAATCGTAATTATTAACAAGAAAATTGTTTTAGAATAACACAGTCAACATTCCACAAAGTCCTGCAGCGCAGTTATAATAAAATGTATGATACTCTGAGAATCCAAATGTTAAAAGTAGGTTAATGGATACTCCTTGTAAACTATGCGAAGACTTAAACGAAGGGAATGACAGATTTATAAAATTCAGTACTGACACTGAACTGAACGGATTAAATACATATTTTTGTTATATGTGAAAATAACCTGTCTTACATTTTGATACGTAAATGCGCATGTATAGAGTAACTAATAAGAAAAATAGTTATTTGTTAAAGACTATATTTAAGATTGAGCAAAATCATTTTTCACCCAAAGAAATCAGAAATATTAGATTTTTAGATTAGGAAATATAGAAAAGCAAGTCTCTCTATGGAATCCTATGGTCACCATAGCACACTATATTGAACAAGTAAGAAGATGGGATAACTTTCGTTGAACACGTGTTTGAAGAAGAGTACACCTATGGAATAAGAGCGAATATTACCAACAGCACCCATAGGCCTGACAACCGACCTACCAACCATACTTTCGCAGCCCCTGTATAAATTATATTTTTAACAGTTACTCTACCGAACGGCAAAGACATTCTATGATGTTTACTGACAAGATGTTCCTCGAAGACACCAGCTAAATACTCAGTGGTCCCGTTTGCAGTAACACGGGTTCCTTTTTATAATACACTTATTACAGCGCTATATGGATATCAAAGGACTATCCCACCCATGCACAATGTGGAGTTCAATAATAAATAGACATGATGTCATTCTTATCACCTGCCGGGCTTGCTAATTTAATGTTGACCACCCGCTGGTCCAATAGTATGCTCCAGCCGATGCAGCCCTGACCTTTAGGTTCATTCCACTCAACCAGGGTAACTTTTCTATCCAGGAACTTCAAATAGTGTCTATTGGTGCTCTGGAAGGGTTGCAGTTAAACTGGAAGATGGAAATTTTTTTTTATGAATACCTAAAAACTGTCAATCACACCTTATTGGTGTGCTTATATTCTAAAGAGATAAACATAAATGGAACTGGAAATGATGCTATGGATGTTATAAAATATCAGGACATAGCATTTTCCATATCGATTTCGTCAGTTACAAAATAACTGTTTTGTTGCTATCAAATAAAAGTGATCAGAATTTTAAAATCACTCAAGAGTATTAAGAAGATTACCAACATATTTTTGCAACTGGAGGATTAGTTAATATATAACATGATTAGGAGTCGAAAGCTAACAAAATAAATGCATGTTACTTTTGTATTTCAAACGCTTACAATTTGTTATAAATATACTAAACGTAGTGAAGCCCAACATTTGTCAAGTCGCGAAATATTTTAAAGTTTACGTGACTGTATGTAAATAATACAAATATAATATTTTTTATCTGATTTTCAACTCTCAAAAGCTACTCTTGTGAATACAAAACTTAAGTTCGTTAACATTTCCTGTATTCCTTTCTTTACTTTCATTCTTTCAACGGCATAACTATTACAAATATGAACTGATATAAAATATTGATAGCAAGCATGTAAACAATATAATATGCTGTGTAAATAATACAAATCTGCAAACAAAGTCAAACTTGTAACGAGAGTAACACCACTTCAATCAGCAAACGAGCAGTGCAACAATAACAAGCAGAGTTAAGGCACAAAGAAATGATCACTAAATAATCAAGTAATATCTATGTACTATAATGTTACCTTAATTACTAAATGTTTAACAAGCGGGATAAATATATTATTACTAACAAGAATACATTACTTAAGTAAAGTAAAACAAAAAGACACATACCTATTAATATATAACGACAGGTTACTCGGTATTGCGAGAGTTTATGGATACATTATTTATGGACAATTAAACATGCAAGAAATTAACAAATACACAATATTATTAAATGAGAGCTCGAAGCTGGTAATGCTCAGGGATGTGGTTCATTCAGAAGAGCTCTCCTGAGAGGATCTTTACTCTCTGCGGGATTCTAGGCATGGTGCTGTTTGCTGCGAGAGATGTTGGAACTGCTACTTTGAACTGCTACCCAGGATGGTTCTGAACTTAATTATTTCAAAAAGGTCAGAACAGTTACACTCGAAGGCGAGCAGGCATCGGAGAAACAGCACACCCTGAATCACCCGCCTCGATTCAAAAGTGGGGTTAATAAAGGGAGCAACATTTTGGGTGGGAACCTCGGAGTACCTGTAACCTATACGAACATCAACCAGCCGCGGAAAGCGTCTCTAAACTTCTTCAATCTCGTCCTTTAGGTAAAAATGGTAAGGGGCCCATACCACTTTACAATACTCGCGGAAAGGTCTAACTAGAGCGCAGTAGAGGGGTTTAAAGGGTCACATCGTTGAAGGGTTTGGAGAGTCTAAATATTAGGCCTAAGTTGAGAGATACTTTATTGAACGTTGCATTAACTTGCTGCTCCCACTGAGAAATGGTGAGAATGTTACTGCAAGATCACTGACTGTTGTATTTCTGGACAGTAAAGTGCCTCACACAGAATAATCAAATATAAGGGGATTCATCCTTTTAGAGAAAATAACGCAGGTGTAATTTTCTAGATTGCAGGTAATTAAATTAGCTTCAACCCACTTATTAACAAGGATTAGATTCTCCTGAAATTCTTAATTCTTAATCTGCCATTCGGCATTGTCCTGAACAGAGGTCAATCAGGTCAAAAGAGGTCATCAGGTCAACAAAAAATACTTAATGTTGACAGCGGAACTTGAAGGTGACATCGTTGATTATGATGTTTAAAAGTGATGGTCTTAGAAGTGAGCCTTGTGGAACCCAAATGAAACAACTAATTTACGGGAGAGCAATGACGTATCTGAACTTGTGTGTCCTGTTCTGCAGATAACTAATAAGCCAGTCAAGGAGTTTACCATTAAAGCCAAAACTACTTATCAATATCGAATGTGAGATACTAAAGGCTTTCGTGAAGTCAATTTCAATTGCATCGACCTGTTGCCTCTCAGACACAGCGTCAACTATGTGAGTTTAAAAAAAGGACAAGATTATTTATTGGGGATCTGCCTGATTTAAGTTCATGCCTATCAATGATATAGGAGATGCTTTTAAATCTGATTTGCACAGGATGCAATGATCAGAATTCAGTCATGGAATACTTTTGCAAGAGCAGACAGGATAGCGATTGGCATGTAGTTTGTGACTAACAGTTCGGGTCACTTCTGTGGAAAGTGACAGTTTGAACTGCTTTCAAGATATCTGGAAAAATCCCAGAGGTGAGATACACAATATAAAGAGTAGTTAGATAAGCAGCGATCAAGTCAGCACAGTGTTTGGCGACGGCAGGGGCGATCAGATCCGGTTCAAGTCCTTAGGTAACATCCAGGTTTAAGCAGCGCTTGATAAACCTCATTATGTTTAATAGAACAGGAGAAAAGAATTTCCGTATTTGATTGTGCTAAAGTAAATTTCGTATTTTTACTGATATATGAAATAAAACTATTATTAAAATTAAAACTAAAAGACACTTATAAAGTAAGCATTTATGACCCCGGCTTGTATTAAATTTTTTGTTTCTCATGACACGAAGAACCATTTCCTAAAATATTTACGGAGAGTTTGTAAACCCTGTATATAGGATTTATATACATATGCTATATCTGAACCATTGTCTAAGTAATAAAATCACCTCCCAAATCACGAGCTTGTTTGAAAGGTATTTATTTATATTACATGGTAAAACACAAAATGTCAAATAAAAGTCACTAGAATTCCTGCAAAATGCATAGCACAACGTTTTGAGACTTAAAGTCTGTCCTCTTCGTTAAGAGAAAAGATAACTAGTACATACAATTCTTTCTCTCCTTGTTTTGATTTTACCTTCTTTTTTATATATTGTAACATATAAAGATATAAAATGTCCGAAATACTATTATCCTTTTAAACGTTTTCTTGTCAATAACATACTTTAAACAAAAAACAATAATTTAGCTTTTTCCCATTTTACGCAAACTCTTAAACATAAAAGGAACATTCTTTTCAAAATTTACATAAGATATTGTATTGAAATTGTTCAATACAATAACAATGAAGGCTATGTTCACAAAAGCTAAAGTTTTATAAACCCTAAAAGTACAATTTACTATTTAAAAAATAAAAACTACAAACAATTTTATATGTATAAAATATATTGATTGAACAGTAACAATAACGGTCAGAGTGTGTCCAAATAAATAGTTACTAAAAATTTAGAAACACTAAGCTTAGTAATGTTGATTGACTTAACATTACTTCCCACCTTCTCACTGTATGCGTTCATAAACTGTATGGGTTTGTAGATTATGATAATTTGCACTAATTCACACTGTTACGCTATACACAGAGCGTGTAGTATATAATGAGGATAACTCAGGAGGAGTAGGAGTGTCGGAAGTGATGTGGTGAGGCAGGCCCGGTGAAAGTATTGTCAGGGTCAGGGTTGTGGCGGGGCGTGCAGGTGAGCCGCGGGCAACAATCCTGACCTACATCTGTACATTCTACATTCTACATCACAGTAGCTGTGTCGTCCGCTTACATAACACCGGTTGTGGTTCATAATGTAACACTCGCAGCCTATTGAAACTATAGGGAGATTACACTTTATATCCACGGTTGTCCGACAAAACATTGTTGTAATGATTTCTCTCCCACGAGATTCCTTGAAGATTTGGAGGATATTCCTTTGGTTATTGTGACTGATGATTCTGTTGTGGTTTATGAGAGAATAGTCGAAATAATGAATAACACAGCTAATAATTCTTGCTTGGTAAAAAAGCACGTTTCCATTAGGTGAATAAAAATTAACCAATATTAACACATTCTGACATAAGACGCCAACAAACCCAAATAAATATTTTAATCCGAATATAAACGATTGGTAAGTGGTTGATGTTTAAGAGTCGGCTGTGTTGACAGCCATCTTGATTGTATTCCCATGAGAACAACGTTAACTTTCAAACATTTTACCATATACATTATAATTTTTATCGTAGTTATAGGATGTGTCTCACTTAATGATATCATCAATAATCATCCAAACGCTTTTATTGTTATTTTCATTTTTATTCGTTATTCATGAAAAATATTACTTTTTGTACTTCATCTGTAAGAATTTATTGTTTCGCGTTCAATACTGATAAAAGACGGAATTTGTACTCTTGACTGACAAAATAAATCTGAAAAACAGCAACGAATTATCGTTGCTTATTACACTTTTAGGTAAACAAAATCAACGTATGCAATAAATTGTCCTCAAACATAGGACATGCTATATTACGCGGCTTGGAGAAGCGATAAGTATATAAAAAAACAAACTAGTTGTAACTTGGTAAAAGTTTGATCGTATACAAATATCTCGGATACGTTCATTTGCAAACTTAGTGCGCAATTTCGTTTCAATATTGCAGACGTTAAAACTTACTACAAAAGAATTATAATTTCGTGATTTATGTACCTAGAGAAAAACAAAGCATTATAGAATGCTTATAACATTTAATGAATATTACATTATTAATAATGTTTTGGTATCTCGAATCGTTTTCCAGGTAGCGATTACACGTAAGTCCCAAGAATCGGCGATAGGTATGCTGAACCAAGTTCAAATTTGGCGAAAAATTGTATCTTATAAATATTTTAAGTATGTTGGCTAGCTTAGTATGCTGTTTTGTTACATTATAGTAGTCATTAACACTTAAACAAAATCCACAAACTCGTTATTTAAAGAGCTAGAGAAAACATAAAAGGTGTTCTTAAATGCTTATAAAATGTCCTAAACGTTTTTTATAAGACTTTAAATTGACAAGAATACGTTAGTAAATAAGACTCACCAAACTGTACATGTGTTACAGCCACACTAACCTGTAAAAACATACAAATTTATTACAGGAGACATTAAAAAACCACGAAACGATCATTTGTTTCTTTCGCTGGTACCTTCTGCTTTACTCATTAATTACAATGCTTTATAATTACTTAAAAAATGTATAAAGTAGAGTGAAGGCATTTTAGTACTCATGGAAGTAACTTTTATTTTGTAGATAATTGTAGCATAATTAGTTTACTGACGCTTAGCTATTTGATACGTCAGAAAATATGTGTATATTCATGTATGCACTTGTGCTAGGTTTAGTCATTCCATATTAATGACATACCATTGTTGATAATAAATTCAAAATAATAAATGAGCAATTTATAAGTTGTTGATACGTAATTTGAACCGAAACTGCAATGTTGAAATAACAAAGTTTATGAGAATATCCGGATAAACCGCCGGATGTGGCGAAACCAATCTGCGGGCAAAACCTACCGTGAGACTGGAGCACCAATCCACTGCCCCACTCTTTCCTTACAGTGTTATCCAAAACTACACATAATGGAGTAAGAAGAAATTATTTCATATTTATGTGATTCAGTCAGTGACAAAGATATTTCCAAAGCTATGAGATAAGTAGTCTCAAAACTAAGCGTACATTTTACTAAATTAATTTTTAATCACTAACATTTTCACAGCCGTCCTGACAATTAGACATTTCTCATCACGTCAATCACATACACATCTGTCAACTTTATTTTCCTTTCATAATTTTTCGTATACAATAATATTTTTGTCAGGAACATCATCGCATGACTGGATCATCGCATTGTCCTCCTAATTATTAATTGCTCACAAACAGAATCAGATATTTAAAGTAGTAAGACGTTTCAGTGGTGATTACGTTCATTCTCAGTTAATAAATGGAGAGGTTTGAAAAATAAAATATACGTTTTTTTACTTATGTACGTTATTAACTTATTTAAGTTATTTTATGCTTGTAATAACAATAACTAGAATAGTTTACTTTTATTTAGCCACTGTTCCATAGTTCAATATGAGAAGGAGGTGTAATAAGTGTAGCATTAACTGTCTAAATCCCCATCATTACTGTCAGCGAGGTGGAAGTGAATTGCAATGTCAGAGTTCATTTATTACATCCATTCATTGTCAGTACAACCTCAATGATATACAATTCCAGTCCTTTATTATGTCCTGACATTGGCATTGCACTCATTCAATGTCAATACAACCCTAATTCAGTGTAATTGCAGTCCATTATTATGGTAACAAGCTATGGAGCCGCTCCTGGATATTTTATGTGTAAGAAAGTAACTGGTACGTATTAAGCTCTCGCATACAGAGACATTGGTAACGCAAGATGTCTATATATTCCCGCATTTTGTAGCATCAAAATTACTCTAGAGAAACGGGGACACTGAACCACATCAAACTCTGCTAGGCTTGACATGAGCCAATCAGCAAACAGACCCATATAATACTTTTTAAATAAACTGGAATTTTAGTTTTAAAATCTTCAAAACAATTAAAAATGGGTTTATGAACAACTACGATAAAACGTAAAAGGCAAGCCAACTATTTATATTACCAAACACATCAAATTAGATTTTTGATACAGATCAAAGGTAATACGGAACTATTCTTTGTTTAAAGTTTGTTATTGACGCTGTATGATTTGAAAATATAGTGGGATTTCGGAATTATCTCATTGATAAATGCCACTAAATAGTATAACATATGTTTCTACAATAACGGTGTATATGTGTTTCGAAGATCTAACATCTTTTTCAGGCGTAACAAATCCTAATTAAATAAAAAACTGTAATGTTTGTTATTTCACAACTGAAGTAGAGGGTGGATTTCAAATCCTCGATACATTACGTTATACATTTTTGTAGCATATAACAATGACAAACGTTCTTAATAGTACCTCATTAAAAAATGAAACTAGTTGTAAAAAAAGAATATAGTTATCCAATTTAATCCTTATCACCTAAATATGTGCACTAGGCTATCTGGATCTTTTCGATTTCCATACATATCTTTCCTTCCAGTACAATATAAAGAAGTACCATCTGGCATCTACCTTTATAGTTGATGCTCTTTACTTGCTAACTTTATAAATGCTGTGCCGAAGGGATTTGAAAATAATCAATCCATTTTAAATGATCGCCATAAGTAAATACGCAAAGATAATGGGTTTAGTGTCAAATGACGTAACATACGGGTACATTGCTAATGTGGTGAGGTGACAGTGCGGCGGCGGGTGGCTGGTCGGGCTCTGACTAGCTCAGGGACCAATGGGCAGTGCCGATGTGTGGCATGGGTGGGTCCGCTGGCACATCACCTATATATACCGTACACTGGCCAATTTGGGTACATTCGTCCACCGGTCCTACCCCAACACACAGACATGGCATACAAGGTAAGGTAGCACCAACCTCAGCGGATAACATAGCGTTTTTGATAAAAAAACTTACTTTTTAAATAATAATTTTCTTATTACGTTTACAAATTTAAATCATTTATATATAAATTTATTAATAACTCAATGTTGGAAACTCTACAACTTCAGTTTTCTGTAAAATAATTTATTTATTCGTAATTAATTATTTTTGAAAAAAACTTAAAATGTTTTAACGATTAAATTTCTTCAGTACGGTATACTCGTAGTTGTTTGTTTTTCTAGAAACACTAAATATTGATGATACAGCTTTATAGAAATAATCGTTCCTAATATTAAAGTAAGTCAATAAAAAAGAGTACAACTTTACTCCAGCAAGGAGTAGTAACAGCATGTAAACGTGTTGTAATGAAATTAAAAAATCATTCATTTTATAACTTCCAGGAAATTACCTTATTTTGGGTTATATTGTACTTTACAAATTCAAAATGGTACTTAAAAAAATACTTCTGCGTTTACTTCGCTGTAACAATATTACATGAGAAGCCTCACGATAACAGAAAACCACTATACGTAATTGTTACATTCTACATACAAATTCAGAACATTATAAAAACCAAAGGTCGATCTGTACTTTAATAAATGATAACGAACCGTTTGGATCATTTTCAAACGAAAGGACCTTTATTTATTTTCTGTCCTTGTGCTCCAGAAAAAAACATAATATAGTTACCTTGAATACGGGTTTTTATTAACTGAAGAAAAGAAACCAATGACCTAAGTGGTTGTATATTATTGATATTTATCTGGTTGATATGTTCCTATAGTTCATCCTCCTCGCCGCCTGCGTGGCTGCCGCTAACGCTGGTCTCTATGGCGCTCCCGCCGTGGTCGCTCCCGGCCCCGCCGTCAGAGCCTACGCCGCCCCAGCCTACGCCGCCCCCGCTTACGCCGCCCCCGCTTACGCTGCCCGTGCTTACGCCGCTCCCGTAGCTTACGCTGCTGCCCCCGCATACGCCAAGGCTGTCGTCGACGCTGACTACGACCCCAACCCCCAGTACAGCTACAACTACGACATCAAGGACGCTCTGACCGGAGACTCCAAGAGCCAGCAGGAGAGCCGAAGCGGAGACGTCGTCCAGGGATCCTACAGCCTGGTCGAGCCTGACGGTTCCGTCCGTACCGTCGACTACACCGCCGACCCCGTCAACGGATTCAACGCCGTCGTCCACAAGACCGCCGGAGTTGTCGCCGCCCCCGCCCCTGTTGCCTACGCTGCCCACGCTCCCGTCGTTGCTAAGGTCGCTCCTTACTACGGTTAAGTCACTTTCGCATTTGTGAATATCTTCAGGCATGCCATTTGTATATATGTCATTATTTATTAATGTGTATGTTTTATATACGCTTTAATAAACTATTGTGTACCTATGTTAAAAACTTTGCATAAGAATATTAATTTTCCTATTCCCAATTTTAATAGTTAATGCCCTAACAATGCAGAACATTCTACGACTACACTGTAAGTTTAAGGCATTAAATATGCATATAATGATGGAATGAAAGTATGAGTAGACAGTAATAGTGTGATACGGGTTAGAAAAACATCTCATAACGTTCAAGCTAATAGAATTTAAGTTCAAAATTATTTATTGATTTGTCTGTTTTACTAAATTAAACGCAATAAAGATAAACTATTAATTGGTATAAAAATGAATATTTTCCACCGTGTGGTATTAGGTATCATATTTAATGAACCCAGTGCGTTCATTGACAAACTACAGCTTAAGCGGAGCTTCAGGTCACAAGGCTATCAATATTCTGAACAGTATATAATTAAGTACAGTAATTAATCAGCACATAGAATTACTTCTGTTTGACATTTGTACCGAGCTGATTGGTAGAGCAGTAAATCTCATACGTCAGTCACACACTTCTATTTTAAAGCCTAAAATTATTTCCCCGAAATATCCGAATTCAAGCAAAATATGTAACTATTGGATTATCTGGATGGTAGAATCCTTTTGATAAAACTGAAGTACTTATTTCGTGTTGCATGGATTGGATCTAATAGGTTGCTATGGGCCTTAAGATCTCTGAGTTTGTTCAATAAAGCCAGTGACGAGAAATAAAGATTCGTCGAACTAGAAAAATTAACGATCTAGTGAATTTTACAATATTAGACCTCACAAGAAAAAAAAAACTGCACAGGTCACAAACTTTTTCTTATTTTTATACCTCTCCATATTTGATTTAAATCTGACCCAAATCATCAGTGTTCTACTTAACAAAACAAAAAATCAGTTCTAACACGATGTAAAGTGAACAATTACACTTTCATCTACATAAATACATGATAGGAGTGAAGAAAAGGGTTGAAGATGCTGAGTAACGATTCAATGTCCTTAGAGGTTCATCACAGACAGGTTAATGCACAGCGAGCCCCACCAAGGTGGAGGTAGTGACCTTCACTACTATAATAGTAACAAATAATCATTTTCGTTGTAATATGAAACATACTGTAATATGGATTTTCAGGTTTTATAATTTATACCACAACGTTTGTTAACTTATTCTGAACACGGTTAATAGCGAATGTACGGTTCAGGTGTACTAGTTACTGTACACTGTACAGTTCAGGTGTACTAGTTACTGTACACTGTACGGTTCAGGTATACTAGTTACTGTACACTGTACAGTTCAGGTGTACTAGTTTACTGTACACTGTACGGTTCAGGTATACTAGTTACTGTACACTGTACAGTTCAGGTGTACTAGTTACTGTACACTGTACGGTTCAGGTATACTAGTTACTGTACACTGTACAGTTCAGGTGTACTAGTTTACTGTACACTGTACGGTTCAGGTATACTAGTTACTGTACACTGTACAGTTCAGGTGTACTAGTTACTGTACACTGTACGGTTCAGGTGTACTAGTTACTGTACACTGTACGGTTCAGGTGTACTAGTTACTGTACACTGTATAGAGATATGTGTACAGTGTCTCCATGTGTTCACTATTGCGATGTTCTCCTGTAAATCTGTGAACTCTCGAGCAAGTTCAGTAACACTTTACTAAATATGTCCGTAACATTGATAAAATCGATTATAATTCTTTTAATTACAATTACAAGAGCGTCAGATCCAGTCATTTAAACGATATCGCAGAGATTTCTTGAGTAACTGATAGTATCTGGAATATATTGCCATCTGGAAACCGTACGTAATCATTGTAATACCTTGACTGCGGCTCCACACTCGGTGACAACCACAGTGACTATTGTGGCTTGAGGCTTCAGCTCAGCTAACGTGTTAAACTGTATAAATATACATATATATGTGGTGCAATCAGTTTGAGGTTTTATTTTACAATTATAACTTTTTACACAACTTCCCTGGATAGAGACAAAGTAGAAAAATGCTTTAGATGTCTCCATGAAGATTTAAAAAGCGTGTACACGATGAAAATTAGATAATTCTGTAATCAAGTACACCGGCTGAAGAAAAATGTGAAATTTCTACCGTGTGTATACGATTTTTAACTTGAACTGACATATTTTTTTCGACTATGGTATGATAAAATTATATTTTTTAATTAATGTATTTTAAGAAAATTGTATTATTTAACATATGTTTTCCAAAGCACTTTTTTAATCCCTACCAGTCATATACTTTGTACATACTGTAAAAAGTTTATATCCTTTATATTAAAGAATTATTCTAAAAATGTTCCAAAATTGTGTTTCGAATTTCTACCACTCCTCGTTGAATAATAAAGATTTTATCTATTTTACCTATCTCCAGAAATAGTTTCTAAAAAAGGGCTATGGCAAAAATTTTCTTAAAAATGCAAAAAATGCAACTAAAACATATTGCATTACTTATATATCGAAGCCCTTAGGCTAGGGAGGAAATTACTTATAGTGAGCACCTAAGAAGTAAAAGAATTTCTATGTGCCATTTAGTTCTGTGTCTGAACATAGTAATTGCCATTGAAATTACTACATTTATTGTGTTTATCCCTGAATCTGGAGACAGTAAAACTTTGTGGGCATATCTGAGGTACCTTGGACACGAATATGTCTTATTTCAGCACTTATTTCAGTACCTTATGAAATATTGATAGTCCTCCTAGATGGCAAAGGGACGTAATTCTACTGGAGAGCACAGTCGCTTCTAATTGACTTCTTAGATGTTGCATGGTGTCGACATTGTCCATGGTATGGTAAGGTTATGGAGGTAAGGTTATTTCTGTAGTTGGATTGGGATTTTGAATAACATTAGGGCAGAACTTCCGTTACGGAGTAAACGCGATAAGCGGAAAAGATTCTTAGCACTAAAATATAAAAACGTCCATGGATTTTGGATACAACTATAAGTGTAAGGCTCACGCAAATAAATGAGAGAGGATTTTTGTTAGTAACGTTAAATGTTATGAAAATAATTTAATATGTATGTGTATAATAGCAATATCCGGTGCACTATTTAACAACATTAAGCACTCGGTATATTTTTTACATTGATATAAAGTGAATAGTACTACACATTGAATAGGTAGAAATAGTTATACAATGGGTAGAAATGAATAGGAGACATAGTTTAAAAGCTGTAAGTTTTAACGAATCCTTTCGGAAATCTCGGTCACTTGAGAATTTTATTCAGATTTATTTAATCTCTTGAGGTCAGAAACGTAATTATTAGTAACGTATCATCATTCAATTCAATTGACAAAACGTTTATTGATAACTATGTCAGCCACAAGTAAGTTTCAGCTACAATCAATCTTAAACAATTTGTATTTAGTTCGAAAAATAAGGAAACAATTGCTCATACAAGAAAAATTAGCAACATTTACTTAATTTCGAGTGTTTGTTTTTAAAATAAGTAATAAACTACAAAAATGCAAATGTTTGTAAAATAAAACCTGGTAAACGTTCTTAACCAGATCTCGCAAAATTAAACCGGGTTTATGATCTCATCCATAAAGTTGGAAACAGGAGGCCTTGAAGTGTATTGGTTAAACAAGGACATACTAGTTCCAACATCTTACAGAAGTCGATTAATTACTAGCACGAAAGAAAAATTCAAAGACTAATTCTCAAATAATATTACTAAATCAATAACAGCAATATTTTATCCATCAATTGAATTCAAAATATTAAAAAATAAATTTTTTCTACCATTTTAATAGAATACTAAACAAAAACAATAGTAATATAGATAACATTATTTATAGACACATGCAATTTATATCTTAACAAAGACTGAAAGACAGAGGAATAGTTTCTTGTTAGGGATAAGTATATGTATTTGAAATTATAACTATCTAACAGTTTAAAGGATAACGCGTTTTAAATGGCTTTGTATACAGTTTTCAATACTCTTTGCCAAGGTAGATTTCCAGCCAGTTTCCAAATAGGTAGATAATTGGATATTAATTTATTTAGTACTAATCAGTAGTGCCCTAAAATTTCATTTAATTTTCGAGGAAAATATAGGTAAAATATTTCCTCAAAACAAAACTGAAATTGTTGGAAAAATCTTTACAAAAGATTAATTTTATTAATACCCATGGTACTTATATTGTATTATTAAAGATATATGGTACTAACAGAAACGACAAGATTGTTTCCGCAAACATAACTTTATTTTAGTGTATTTAAAACATACACTCTAATAAATAATGAGACATTTACAAAATGATGTATGAATTGAGCTTCACTCAGGTAACGATGACTTAACCGTAGTAGGGAGCGTGTGCGACGACGGGAGCGTGGGCGGCGTAGGCGACGGGGGCGGCAACCTTAGCGACGACGGGGGCGGCGGCGTAAGCCACGGGAGCGTGGGCACCGGGGGCGGACTTGTGGACGACGGCGTTGAATCCGTTGTGGGGGTCGGCGGTGTACTCAACGGTACGGACGGAACCGTCAGGCTCGACAAGGCTGTAGGATCCCTGGACAACGTCTCCGTTGCGGCTCTCCTGCTGGCTCTTGGAGTCTCCGGTCAGAGCGTCCTTGATGTCGTAGGCGTAGCTGTACTGAGGGTTGGGGTCGTAGTCAGCATCGACGACAGTCTTGGCGTATGCGGGGGCAGCGACGGCAACGGGAGCAGCGTACCTGGCGACGGGGGCGGCGGCGTAGGCTGGGGCAGCGTAAGCACGGGCGGCGTAAGCGGGGGCGGCGTAGGCGGGGGCGGCGTAGGCTGGGGCGGCGTAGGCTCTGACGGCGGGGCCAGGGGCGACCACGGCGGGAGCGCCATAGAGACCAGCGTTAGCGGCAGCCACGCAGGCGGCGAGGAGGATGAACTATACGAACATAACAATCAGATAAGTATCAATAATATGCAACCACCTACGTCAGTGGTTGTTATCTACAATTAATAAAAGAACCGTATGCATAGTAACTATAATGTGTTTTTGCTCTCGTACATAAATAGAAATAGAAATTAAATAAGTATATAAGGTAATTTGAAAACGATCTAAACTGTTCTACATTGTTATTAGAGTACATATTGAATTTTGGATTAGATAACGTACAACATATCATGCAGAGAATATAAATTATATAGGTAACTGTCTACAGTATTCTCATGACATATTGTTATAGCAAAGTAAACGGTACAATATTTATTTTTATTTTTAACTACCAATATGAATTTCTACAATACAATGTTACTCAAAATATGTTTCTAATAAGCTAATTGCAAGGAAACAGAGTTATAAAATCAGTGATATTTATATTTCATTGGGAACACGTTTTCCTGCCATTATCACTCCCTTCTAAAGAAGTACAGTTGAATTCTATTTTATTGACTTACGAATACACTTATTTTATTACTTTCTTATATTCTGAACGATTATTTCTTTAAAACTGCATATACAATATTAGGTTTATTTAGAATGACAATCAACTATACCGTACTGTAAACACTTGAAATGTTAGAATATTTAATGTGTTGTTTGAAAGATTTACTTATGATTAAAGAAATAATTTTACAGAAAATTATTATTTAACCATTGATTTAAAAAAATAAAAAACACTTTATCCGCTGAGGTTGGTGCTACCTTACCTTGTATGCCATGTCTGTGTGTTGGGGTAGGACCGGTGGACGAATGTACCCAAATTGGCCAGTGTACGGTATATATAGGTGATGTGCCGGCGGACCCACCCATGCCACACATCGGCACTGCCCATTGGTCCCTGAGCTAGTCAGGGCCTGGCCAGCCACTACCGCACCGCACTCCATCGGCACTCAGGTCAGTCTCTTAGGGTTGTTGTTACAGTACCATAAGACCTCTAGTATACTGACGATAAACGAAGCAGTAAACGCGTATACGAGATTTCACGCTCGCTCCAACAATATAGAAATTACAATGTCGCGATTGTTATTAGTTTACGACAAAATATTGAAGGCCTATTTTAATAAAGTTAGTCGGGGGTAACTACCAGGAATAACTATTCTGTCTTAACGTCGTAATAAGTATGGATGTACAGTAATTCACATCTTAGGCAGAGAAAAATTATTGGTCAAAATCAGGCTTTCTTAGACCATTTTCGAGGATTTTATCTAAAATTGTATCACTTCAAACCAAATATATCCCAAATCAAATATTTTTGCGGCAATCTCGTACAAATATTGAAATGCTTTAAGCCTTTGACAGTCCTCAAGACTGTAATTTATTTTTTTACGTTAATATATAGTACTTAAATACCTTAAAATTATTAAAATTCATAAATTACTTGAAATTAATTGCATTAGAACACACGTAATGAAATAGGGGTTGTTTTTGTAAATATAGAAAACAGGATTAGAATTGCTGCAGCACTCTATGTAAAGCATGAATGTAATGGGCAACCGTTTACAATTGGTTATTTTTGTAATTTCATTTAGAAACTACCTTAAATGTGTAAATACACAAACCATATCGGAATTATTTTTAAAGTAACCCTTTCAGTTCAACCATGGTCAATCATAGTTTACTTTATATTTTAATAAATATACAAGTAATCACAATGTAATAATCACATGTTGGATCACCCTCATGTAGAAATTACCATCAGATAGAAAGTCTAAAGGTAACACATGTTTAATTACTGGCCTATGTGATACTAGAACTCATATAACTATTTATAGACTAGTTAATGTAACTAAGTAAATTCGTTATTGTATTTTACATTTATAAATTTAATTATTGTGTGTGTGTATAAAAATAAAAGTAACATACATAAAACAATACATTTACTTCTGTAGTCATACATAAAATTAAAGTAGGTGCTAGCTGCACCTGTAATCACGTTCGTCAGCTGTCTGACACCAGCGGTTTTATAAATTTGTTTAGTAATATTTGTAGTGATTAGAAGTACGCCTTTGTGATGACAATATATTATTTCAGAAATAAAGACGCAGATTATAGCTAATCAATATGGAGTAGTTAACTTTACTAGCCAATCGATTAAGACCTGATTCAAAGGCCAAAAGAAACTGGACAGCCGTGAACAATTACAAGTACTGGAGACCAAACGTGCTGCTGACCGAGGGCCAAGATCGCGCCTATCCAGGTCACTACGACCGCTTGTCGTGCTTGCTCCTGCTCCTGCCGCATAGTCTCCGGTCTTAATTAACTTACACATTTGTCTTTATTTTATAATTTTGTCTTCTATCTTGATGTTATTTTTGTGTAATATATTCACAACATCGAGTAGATACCACTTGTACTATCGGTGCTGTCTGTAATACACTAATTACCTTCTACGTACAAGTAAGAATTTAAAGCGAACCTACATAGACTCTATTGCGGTAATCACGCTTTTACTGACTCATGCTAGAAAAAGGTCTATGAGCAGCATTTGAAAAGTCTTATATAAAGTTATGTTCGATTGCACGTGATTTAAAGCCCTACAGTAAATCAGTTGAAAATCAGTAACATATAAATCTTATTTATGAAAATCTAATAAGTATTGGAATATTTAAAAGTATTTTAAAATATTGTATTTTGAACTAACGTTTATTAGAGGTTTCTCACATGGAAAAGTCAAAAAGAATAAAAACTTAAGATTGGATAGATCAATTTACAAAATATTTGGTTTTATTACAAACTAGTAGCATTTAAAATGCCTTTTTACATCTCTTCTCTCTCTGCCTTTAAGCCTCTTCTCTCAAAAAAGTGATCCTCTTAAAAATTACACATAAGAGCTGAGCTGATATAAAATTCCATATTTATTCACATATACAAAACAATTTTAGCTCTGTTAAATAAAAAAGTTGCATAATTTGTAAATATACATTTGTCTGCTCAATTGTATAACTAAAGATTATCTGTCTGAGTGAAATAATTAGAGATGAACTTAGCGTAATATAAAATATTCTTATAAATTTAATTAAAAGGAAAAATACCTTTCCATGTTCTTTATCTCTAATCACTACACTGATTATCTAATAGAAATCACACACTCTGTACATGAAACGCTAAAATTTTATCTGTTGTAAATTAACTTCATAACCTATATAGTAGCTAGTAGCAAAACAATTGTTAAGCGAGCATCAATTTTTGTCCCCGTATGTACAGCGTACATGATCCCTTACCGTGCCTCTTGTATGATAATTTTGCACTAAACGTATGTCACTTCTTCAAAAATGCAATTGTTTATGTAAATGATACGATTGTAAAATTAAATAATACGTGAAGACGGAAATTCCATTGTACCTATTATTTCAATAAATTCATAGTTCCATTTACAACTTTCTTAAACAAATTTATTTTTTCCATGATTAAATTTTTTATTAAAAAAACCTGAAGGTCGTGATTTTATGACGATCCAATGTAGTTTACATTGCAATACACGTCCTCCTGTGCTGCATGACGTGCATAATAACTTACTTAAGACTTCCTTACTATGATTCTTTAACACCTTCACTGCGAAACGAGTCCTGTACCGACTTTGGGTCATCCTGGATAATACTAAGTTGTGTCCACTGCAGTCAATGTGTTAAAGATAGAAGTGTCATTGACACAATTAAAACCTTGACGGGATTATAAATAAGTTCGATTAATAATTAACCCAACTGATAACGTTTCTTAAAAAAGTGACAGTCAAATTCTTGAGACTCATACTGATGTAAAAGTATATTAATTTTTAAATATATATTTTTGTGTATATAAATCTTATTGTAAAGAGTAGGCGTTCATCAGAAGAGCTTCCCTCAAACATTTTAGATGCTTTAAGATATATTAAATACTGCTAACTCCAAGGAAGCTATCTTAAGCTTACTAGGTATTTTAACTACTTCTGTCTCATCACAACTGAAGGTTTTTACGGTCACTATACTTTGTCGCTGGGTGCCTATTTTTCAAACAAATATTACTCAATTTAGTCCACATCAGGGTTAGTTTGGAAGAGGAACTAATAGACGACAGGACGACAAACGGAAGGACGGACAGACATGCGCAGTAGGTATATGAGTCTGATCATCTTAAAAGACTTGGAGTTTTGAGAAATAGACTTTTGACTTGGAATCTAATAATAACTGTGATATTAACCAGTATTTCGGTAAAATGCCGTTTGAAATTGCTATGATCATGTATTATTATCCCCCACGATTTACAGAGACTCGGGTAGCAGTAACAGAGACCGTGATATGGAGCGATGTCGCAAGATGGAGCTGGGTGGAGCCCCACCCCCGACCGCCAAGTGTACCAAGGCCGGTCACCACCACGCCCGGGCTCGAACACCCGGCTTGCTGGGCACCAGGGCCGGGGTCGGCGCGGGTCACGTTACAGCCGTGGGCACTGGGGTAGGGCATTAACTACACTTTTGTTTCTTGAAACTTTAAAAATCAAATGATCGAGTATTAGGCTAGTGCTAACGACTTACAGACTATGTCAGCATTATGTCAAGCCTAAGACGTACGTATCTTGGGAATTTCAAAATAAAAACAAATTTAAATCCGAATTTTGTATATTTTTAAAACGACATAGTGGTCAAACATTGTGTCTGACAAACATCACATAATCTATGTTGATGTTTCGGTGTAGCGACAATATTAATGGTGTATGGATAATATAAAGTTGGCATCTTGTTTGCATACATTTCAAGACCCATGGACTCTAAAACGTTATAAAGTAATAACCATGTAAGTTTTACTCGTGATACATAAAATTACCCCAGAATTACCAATTCGATGCGACTGACATTCTGATAAAGACACTATGAGAAGAAGACAAAGGTAAGATAGTCTAAAAAGATATTCATTATATATTCATATGGTGTGGTAGTTTCCCGAGCTACAAAGGTTTTCACAATACCAAAATCTCACAAATGTAAAGGCTAAAATCTGTAGTGTTATTTATTATATTTCTTTAATTAGCTACCACACAGTTGCCCAGCGTAGATATCGAAATATTTCATCTACGGTGAAATAGACAATATACTTCTCAAGAGACAAAGAAGGAACGTCTTGCTTTTTCTTTTGAAGTCAACTTGGGCATTTTGCAACGCGTTTTCTTGTCACTTATCGCAGAAGTGACTGGTCTAGAGGCCTACTTACAGAGATATGCTATTCAAGTAGTAAAGAGTAATTATCAATGACGGTAATAAGTCTTATAAGCTTACATGCATACTAATATTAAAACATGTAGTGCAATTACATAATACAAGGTAAACATTCCGATCCTGCATACGAAAATAAAAGCGACATTGCAATTGCAAGGAACAACACATATTTAATTAAACAATAATGCAATTCTAACCTTTCATCAAACTTGCTAGCTAACGACAATGGTTTCTTAGAGCGGGCGCCTTCGTAGAAGCGTGTGTTCTGTGAAGGTGAATGTTGAGACATTATATAGGAATGTTGATCATGCGCGTGCGTTGTTTACAATTTTAAATAAACTTTATTTTCAAAATTGGCAGAAACTGCTGAAACCCAATATATTGCATAAAAGAAGAAAGGGCTTGTTTCATCAAATTGTTTCCTCATTGAATAGTTCTCTCAAAAAAAAATGAATATGACCGTTCCGAATTAATATTCGTTTACTTTTACGGCTGTTAAAATAATATTGATATTTTACTCTTTCCAACATCATAATTTGAATAGTTTTTACTCAGAATCACTAAAAATTACAATTCTGAGTATTAAAAAAAATTTCTTTGTTTGAAGGATATTTTTTCTAGGCGTGCCACAACGCTTTGGTAAGATTTGTTTATTTTAACCTAGTTTGTAATTATGTATTAGGTTAGTTCTTTACCTGAAGAAGAGATCAGATTGCAGATCTCGAAACGTAGTGTTACTGATTTCTTGTTTCATTGAACGATGGCAAATGTCCGGAAAAATCCTGTTTCCTTTAAAAAAATTACTAATTTTTGTTTTTATAAACATATTTGTTCTTAATAATGAAAAATATTGTACAGAACACGTGTTTCCTACCAATATATGTAACAAAGAATTCAAAATCCCTTCAATTAATTTAGACTGTCCTGTTATAAAAAATGTCAGAATCTAGTACTATTATCATTTCCACCACGAAAATTAATGCTACCTTATAGTGGTTACTTAGAATTATGAGCTCTGCGATACATATTGAGGAAATGCGGTTAGTACTATCGTGTTTGGCATCAAGGTTGCAACAAAGAAACAAATTCGTTACAGCAATTGTTTACAATTTAATACTAATGACCCTATGGCCTTTTTCATAAAGAACTCGTACAGAAAACAGTGGAAACTATCTTTTCAGTCTTAATCAGCAGAGAGGTAAACCTCACGTGTGGCTGTCACTCGAAGTATCAAATTGGTCTCAATCCTCTCTAGTTACCACAGACGTTACATCAATCATATTGAAAGCAAATAAGTGGTTTAAAAACTGGACCTTTTTGAAAGACTTATTGTTTTTAATTTACGTGCTTATAATCTACTTGAAAATGTAGTACCAATATAAAATTTAGCCATTTCAGATAGTTTAAATTAATATTAATTATTTTGTAATAACCGTACAACAATTTTACAATTTTATGTTTCAGGCTCAATAAAACGTATATCCTTCGAAAAATAGTAAATATATTATTCAGTTAGATACTTTTTTATAAAAATAATCCTTTTTGTATTATCTTGTATTGTGGTGTATGCTATTTAGTATACAACGGCGCTGCGCTGCCTTAAGATATTCTTGCCTCTTTAGCAGTGGTATTAAGTACTTGCATAGTTGACCCATGGTTCTTAACACAGAACATAGTGTTTGGGGTACAGTCAAACACCAAATGGAAAATATTAATTTTTCTAAAACACCCTGTATCATTCCCTTTCACAAATTGTTCACAAATGACTGAAATTGTTGGATCTGAAGTCAGTGTGGCTGTATTTGCTTAAATGTATAAAATGTACGTCTGACTGTGTATAAATGGTTGTATTGGATTAACTGTGGTTTTAACGTTGGTCATATTTTGACGATTGCGATACAATGATATATTGTCAGACGCAATAAAGATTTTATTATATTATTGTAAAATCCGCCATCTTGAATTCGCAGAAGTTTAATAGTAGTTTTAAATGGTTTTTAATTACTAAAAAAATGTTTAACTGTAAATATAGGCTATAATCTAGGTTAAAAATAATATAGATAAAACATGTGCAAAGGGCCACGATCTTGGCGCTTATTATTGATTCAAACTGGTTAAAGTTGTATCCAAAAACTTGTATGTAATATCTCAGTATTAAGTGTAGTTTTATAAATTAAAAATAAAGTCAGTTATCGTGTTCACAAGCCAGTGTTGTATTACATACATACATACATACGAGATTGTATACAACTTTTCGGGGGACAAGATGTTTTGGGATCTAGAAAACATGATCGATAAAAATGCAAAAACATGTTCCTGACATTTCAATAGGCAGATTTAAAATAAAATTTACCAAAAACTTCAAACATTATCTCACTCACCGATGTGTATGGTAAATACCATGCAGGGTAATTACAAATATTCCCTTGTATTACAAGTAGGTACCACGTGTTTATTTGTAATATTGAAACAAACACAATCAAAAGATAGAGTGCCTTATTGCGCTTCCACTTTAAGGTTTTATCCAACTAATTTGGATGAGCTACTTCAAAACATTGATAATTTAGTAACAAACAATGTTTGTTTGGACAATAAATACAAATGTTTACATCTTTTATCTTTATGACGGAACTCTTAAAGTAAATTGGTTTTACTATCAGATTAAAAAAAAGATTCTTTGGTAGGTTGTACGTTCACCCAGATCGGTTCTTTGTGTAAAATACAGTCACATTCAGTCGATATAATACTCGTATATCCGTGAGTGGCCTGAGCCTCCGCTGTAAGGTTGGCGGACAGGAATAAAGCGGAAGACCACCCACAAGGTCTGAACATTGTCATTCAAAGAAAAAAATAGAATTGGTATTGAAAGGTGAATGAATGGAGTGGGCGGAATCTTGTCAACTGTGTTCCAATGCCACCTACAGGACACAATATATAATTAAAAAAGCAATTTCTGATAGCCGAGTGCTGACTCAGTTGGTGGCATTGACTATCTGGCGGGCGAGCGCTGCTAGCAGCTGACTGTCCGGCCGGCCTGATGACTGTCCAAGCCTGACAGAGGACTACAGTATATGTTTCCACGCAGAAAATTGTAGATTTTCAATTGTGCGAGCGGAACAACAAATAATAAACGTTTGCATTTTTTATTTCTTGGGTAAAGTTTTAAGTTTAAAACGTTGTACAGCAAAGTTAAAAAGTGTTATGGCGCCATACGTTAACTGAATTTTCTTATTAGGTTTTTGCAATAAATATTAAGATTTAAAAACAGCTGCCATATACATTTTTAAAGTGTAATACATATAGCGTATGATTATTACGAGTGAAAACGGAAACTATTTTAATATTTTATTTATTTATTCTAAACAATATTTACATATTGTGGCACCAACAAGTTTGAAACCCCAGCAGAATCTTACAAAATTTTCAAGAAACTGAAGCTGTTTAGTTGTGTACACAGTTTAAATTAAAATATTACGCAATCTGAATAAAAATAGACTATGACTTTATATACAACTGGAAGCAATTGAAGACAATGTTTTCAAAAACATAAAATAATATGTATATATTTATATATATACAGCCGTTGAACTTTCTAAAACGTATAATTTATAAAATCTCAGCTAGTGTGTGGTACTTTAAGCAAACCTGGAACGGTCTGGTTCTTCGGAGCAAGTTGAACAGAGTATAGGTGGGGGGGGGCAAGGTTATGCCAAATTAGGGCAGACAGATAAAAAACATGGCATAAACTCAAATTTCGGTCTGGTTTCCATAAATCTTTGTTGTGAGGGGATTTAAAGGTTGATGATTTAGATTTTTATACAAATAATAAGAATTCAAGATCGTGGGCTCAATGTGAAGGCTTCGAGTTTGAAAAAATGAAGAGCATTTTACTGTATTATTGATTGTTGCTAGTTTTAAGAAATAAGTGTTACTAATCTAAAGTGCGTGACTTCTAAAGAATCAATAAATGATACTGCATTTTCCATATAAAATACTATTTCTTATAATTACACCCAAGACATAAAATGCTTAATAAAAAAGAGCATGTTTTCATTATGATTTAGAATTACATTTTATTGGTTTACTAATGTTTAATTAACGCACGCACATTATATAAACATAGTTTCTCTACCTATATAATTATAAAAAAATTATATATATATATATATATATATATATATATATTATAGCAAACTAAAACATATTATTAAATATTATGAACAATGTACTCGGACTCTGATCCAATATATCGGTTGCTTAGATTTGAGCAGGTTAAGGGGTTTCAGATGGTTTCCTGCATTTTAGGGGTATAAATTAAAAAATTGTAAGCTACCTCTGATACTAAATTGGGAAGAGGACAAAAATGTTCCATTCACCATAAACATCAGTTTAAATCATATACACTGAAGTAAACGTTCTTTCATGAACATATTCAAAAGTTAAGAGGAGGCGACAAGTCTTATGGAGATCGTACTAACACATAAGCACTAATATAACTTACATATTTGTGAATTATTAACAAAATTATGAACCAGGCATTATTTTCATTAATAAGGTTACAAAGGAAAAAAATTCCTCGTTAATACTAAACATATAAACATACTTGCATTTAAATTGTGAAACAAAAATATATCAAATTCCGATTTTTAAAAAGAGACAAATATCTATAAGATATGCTGAGGAACCTTTAATGCGCAATGTATGAAGTTTACATCTCAATTCGCCTCAATCCACAAATAAAAGTCTTTATTTTTCTTACCAGGATGGGACATATTGTAGACGATGGGTTAATTTTGAAAGTCCAACAAATAGAATAGTATACTTGAACACATTCAACACTTGTACCTGAGAGAGAAAGTCCCATTTTAAACATTATGATTTCATTACAACTACAGATCTGAGAATGAAGTATAGTTACTGTGCAAAAAAATTACACTGACTGCAACTATAAGGTTACAATTGATAAGGTAAGCAGATAATGCGAAGGGAAAGGGAAAAAGAAAGAAATTCACATATATTACGCTATAATACGTGATGAACAAAAACCACGTAATAGTAAAGTTTTTAATGGACATTTAAAGTTCTACAATATCTCAGCTGTTTAGATCAACTGCCTCACGGAACTCATGTTGCAGGCAAGTCTAGTGCATTGAGATAAGGTTATGAGAAGAGATCAAATTTTATTAAGTCCATCACTGAACTCAGGATGATTACGGATTACAAATAAGAGTAAAAAGGCCTACGTGTAGCCCACGATACGAGATAAAGAATTACAGTTGAATGGTGATATCTCTGAATAAATACGAGTATCACTAGTTTCAGATAAGTTCACAACAGGTTAGGGATACGCAACACCGCGTGTCCGGTAACAGACTTCGATGAGGTTGAATGAAGAATTTTAAGTCTACAGTTCATTCGATTCTCAAGATGACCTGTGGACAGATTCTGATGGACAGAGTGGAAAGAAATTTTTACATCTTCCCCCCCCCCCCCCAGACAAAAGAGAAATTGTATCAGCTTATTGAGTGATACACTTCTCAATGACATTCAGCCTAATTCCATGTTCAGACATTCATTATCATAGACCTAACTCATAGACAGACAGAAATTTTCCAGTGACACGAGTGAATAGTTTCCCTGAAACTCAACCAGTAAAAGCACGTGCTTAACCAATTAACATAATGCCAATATTAGGGTCCACTATGATCGTTGTAATCATAACATTTTATTCTACCAATACTCACGGTGCATAAGATACTTTCTCAATTTTCTAATAGGTCTCACGTTTTCAAAAATTTTATCTCTATTCTTCAATAGAGATGAAATTTTTGAAAACGTGACACCTTAGCGGTCTTCACCGCTGACGTCTAAGCCAGACACGGTGGAATGACATATTTGAAATAGTAACATTGACAAAATTAGCCCTAAAAAACACTTGGATGAGATTACTAGTCTTGCAGTAATAAAAAACTTTTTCGAGATACTTTATGGCCATGGGCTCCTGATTATTGTTCAAAATATTTTATTAATGTACATATAAGAATTTCACCAAATGATAAAAATACTCTATACATTCTAGAGGACGAATGTATTTCTTGGGGTATTCAATTTAAGTAAGAGATATTGAGGCCGCTTTATGCCAAGATCCAACCTATGACCAATTGCATGAGTATCCAACCTATGTCATTGGCATCTTGGAAGAAGCGAAGAATACAACCGTTTAAAGTACTAGAAATACAGGAGCGCATAGTAAGAATGACTTGCTTGCATAATAGCATTTGACACTTGAACCACACCCACTCCAATTATCATTCTATACAGCAAATTATACTAGTAGACAAATCACATCTCCATCACTCATTACTGTGTCTAAACATTCTTGTTTACCGACGTGTCAGTTATATCCAGTGGGTTTGCCTAATGTATGTCTATTACTTTATAAGTGATTGTACAATTTTTAGGTTCAACAGAATAGATCAAATCCAGGGAGGAGTGAACTCTTATATAAACCAATGACTATCACTTACTTAGTGGATGCTTAATGTCAGGTCTCGCCATGCAAGATATTACTTACCTTTATTTTTTTATCCTTCTTTTTATATAAGAAAGTTTATGCTGCGGAATTTTCAAATATTTCTCACGATTATAGTAAGTTGCATTTCAGTTCAATCAATAAACATACTCATTGCAGTGCACAGTAGCCGATAGATTTAGCCCTGGAAATTTGGCTTCCAGTTGCAAATGAATGTAATCAAGTAAAGATGGAAGATAAGTATCAGGTTAAGTACGATAGCCCTTGGCCTCTATAGTCACCGGTCCTTGTCCGCCCCCCCCCCCGCCATGCCACGGACTGCCTGACCAGCACATGCGCCGTTTATCAACAACGACAGTATAATAACAGCACATTTTAACCCAGATACTGTGACTTTTAAAGCCATTTAATACTTTACTGCCTTTGGTGCATATAGATGACGGGTTGAACATACATAAATTTTGTCGTAAAATCTCATAAACATTTTAAAGCTCCGTTGCCATAAAACGACACAATGGACTCAAAATCGAATTACATTCGCTAAATTTGCAAAAACATTCGTAGAAAAGAGGTAAATAAGTTGCCCATAAAAAGTAAAAGCTGCACGCCCTGAAGTGGTGTTTTATGAGATATGTACAGCGTAAACTAGATCCCGAGTCGGAAACTCGGTAACATATGTTATACAAGTCTAAAGAAAACCTTAGATTCGATGATATTAATACATTAACAATACCAGATGTCACTTTACAAATTTCCGCGATTCCTTCACAAAAGTAAAATTTATATGCACGTAGTAGGTAAATGGTAATGGATAGAATTTCCATTAGTATCTTTTTATCCGAATTTGCGCTCGTATTACAATAAGTTGTGATTAAATATTGCTCATTGATTAGCTCCAGATCAAATGTTATATAAGATAACGAGGTTGTGGCCTCCTAATACTTATATAAACTTATTGAGAACTCCCTCCTGGTTGTGACTTTGTACTGAGGTTTACACCACTAGTAATGTCTCTTTTAGAAATTTACTTCAACGCAATCCTCCGTATCACTGTACTAATCCCGGAATCTTGTAATCCCCAATAGTAGTTGTCAGGGGTCCAAAGTCTTTGTACTGTGATATAATTCCGCAATATGTCCCCGAGACCAGAGCTAGAACAATCATAATCCCTGTACACTATCCGGACTGCATCAGGTTAAGATTCTGAGTTTTACAATAAGGGTGAATAATATATCGCATGGCGAGACCTGTCATTAATCATCCCCGAGGTAAGTGATAGTCATTGGTTTAAGCAAGATTTCACTCCTCCCTGGTTTTTGATCTATTCTGTAGAACCTAAACATTGTACAATCACTTGCTAAGTAATAGACTTGAATTAGGCAAACCCACTGGTTTTAACTAACACGTCGGTAAACTCGAATGTTTAGATACAGTAGTGAGTGATGGAGATATGATTTGTCTACTAGTATAATTTGCTGTATAGAATGATAATTGGAGTGGGTGTGGTTCAAGTGTCAAAGGTTAAAAACAAAATAACTTTATGGTGTTGTCTTTATGAACTAGTTTAGGCTTTATTTGGTCCACAATGAGCAAATGGTGAGTATTTACTTCCAAGTGAACTCTGGTATGACTCCTATTTGTTTTACAGCTTTAAATAAAAAAAGAATAGTATAAATTAAATTACATAATTCATCAGCTATTTAAATAGAGTTTCCTAGATTTTGAGTATATGTTTATAAATCTTGTATGAATTCTTGTTAACAATTATCAAATAATCAGGTACATTACGTCATTCTAATTCGTCCTAATTTGGACATATACTTATCAAACTTTGATCATTACTGATTAAATATTTGCATAAAATAACAGGAATATAATGTTACATTTGTACAGAAATATCTGTTACATTAATGTTTATACATTACCATGAATTATTTGCATCCCAAAAATATGTTTTATTACGATCTAATAATGACGTCTTGTTTTTATAAAACTGTGCATATATTATAATACACTGATGTATATGAATATACATTTATACAAATATAGAATCACATTTTTTAAACTATTATTGTTTTATAATATAACCAGCATTTGAAGTGTATTAAGTGAAGGAATTTTTAAACTGTACCGGAATATAAGTAAGTCATAAATTACAATAGAAATGATTAAAAACAAAATCTTGTACAGTACCATAATAAATATTAAATTATACATTTATATTTTTAAATATCTTTTACTGATAAAACATATTTAATGTGTACTGTTTTAAACGAAGATTTAGCTAAACACTACTACTTTTTAGTGTACCTTGAATTTTAAAAATTAAATATACATTTGTGTTTGTACTCGTTTGACTTTTGGGGCAGGTTGAGTTTAAATTTTCAAGCAGCCTCTACCAAACACACACAGATTTGGTAATTTGTTACCAAATGTTCTAGATGTATTACAGTAAAATAATTTTTGCAAGCAACTGAAAACAAATAGGAGTAACCAACCATACCAGAGTTCACTGACAAGTAAATACTTACCATTAGCTCATTGTGGAATAAAGTCTAAACTAGTTCATAAAGACGCCCCATAAAAGTACACAAACATTATTTGGTATTTAATTATATTTAAATGGAATAATGCACATTTTCGTATTGTGTGTACAAAAATGGTTTATAATAAAAATATATATTTTGTACATTAGTATTGTATATGGCCTAAAACTAAAATTGAATGTATATAACATAAATTATCGACTTGATTTTCCTGGATTCCAAGACAACATTTCCAAGATGAAGATTTGATCTGAAGAAAGGTGATAAGATGGTGTTATACTGTATAATTCATACAGGTTTGATATAATCCTGTTTAAATAATTTAATAATTGGTGAACAAATGTTGTTATATGTAAATTTTGTTTGTTTACACTTTCTTTAACTGACTATGAATATTTTTTGCCAAAAAATATTCCATAAATAAATAAATATATATATATTTTTTTACGCGAATTTCAAAGACATAGTACCATTTTAAAAATAAAAATTAACCTACTTCAATACTTTTACTAAAATTAAGTAAATAAAAAGAAAAAAAATCAATGTTATTTGAGCAAAATGAAAGTTACTCCAAGCCAATATCACACAAATGTTAAAAGCAACGCCAAAATGTTAACGGGCACATGTATTAGACAATTGATTATAAAGTTATAAATTATAAACATTTCCCCCTTACTCCAGCCTTCTAATATAACGTGTAATGTTTCATAAGCAACGGAAAGATACTTTCAGATTTCGAACTTTAAGTCATAGTAATTTATACTTTCAATAGTTGAATATTGATAGGTACACTGAATCAGCATTTGTGTTTAATGAGTGTACAATACATATGATTATGCTGTGTGGTAATATGTATAATAGATTGTACGCTCTACAGTATAATATGAACCATAAGTACAGGTATGTATCTGCCTTTTGAGCGCAGTAATTCATTGACACCATTTAATTTATAATTTTAATGAATTAAAGAACAATGAAATATATATTTTTATAAAGTTTACATAACCGCGATCTACATTCAAAGTCCATCTTTTTGTATTACATTATCAATGTTAGTATTTTTAAAGTTTGGCACCGCCTTCAAAAATTGTGTTAGATTTGCATAAATTATTTTAATTTTGTAAATTAAAATTATTTTATACTGTTTAGTTACTTCCTCTGAGCACAAAGTATTGAAGTAGTTTATTTTATTTTAAAAATTTTAGTTACGAATTATTAGGAACAAAGTTTTAAATATACAGCGACTACAACGTAATTCCTATTAGTTTATATGTTATTTTGTATGAAGACATGTCGATTATTAGTGGGGATTTAATTTAATAAAGGCTAAGAGACTTGACTTATTCTGTACTATCGTGGAAATATTTCTTGGTATCCCTGAGATAAATGATGATATTAGCGAAATACGTACATCTCGGTAACATATTCCATCTTGTAGCTTTTTGTCACGTTTCAAATGCCTCTTAGAGACGACCTGATGATACAAATAGAATTATTACCTGTGGACTAAGTGGAGTACATGTCTCTGTGGAGTAAGCTATGTTTAATTGAAAAGCTTTACTTTCTGGACTCTCACCTAGACAGGAGTATGATTACTATTCAAAGACTGATTTCACTTTGATTCCAATAGAAAAGTCACTCAAAAGATTAGCATCTATGAGTTAAGTTATAGTCGTTAAAAGAAATATACATATGAGCAACTTATTCCATCTCGTTGCTCCGCATCATTATTTATAGGATTGCTAGAGCCTTAATTGGAATCCTGATGTAACCTGATCAGCTTCCTACAGCAACTCAGAGTTATCAAATGGTAATTTTAACATTTTCAATCTCAGCATTGCTATCTCTATCACCGCTATACACGGATTTGACATTGGCTCCAACCAGGATGAGACTTGGACCGTTACTCTGCACAAAGGTAGGTTTCCTAGCATTTGTGAGCTAGGTTATGGTCATTAGAAGAAAACCACCTCTTATTCCGTTTGGTCGTTCTCTTAGGAAACACAGAAATTGCACTTGGTCCTTTGTGACAGTATATTCTGGATGGGTAAGGGTGGGGTGGGGTTCGACTCCTTTCGAGATCTTTAAGTAAGGACTTCAGGCATTAACCTTAGTAGTTTTGTCTCCTTGGAGGAAGGGGAAGCCATCTACCAGCTTCTCCAGTCAAATTAGGCGTGGAGCAGGACGACCTTATGTCTAAGCTAGGAACAGCTCTAACGTTTGGGGAGCCCCATCAAGTCTTAGTCATCTTCCGAAGTAGACTAGACCTATCGTTCTACTCTTGCGCCCCAATATCTCGACATTTGCGGTTAGTGATGTGCCGCTCTTGGACATCCATAAGGTTACCCAGATTTAAGTGACACATCGGCTTTTGATGTACCCAGTGTCGGGTCAACTAGAATGTATTAACTAGCCACAAGTTGGTTCTTCCTGAGGAATTAAATTATTGCTACTGAGGAATTCCGTCTTGTTACTTCATGTCGAGTTTCATTTAAAGGACTCCTTCAGGAGTATTATCTGGAACCCTAATGAATAAAAAGCTTCCCACAGCATCTCTGATGTGTCTACTACGTAACTACAGCATGGATTTTTATATTACCTCCAATAGTGACGTTATTCGGTCCATTACTATGTGACGTTAACATTGTCATATGTGACGTTAACATTGTCATATGTGACGTAAGAAAAGGACATCTCATTCCGTATCGTTGCTCCAAGTCATAATTTAAAGAACGCCTACAGGAGTTATTTTGGACTCTGATGTAAACTATGAAACTTCCAACCGTAACTAGGAGGAAACTTATAGTGATTTGGAAAATTTTAAATTCCGCTATGAATCCTGTCCCGTTACTTCATGACAATTTTTACATATTGCCTAGGGGCGTCATTCCGAAGAAAACACGGAAATTAACTAATCAAGTATTTCTGAGGCACGTTGTAGTAATTGTAAGGAATTCGAATCCAAGCAATTTGTTTTGTCCTCTTTCTCCATATGGTTTTACCAGTAAAAGTCCCTAAGTATTTACGTGGTCAGTCATTTGTACACACCATAATAAAAACTTAAGTGGGACTAATGTGAGGAAATCCTCTTTGTTTAAATAACTCATTTAAATCAGTTCAGTAGTTTCAGAAAAAATCGGTGGACATACATAAAGAAGGAATACTTATAGAAACAGATCGAATTTTATAACTTTCCTCTTTTTGAAGTCGGTTAAAATAACAATCACCTCTTTTTTAGCACACTGAATACAAACCTTCATTACCTATGTGAACTGTGAAGTCATATATTTATAGATGGCATGTATACAGCGTATAAAAATATCTGCGTTAGGGTCCCAATGTAAGACATAGGTTTACGACGACTATACATAGCTAGTTGTACGATTATTTTATATACCTTCATGTTCAATCGCGGAAATTCACTGAAAGCTGTGATCGTACTTACTTATGAATTTGTTACGAAATACTCGTAACTATTGGGCTTAATCTTGAAATTAAGAATACAATACAAATACTCGCTAAAAATTACAATTTACTGAAAACTAGAATTATAATTTCCAACTTACAATTTTACATCTTATAAGGCCCGAGCCGATGTTGTTCTTTATGTGTGCAGTTTGTGTAGGAATATCGGCTTTATTTATTTCTTTGACATTCAATTTCCAACAATTTATAATTTTAAGTTTTTGCTCTGTGTGCATAATACATTATTCGCAGCATTCATTACACTACGGTAAAATAGAGGGGCTGTATGTAATCCTTTTCAAACGACACAAAAACATTACTGAGACAAATTTGTTGCCATTAGCGTGTATTCCCGTTCACATAATTACTTTTAAATTTTAATCCCTAATTTTAAATACCAAAAAACACTAGAGAGTTAATCCTTTCCAGTAAGCGCCCACGAAGCAACATGAACGTCAATGCCAGATTTTGTGCCATTTTGTTGGGTGGATTCTGAAATTTTAGTAGTTATATTGATCCAAATTATAATGTCTAAGAACGGAAGTCATGAATATATGTACAACTTTTCACATATCTTTTTTCTTCCAAATTTTATGAAATTCTGTTAGATTACAATGTAACACTGAAAATACAAGCGGAGACACGAAATTTGGAGTGCGCAACCATGAACTATTTTACTTTTTCGTGATAAAATAATTCATTTGTAAAATATTATTTTTTGAAAATGTTTTTTTATAGTGAAAACAACCACAAAATGACTTTAAAGGTTACTAACGAAGAGAAATTAATAGAAGAAAACTCCATTTTAGGAAACAATTTTAAGGCACCGTGAATGTAGATATACAATTTAATGGTATTTAATGAGTAATTGTTTTATGTTATTAGTACCTATTTATCAGTGGGACGGAGTCCGTGGTGTATGGCTGACGCATTCCTGTCTCCTTTAATCGTAGTCCTGGAATGTGCGACATATGTTGGGGATCTTATCGGGAATCGAGAATTCTCTGGTAAACTTGTGACTTTATTATTGGTGCCATGAATGCCGATTACCTGCTAGAAACCAGCTTATTAAGCTCGCTAGTTTATCACATACTTAGAACATCACTACACTGGTATATCCGATACTTTGAAATCCTTTTTCTATATAACCTCGGTTCAATATTGCCATACCTCGTTATTTGGCCCTGGCAATCTTCAATAAACCTCTTAAATTTTACTAACATGGATTCGGAAATATACTTTATGTACTTGTGTATATTCCCATACTATTTAATAATATGTCTTTACGAAAAACACGCCTTATAATATTTTTCACAGTACAGCTTATAGCACAACAATTAGGAAATGGGAAACAATTGTTTTAGTACTATGTAGTATTCAGTAATGTGACTGATTTTGAATCATCAAAATGAGCAGGTAATAGACTAACAAAATCATGGAATAATTTTATTAAAGTATTAGTAAAAATCAATGTTCATACAATTTTTCTTTTGATTATACTGCTACACATGGCATGTGAAAAAAGATTGATTTTCAGCTTTATAATGACCATCCCATGAAAACCAACCCAACATTCCAAACCACTCGCCCAATAGCACTGCTCCTGATGCCGTCTAAAACTCTGGAGCGCGTATAATTTGTGAACGAATTTTAGACTACCTTAAAGCAAACAGCCTGCTTGACCCAAACCAGTACGGTTTCAGAAAGGAAGAAACAACATAAAAAATCTCAGAAACAACGCAATTTGTTGACACAATCATTAACGAGTTCGATAGAGGCAAAAGACGATAGGAATTTTACTAGATTTTGCGGGTTTATCGGGTCTAGCATGTTTTACTTACCACTGGAAAGACTTTATATCGTCACTTTTCTTATAATAATCATAAATGAAAAACTGAAAAGAATTTGCTAATTTGCTTTATATCTTCAATTGTCACCACCTAACATTTACACATTAATGAATAATACTCAAATATGCGTTCCGCAGAGACACATACTTAGCCGGATACTATTGCTACATAAGCGATGTATCAAAATAAGTGATTGATTATGGCAAAATATGTCTGCCTGTACGCAGCTAATCAACTATATATAACTAGAAAATAATTATTGCTAACTCGGAAACATTTAGTTAAACTGGAATTATCAGTATCTAAACACTGGCGTAAATTAATTAATTGGAACTATTTAATGAATAATTAAAAACTAAATATGTAATAAACTACCTCGATGTTACAAAATAATTGAAAACTATTTTATTAATGACCAATTACAAAATAAAGTAAAGGAAGCAACATTCCTGCTATTAATAATTGACAGTAACTTAACATTGAACATTCCTGTGGATTCAGTTATTCGTACATCTGTACGGACGTTTATTTTACGAAGAATGGCCATGTTTTGTAGTCTTGATTAGCTGCCTTTTATTTTGCATACATACATTCAATAATAGCACATAACTAAAACACGTATTCAACAATACTAAAAAGGAGCAGTACGGATAATGTGGAATTTTAAGTCGCTCAATTTCATAAGACACATCTTAGCCATAAGAAAATAATAAAAAATGACTATATTTAATTTGTGTATGCTGGCATATTTAACTGATGTTGAACTTGACGAAAATAGTACCAAAGAATTAGGATTCAATTAAACCATAGTTATAATAAAAATGAATAGCAGATTTATAAATGAAGATCCAATACTTTAAAATCCTTTTAAAGGTAACCTCTGTTTGATATTATCATACCTCTTTATTTAGAATATCTTTACACGATATAGAAGTGTTACAAGAAGTGCTGTAAAGAAAAACCAGTTACGTAGGTACTAAATTTCTCAAATTTCATCCATTGGAGAACGACAAACAGCAGATATGAGACACTTAGACCTTTTATGTTGTAACTTAAATATGATTTATATGTTATAACTGTCAGACGTTATTATTTTACCTGACAAAAATGTCATAAAACAAGTTTAAGTAGTATCTTGACTTCATTCTTGTAACTTGTTACAATACGAATCAAGATGATTGATTGATTAATTGATATACACTATATATTTAGCAACAAAGGCAAAGTCCTAAACTTTAATGAACAAAACATAAAAAAACATAAGATATTATGAATTTAACAATAATTTTAAAGTTTCGATGGCCGAGTTGTCTAAGACCTGTTAGGGATAAAGCAGGATCAAATCCTGTCTGTGACCTTAGCATTTTTATCAGTATCATCGACCTTGTACTGTACCGACTCTCTTTCTAACCCTTTTTGATAAGATCCTGGCACAGCCCAGTGGCCCACGAGGACAAGCAGAATACGTTAAATATGTACAGAGACTGGTATCTCAAAAAATAGATAAATAAAATATATTTGCGTAAATGATTCTGTTTGCTAATAAAAGTGGTAATTGGTTTGATCCTTGTTATCGGTAATAGTTGGTCCTGTGTATTATAAAACCTTTTATAAAACCATAATTTATTCCTCATTCATTACACACCAAAAGAATTGTTTTGGTTGTGAATTTTAACACATGTCACGAGTTTCACCCGAAAAACAATGTGGACACTGAGATAAAATCAAATTCAGCTGTGACGTCTTAAGTTTATCACTCAGTTATCATTGTCATCTTAGAAGAGTGAAGGATCAAAGAATGACGCGGTTACGGTGCCACACTGACATCACTGTACAATACTTACCTTGAGATACATGCATTGAGAAGAGACCATCACTAACCCTTATATATATAACCGGGTTAGAGCCTTATACAGCTTATAGAGCGTACACATCAGTGTCGACAAGACAGGGACCTTGGTGCGGCTGGAGAAGACACTGGTCGGCATGTCAAGGCATGTACAAAATTACTTTAATTAAAACTGCAGAGTATCCTGCTTAGGAAAAGTCACCGTACAGAACACTTAGTCTTGGGTTTTTAAAGTATTTTTATATGCCGTCAAGCAGTTTAGCAATGACATATGCATCCTCAGCATATATGGTCATCACTATTACATTATACAACAGGTCGCCATGTTGTGTAATAGCTTTAGAATGGTTATAGTCTTATTATGAAATTGGACTCTTTAATGAAAAGTCTAGAAGTTAATTAAGCCAGTCTCTCTTCACATATAACAAAACCTTAACCTTATTTTTCTCAATCCATCCATTTTTGTGGGATATAAAATAACATAAATAAATGTACAAACTGGAAGTAAATGTATACAAAAAAATATCGAATACACTTATGACATCACCAAACAATTAATATAGGCACAGACAGTGTAAAAAGTATTTACTCTAAAATGAACTAACATAATACAATAAAAAGAGGAAGTAAGTTGAATAAATATAAAGCAGAACAATAACCAATAATAAAGAGTGGATAATATTTTTACACAAAGATTTCTTTACAAAAAATAATATATTTGTGCCTGCGCATTGTCATGTCAATGAACTTTTAATTTACTTTCAATGCCCTTCTAAATTTAGTTGTTTGTATTTTTTTTTATTACATGCTGCCTTTCAGTATTATGTAATTTAGAATCTCCACCATCTTGAAACCTAAGCATATAAGTTGAAGCATACAAATTTACAGTTAAAATACGTTATTTTTGTTCTATATTGTATCACAATCTAGATAAAATGATAATAATTATACATAAATTAAAATACCCACTATTTTAATTTTTTTTATTTAATAGGCTTTAAAAATCCAAGAAAGATTTTTTTAAATAATATCAACGGACGCTATGCCAAAGTGTTACTTTAAATTTAACAAAGAGGAATTAGAAGCACCTCTTATTAAATAGAATACCAAGTACTCCGAAATGAGTAAAGGACGTCTAAAAAAAAAACTTATTTTGGATATTGAATTTTAAAGCGAATTTCTATGAAAAATCCAAAGTATTTTCGTTGAATAGCTCCAAAAGTTTCATATTATTTTAGGCCGTTAGGAGAGATCCCAGAAATCAGAATCTATTAGTAATGTAGTCAAATCCATTGTCCATTCTTAGATAGCACTTATAATTTGATATGGTAACGCCCGCCGTATAAATAAATAGGAACACTTAACGTAATTATTACTTCAGTATTTAAGTAAGTTTATTTAAGTAGGCGAGTTAAGCATCTTTTGGGGATGGAAGCATAAACATTCCAACTTGTAGATGTATGATATTTACAATTGGGATAATTCCCTAAATGGTTACGCCTGAAGCAGTTTCAGTTTAACATCTACTGATTCAAAATAACAATTAATTATTAGTTTAACGATGTTCTAACACGAACTGTTTTGGAAAATAATATAATCATGGTAATCATGATACCGGCCGGCCTTTGGTACATATATCAATAAATCATTTTATTATATCATGTTTCTGATTCTGTGTCGTTCCTGTGTAAAATTATATCAGATTTGTATAATTAATTTTCGACAGTAATTAAATCACTAATTCAATCATGTTAGACAACATTTTTCTGCGAATTTACCGTTTTTACATTGATACACATTAACTTAGTATGGATAAAATTAATAATGTTTATCATATAAGAGGCCACGTAGCTATAATTATTTAAAATAAATGATCGAAAACATTAAAATGAAAGAAATGTTTTGAACGGTTTTTAATACAATATTATAAATATAAAACTATATATATATATATATATATATATATATATATATATATATATATAAATTCTAAAACTTATAACTTTCTTAAACGATAGCTACAATAAGCACGCCAAAGTGAAAACCCTACATTCAATGCAATTCATTATTAATAGTATAGAAAAATGACTTACGTTTAAATTGCTAATTTATCATAGGCGGCATATTGATATTGTACTTATCAGAAATTGAATTGCAAGTCAGTAAAATAACTTAGTTGAATAAATTAAAACATTCTGCTTATAGCATTCACCGAGGCAACTGGTTATAGTTTGAAAGATCACGGATAGAGCGCAGCAGTGAACAAAACGGGTCGTGCCGAGCCTCTGAATGTTGCTGATAGAGTGCGCCAATAGTACTGTTGGTGAACGATCAACAAGACAAAACTATGAGTACAATATTTATTGTTCTGACATGTAAAATGTATGAATAATGAACAAAATTATTACATATCTAACGCAATTAATACAATATTTAATATGACACAAATCTATATATATAAAAAATGAATGTTTGTATGTTTGTCCTTTATGGAATCGTGAACTATTGGACCGATCATGATGAAAATTTGTACGTATATGTATTTTTCCACGGAGAAGGTTTATAAGCTATGCCCATCCCTTTCCCGATTCAGGATTCCGCCCCACTGGTTACAGAAATACCCATAAGAAATGCATTGCAGCAAACATATGTTAACGTCTTTTCAAATTTTTAATCAGCTGTTCTTTGTAAACATATATTACACTTATAGTTTTAAAGCATAGAGTAAGCTTAAGAGAAACGACAAATTTTGTTTTAAACTGTTTTTGCAATCACTGTTAAACATAGACTTTACTATCCAGATAATACAATTCAAATTTGACGTAAAAATTCACCTTTAACTGCAATATTTATTTAATATAAACCATGCTCATGCTTGATCAGAAGAGTAATGCAGATATCATAATTACTATCTTACGTTGGCTACAAATATAAAGAATGTTATAAAATCAACCTTAGTTGTTTTTTTTGACAGAAGTATGGTTCTCAAAACTCCGTGTGTAACTTACATATTCTCTCGATCGAGACAACAAAGCAAGCTCAATCGTGGCATCGGAGATATAACTAATTTAATCTAAAATTTATTATAGTAAAAAAAAATTTACTAAGTAATATAAGGACTTCGGTTCTTAAGATTTGCGTGCGAAGCCGTGGGTAACAGCTAGATAGAGGCAGGAATATGGTACATACCTTCATAATACGCCCAAGAGGCTCACGATGGAACGACTATCAATTATCTCAGCAATGTTTAGAATGTGATTAGAAAAAGAATAAGTGAATATAGTGTACTGTTTTCAACGGGAAATTGCGTGCGAAGCCGCGGGCAACTTTTGCAAAAAAATTATTGAAATGCGCAGCAAAGCGCGCCGGGCCCGCTAGTATATAATAATATTAAGAAAAACAATATAATATCTTCAGTAAATTAAATGTAAAACTAAGTAAGTATACATTCATTCTTCTCATATTTAGATAAGGAATTATATCGATAAATATAATAATTGTGATTAAAGTAATAGTTGTTAACAGCTAAATTTGTAAGAGTATTACTTTTCTATTCCTTCTATTCCACAGGCTTTGTAAGTAATCTTTTATTAATAATATGCAATGTTATTCTGGAAAAAAGATAAAAACAAATAACACATTTGTATTGTATGTTTTATTTGTATTTTTAAATTAGTTTAAATTTGTATTACTCCGAATATATTTCGTCAACAGTACCAACTAATTTGTGTGTACAAAAAATACTAATGTTCAAAAACCGTAAGGAAAAAATAAATATTGATATACTTAACTATTGTTATATAATTTATTAATTACAGTATCGATATTTATTACAATAAATCATTGTCATACACCTTAAGTTTTGATACTGGATAATTGGGTCACTTATAACATTCTCTCTAATGTAATTTCTCGGATTGTTACATATACTTAATTAATTTAATTCGAAAAACAACAATTTATAATACAAGGCAAGACTAAGTTAAAAATTATGTAAACCTGTGTTGCAGTACCAGCCTGATTACTATTGTATTTAAACAATTTGAAAGCTTATAAATTTAAGTAATTAAATACAGTACTACAAAGAGTTTAAATTCAATACTTGAAAAATTAATGTAGGTCTACGACAGGTTAGAATTAAAGGTAATTTAATGTTCAAATTATCCTTTAATTCATAATTTAATGAATATAAACAATCAAACATACAAATAAAAGTCTATTTCCAGATTGTACCTATTATTAACTTCATCACTTTTTAGTTGTTTTCTTCTAAGATCTTCGATTTCAAAATATTATAGTTTCTTTCAAAAATATTGATTAAGGAAATCCTACATTTATGTGAACTCTTTTAAAAGATATCAAAATTTGAGACTGATGGAAGCGTCAAGCGTCAAGCGTTATAAATAAATAATAAATAAAAATGCCTTTATTTACAAGCGTTTCTCAGTACAGTTACTGTTTTCAGAACAACTCAAGTCACTGAATGCCTTAAAAACTAGATAGCAAAAACTAAACTAATCTTAATTTAAACAGGTACAATAAAATCTAGTGGCTAATTTAAAATAATGCAGTGGTAAAAAACTGTAAAATTTATTATTCTTACATACTAATAGCTTAACTAAGTTAATTGTCAACAATCAAAAAGTCTTTGAAGCGTTGAAAATTAAATTATTTTATTGTATCAAAAGTAGATGCTATAATATCTAAAAATAATATCCTAACAAACAAGCAACGAAATCCTACAACCTAAAACGTGTGATGGTTGAATAACTTAAATTAAGGGTATCCGATTAAATGGGATTAAGTTCAATATTTTAAGTTCGATACACGTTTTTTATAAATTGTATAACTATCATGATTAACTATGTATTTATCTTCTTTATTTTATATACGTAGGCTACAAAATACACTGTTTCTCAATCTATTACAAACATTGTAATCAATTCCATGAAATTATGACAAAAGAGTTGGGTTAAACTTACTGTACAAATGAATAGGTTTAATTTTCTCACATTTCTCATTTTTATACTGGGTAAACTGTAAGACCATGGTTTTGTTTATATTCCATTATATTCTTTAATCGAATGTGCTTTGTACATAATAGTGTTTGGTAAACATTGACGATATAATGTTTACTTAATAAAATAACAACCCCTTAAATAATTCAACTACAAACAACTAGTTAATCTACTCATCAAGTTCAATTACAATGAAAACAAGCCAGTATATTCGTTCCTCCAAAATAATTTCCAAGTTTTTAAAAACTTATCATTGAGCTCTCGTGGCTCAGGAAACATAGACACGATAGTAAAAAGCACTATTACTTACTATTAGAGAAGTTTGTATCTTATTTGGTCAGACTAAAAGAAACTACACAAAGTTTTTCGCGAATAGCATGCACTTTGAATTATTTAGGAGCCAAACGTCAAGAGGTCTACATTTATAAATCTTAGAGGCTAAAGAGCCCAAACACTGGTGACTTTAACGCTTGTAATTTGGGGGCCAAACAGCATGTACAATGGCCACTTGGACGTTAGTAGTATAGACGCAGCAAGCGTATAGGCTGGTAGCCTGGGGGCTTAGAGCCCGAACACTGGTGACTTTAACGCTTGTAATTTGGGGGCCAAACAGAATGTACAATAGGAACTTGGACGTTAGTAGTATAGACGCAGCAAGCGTATAGGCTGGTAGCCTGGGGGCTTAGAGCCCGAACACTGGTGACTTTAACGCTTGTAATTTGGGGGCCAAACAGAATGTACAATAGGAACTTGGACGTTAGTAGTATAGACGCAGCAAGCGTATAGGCTGGTAGCCTGGGGGCTTAGAGCCCGAACACTGGTGACTTTAACGCTTGTAATTTGGGGGCCAAACAGAATGTACAATAGGAACTTGGACGTTAGTAGTATAGACGCAGCAAGCGTATAGGCTGGTAGCCTGGGGGCTTAGAGCCCGAACACTGGTGACTTTAACGCTTGTAATTTGGGGGCCAAACAGAATGTACAATAGGAACTTGGACATTAGTAGTATAGACGCAGCAAGCGTATAGGCTGGTAGCCTGGGGGCTTAGAGCCCGAACACTGGTGACTTTAACGCTTGTAATTTGGGGGCCAAACAGAATGTACAATAGGAACTTGGACATTAGTAGTATAGACGCAGCAAGCGTATAGGCTGGTAGCCTGGGGGCTTAGAGCCCGAACACTGGTGACTTTAACGCTTGTAATTTGGGTGCCAAACAGCATGTACAATGGCCACTTGGACATTAGTAGTATAGACGCAGCAAGCGTATAGGCTGGTAGCCTGGGGGCTTAGAGCCCGAACACTGGTGACTTTAACGCTTGTAATTTGGGGGCCAAACAGCATGTACAATAGCCACTTGGACATTAGTAGTATAGACGCAGCAAGCGTATAGGCTGGTAGCCTGGGGGCTTAGAGCCCGAACACTGGTGACTTTAACGCTTGTAATTTGGGGGCCAAACAGCATGTACAATGGCCACTTGGACGCTTGTAGTGTAGACGCTACCACCATGTAGGCTGGTAGTCTGAAAGACAAATCCCCTGTGCGCTGGCATTTAAGTCAATGGTATGCTGGAACCTAGATAAATAAATATGTACATCGTAAATACACGAGGTATGCCGCCAAACTTGTACGCAGTCTGAATGGCGGACAGCGGCAGCGTGTAAGCTGGTAGGTCTGATATGTCCGACATATGTCAGATCTATTGGAGACTACTTCCAATACACAAACAATTTGTTCTAGTTCATGTAAAAATTTTAAATAGCTTTTACTCGGTTTCGCGCACTATTTTAAAAATCTGTTCTTATAATACTTAGTAAAAGCACTTATGATGGGTGTCCTACGAAATATTTCAAACGTAAGTAGGCACATATCCAGCACATATTATTTCAGTGTTCATGGTCAGGATTATTAGAATTTAACCAGACAATTATATCGTGTTTTGCTTGTGTTGGAGCATTGCTGGTTCGAATTACTTACCTTTCCTACGCCTTAGCTGAGTCTGACTTGTTACCCCAATCTGAAATACAAATTCGAGCCCATATGTCTCGGAAACCTACTTCGGTCCAAAACTTTTATTTCTAGCCGTTGCTATGTAATTCCTGTCTAAGATATTTCCAGTGCCATAGTAGGTAGAGTTTGTCTTGCTGCCCCGATGAACAATAAATATATACATACATAGGTCTGAGAAGCCTACTTCGGTTAAAATGTGTCTACTTCCGACCGTATAAAACCAATTCGGTGGCAAAGTAAAATCTCGGTTAAAAAGCGACTACTCACGAGTCTAGTAATCTACTTTCGGGGTAAGGTATTTCAGTGCCACAGTTGAGTTTGCCTTGTTTCCCGATGAGGGAAATATAAATACATGTGTAGGACTGAAAAGCCTATAAAGGTCTAGGGGGATACTCTACCTACTTCATATATATTTCTGGTGTTGTGGGAAAGTCCTTATTAAGTTCATGCAACTTTCAAAATAAGTATTTATAAGATTTTGCAATGTGAAGTTTTTCGGACTGTAGGCAAGGACAGAATGGTTCGTTGAGGCGTGTTAGTGTTCATTTATCTGTTTTTGCTTAAGAAACTACTAAAATGGCGTATCAAAATGCCAAGAAAGCTCACCAGATAGGAGTCACATATGTGAAAACATTCACACCTTTGTTCATTAAGACCAAATAGTAATAGTAATTACATGTTTAGACCAATTTTTTGGGTAAAACATCTTGAAAGTATTATATTAAAAACGTGCACAATTCGAAATATTAGCAAAGAACTTAGTCGTACGATAAACAAAGACATACAAATTAATTTATTAATATTTTTTTTAATATGATTTACAACATGATGAAACATGCATTAGATGTTTTAAATTTTTAACTTGTGCAATCTGGAGTAAAATTAAGTTATAAACTTCGTATTTGCCATCTGCATTACACTATTGATCAAGCACTGTACAATTAATAATTTATAACATTTATATGTAAACAAATGTTTCAGCCAATGTGTCGAACTTAAATTGAAAGTGCCAACAGATGTATTGTGTCAATTAAATTTGGCTTATAAAAATAAAAATTAACTTTTTCCCCAAATTCTGAAATATTCCAGTAAACTTTTCAGATCTTACTCTTCATATAAACCTTCCTCAGATCTCAAAAAATATTTAAAAAAATAAATAACCCAATTGGTCCAGCCATTCTCTAGATTAGCGCTTAACAATGCATTTCGTGATCCATTATATTTATACGATGTAATAATTATAAAATTTCTAAACCACTAGGGTAATAAACATACCAATCGGCTAATGCGCAAACTTGAGTCACTCATAATGCGTTTTGGTCATTGTCCAAAATAAAACGCTTGTAATGCGTCGTGAATATGTTAGGCCTCTACAGATCGCACTAAAGGTTCGATCAGTATGTTCAAACATTCCAAGCAGTGTGGGTCAAGTTGGTCATTGCGGAGAACACCCATAAATAAACGAATGTTGAACACTGGCACTCATTTATATTTTATTCATTTGTGTTTATACAGCTTAAATACAGTTTTGTTTTGTACATACACATTATGTTCAAATAAGTATAAAATTATGTATATCGTAATATAAAAATTGAAATACGTTAATATTAGAAATGTTGAAACGTTTAAAAAATTAATTTTGGTCATTAAGATATTCCACTTAATGTCTTAACACATTCATTAATGTATATGTTTTTTCATTCATTATAAAAGAAATATGAATTATTATTTACCAACAACGCGCAACAGTGATTATCTTATGGCCCTTTTACTATCATACTTTTATTGAGTAGTACGCTAGTACATGTTTAGAACAATTTTTTGGGTAAAACATCTCGAAAGTATTATATCAAAACATGCACAATACGAAATATTAGCAAAGAGTATAGTCGTACAATAAACAAAGACATACAAATTAATTCATCATAACGTTATAATTAAAAACATACTATTATAGTCCATGAAGTAATTAAGGAGCATAAAGTCTCATAAATACTATTGAGTGGTAGCCTTTACGGTACAAAAAAAGTTTATATTGTTTCAGAAAGGCTGCTGAACAATTTGGGTCCAAGGTATTGAATTATTTTTTTTAATATGCTAGTCCGAAACACAGGTATGGCAAGATTACTCTTGTACCTAGTTTCAAACCTGTGAGTATGAATTGGAAAATTGAAAAGATCATTAAAAGTGAACAAATAGACCGAATATACGAAAATAGAAGGTAGAGACAGCAGGCTCCCGGGAGTGAAAACATCCCGACAGCTGTCACGCCATCCAACCCCACAGATGATTGGAATTGCCCGCTTCTGTAATTTTAACACTTTTTCAAGTGAAGACTTAGTACCCGTTCCTCAGAACACAATGCCGCAGCTTAAAAGAGAGCAAAAGCAGCCGACGTATACAACCAGCAAGATGTTTTTGTCAAGGAAGGTAAATAAGTAGTAAAAGAATACAGACAGTAGCTGAGTTTGGAGCACGGAACGTTTATGTGATTGTTCCAATTTAAATTTTAATCGATATGAAGTCCGAAGAAACTGAAGACATTTAACTTCATCATGAAAATGATACCTATTCGGAATAGCGGCATTAACAAACTGGGTCCTTAAACGGAAATGAACTATTTTTGTTCCATCTATATTCAAAAATAAGGAATGTTTTGGAACCAAATGCTAAGGTTATTCAGAACTAACGAAAGTATCTGGTTGGGCGCAGTTTCTGATTCAGCATTTACAACAACACTTGTATCGTCGGCATATTGAACAATGTGACCCGCAACCGAATTCTGGAGATCGTTAACATAAATAACAAAAAATATTGGGAGCAATTGTAGAACCTTGAGGAACACCGTTCGTGACGGACAAAAATGGAGAGAGGGCTGTCCCACACGAGTTTGTACTTTGGATGCCCTGTGTCCGGCCAGAAAGATAAGAACGAAAAGATAATAAAAGAAAAGTTTGAAATTACCTTCCACACGACCTTACTATTATTCTCGCTTTTTGTAATGTGAATTACAGGACATTAAGCTCTTCTTTGGATTTTTGGATACTATCTGGCAGCCATTCAGGACGTTGTTTCCTAAGCTTCTTACATTTCACTAAGAGAAAAGCTGCATTAAAGAAACATTCCAAAAGATGATGTGAATTGTACTTCACCGTCGTTGGATGATAAGATGTTTGTCCAATCTGCGTTACTTATTAGATCCTAAAACTTTTATATATTTCCCGTTTTATATTATTATATAAACTTTTGTATATAACAGAAAGGGATTAGAATTAAAAGCTGGCCCTCGTGATCCGGCAAACAAGTATGCACGATGGCATCCAAAAGCAATGTAGGCTCAATGTTAGTGATCGCATTGTCAATACAGGAACCACCGTTCACCGAAGGACGTGTTGTTCTGTTAAAATTTATCCTCAAAGAGAAACTATTAATAACGTCATTTAGAAAGAGGAATTTTCCATTTAACTGTTCAAAAAAGAGGATTTTAAATCACCACAAACAATGACCCTGGACTTGCTGGTAATTCTAGCAGAATTATAGTGTGACAAATATTTTGGAATTAATAGAACATCGTTATTAGGAATACGGTCTTTCTATGAGGGAGTTGGTGAAACGTACACGGTATAAATTGGAGTATTTAAAATATGTAGTAGGTCATCATAGGTCATCTGTCATACACTATGATTTAAAACATAATTGTCATGATAAGACATTTAAATTTTAAACGATCATGGAAAATGAAATTAAGTTATTTTGAATAGTAAATATTAAATGGAATAAGTATAATACTTGTTACATTTCATAAGTATTGTCACACTTATTTGTTGTTCTACCCAGCTTGTCGTACGTAGATGTTATATTTAGCGTAGTATTTCGTACATTTCGGAACTCAATCCAAAACCTAAGTTACGCGTACATATGAGGGGTTTTCTTACAATGTTGAAACATATATTTTTGTAATGTAAAGTGGCTACAAGTAAATTTATAAGTATTTTATATAATTTAAAATCATATGTGGTTTAAAAGTAAAATATAGTTTTATATTAGAGTAGTATGCTAATGCTGAATTATTGACTTCCCTTTTATTAAGCGTAGGGCTTGTGATTTATTTTAATTCAGCAACATTAATTTAATTTTAGCGGTTCAAGTGACTCCCAACTCCAATTTCTGTTTTCTTTTTCATTTTTTTTGCGATATCTTATGCACTTCGTTTTAGATATTGTTTAATACTGTGTGTGATGCATTTGAAAAGTTCAAACACGAAAACGAGTTTTAGACCTTAGAATATGCTATGGTTGACCAAGAGTGTTCAATTAAATAGCTTACATTACAGATAAAAAAGACAATTAAAACAACACTTCTATAATACATTTTTTGTGTCGGTAACCCTACGGTATCATTCATACTCGGCTAGGTAACAGGCGTGTTGTTGTGTGGAACGCGTGAAAAATCACGTAAGCTAACATCCATTGTTTGTGGGTCTGACGAGGGGGTGGTCCAGATGCACCCCGCCAGCCGGACAGGAAGTTGCATAAGTCGCCCCAGATCGCGGGGTGGGGCTGCTAGTCACAATTAGCCGCAAGTGGAGCAGTCTACTGCGACGTGCGCAGGCCGGCCGGGCCCCACCAGACGACAACTTTCGCCCTTGCGCAACCTGCCACCGGCCCGGCCCCACCCCGCTGACACTGAACTACTTTCCCGCCAACACTTGCACTTCCTCTACTGCCTCCCCCCCCCCGCACCGGAGCACCCTACACAGCCTGCTTGGCACAGTCAGACTCCGACAGGCCACCTGGACTTACAACCGGTAATACAGTTTTGTTTCAACGGGAAAGGCGAAGCGATTGTCGTTCAAATAACCTACCAGACTCATTCACTACATTTTACATCCCTCCAATTCATTTTCTCATAATTGTTTTATGTACGATTGACAGAGATTATATAAAATTGAACTCTTACTAGGGAAAAAAACGGTAAATTTCAAAGAAACATTCATTTCAAGATATACAAATTACCATATGATAGTGTTATAAGTTTTGATGAACTGTTTACATAGTAAAATAACAAATACGAGAGTAATATAACTAAGGTGCAACCATTAATTCCGACTAATCACACAATTGTTGGTTATCTTTAATTAAAAACTACAATTAATTGTCGATAACTTATAGTAATTAGTATTTAATTTGATTTATATTAAAGAATGTTATTTATGGACTCACTGTATATTAATTTTTAAAATTATACAAAATGTTCTTTAAGATACAATTTTGAGGTGTATAGACTTATAAATCAGTGAAGCTCATTACTTTTATAATATACAATTATTAATGATAAATTGGGGGAAGAAATGTTGCCTGGGGGTTCCGACAGGTTATGTACCCGTGATATCTGGTTCTGAAATCTCTAGTTCATATGAACTGAAAGCTTAACTCAGATTAACATGATAAATATCATAGAATATTTATTTATTCATTATCATTCATTGTTTTAATTACAACAATCACCCTTTCCTTTTGTATAATCTAGAATTACACGATAATATACCAAGAGCATCGAAGAAAATCCTGTTCCAATAACGTGTGACTCTAAATGGTCGTTAATGGCATTTAAAAAATTGTTTAAGACATATATATATATATATATATATATATATATATATATATGTAAACATTTTTTTTACTGTCCTACATAATATATACATAATACACACACACACACACACACACACACACACACACACACACACACACACACACACACACACACACACACACATATATATATATATATATATATATTTTGTTTTTGTGTGTATATATTAGCAGTTCCAATTTAGCATTGTAAAAACACGTTATAAGAATATCTAGGTGGAAAATAAGAGGTAAAGACACTCAAAAAATAATATAATGGCGACACGTGTGAAAACCCTTACTGAGTCCATCTACTGAAGAGTTGATTTTTGATACTGCGCTAACTGCACACTCCAGAGCAACCAATAGCACGTAGCTTTCAGATTCACATGCTCCAGAAATTTCCACAGATTGATGTCTATCAATTATTTCAGCTAACGAGAGGGCCTCTTCCTTTCACCGCCGCGTCGTTATGTGACAGTAACAAGAGTCTAGGGCACAAGATGACGCTGATTTACATCGGTGACGGTACGGACAAGGGAAATCTAAATATCGAGATGGGCACATGGTAACGACTAGACATACTGGTTGAGCAATTCAAGAGTTTGACTTGCAAACCGTCAATGTGCAAGAATCACTTACACGAGCCCACGCTGATCATCCATTGTTATATGTGCTAAATAGCTGTAATTGTATGTATATACATATATAGTAAGTAATGCAAACAATGAGAGTAGACTACGAGTAACTTAGGCGTGAGTCACCACACACACGGTCAGTGGCCACTGCCTCCTCTCAGCCTTGTACCAGATACCACACTGACACCGGGCCACGCTGATCATCCATTGTATGGTACTTGTGCTAAACTTGCTGCTTTATATACGTATTACATGTATGCTGGTATATAAGACGTGATACAAACAATGAGAGTAGACTGTACGAGTAACCTAGGCGTGAGTCACGACACACACGGTCAGTGGCCACTGCCAGCTCTCAGCCTTGTACCAGATACCACACTGACACCGGGCCACGCTGATCATCCATTGTATAGTACTTGTGCTTAACTTGCTGCAGTTATATATTACATGTATGCTAGTATATAGGACGTAATGCAAACAATGAGAGTAGACTGTACGAGTAACCTAGGCGTGAGTCACGACACACACGGTCAGTGGCCACTGCCAGCTCTCAGCCTTGTACCAGATACCACACTGACACCGGGCCACGCTGATCACCATTGTATAGTACTTGTGCTTAAACTTGCTGCTTTATTATATATTACATGTATGCTAGGTATATAGGACGTAATGCAAACAATGAGAGTAGACTGTACGAGTAACCTAGGCGTGAGTCACGACACACACGATCAGTGGCCACTGCCAGCTCTCAGCCTTGTACCAGATACCACACTGACACCGGGCCACGCTGATCACCATTGTATAGTACTTGTGCTTAACTTGCTGCAGTTATATATTACATGTATGCTAGTATATAGGACGTAATGCAAACAATGAGAGTAGACTGTACGAGTAACCTAGGCGTGAGTCACGACACACGGTCAGTGGCCACTGCCAGCTCTCAGCCTTGTACCAGATACCACACTGACACCGGGCCACGCTGATCATCCATTGTTTGTATTCTCCTGCAACGCAACTCATCTATTCTGTCAGAACCTACTGATACCAATTTAAGTTATAATATAGTTTGAATTAATTGAACTGAGAAACAGATCATTTTACATACCAGCTTATTACGAAGGAACACTTATGATTATATTTTAAATAATTGTTAAATGTGTTTAAGTTAATGTCGGATGAGAGGTAGATCGTTAATTTGGAATTGCATTGATATTCTATTCAGATTAATGAGTGTAAAACAATATTTGATAATTTCTCTGTAACCAATATAATGTAAGTTGGTATAATTATTAAAAGATACAAGACAAATAGTAAAACACAGACAACCTTATAAAACATGAAACCTTTAAAAATGTAACGGAATTTATCTTTTACTGAAATCATTTTAGTCTACCACAGAAAATCGTTAATTGTTAACGTTACATTGTATGGATTTTAATGCTTATAAACTAACCGTTTCCCTATATACAAGATAGCTATTTGCTTAGTGTACAATTACAGACTGATTTTTTCTAAAAGAGGCAAAGACAGCCTCCTTAGTTAAGATCCTACAGGGTTAAGAAACCGCTTACAGCTGTATTGGGCCTACTGTTATTGGTTACGGTTTTACCATTCCTAATAAATACAGACATTTTTTATTTATTTTAACAATCGTAAAAATTAAAATTATCTTTATGAATAGTAATTTGGAATATATGCCATAACGTAGTGTATTTTTAATATTTGTAGATGGAGAAAAATAGTAGCCAATCACGAAAAGAAACTTCCTTTTCACTCAGGAACAAATTGCCATACATACCACAATGGTTCCATATCACCAAATATTTCTTTCGGATTTTTTTTCACAAATACATACTTGACATATGCCCTACATTGCTTTAATCTTAACTCTGCACCGATCCCTACTAGGCTATTAGTGTTCATTATATTTTTAGTAGTACTTTGTACTCCTGAGTAGGCTATATTAGAATATTTATTTGAAATCTTATAATGTGTCTTCCAGTTTCAGGTTCGCTATTTACGACCTTAGTTGGAGGAAGAATTCCGCATGTATAGAGGAGGAGGGCGAGGCGAGGCGATGAGACAAACCGCTCCTGTACCACAGCTGGCTGCCTTTGCTGCCGGACACTTCATTTATTTGTGGGCAACAATAACAGTAAAACCGGCAGTAAACTCCACACCTAAACGCTCCACCCCTTTCAACATCTAATTGACTTAACAGTATGGTATTATTGCCATTATAATAATTTTACAATCATGAAATGTTCAAGAATTCGACGTTGCACAACAACACTAGCCCGGTGCCAGATGTCCGATGGTCCGAGGTTTGCACAAGCTATTATTCAAATCACATTTAATTTGAGGATGTTATCAAGGTGGTAACTCTAATATTGGTGTTCGGAAATATTATAATTTAACTACAGGATTTTAGGAGGAGATACTGATTATCACAAAGATATATTAGTTGTTGTCACATGTCACGGGGATGATAACGTAGTCAATCTCATTCCGACTATGAACGTTGCGCCAACCTAGTAAATTAATACACTACGTGATAATGTCAACACAATATACACACTGTCTTATATGGATTACGCCCTTTATTGAATATAGAAGGTAAAACTATTAGAATAATTGATGGCGATGCATAATTACGAGAAAAGTGGAGCAGATGAGGCAAGAGGGCCGGGGGCTCTGACATAACGGCGCACCGCTCCGCACCGGTCAAACCGGACCTCAGCTCGACATTGTGCAACACGTTAACACGGCTCATTGGTGTAGGAGTGACCACTGGTCAGGTCAGGTTACTAGTCTATTGTACCGGTACAACTTGCCACGCTATTTACGATCAGGGAAATTTACACCAGAGCTGCAGGTGCTGCACGGCTCGACATTGTGCAACACGTTAACACGGCTCATTGGTGTAGGAGTGACCACTGGTCAGGTCAGGTTACTAGTCTATTGTACCGGTACAACTTGCCATGCTATTTACGATCAGGGAAATTTACACCAGAGCTGCAGGTGCTGCACGGCTCGACATTGTGCAACACGTTAACACGGCTCATTGGTGTAGGAGTGACCACTGGTCAGGTCAGGTTACTAGTCTATTGTACCGGTACAACTTGCCATGCTATTTACGATCAGGGAAATGTACACCAGAGCTGCAGGGGCTGCACAGCTCGACATTGTGCAACACGTTAACACGGCTCATTGGTGTAGGAGTGACCACTGGTCAGGTCAGGTTACTAGTCTATTGTACCGGTACAACTTGCCATGCTATTTACGATCAGGGAAATTTACACCAGAGCTGCAGGTGCTGCAACTTATCAAATAAATCTTTTCTGCACATGCCACATGGTACCAGAGGATGAATTAAAGTTGTGGCGCGGCGGCTAGCTGTTGACTGTATTCCTTCTTGAAACACATAAGGTTAAGGGAGTACCTAAGGGAGTTGATGTTACCTAAATAACATTTTAACGTATTTTAAAATTATTTGTGATACCCATTATTTTTTTATTATTTCGACTGCGAGGAAGAAATGAGAGTATGAATGAAATTCCAGTTTTTAATTTGATATTTTAAATGCAGATAATCGCTTAACTAACTAACTGACAGAAGTCCGTTAGATATAGTAAATATAATAATACGAAGAACATGGTTTTCGGTAACTAGTCTATTGTTTCTAAAGATTTTTAAAACATAAATAGGCTGTGAACAGTATTTTATAATTTAAATAGCAATTAAGATTACTTATCGATACATTGTGAGTCTGCAGTCATGCAGTTAGTTATGACTGTGATGTACGAGATATATCTTGCCAAATATTTTACCTGTCCTCCTAAATTGCTAAAACATAATTTTTATTGGTGAGTTTTAACGATCATCTCCACTCAGCGAGGTAAGGATAAATGTAATGAAATATGGCACGTCAAGACAAAGTTGAGTGTATAAAAAGGTAAGAAGGTTAAGAAGAAGACCAAAGGTCGAATTTGCAGTAATGAGAAGATTCCGCTGACCCTGATGGTGGAGTATAATATGGTGAGGAGGGACGCCGCCGCGCTGCCCGGTCAATCGACAAGTGGCGCTGTGAGCTTCTGTAGTGTCTACGAGGAACTAACATTGTGGGGATCGAAAGGAAAGTGATCGACCCTGCTCCAGTTGTAGACAGGTGTGGAATGCCGGCCAAAACAGTCGGTGTTGGGCAACCTCCAGCTAACTAGTGATAACTTCACCAAAAATATAAAAGATACAAATCAATATGTTGTCAGCAGGTTGTACCGGTGGGTTTAATTACCCAATCTGGTCTCTGTCGATTAATTCTTTGCAAGTTTAACTATTGAATTTAGATAAGTTAATGATATAAAATTACTGTTAGTGTAGGTGGAAATTATTAATTGGAACTGGTGTAATGGTAACATCCATGTGCTCTTCGTTCAGTTAGATTCAGCTGCTACCACTAACCCGTTCTATCAGTGGATAGATAATACCAGCGAATGAATGATTTGGTAGCGTAACAATATATTGCAGACTAGAATCGCTGTGAGTCATCTCCCATTTAAGGTAATGCTATCGGTCTTTGATGTATAATTTTTTCAGCGCAAATTTTTTAATATTACTAAACTAAAGGCAGGAAATATATATAAAAAAATTACTCTTACGACGAGTATAATACATTTATAGCCATTTAAAATAGGAGTTGTGGAAAATTGTTACCAGGCACAAGAAAAACTGCTGATGTTAAAGATGAATTATGATTTCATAGTTATTAATGATTGTGGCTTAAGGACATGACAATTTTCATGAAATACAGATTACGAAAGTGACATGATATAATAAAGTATTACTTTAAAAATTATATTTTTATATATGAAATATCTCTTTTGGCTTAATCTGAAGAAAGGTAGATTTCATATGTGGCAGTCATCTCTAAATGTGAAATTGAAGATGCATTATTAGTTTGACTTAAACCTTAAATACTCGTAATGAATCAAAGTTCGCTCCCTATTAAGAGTTAGCAATTACTCTTCAAGCATGCAGTTTTTATCTTTAAAGAACTGTAAACGCTGATTATTAATTATCAACTAATGTTTCTTCCGAACGTTCAAAGAACCTGTTTGTTAGTTTAGGATTTTAATTATGATCTTCAATATCTGAAATATGGCTGAAGATAGAGATTATCTTATCCACACAGTCCATGCCAAAATATCTGACTGTACGAAACATTGATTAAACTATCATATCATTCTGTTTTGAAGGTCCCTACGATTATATTTGCTATAGAGGCACGTTGTGAACAAGATTCAGTAATTTCCTACCATTTCCTACTAAATTGTGTCTTATAACACATGAATCCAAATGAAACATTTCATAAATATTAAACTGAACGTCTGATGATATGTAACATTATATTGGAGTTTTAAACTACAGTTAACCAAAGAGCACTGTTTAAAATACACCTTTATAAATCAAGATAAAATAAACCCAATGGTTTCATATTTGGAAACATTTCCATTACAACAAAATCTTTAAAGCTATTTGTAAAATAAAAACAAACTACAAACAACATGCTTTCAGAATTAACACTATAACACAAAACATTTTAAAGAATAACAAATTTTCTAAACAATGTTTATGTATATATTATAAAAGCATATTCAATTGTTACGTGTAAATATTGGTAGATCCTAGTTCCTATTGTTTACAACACCCATGAAAGCAGGCTTAATAGTAAGTGTACATAAGCAATAACGTGTTCCTGGGCAAACAGGCCGAGAGACCGGTGACCTTGTTACACTAAGTGAGCATTTAAACATTGGTCTCGGCCAGGTCTAACTACCATACAAGGTGACACAGTACCTAGCGATATTGCCCTCATTTGCGTGTCGATATTTGGCAAACATAATACACTAAATAAGATAACTTTATAAAAACTGCAGACGAAGGAAAGTCGATATAAGAGATGTAAATATGCAATAACTTGTTCCTCGAAAATCTGCCGAGAGAGCGTTGTTCTTGTTATACTGAGTGAGCAGTTAACCATTGGTATCAGCAAGGCATAACTACGAGTACTATACCTGGCGATATTACCTTCATTGGTGTGTCGATATTTGTTATACTGAGTGAGCAGTTAACCATTGGTATCAGCAAGGCATAACTACGAGTACTATACCTGGCGATATTACCTTCATTGGTGTGTCGATATTTGTTATACTGAGTGAGCAGTTAACCATTGGTATCAGCAAGGTATAACTACGAGTACTATACCTGGCGATATTACCTTCATTGGTGTGTCGATATTTGTTATACTGAGTGAGCAGTTAACCATTGGTATCAGCAAGGCATAACTACGAGTACTATACCTGGCGATATTACCTTCATTGGTGTGTCGATATTTGTTATACTGAGTGAGCAGTTAACCATTGGTATCAGCAAGGTATAACTACGAGTACTATACCTGGCGATATTACCTTCATTGGTGTGTCGATATTTGTTATACTGAGTGAGCAGTTAACCATTGGTATCAGCAAGGTATAACTACGAGTACTATACCTGGCGATATTACCTTCATTGGCTGCTGTGTCGATATTTGTTTTACTGAGTGAGCAGTTAACCATTGGTATCAGCAAGGCATAACTACGAGTACTGATACCTGGCATATGAACCTTCATTGATGTGTCGATGATTTGTCTATACTGAGTGAGCAGTTAAACCATTGGTATCAGCAAGGTATAACTTTACGGGTACTATATGAATACAGCAAAAAAACTGTCCGCCTTTCGTTTGTGTGAATCTGAGACATAAAAATATCAGAATCGGGGAATTTACCGCAACCAAACAGTCTCAAGAAAACCCAAATCAAATTCAAAAAATTCAAAATTCAATTCAAGCATTTTCTGTTGTGTTTACACCAGAATGCACAGTCTGCCACAAATAAAGTCGACGAGCTGATGCTCATGGCAGAAGAGCTGGCATCCTGACGTATTTGTTGTTTCTGAGCATGGCTTCACGGCTGATACTGTTGCAATGTTCAGAATCAATAATTACGAATTGGCTAGCGTTTATAACCGAACTAACTACAAAGGGGGGTGGCGTGGCTATCTTTGTCAAATAACCAGACTAAATTACCCAGCCATAAAAAGTGGAATCTATAGTAGTGATCTAAACTTTGAAGTGGCTGGTGTGTAAAATTTGATCAAAAATCCATTGGAAAAAAATCACAGGTAATTGGCTTATATATAGATCTCCAAATGGGTGCAGCACCACATTTTTTTGAAAACTTTGAAACACTTCTAAATTTTTTCATTCAAAAATTATTGAAGTTCATCATCATTGGTGACTTCAACATCGACGTTCTGGACCACGCTAACCCCTGGCCCCAGCGGGCATTCGCGATTTCTTATCTTCTTTCGGTTTAACATGGTCCGTGAAACTCACCAACACGAGTATCTCTGCCGTCGTCGATGTACGGCCAATCGACCAACGTCATCACAAACATCCAGACGTTTCGGTCTCTGTTCTGAAACGCGGCCATCTCGGAATGCACTTCGCCCAGGGGAAGCCATAATTACCCACTCCAAACCAAAATTTTAAACCTCCCTCCGTGAAATAAGAACCGAGATGTAACGTCTGCAAACGTTGATCTTTTCAACAATTGTCTCAGGAAGGAGTCGTGGTCATTCCTGGATTCTTTTCGATCAAGTGGAGGAAGCCTTCAATGCATTTTTAAAGAGCGAGTAATTTTTCATTTAAATGTCCACTTGTCCATTCAAAAAAATTTCAAAGAAACGTTTCAAAGGAGAAGAGATACCTGGATTACTCAGGATATTTCTCAAACATCAAGAGGAAAGGCTTAAGTTTATTACATTCGTATATAAGTAGGGACCGAAAAAACGAACAATTCAAAACTTTTTTCGAAATTTCAAGCAAAACTTATCGAAAAGAAATAAGGATGGCCAAGGCACGAGATGTCGAAACCGAAAACTGAGACAATCAGACAATTTTTCAAAAAGCGCTTGGAACAATATAAGAAACAGCACAAAACAACAAAAAACTTTTCCCAATTTTTCAACTCCGAACACTTAAAACAACAAATAAAATAATTGATGATCCGTTTGAAGGGGGTGGCAAGCGAATTTAATAAATTTTTTTCAACTGTGGCTGAAACAGACGACTCATTTTCGGATAGCCCTCGCGGATGATCCATTGACGAGACCGTTCTCGTCAATGGTTTTATTCCTGTGAGTGAGGTGGAGGTGGCCCGTATCGTGCGGGATTTGAGACCGAAAAAATCCAGTGACACCAATGGCATGTCTGTGTGGTTTGGCTCAGGGGGGTGCTTCAAATACCTCTTGACCTCCAATCACCGACTGATCAATCTTTCATTTGCTCAAGGGTATTCCCGTCGGCATTGAAGATTGTAGACTAAAGTTATACCAATTTTCCCAAAAGGACCGATGCTTGCATTCCAAGCAACTAATCGTCCAATTTCTATACTCCAGTTTTCAGCAAAATTTGTTTTTCGAAAAAGCTTTTCTCAAAAAATTTGAAAAATTTCTTGATCGTTACGAGATTCTATGTCCCGAACAATTTGGGTTCAGGAAAAAACAAGTCGACCAATTCGACGCTGTAACGAATCTAATTTACATGTTGTCGAGGGCCACCTAGAGAGGCGAGAGCACGTGACTAAGCATATTTCTCGACCTCTCCTAAAGCTTTTGACTGTGTGCATCATGCAACACTGTTGCACCAGTTGTGGTCAAGTGGTATCGTGGACTCATCGGGTGACTGCCGCACGATAGGATCTCGTCTTATTTAAAAAGATAGAGAGCTAGTGCGTGCAGATTGCGGAGTGTCTTGTCAGACAAAGTCAAAATGTGCCCTACGGTGTCCCACAGGAATCAATATTAGGACCAGCCCTTTTTCTAATTTACGTCAAACAGATTGAATTCTACAATCCAGAATGGAAAATTAATTCAATATGCTGACGATAAACGGACTCTCTGCATCAGATCAAAATCAATAAACGAACGTTGAAATGGAGTCATTCATTGAATTTGAATTCATGCACTCGAATATTTTCTCCAGAATCAATCTGAAAAACAAACAGTTCCAAATCAAACGTCATACATTTTTTGCCTTCGGGCAACAAGGACAAGAGCTCCGGACCCGCGGTGATGGTGGACGATTTCCTTCTTTTTTGGGAAGAAACAGGACTCCATTAAAGTTCCTTGGAATGTACCTTGATCGGGGGCTGACATGGGACGATATCACATGTGAAAAAGTTTGCTCTAAGATTGCTTCGGGAATTTATGTCCTGCGCAGTCTTGCAAAATTTTGTTTCGGTGGATGTATTAAAAATGGCCTATTTCGGTCTGATACATCCACATTTGAACATATGGCATTGAGATTGTGGGGAAGCTGTTCCAAGTACAGAATTTGAAAGAGTTTTCAGATCTCAAAAGAAAGCGTAAGAATTCTTTCAAAAATTAAACCCCAGAGAGTCGTGCAAATATGCCTTTAGGGAGCTTGGATTGCTGACACCTTCCCTGTACTCTATATTCTCGAGGTGGCCTTGTACTGCCGACTTAAATGCGAGTTGGTACGGGGGCAGGGATGTCCACCAATATGGGACTAGAGGCAGGAATAACTTTCGAGTCGATAAACAAGCACAGAACGGCAGCTTTCGAACACTTACCATCTGAAGTTGGAGTCAGACTAATCAAATAGGCTCCCTGATGATGGCTTCAAACAACTCATATGAAACAAAAAACAATTCAAAACTCGACTAAAACATTTTCTTATGTCAAAGGCATTTTACTCAACTGATGAGTTCATGATGGGCCGTCTGGGATGGAAAAATTTTTGAATATTAAACAATAACCCAACGACAATCCCCGGTTCTGATACATGCAATGTTGTAATATAATTCTTGTATGTATTTACCTAGACCAACATCATTTATCTGATGTACTTATTTTACTTTATATAGTTATGTTGACGCACTGCATGCAATATTTTAATTGTTTTCACGCAATAAAGAATATTATTATTATTATACCTGGCGATATTACCTTCAATAGGCAGGGAGCCGATGTCGATATTTGTTTATACTGAGTGAGCAGTTAATTTAACCTATGGTATCAGCAAGGTATAACTACGAGTACTAATACCTGGGCGATATTACCTTCATTGGCGTGTCGATATTTGTTATACTGCAGTGAGCAGTTAACCATTTGGTCTCGAGCAAGGTAATAAAACTACGAAGTACTTATACTGGCGATATTACCTTCATTGGCGTGTCGATATTTTGTTATAACTGGAATGTGAGCAGTTAAACCATTGGTATCAGCAAGGCATAACTACGAGTACTATACCTGGCGATATGACCCTTCATTGATGTGTTTCGATATTTGTTATACTGAGTGAGCAGTTAACCATTGGTATCAGCAAGGTATAACTACGAGTACTATACCTGGCGATATTACCTTCATTGGCGTGCGGTTTGCGTGTCGATATTTGTTATACTGAGTGAGCATTTTAACCATTGGATATCAGCAAGGTATAACTACGTAGTACTATACCTGGCGATATTACCTTCATTGGCGCGTGTCGATATTTGTTATACTGAGTGAGCAGTTAACCATTGGTACAGCAAGGTATAACTACGAGTACTCATACCTGGCGATATTACCTTCATTGGTGTGTCGATATTTGTTATACTGAGTGAGCAGTTAACCCATTGGGTTATCAGCAAGGTATAACTAAACGACGAGTACTATACCTGGCGATATTACCTTCATTGGTGTGTCGATATGTGTTATACTGAGTGAGCAGTTGACCATTGGTATCAGCAAGGGTATAACTACGAGTAGTACTATACTGGCGATTCTTACCTTCATTGGCGTGTCGATTATTTGTTATACTAGCGTGAGCAGTTAACCATTGGTATACAGCAAGGCATAACTACGATGTACTATACTGGCGATATTACCTTCATTGGTGTGTCGAGATATGTTATACTGAGTGAGCAGTTAACCATTGGTATCATCCAAGGGATTTAACTACGAGTACTATACCTGGCGATATTACCTTCATTGAGTGTATGTCGATATTTTGTTATAGTGAGTGAGCAGTTAACCATTGGTATCAGCAAGGTATAACTACGAGAGTACTATACTGGCGATATTACCTTCATTGGTGTGTCGATATTTGTTATACTGAGTGAGCAGTTGACCATTTGGTATCAGCAAGGTTATAACTACGAATACTATACCTGGCGACGATATTACCTTCATTGATGTGTCTATATTTGTTATACTGAGTGAGCAGTTAACCATTGGAGATATCAGCAAGGCGCATAACTAAGAGTACTATACATGGCGATATGACCTTCATTGGCCGTGTGTCGTTATTTGTTATACTGAGTGAGCAGTTAACCATTGGTATCAGCAAGGTATAACTACGAGTACTATACCTGGCGATATTACCTTCATTGGTGTGTCGATATTGTTATATACTGAGTGAGCAGTTGACCATTGGTATCAGCAAGGTATAAACTACGAGAGTACTATACCTGGCGATATTACCTTCATTGATGTGTCGATATTTGTTATACTGGAGTGAGCAGTTCAACCATTGGTCATCAGCAAGTATAACTCGCGTACTATACCTGGCGATATTACCTTCATTGGTGTGTCGATATTTGTTTATACTGAGTGAGCAGTTGACCATTGGTATCAGCAAGTGTATAACTACGAGTACTATACCTGGCGATATTACCTTCATTGGTGTGTCGATATTTGTTATACTGAGTGAGCAGTTAACCCATTGGTTATCAGCAAGGCATAACTACGAGTACTATACCTGGCGATATTACCTTCATTGGTGTGTCGATATTTGTTTATGCGAACTGATGTGAGTAGCAGTTAACCATTGGTATCAGCAAGGTATAACTACGAGTACTATACCTGGCGATATTACCTTCATTGGTGTGAGTGTCGATATTTGTTATAGTGAGTGAGCAGTTAACCATTGGTATCAGCAAGGTATAACTACGCAGAGTACTATACCTGGCGATATTACTCCACATTGGTGTGTCGATATTTGTTTATACTGAGTGTCGCAGTTGACCATTGGTATCAGGCAAGGTATAACTACGGGTACTATACCTTGCGATATTACCTTCATTGATGTGTCGATATTTGTTATACTGAAAAGTGAGCAGTTAACCATTGGTATCAGCATGGCATAACTAAGGAGTACTAATACATGGCGATATGACCTTCATTGGGCATGTCCCGATATTTGTTATACTGAGTGAGCAGTTAACCATTGGTATCAGGAAGGCATAACTACGAGTACTATACCTGGCGATATGTACTTTCATTGGATGGGGGGGTGTGTCGATATTTATATGTTATACTGAGTGAGCAGTTAACCATTGGTATCAGCAAGGCATAAACTAAGACTACTATACATGGCGATATTACCTCCCTATGGTGTGTCGATATTTGTTCTATACTGACGTGAGCAGTTACACCATTGGTATCAGCAAGGGCATAACTACGAGTACTATACCTGGCGATATATTAACCTTCATTGGTGTGTCGATAATTTTGTTTATACTGAGTGAGCCAGTTGACCATTCTGGTATCAGCAAGGTATAACTACGAGTACTATACCTGGCGATATTACCTTCATTGATGTTGTCGATATTTGTTATACTGAGTGAGCAGTTAACCATTGGTATCAGCAAGGCATAACTAAGAGTTACTATACATGGCGATATGACCTTCATTGGTGTGTTCGATATTTGTTAATACTGATATTGTGAGCAGTTAACCATTGGTATCAGCAAGGCATAAACTACGAGTACTATACCTGGCGATATTACCTTCATTGGATGAGTGTGTCGATATTTGTTTTATACTGAGTGAGCAGTCAGTTAACCATTGGTAATCAGCAAGGCAATAACTTAAGAGTACTATACATGGCGATATGACCTTCATTGGTGTGTCGATATTTGATTGTACTGAAGTGAGCAGTTGTTAACCATTGTTATCAGCAAGGCATAACTACGTGTACTATACCTGGCGATATTACCTTCATTGGTGTGTTGATATTTGTTATACTGAGTGAGCAGTTACACCATTGGTATCAGCAAGGCATAACACTACGAGTACTATACCTGGCGATATTACCTTCATTGGTGTGTTCGATATTTGTTATACTGAGTGAGCAGTTGACCATTGTATCAGCAAAGGTATAACTACCGAGTTCTATACCTGGCGATATTAACCTTCATTGATGTGTCGATATTTGTTATACTGAGTGAGCAGTTGACATTGGTATCAGCAAGGCATAACTACGAGTACTATACCTGGCGATATTACCTTCATTGGCGTGTCGATATTTGTTATTTACTGAGTGAGCAGTTAACCATTGGTATCAGCAAGGCATAACTACGAGTGTACATTACCTGGCGATATGACCTTACATTGATGTGTCGATATTTGTTATACTGACGAGGTGAGCAGTTAACCATTGAGGATATCAGCAAGGCATAACTATCGAGTACTATACCTGGCGATTATGACCTTCATTGGTGTGTCGATATTTGTTATACTGATGGTGAGCAGTTAACCATTGGTATCAGCAAGCATAACTAACGAGTACTATACCTGGCGATATTACTTTCATTGATGTGTTGATATTTGTTATAACTGATGTGGGGGGGAGCAGTTATAATCCATTGATATCAGCAAGGCATAACTTACGAGTACTATACCTGGCGATATTACCTTCATTGGTGTGTCGATATTTGTTATACTGAGAGTGAGCCGTTGACCATTGGTATCAGCAAGGCATAACTACGAGTACTATACCTGGCGAATATTACCTATTCATTGGTGTGTCGATATTTGTTATACTGAGTGAGCAGTTAACCATTGGTATCAGCAAGGCATAAACTACGAGTACTATACCTGGCGATATGACCTTCATTGATTTGTCGATATTTGTTATACTGAGTGAGCAGTTAACCATTGGTAATCAGCAAGGCATAACTATGAGTACTATACCTGGCGATATTACCTTCATTGGTGTGTTGATATTTGTTATACTGAGTGTAGCAGTTAACCATTGATATCTGCAAGGCATAACTACGAGTACTATACCTGGCGATATTACCTTCATTGGTGTGTCGATATTTGTTATACTGAGTGAGCAGTTAACCATTGGTATCAGCAAGGCATAACTACGAGTACTATACCTGGCGATATTACCTTCATTGGTGTGTCGATATTTGTTATACTGAGTGAGCAGTTAACCATTGGTATCAGCAAGGCATAACTACGAGTACTATACCTGGCGATATTACCTTCATTGGTGTGTCGATATTTGTTATACTGAGTGAGCAGTTAACCATTGGTATCAGCAAGGCATAACTACGAGTACTATACCTGGCGATATTACCTTCATTGGTGTGTCGATATTTGTTATACTGAGTGAGCAGTTAACCATTGGTATCAGCAAGGCATAACTACGAGTACTATACCTGGCGATATTACCTTCATTGGTGTGTCGATATTTGTTATACTGAGTGAGCAGTTAACCATTGGTATCAGCAAGGCATAACTACGAGTACTATACCTGGCGATATTACCTTCATTGGTGTGTCGATATTTGTTATATCGGCCAAAAGATCGATGTCCTTGTTACACTAAGTGAGCAATTAACCATTTGATCTGTGCTTTATACCAAGTTTATCCACACTAGTATTAATTAGGTTTGCCTCCGGATAATAAATGCAATGGAATCCGATGTAGGACTTTAAATCCTAAAGGTTTTTAATAATGATTATCTATATCACAATATTTATGTGTTTTAAAGGTAGGTTTATTTTAACTGGTATAGCAGTGCTAACATCACATTGTCAAAACTCATCAAATTGTTTGTGTTGGTTCAATTAGGTTGGTATTTATTCATTTTTAATACATTTACTGCCTCCACGTACTTTTTGTAATTGGTAAATACAGCTAAAGATGACAATCACTAGTTCAGGAGTCAAGAGACCATTTATAAAGACACAAACTGGTCTTCTGTAAAATATAGGAGATTAATTTTACCTAAGAAACAGATCGATCGTCGGCTACGCTAGTTTTGGTGGAAGTCAAAAAGGAAAGGTGATTAATCTATACTGTAGTTTGTTATTTATTTATCATTTTGATAACTTTCATTTCGATCCCCAACAAACCTAGCACAGCTTATGACCAATTTCTACTTCAAGGGATATTCCTCCTTTAATTTCACAAAAAACTAGGTTGTGAGGTTACGCAAGCAAACTGGCTCTTGCTCCGTTTCCCGGGCTATACCCAACTGACACATGCTTCTTAGTATCGCCTATCTCTTGATGAGGTAAGGTGGAGGTAATTATCGTATGAAAATGGCACCTTATGACTTTGAATGATATATACACCCGCGATTGGTGTGGTAACTAAAGTGTGCAGGTCCTGCCAGGGTTGTGCCGTGTGAGTGTGACCGGGGTGACGGTCTAGTTGCACAACGACCACCTCCTCGATCGACGACCACAGCTCACGACCGCTCTCGGCCCCAGTAAACGACCGCCATTGTCCATATCTCGGCACGTTATGTGCAGTCCGCCGTCTCGAGAGATGTAAGGCCGCTACCAACAATGTACCTGGAGTGCTGCTTTCTACTATTGCTTGCCAACTTGCATGCACGGCAATTGATTGTAACGTTCACTTTAGAATTACTATTGTCAATTGGAATACCCTTCAGGATATTTATGCACATAAGCTTTGTATGAAGGGTCAGCGTATTTTAGTATTTCTCTAAAATTTAAACATTATGACGAATTACCAAAGTCTTTGTACAAAAGTAACAAGTGATTTATTATCGTATTCAAATAATGAATGATCTTTCTTGCTACATAAAAAAAAATACGATCAGCCACGATGTTGTCTTCTGGAACCACGTCTTTTTAATTTTACTCAACGATGATTTGCTTTGTAAAACAATTCCTTAAGATTATGAAACTAGTTTTGTGACTAAAGTTCCATCAAACAAAGAAAACAGACACGGTCTAGTGGAATATTGTCTGAAACTAATTCACTTTGCTATTATATATATTTGCAACAAATATTGTATATAGTAAACCTTGACCAATTTTATATGACCTTTGCTATAATACAGAGCTGAACGTCATGATGGGTTGACACATTCTCTCACTGATATTGCGCATTAGGCACTTCTCAGTAATATGAAATTTGCAACATATACGAATGAAGGTTTTGTACTGGGAACATTGGCAGCATGTATACTTTCCCAACTTTTGATTAAAAGTACCTTCCCTTGGGGTCTCCAGAAGAGCGTTAGGTGTTAAGGTGTTACAAAAAACAAAATGTGTAAAATATTATCATTATAGCTCAAACGAGTATTGAATTATTATTAGTTCCTTCTCGAATTAACAATATCAGTAAGGTGTTAAAATATAAAAGATCGTAGCTATCAAATTCAATATGCTAACCCAATAATAGTCCATTTGCATAGTATATAATGTAATATTTGAAATCAAAAGTGACATCTTTCACCGAAGTCTACTATGTACATGATAGAATATAAATTATCGATTACAAATGTCTACGTAACGAAAAATAAATCCTAACGTACGAGGCTTTATCATATTGACATACATGAATAACTTGTAAGCTTTATAAAGTTTTAACCATATGGTTGGACACCATACTTGCATGCATATACATCATGTTTTTTGCATACACTTGGTTTTTGTTATGTAAATTAACATACAACATATTACATATTAACAAAGAATACATTTTATATTGCTACAGTTAATTTCATTGTCACTTGCAATATAAAAGTTTTGAAGAGAAATTATTCTGAAATTATGTAGTATTTTGTACATAGGGTAGATCTTGGTGACTAGTGATTAATATAAATGACATTGTTAAAATATCGCATCAACTTCTTAGTTACTCGTATTATTCAACTAGTACCACGGTACGTCGTAGCCTAACGAGAATAATTTTACAGAATAGTTTATACATCAAATACGGTACCTGAAGTATAAGACGCTGTGAACATTAGCAGCAAAGCTGATGTACTTAGTGAGTAATTCTTGTACAATACCAAAGATGTAGACCACGAAACAGATTGAACGGAAGATAAGGTAACCATCCGCACGTATACACTTTCTACAGAGACGATGGATACGAGTCCTGACCGCGGCAGACTCCTTAGGTAAGAAAATATAATAAATATAGTTTTGTATACTTTCTCACATTGTAAACCATATGAAAGAGAAGTTTTGTCAACCTGCTAAAGGATTGAAATTTTATAAATTCTTCGACAAAATCAAATTCGAAAAATTTAAAACTGTGTAAATTGGACTGAGTATTACATTTGAAATTTGCGTAAGTGAATATTCTTCAAACTTTAACCACGAAGTTATACGATTTTCTCAACTTTTTACATTAAAAAGTAAATTGATAATGGATACTCGTACAATCAAGTATTTCATATTTAAACATTTTATTAAATAAAAGAAATAAAGAAATGATTTAAGCCAATTTAAACTGGCTCTATGTTCACCATTTTATACACTTTAAACACTTATTAAACATATCTCCATAGATCATAATTCCAAATTATTGGTGAAAAATATTTAAACAATTGTTGACCCAAACTATGGAATATGTGAAATGAAGTGTCTATATATTTCCCGCTATTTACACATTTAATGCTCCACTGCAAAAGGAAAATTAAATCACAATACGAATTTTACTTGGAATTAATATGAAATTGATATTTATTCTACAAAAAGTGAGCAATTGATACAATAAGAGTATGCATTATTTAAGGTTTTAGAGTTTACGGTAGGATTTGGGTTTAAAAAATACAATATTTCATTACTTTACCCAAAAAAATTGTTGGCAACATTTTAAAACTGTATATGAAGTAAAATCAAAATTACAGTGCCTAGATTTGTTTATTTGATGCAGTTGTCTGCCAGAAGATGTTATTAAACTAGCGACACAGTACAATTGTGAAAGGACTTTAAAACGTGCGTTGCGGCGACCTTCGAACATTACATAACAACATAATAAATATTATACTTTTGGAAAATGATACATTACCATGGTTATTTATCTAATTTTTTTTATTTATAATTTAATTAAAAAATACATTTTTTATCAGATTCTTTAAATTTAGGTTGTGAAAGATGTTGCTTACCGCTAAAGAGGGGACTATAGAAGAATGCAAGGCGCATGTGAACTTTTGCTGTGAAAGAACGGATTAATAAAATTGATAATGCGATATTTCCTTCTCTAAACCAGGTACTAGACTATAATTATTATAGATTTATGTTAAAAGAAGAACTGACGAGATTGTTTATGAACCATTTATTTAAATTACAATTATAAAATCCCTTGAGAAAAAATAAATAAAATCAGTAAAATAGGGAATTGAGCCTATACATGCAAAGAAACCTAAAATTTTCACAAATTTGGAAACAGTTTGAAAATAATTTGGAAATATGTGAAGTGAATGTGGTAAACAAATCGAAAATGATAAAATAATACCGGGTGTCTTAAATATTCTCCCTTTTTCATATTAACTTTATTATGAATAGAGATGGAGTAATCGACTTTGGGGGATGTTTATATGACCAACTGAGGATGAATATTTTTGACTCCCCGGCCCCACACTAAATGAGGAATTTTGAGAGTAAATTGTGTTGATAGGAACTCATAGCAAATGACTTAACCTATGGGGGTTTTATAAAACAATTCAAACTTAATTGGCCATCAAATTTTACAGAGTGACATTACAGACCTCTTAGTTTACACCATTCTTCTTTTTTTTAATATCTTTGCAATGAGGTGTTACTTGCTAGGGGTTTCTATTTAATAACTTTGTCTTACCCCCAAAATATTCCATTTTAGGGGAGGGGGGGAGAGTAAAAAATGTTCAGTCCTCAGTTGGTCAATAAAACATCCCCAACGTAAATCATTTCATCTCTATTCATGAGAAAGTTCAAAGGGGGGATGGATCTTTTACGATACCCGGTACACACGAAGCACAAAACACAGGAACACATTAATGCTTAACATAAGCTAATCGGCCACTTTAGAATGTAGGAACGGTCACGTGACGGCCAAATGTGAAGGACAGCACAATGTCCAGTCTCCAGCTATTTGTGGTATTATAGATTCTCAGCTGATCAAGATCGCCGTTCTGATAGCTCTACTCTAGTGTGCCAGCTACAGTGCTTTGGGTACAATACTTCACATGCACCCACACGGAAATATACGTTCAATTCACTATATCGTTATGAAATGTAGTATTTTTTATAATCCTAACTTTAGGAACATGTATTTAGCATAAAATACAACTTACATTCTGACAGAAATTATGGACATCGAGAGAGAAAATGCACCATACCTGTAAAAAAATTAAAAAAAGATTAAAAAATTAAAACCACATGAAATCTCAGATATGATGACATATTATTAAGAAATATATATATATATAAAACCTAAAGAAAAATTATCATAACAACCTATAAAATGTGAAAATATAAAATTAAAATACGAGTAATACGTACTAACGGTTAAATAGAGATAAGATTATTTTTATTTCATTTGTCATAGCAAAATCTGTGTTATTGTAGAATTAAACCTAAGAGCCATATGTAGTGAAATATCCTACCCATTTACCCCATAAGAACTATGTGAAACTTCAAAAAGTTTTGAACATGAAGAGGTTAACTGTAAGAAAGGACCATATGGTCCTAATTTCGCCTCAATAAAGAAGTGTTTCTTTCTTTCTTTAACCTTTCTTTTTGGTGGTAGGATTATTGGGAGAGATCATGCGTTTGAAAGGTATAATTACTCTAACCGTATTAACTTTTTATTCGGAAAGTGAAACCCAATATGACGTACTGAAAACCCAAGAAAACGTTGGAATACGTATTAATCATATCCTTAAGCATAGACATCCACCATCTTCATGAGAAGAAACGTGCATCTAAGAAATTGGATTTGTGGAAATTACCTAACATTCTCATTTTACACTTGAAGCGTTTTGCATTCACTGAGATAAGAAGAGGGAAGTTGGGAATTAAAATTGATTATCCAGTAACAGGCTTGAATTTAAGCAATGTTGTAGCCAACAAGCAAATAGTTCTAATAGTAAAATAAGAATGTAAGTTTAACATTGGTGTTATGGGGTAAAACGCTAGGTCGTTTCACTACAGGATCGATGAATTCGAATCGGCTGTTTTACGGTCGATCACACTCACGATCGATGAAATGGTCGGTGCAAGCTTCCAGGCTTACGCTCTTAAACGCTGAAATTCCTCGCCAGGTAATCGTACACGACTGAAATACGTTGTTCTCTGCCTCAATACTAAAGCAGGAACTGTCTACTGAATGTCACACCATATCGGGTTTACGGCACACCTCACGCGTGTTCTTGTGCCACATACAGAGCAGCACATAACGAACCTGTCCGCTTAACTGTTAGTTAAGTGTTCGACACGTTACACATACGCTGTAGTACATTTGCGATCTTAAATATTACATCGAATGATAAACTCAAAAAGTAAATAGTACAAATGGAGGCTATGCTACTTCCTTAGTGTATAAATGTGCCTACATTTTAAAACCATAATAATCACTATAACTGTTTGGGGACTACTAGTTTTAAAAAGGTTATAATATACAGCACATTTCACAACACGCAGTGATTACTTATCGAAGTTTTAGAGTAACTATTACCTTTAAATGTCTTAACCAAGCCTGAATCTATTGATTTGAACAAATCTCAAAGTCTAGGAGTTGAGTGCCAATTTGAACTAAGTGGCACTTTTAGTCTCATTATCTAGTTATTTACACCAATATAACTATAGTACGAGACATATCAATACAAGCATGTGTTGTGGCGCGTTGATGCCACCTACGACGGAATAATAACTAATGATACGATAATCGATTGAATTCAACGATCGAGTGATCGATACTTCTCATCTTTGCCTCTCATATATCTTCCTCAATCTTGTACCTTCACGATTTAAATTAACACTATGACATACAACGTGAGCAAAAATTAACAATAATGTAAAAACATGCAGAATAATCGAATGCCGAAGAACAAGATGGATGTAAACAACCGGAAAGTATCGAGACGTTGCGAGAATCACTCTCAACAATGTGGTAACGCCGCCAGGTGAGTGGCGAAGTGGGGTGCGGAACTGCCCATACGGTCAGGCTTGCAATGATATGTTTCGTACTAGAGTATTTGTTGTCTAAAGTTTAGTCTTCAAGCGAATAATAACAACATAATTTTGAGTCAAAATTAACGTTTCTATTTTTTAACCCTTTCAATACACCCCCTTTTTGACTTCCACCAAAAATGCCATGTCTAGAGTCCTGTATGTATTTTAATAACATCCATTTCGTGTCCTTACACATTGCAAACTGGCTCTTGGCTCCTGGAATATATAGTCGATTTTCTTATATTAGCAATGTAAAAAACCGGTTTGGAATTATTCAAGTTTACGTGGTTGAATAACTAAATTGTGTAGAAAAAAACCTGGCTTTTATGACTAAAGTAATGAATATAGTCTAATTCACTTTTATTACTAAGAATGAGGTTAGTAGATTAACATTAAAAATCGCGTTAAACCCATACCAACATTGATTAATGAACTCGATATTCTACGTCCTGTTCCGAAATATACTCTCAATATTTTATAATTTTTATGACATTATTTTTAGCAAGTCATTTACGTCACCACTGTCATCCATCACCTTATAGGAGACCAAATTTAAAAATAGATTCGAGACTTACAAAGGCGAGTTAAGAGAGTATAAAGGTTTTGTTTTATATTCCATATAAGTTTTTAAAATATTTCGAATTTTCCACATCCATGTTCTTCAAATTTTGTATTCTTTCAAAATGATAAGAAATTACTGAAAGTTGCTGGTGCTATATAAGTGTTGTATGTACAGAGTAACAAATTTAATTTTAGAGATATAGAAAAGAAATGTATGACGTATAAATCCTGGCATAAAACAATTTTATGAAATCAAAGGCATTGCTATAGTACATTATACTACAGACTGGAGCAGTGCGGATAGCATATCTGTAACTGTTTTGCGGTTCCAATTATGAAGGCGTTCTTATATTAGGAGGTTCAGTTATGAACTCTCTGAGGCTCCGCTTTTAACATGTAGATACAGTTTATAAATGGAAATGTTAGTGCCTCAATGCTAATGAATTGTTAAATGTACGATTATCTGTAACATTAATAGTTTAATTTACAATCTATATAGACTTTCTTATGGTAAATTAATTAACGTTCCGATGTCTAAAATAAAAATGTCTACTGGATATCATAATTGCTACAAAGCAATATTTAATGGTGTAAATGTGAACACACGACGATTTTGACTGCGATAACACTTTAGGTTAAATCAAATTCTTACAAAAGATTAAAAATATTACTTGATGTAACTTTCAAAAGGACGTTGTGGTTTATAACCGATAACATTCATTTATGTACGCTTGTACTGTACAAATGTTTCTAACAACTATCTGGATAAACATATTAGTAAATAGATCACATAACTTTTTCTGATTTGACCTCTGGGTGCCTATCCACAGTTAGACAGCTGCTGTGCAATGGAACAACTGCTTGTGGTCGACACATCACGTAAAACAATCTTGACATGTAATTATGTAAGTACGCTCTATCAGCGTAAACGGTTCAGCTTGCTCAACTCGTTGCGGTGTACAGCTATAATAATATAAGTGATCAATTATAAGCGGTTTAAGGTGGTGAAATAGGGTCTTCGATTGGGTTAATATTTAAACCTGTTTTATACATATTTTAAGCTACTTTACATACAGACAAAAGATAAGAGAAATCATATTTTTAGTAATTTCACTAGATACTTTAGACATTTCTAGTAAGGATTATGGCCATATGGAGATCAGACGCGCGAAAAAGTTATCTGGATGAATGGCTTGATCTTTATATAAATAAGTTAATATTCTACACAGATATTTTATTAAATCATACTTCTTTGAAGAATCGTCTTCTTTTAAGAATCAACTGTTGCTAAAGGAGCTTCAAAGTTTCAATTATACATCTCTCAAAATTGTAAGACAACACCAGAACTAAAAAGTGTTCGAGGATTGAAACTGATCTTGTAGTGCTAAAACCAAAATACCCATATATAAAACTGGCTTTTGAATAATAATTTATGAAAGAAAAAGCAATTCCCTTAAGCTACATTTCCTCAAACCTGGTTACAATGATGCCTAAAATTATTACTTTAAGTGCATGTATTTAAGCCCTGAAGACTAAGATTACAGTGTACACCCTCCGTAGTTTGGTATAAGGAAGCCTTATCCAATATGAATATTTTTGTTTGAAGGTTTTAAAATTACACAATAATAGCGAAAATAATGCAATTTTACTTTGTAGAATTAAAAAGTAATAATTGTTTATAGCAGGTTAATGGAACTAACTTGCATGACTGAACAGTAATTATTATTTTCCAACTGCCAAATAATATATTACAAACTTTCAATTTTGTAGTCAGTAAATTGTAGTAAGGAACATTTGTAGATTTAAATGTTTTGATGAAGCCTTCTGACTAGCTTCTGGGCATTTAATGTACGAGATTCCGAGTTAAAAAATCTCATGAAATGATGTAAACCGTTACACAATCAAACCACGCTTCTGGCTTGGATACTAAGAACATAAATAACATACGACATTACTGGTTCTATTACATATAATTCCATAATGACTTATAGTACAACTCTGTCTGCTGGCTCGCAGGCCAGTCCAGGCTCACAGGCGGGCAGTCAAGTCACCTCAATATCTATGTTAAGTTCGCCTGTTAGGAATTGAATATGTTGCCTTAAAGTATTCATAAGGTTGATTTTTTTGTATTTTTTTATCATTGAGAACACAGATAACGCTAAGGCTAGGTGTTGTATTGAAAAAGCTTCTTATCCTAACTTCGCCTCATTTAATAAGACGTTTACTTTAATATTGACGGTACAAAGAATGTCAACGGTAACATTTGCGATGAAAATTGCGATTTAATTAAGGATATGACTAGCGTCAACCCTTTTTTTACCAGAGTGTGAATCGTGGAAGTTACCACGTACTCTGCTTTAGGAAGCGGTATGTCTGTAGGAGTAATTGTGACAAATTAAGGAAGGGAATAATAAACAAATAGGGTCAGGAAGGACTTGCCAAGCGTTGATACACTCAAAGTCATAAGTTACAGGAGATAATAAGAGAGACGATGACTAATCATTGTTACATAGACAACTGTTTTACAATATATAAACACAAAAACATTTAGTTGCTACACACATCAATTTGCTTCTTTTCCTTTTAAGGTAACACGAGTGTATAATGTTTAAAGTATAAACATACGGGAAACATAAACTGAAGATTAAAATAACAGCTTCTGTAAATTAACCAATCAAAGTTTAATATCACGAGGTAATCTCCACAGTACGTCTGTTATTAATTAATTACCGGTGATAATGGCCTTGGAAAAAGGGAGAAGGGATATTAGCAAACGCCAGTTGGCAGCCCTGACACACACAGCTGAGGATGGTACTAATCAGGTGATCGTGGTCTGATAATGTCATAACAAAGCGAAATGCCACACAGACTACGTTCCTCCCACGCAACTCGAGAAGCGCGTTTCCTCCGTCTAGCATTAAACAGTTGTACAGTCTTTACAAGTTTCCGCAAATACAATTTAAGCCCAGTATAGGTGCTAACCTTCAAAGATACCTTGACAAGATTATCGAGGTTGCACCTAATTGTCTATGTCTTAGTATAATTGAAGTAATTTGTAGCATCCGAAAACTGAACAATTATCAAGATTTAAGTTCACACCGCGGCGACACTAATAAAACACAACTAAAATTTAGAAATATTTCAGTCTCGCTGTTAAGGGCGTTCTTTAGTTATCATGTGTTACACCGAAAAACGTAAAACCAAGAAGCACTATTATTTGTAAATCCTTGATTTTAACTATTTTTAGTTCCTACACGAAACAAAATTATTTAAAGTACACGGCAACTGTCATTAACTATTACTGTGCCAAAATGTGGTGTTATTATTACACTTCTTATTTATAAAATTCTTCATGGGGAATAAAAATTATATAATAACAATACATAATTATGTCAAAATTATATGATTGTATGATTGAACATGAACTTTCTGTAAACGTCACAGCAGTATGTCCAGAATGTTGTGTCACACTTTTAATTGATTATAGCTACTCTATTATTGATCGCAGATCCATGAAACAGATATAGATTAAAATAGTGTTTTACGAAAACAGCCATAATTGTAACAGCAACTTTGTAAAGTGTTCAGTTTATTTTGTATCTAGCAAAGTTTTATACTGCAAAAGTTCAGTGTAGCGTGAGTATCGTCGAGTGTTTCACATACGTCTGGATAAACCGTGGACTATAGACAGGAGATCAAACCGTCGAAAACATTCAAAACAGTTTTGTAAGAAGTTCAAAAGAAGTCTGAGCAACAACGTGGACGTGTGTTGAATGTCCTTGAGTAATTAAAAGTTTAGATGAAAAGATTTATGAGTAATGGTTAAAGGTAAGTAATGGTTAAAAACCTTCACTATTGCCACTATTGCATGATTTGAAGCCAGATGACAAATTAAAGTGGTATGACGTTGTTATTGTTATACTGTATGAAAATGGACTTGATCAACATTTTATGAACAGGGTTGTTTTTAGTGTTGAAGCTAAGTTTTACTTGACTGGAAATGTGCTTTGCCATAACGTTAGTCTACTGAACACTTAAAGAAACGAATGAGAGCTGCAATTGGATTTGAAGTTACTCCAGAAGTCCTAATCAAAATATGGGAGGAGATCAAAGTCACTTTGACGTCTACAGGGCGATTCATGGTGCTCACATGGAGCTCAGATAAACTGACGTAACACTGTATAAGGGCTCTTTAATGTTTTATGTTAATCTAATTGTAGTGATGTACAACCTTTTATAAATAAAGTTATTCATAAGTATGATATGACTTTGTGGACACACTGTATAATCCCAAATGAAATTAATATTTATAATGAACTAGCAGTTACCCGTGACTTCGGGCGCAATTTAGTAGGTTTTGTTTGCACTTTTATGAGTGCCTCTGGTTTTATTTAATTATATTTCCAACACCAATGCTGAGTTTTCTTGATTCCACAATCAAGAACAAAATGTGTCAAAAAGTGTTTATTTATGGCCACACTAATGATGGTTGAATATCGAAACACGTGTCTGCGACTAAAATAATTACAAAAAAGGGGTTTTGTTGACCATTCATTATACTAATATAAAGATAACACTGTAATGTGAAGTTAAAAACATATGAGCAATCTTATTTATCAAGAACACTATGAACAATTTATTATTGTTTTTAATATTATATAATGCTCCTTCTATCTGTTGTATTCAAAATTGTTTGTTTGTTATTAACTCTGGTTTTGTTGTGTTTTAGTTAGTGACTGTTTTCTGGGATTAATAAGGAATTCTTTTATTTATTTGTTGATTGTTCTGGATGAGTTTAATTTCTAACAAATGTATAGCAATTTACACTTCCATAGTATCATTACACTTCCAAAGTCAAGTTACATAAGTATGTGAAGGATGGGTACAGTATATTGCTTGTGGGAGTTTAGGATTAGTAAAACATGAAAGGGTGACAGGAGGATGTGAACTAATTATTAGATAGCTTGTCAAACTTGACTGATACACTCTTCAAGACGAAGTTCATTTTTCACAAATTTAAATAATTGGAAATTATAATTTAGTATAGACTTGTTTAACATGTTTAGGTTATTTAAACATTTTAGATTTTATATCTTTTACTGGAAAGCATCTATTACAGTTTTTATTGTTATTTACGTTCACAATTATCGTGAATGTACTAAAAACAACCTTTAGATAAGCCAACGACTAGACAAATAAATCTCAGGAAGCCCCCGCCAACGACCTTACACGTTTACACGATTCATCTCACTTTGTAGGCCATCGCTGAGGGAACTAAGAGCGATGAATGACTTAAAAAATTAGGTAGCCATAATTTGCTATTGTAAACAGTGTGTGGATGAAAACTTACTTAGGATATCATCTTATGTGACAAAATAACAAATTTACTATCAACTGATATTCTTACGATCTGGTTTTATTACGATCTGTAAGATATAACTAAGTACTTACAATGGTTTAATCCAACCATTATATCCGACAAAGAGGGAATATTAGAATAACAATAATTGGTAATTAGGCATTAAAATAAAATGTAATAGCGTCGTAAATAAGATACTAAAACACTAAAATATTTCCTTTTTACATTAAAAATTTTACATATAATTTGAGAGTCAACAGCACATTAAAGCCCTAAGCAAGGATTTGATACAGATTATTTAGTTGTGCTGTAAAGGTCGAGGTATCCTGCTGCTACAGTCGCTGGAAGCTCCCGTTACTCAATACTTGCAGCTACGTCGTGAGTCCATCTTACATACAATTTGAGAGTCGACAAGCACATTAAGGCCCTAAGCAAGGATTTGATACAGATTATTTAGTTGTGTTGTAAAGGTCGAGGTATCCTGCTGCTACAGTCGCTGAAAGCTCCCGTTACTCAATACTTGCAGCTACCTCGTGAGTCCATCTTACATATCATTTGAGAGTCGACAGCACATTAAAGCCCTAAGCAAGGATTTGATACAGATTATTTAGTTGTGTTGTAAAGGTCGAGGTATCCTGCTGCTACAGTCGCTGGAAGCTCCCGTTACTCAATACTTGCAGCTACCTCGTGAGTCCATCTTACATACAATTTGAGAGTCGACAAGCACATTAAGGCCCTAAGCAAGGATTTGATACAGATTATTTAGTTGTGTTGTAAAGGTCGAGGTATCCTGCTGCTACAGTCGCTGAAAGCTCCCGTTACTCAATACTTGCAGCTACCTCGTGAGTCCATCTTACATATCATTTGAGAGTCGACAGCACATTAAAGCCCTAAGCAAGGATTTGATACAGATTATTTAGTTGTGTTGTAAAGGTCGAGGTATCCTGCTGCTACAGTCGCTGGAAGCTCCCGTTACTCAATACTTGCAGCTATGTCGTGAGTCCATCTTACATACAATTTGAGAGTCGACAAGCACATTAAAGGCCCTAAGCAAGGATTTGATACAGATTATTTAGTTGTGTTGTAAAGGTCGAGGTATCCTGCTGCTACAGTCGCTGAAAGCTCCCGTTACTCAATACTTGCAGCTACCTCGTGTGAGTCCATCTTACATATCATTTGAGAGTCGACAGCACATTAAAGCCCTAAGCAAGGATTCGATACAGATTATTTAGTTGTGCTGTAAAGGTCGAGGTATCCTGCTGCTACAGTCGCTGGAAGCTCCCGTTACTCAATACTTGCAGCTATGTCGTGAGTCCATCTTACATATCATTTGAGAGTCGACAGCACATTAAAGCCCTAAGCAAGGATTTGATACAGATTATTTAGTTGTGCTGTAAAGGTCGAGGTATCCTGCTGCTACAGTCGCTGGAAGCTCCCGTTACTCAATACTTGCAGCTATGTCGTGAGTCCATCTTACATATCATTTGAGAGTCGACAGCACATTAAAGCCCTAAGCAAGGATTTGATACAGATTATTTAGTTGTGCTGTAAAGGTCGAGGTATCCTGCTGCTACAGTCGCTGGAAGCTCCCGTTACTCAATACTTGCAGCTACGTCGTGAGTCCACAGGCTCCCTTCACCGCCGCCACCTTGGCCCTCAGCCTTCCTCCTGACTCACTGTTATCGCCAGCCCGATAATTGGTTATTGGTCATATGTAACGCGCGCCCTTTGCTCAACACAATATATTCATGGTAGACCGTTTCCTATTGGTTATGACATCGCAGTATTGGAAATTGTCTGGACGGGGGAGGTTTACCACATTTATATCGGTAGTCCTTAAGGTGAAGATGTTAGCACATAGTTAGGCAATTTTTTACACTGTTTACAGAATAAAATTTTAAAGGATTTTATTGAACGAGATCACGGAAACTTGTTATAACCGAATGCCGCCTACAGGAGACAACTGCATGTGTTCTCCAATGTAAAGCCATATTTTCAAGTATTTATTTCATTAAAGGTTTTTGAGCGCTGAGAGGTCAGGAATAGTTTTTTTATTCTTGAGTGCACAAACATTAGTTGTTCGGATAGAATATGTTCTGTAACTTTTAAAATCTACTTATTAATCACAATTACTAGAACATTCATCTTTAATGTAAAATACCAGTTGTTATTAAACCACACACAATATAAAACATTTACTAATTTACGGGATTCAACATCAATAAGATCTATTATAATTAAAAGAGAAGGTTGAAAACGATGAATTAATATAAATACGCAAATAGAATTTGTATTTAAAGGGGAAATAATGTAAGCTATTGTATGTAATGAAGAAGTTGTAAATTATATACTGGAAGTATAGCACGTGTTTAGAACAATTAACACTACTGTGAAGGTCTCCAATCGTTTATCGGATGGACTTACGTGAGTCTTAATAACTGAATTCGTTCGTTTAAATAGTTGTATATTTCGCCTTAGATAATCATGAAAATGTTTGAAAATAGATCTTTGGAAAGTGGTATATTCTGTGAGAGTTATATCGTATTATAGATAAATTTTTTGGTTGTTCATGAATAACAGGATTCAATTGCACAAGTGAAAATAATTCACTACACCTTTATACAAGACCACATCTACGCCAGTTTTCTCACAGAACAAGAGGTACTAAAACATTTTATATAAACAAACTATCTCTGATTCTCTGATAGAGGGATCAGAGACAAGTACTCGGTATCTTGTGAATAAGTAATAAAGGTCAGGAGAACCCGTTGTTGAGCCACTGGACAAATGGCCAAGCCGTGGGCGTGGGAACTCTCCCGTCTCACAGCTGAGGTGTTGGTACTACTGTCGTCATTTTGTTAACACGAAGCAATAATAATTAGTCTTGCCTATCGTACAGACCACCAAGACGTTACCTCTTGTGTGATAGCTACGTCATTTTTTTAATGTGAGATCGAATTACTTCTTAGCCTCATTCTGTCCGTCCTCATGGGCAACTGACCTGTGCCAGGATCTTATCGAACAGAACAAAGGGGAGAGTCAACAAGGCCTGTACAGTACAAGGTTGGCAATACTGATAACAGGTGGAGTGGTCACCGACAGGATTTGAATCTACGCTACCGCCAACTCAGATCTCAGACTGTTCGGCCATCGAACCTCCTATAGTTAGCCTACTGCTAAACAGATGAATTTATTTACCATTAATTAAAAAATTGTTAGTTATTCCAACTTGAAATTTAATTACAGACATATAACTTTATCCCTGAATATTTGTTACGCATGAGTAAGTAACCTACATAATTTAAATTCTATTTGCCCCAATTTAAGCGTTAAATCGTAAAATCCTCTGAAATTATACGGTATAGATACAGTATAGAATATTATGTATCACACTAAATACAATAATATTACAATTTTCCTTAATATCATCTCATGATCTTTCAGGTTGACGGAATAACAAAGTTCGCTTCAGCTAGTTTTAATTATTAATAAAGCAAAATATTCTTAATTACTATTTCATTTAAAAAACCCTTCTAAACAGGTTGCCACTTATAAACGCCACAAAAATAGGGAAGTGCAGAAAAAACAGAAGTTAGGGCAATTTTATCTAGCACCGAACTCAAATGATTTCGAACTGTGTAATACGAATTTGGGTTGCAACATCAAACAGAACAGTTTTTCCACCCACAGTACAACCGACTCTTTGTTGCTCGACCTCAATAATATTTTAGGTAATGACCATAATATTCTAATAATAAGATAAGTTTTAAACACTATTAAAAGGACATTAATTTGTAAACATAAGTTTAGATTCCTATTTATTTTGTACATTCATTCCAAAAACATTGTACACAAGCAAAATTTCGGTGCTGCACTACCAAGACAGAGCAGTGCTGAGTTGAGAGCCAAACTCTTAAGTATTATACTTGGCATTGTAGTCGGGATACAGTGCTACGTGTAATATTGGATGTAAGTTTATGAAGTTTAAATAGTCAATAAAACATATTACCCCAATTAATTCTCTGAGCGCCAGGGGACGATAATGAAGATGTCAAATTATATAAGTATGGTGTACACTGTACAGTCGCTTGGAATTATAAGGTTGCGATAATTTACGTCGGTACCTCGATTATAATAGCTGTAATACCTTCACTGGAGGTATATAACAAATTACCTGGACAATTAGTGCGTAGCAAGGCGCGCTAATGCGCCTACCTATATCACCATGTCAAATGCCTGAGATTCTGAAATGTGTTCAGATATTTATATAGATGCCAAAAAGTAATATTCTTAAACATCTGAAAAAAATTAATTATTAGGTATTATATCGTATTATTGAATCGCTAACAAACTAGAAACATTTACTCTGAAATTTTACAAGAGTAAATTATTTACCCCCCAAAAAAGTGAACATAAATCAACTTTTCTGCTATCTGAATTTTCGATATATATATCGAAGACGTTTTAATTATCGAGATCAACCTTTATGCGAGGTTGTGCACTGACGTGCCTTTCTTCTCCGACGTCAGACTGTAGTCGAGTCTAATGTCAATTCCAGCATAAATCTCAAGAGTCGTGGCTTTGACAAAGTCCTGCCGGGAACGTTTCCGTCTGTCTGTCCATCGCTCTTGACTCACCTACACCAGTACCATTGAGGCAAATGTCATACTGTCCGGCACAAAAGAGTACCGCGACAATGCAAAGGTCACTGAGAGCATTGTAAGAACAACAGACTCTGTATCTGGCGAGCCACCGACCTTTACACGGCGAGGACTGACACTAAGATTGCTGGCCGGCTCGGGTCCGTCGCCCAAGGCTCCCTTCTACAGAGCCCGCCTTCCTATTTAACCCAATTCCAACCATTCTCACCTCCTGATCACTCGCTTTTCCGGTAATTGAATCTCCAGAGGCAAATACTTGACGTTCAAAGTATGATCATAATCTTTAACTCAGTGATAACGTTATAGAATAATTAAACGGTTACCCGCGAGTTCGCACGCTATTTTCTGTTGGAAAACATCACGGAAACACAGAGCCACCATGGATATATTCTGTTCAAGTTCTAAACGCTCCTGAGATAAGTGATATGTAAATACCCAGATAAATTTAGATTTAAGTTTAAAGGTGCATTAAGGGGACCCTTGACTAAGAGGGGTAGGGGAGATTCTTAAGTCGAAAGTGAAACATGTTTTATAAGTACATGTGAAATAACCATTTCAGAATATTAGATTGAATAGCTCCAATGGAAGAAATCCTGAAGTCAAAATCCTAAACTTTTTAGCTCAAGTAAATTCTAAAATCTAAATTGTATGGATATAGATATTGTTATAGAAAATAAACTAAACATCAATAATACTTACATTATGACAGTTGTAGTTGTCACCAATATGTAAAGATGATACATGATACAGTAACGTACATGTTCTTGCTACCCAATTTCCTCGGTCTAGTCTAGGAATTATATCAATATTTATATAGCTAAGCAGTATCGTATATCTCATCAGTGAGAAATTGATGCGATATCTCCTCGACGTGATATGTTCTGTCATGAACATTGCGTTTAGTGTTTGTGTATTGCTTTGTGATTCCACTTGCTATAATCACAGACTCGCTGCGCTCGCTTGTATCTCGATTTGTAGTCACGGAGCGATTGGTTTATTGAATCATAGTAATGTGCAGTCCCTTCGTAGTTTGTTCCTTTAACTACTGTAAATATGCTGTCTCACAATGTGTAAGGAAACAAAATTCAGTACCTTACATGCACACATTCACAATTCAGTAAAATCCAGAATGAAATCAATTAGTTTACCTTGTTGCCACGTTGTTGAAATATTAAGTGTTGTTACTTTTGTTGTTCTCACTCTATAAATGTGAATAAATTAAAAATCGTGGTAAAAGTAATTAAACCTAACAGTTTATTACATTTAACAGGCTCTTTTCAATTAATATTTTGCCACTTTAGAGAACATAATGAGATTTTTAACTGTTTTAGAGACCAGTGGGGCGTAGCCCGGAAGTACTTTCGGAATACGAGTAGACCAATATCCATCCCAGGGACCTTAACAATATCCACGTAAAATCTCAGTATAATCTGTTGAACAGTGTATGCATGAAAGCAAAACAAACAAACAAAGGCACTTTCGCATTTATATTATTACAAGGATTAGGATTGTTGTCATTGAAGTTTACGTGCAATGTTAATTATTTTTAGTAATTATTTTGAATATTACTACTGCTCTTATTTCAATGAATATTGATTCACAAAAGGCACTTGCTCCACTGGGACTTTTCTCTGGATCACTCACTTGCTATGAATCAGTATTTATTGACATAAATGTAGGCTTTTGGCATTCATACAAATGTAATGAATATTATACTTGTGTGTGTGTGTGTGTGTGTGTGTGTGTGTGTGTGTGTGTGTGTGTGTGTGTGTGTGTGTGTGTGCGCGCGCGCGCGTGCGTGCGTGCGTGCGTGCGTGCGTGTGTGTGTGTGTGTATCATAGATCATATTTACTTATTGATTTATCTAGTATAACTTTATAGATAAGATTAGTTCACTATATAGTTAACTTACTGTTCACTGTATATAACAGTTCACTACAAGACTGCTTCAAATTTATATTAATTTAATTTTATTATTATTATTCATTTTCTATATACGAGTATTTATTATTTATAAAGAACGCACTTCATCAAACACTTGAAATGAAACGTCGTAAAACATATGAAGCCTTTGAGGTAAGTAAATAAAGTATTATATTTGGACATGTTCGGGAAAAAATGCAGATAGTGTTATACCTTCATGTTATAAAACGGTGAATTATAAAAATGACAGAACGAAATAATAAAGCACAGCAAATGATTTATTTGGGTGCTGCTTACTGATCAACTCAAGATACACAACAATGGAAAGGGAAGAAATTGATGAATAAAACTGTCTTTGCTGGAACGGGTGTATTCGGAAACGGAAACTTGATTTAGAATTTGGTATTCAAATAGTTATTTTGGATGTGTGGTTGAACTTTGTTGGATTTCGGGAGATTGTGCGGGTTTGTATTTTGATGTTAGATTTGGGTGGGCCAACCGGAAGTTATTACATTGTAAACAAAGAAAGTAACACTGGTTGAGGATATGTCTTGCAAATGAATACTGTCGTATCGCATGCAAATGAACGGAAATATGAGGAAGTGACGGGCGAAATAGGAAGTAGAGTATCATTGTAATAGTCCTAGGTGCAATAACACCTACGTCAGCACTAGCAATTTGTATGTAGTCTGCCAATTGACACAGCCCACATGTTGTAGGCCGGTGTAGACAAATGGCCTGTACAATGGGATCTCGTTGAAGCAATGTAACTAACTAGACGCCACGCGTTGCCTGAGGCCGCGTTCAGTTATCCTCGCCTCAGTTCGTTCAACTAAGTGGCCTTCGAACAGCTCGATTGCGGCAATGCTCCACGAGTGTCGGCCAGCAGACAGTTGATCAAGCTTATGATCAGCCCGAGTCGGTTTTGTGTCAAAGAGCAGACCTAATAATTTAGGTTGTCAACGCAGACAGTGAGTGGCAATCCAAGTAACATTTCCATTCCCCGACTGGCCGGCCCTGACTGCTGTTAAACGCTGTAAAAACGGATTTATGATTTCTGTCGCGTTTTTGGTCCGCAGTGAGCCCGGCATTAATGACAGTAGCAGACCTTCACCTTTGCCCAGAGAATGCCGCGCCGGCCCCCGGCACGACTTCCCGTAATCGCCTCACACTCTCGGTTGACGGCTGTTCATGCCGCTTAGAGTAAAATGTCGATCAAATTAATGTCGTTCTCCAAAACTAATTATACAATTTAATTTGATCATACATCCCATTTTAGTCGCAATATTCCCATTATATTCCGTATTTTAAAATTATTTGATACCGATAAAACCCCATAACACATTTTCCATTCCCTAAATAAGTAGTCAAAATACTTCAAGGTCATTGGAAGAGTACTACAATATGGGATACTTTCGCTCACCTAATAAGGCAGTAGGACATAACTATATATTATATTTATATTTGATCGTAGGACTTCCCAAAGTCCTAATGATACAATTAAAACATAAGTGCACATACATATTTTAAGTTTTAACTGGCAATTTCCCACGGGCCTTGCACGCAATTTCATTTTGAAAACAGGGAGATATGAGCATATTCTTTTTATATGGGTTTTCAAACAATCCTGAGATAAGTGATAGGCACTGTAATTCCAATCTCTTGATCCATTTTAGATTGAAAATAAAAGATGGGGCCCTGAAGATGGAGGGTTAAACTGTTTTAAGTACTTCTTGAAATGTTTCGAATTTCTCTCCTATATTTCAACATAGTTTATGGAATACCTCCAACGATTTCAGAAACAATAGAACTTTTTAGATCATATGGAGAAATCCTAAGTCAAAATATAGATTAGGCTAAAGTCCAAGTTCATGGCATTTCACTTAACACACATAATAAATGTAATAAATTATGGTATTTTACTGTAGTTGATTAAAATCTCAATAAATCAAATCCGAAAAAGAAAAGCTTCTGCAGTTAACATGAGATTTCTAAAGTGTAACTGACTTTAACATTTACCATCACCTGTCTAAATTATTATACTTGTTATTCTTGACTTTGATAGGTTATTAAAATACATTTACTATCTGTTGATTAAGCCAAAAGCAAATTTTAAAGACCAGTGGGGTGTAGTCCGAAGGGATTTTCGATATAGGAATTGTTCTATATGTTAAATATGAACCCAAAGAATGTAAAATTTCAGTATAATCAGTCCAGCAGTTTTAACGTGATTGAGTAACACAAACACAGAGAGAGATTGAGATACTTCATCTCTGTATCTCTGATGTTGAAACGACGTAAGGAGGTTATTTTGAGCTTCTTAGTCGCCGACTTTTTTAGATCTCTTCAGACGATCATGTTCCCAGATTCCAGGAGTCAAATCCATGCGTCATATTCTAGACACTGCACTAAGCGGAAGGTGAACTAGAGCTAATGCCAACATTCACACTGAATCAACTCTTCCTAATGTAACTACGTTATTTCAATTTAATTTAATTATTTAAATATACTTATATATCGGGACTATTGTGCTTGTGAAAATGAAAATTTAATGTAACTAATACTCAATATATAATAAACCATCTGTTGTGGTAGTATGTTACGGTAATTGATTTTCACCTTAGATTGTAGACTAGTTTGATTGGGAGTTGGGAGTATGATTCGCAAGGGGAGGAATAATATGCTAGGGCGAAAGGGTTGGAATCGTCATCCTAGTACACTTGAAGCTCAGGTGGATTATCATCTATATCATTGTAGTTTTGGTCACTTGTGATCAGACGGAAGTTAAGTTAGTGAGAAATTTAAGTCATGCAGCGTAACGGTCAAGATAACGGTACCAGTAATAAAAATCTGGTTGAACAGTTATTAGCACGAAATTACGATTATATAATATATAGCTATTTTAGAGTACTAAAGCAAACTACCGTGTAAAAATCAGACGATGGTTAAAATTGAGTGAGGCAAATGTCAGTCTAACAGCCTTGATGGGTTCTCAGAGATCTCGTAAGTGGTTACGCGATGTTTCTCATTATACTGGTTTACGGCTAATACAGCATATCGTTTGAAATCATTATTTCGAAATTATGATTTTTATACCAAAGGGAACGTTTAGTTACTTCTCGTACGGTATAAAATTAGTTGTAAATATACAGAGTCCAGAAGTGATCCGACCAAACTTCATCTGTAGAATTATTTCGTCAAAACAAACATATACCTTATAACTGACATGTTCTGACATATAAATTACACATTCATTTACTTTATGTGTAGGATACGCATCAATACAAATTTTAATTATTCGCAAAAATATCTTTATTAAAGCAAACTTGAAGTATAAAAGTTAAATTCAACACAATTCTTTGCCATATTATATGTGTGAGTATACGTACAACGTTACAAGAGTATACAAAAATCCGGTTTCAAAGTGACAGACTTTTAAAAATCTCGTATAATTTTGATAAAAACCAACATACCAGGGAACACTCGGACCACTGACCAAACAGTAGTATAAATTATATATGATTGCATGATTTGCGATGTTAGATTATATATGATTGAGACAGTGTTATTAAAAGGTGACTAGAATATCTTGTACGCAAAGTATTTTGTGGATAACAGTAAAGGGTAAAAATATTGTATATGACCATTTCAACTACATAAAACACATTAATTAGTAATACTATTTCATTAAAATGCCAGAAAGTATATTAAATACAACCCTCACACACATTGTAGTAGGAAGTATGGAGGAATGTGGTCGGATGAGTCGTGAAGATGCTCAAGGCGCGGAACACGTTTACTGACTGGTGGTGTAATAACCAGTTTCAGTGTCTGGGTCAGTGCCACGGTTTTCCTTGCCTCAACATTCGCTAGTCTACTCTCTCGACTACAACCCTCTCACACACTATAGCAGGAAGTATGGATGATTGTGGGTGGGTGAGTCGTGAAGATGTTCAAGATACGGAACACTTTTATTGATGTTTTGTGCAATACCTGGTACTAGTGTCTACGTGAGTAAAACAGTTTCCCTAACCTACGATCGTCTATTCTCTTGACTAAAGCCTTCTCACAAGCAGTAGAAGGAAGTATGGATGATTGTAGGTGGGTGAGTCGTGAAGATGTTCAAGATACGGAACACATTTATTGATGTTTTGTGCAATACCTGGTACTAGTGTCTACGTGAGTAAAGCAGTTTCCCTAACCTACGATCGTCTATTCTCTTGACTAAAGCCTTCTCACAAGCAGTAGAAGGAAGTATGGATGATTGTAGGTGGGTGAGTCGTGAAGATGTTCAAGATACGGAACACATTTATTGATGTTTTGTGCAATACCTGGTACTAGTGTCTACGTGAGTGTAACAGATTCCCTAGCCTGAATCTCCGGTTGTCTACTCTCTTGACTAAAACCTTCTCTCACACACTGTAGTACTAAATATGAGATGACTGTTGGTTGATGAGTGATGAAGACGCTCAAAACGCAGATTATTTTTACTGACTAGAGGTGCAAAATCTGGTACTAGTGCCTATGTAAGTGTAACAGATTCCCTAGCCTGAATCTCCGGTTGTCTACTCTCTTGACTAAAACCTTCTCTCACACACTGTAGTACGAAATATGAGATGACTGGTGGTTGATGAGTGATGAAGACGCTCAAACGCAGATTATTTTTTACTGACTAGAGGTGCAAAACCTGGTACTAGTGCCTATGTAAGTGTAACAGATTCCCTAGTCTGAATCTCCCGTTGTCTACTCTCTTGACTAAAACCTTCTCTCACACACTGTAGTACGAAATATGAGATGACTGGTGGTTGATGAGTGATGAAGACGCTCAAAACGCAGATTATTTTTACTGACTAGAGGTGCAAAACCTGGTACTAGTGCCTATGTAAGTGTAACAGATTCCCTAGTCTGAATCTCCGGTTGTCTACTTTCTTGACTAAAACCTTCTCTCACACACTGTAGTACGAAATATGAGATGACTGGTGGTTGATGAGTGATGAAGACGCTCAAAACGCAGATTATTTTTACTGATGTTTTGTGCAATACCTGGTACTAGTGTCTACGTAAGTGTAACGCAGTTTCCCTAACCTACGATCGTCTATTCTCTTGACTAAAGCCTTCTCACAAGCAGTAGAAGGAAGTATGGATGATTGTAGGTGGGTGAGTCGTGAAGATGTTCAAGAACGGAACACATTTATTGATGTTTTGTGCAATACCTGGTACTAGTGCCTATGTAAGTGTAACAGATTCCCTAGTCTGAATCTCCGGTTGTCTACTTTCTTGACTAAAACCTTCTCTCACACACTGTAGTACGAAATATGGATGACTGGTGGTTGATGAGTGATGAAGACGCTCAAAACGCAGATTATGTTTACTGACTAGAGGTGCAAAACCTGGTACTAGTGGCTAGGTGAGTGTAACAGATTTCCGAGCCTGAACCTCCGGTTGTCAACTCTCTTGACTAAAACCTTCTCTCACACACTGTAGTACGAAATATGAGATGACTGGTGGTTGATGAGTGATGAAGACGCTCAAAACGCAGATTACTTTTACTTGACTAGAGGTGCAAAACCTGGTACTAGTGCCTATGTAAGTGTAACAGATTCCCTAGTCTGAATCACCGGTTGTCTACTTTCTTGACTAAAACCTTCTCTCACACACTGTAGTACGAAATATGAGATGACTGGTGGTTGATGAGTGATGAAGACGCTCAAAACGCAGATTATTTTTACTTGACTAGAGGTGCAAAACCTGGTACTAGTGCCTATGTAAGTGTAACAGATTTCCCTAGTCTGAATCTCCGGTTGTCTACTTCTCTTGACTAAAACCTTCTCTCAGACACTGTAGTACGAAATATGAGATGACTGTTGGTTGATGAGTGATGAAGACGCTCAAAACGCAGATTATGTTTACTGACTAGAGGTGCAAAACCTGGTACTAGTGGCTAGGTGAGTGTAACAGATTTCCCTAGCCTGAACCTCCGGTTGTCTACTCTCTTGACTAAAACCTTCTCTCACACACTGTAGTACGAAATATGAGATGACTGTTGGTTGATGAGTGATGAAGACGCTCAAAACGCAGATTATTTTTACTGACTAGAGGTGCAAAACCTGGTACTAGTTGCTAGGTGAGTGACGGTGTTTCCCTAGCCTGAATCTCGGCTGTAGATGAGTAATTCTCTAAAAACTATTTTTACTAAACATAAAACATTAATTACTAGTACTGTCATTAATATACCAGAAATTATACTTGAAAGCAACCCACACTCACAATGTAGTACTAAGTATGGAGGAATGTGGGCGGATGAGTCGTGAAGATGCTCAAGGCGCGGAACACTTTTACTTATTTGTGGTGCAATAACCCTTCTAGTGTCTAGGTCATTGCCGCAGTTTACCTTGCACTTGTCTATGCTCTTAACTCCAACCCACACAGATGAATACACAAATACTAAATCGAAATAATAAAGGAATGAATTGCACTTTTTGACAAATTTATCATGGTGTTAAACTATATAACTTCTAAGTGACTTTACAAAATACGGAAGACATCTATAATGTTTCTAACAAGCTTTTTGAAAGGTAAAACGACCTCCTTTTCCAAGGATATCGTAACTACCACGAATAAGGTCACTGATCTAGCGAAACCTAGAGTTTGCCACGCCCATTCAGTTTGGGCGCTGTTTGCGCAAATCTGTTCTGGAATATGTCTGAACGATTTAATCTCACACGCACCGAATAAAAGCGTGTAATTTTCTTTTGGCTGAATATATTACACATTCTTTCAAACCTCAATTAAGGGGTCCGTTTTCTGACACTTATCTTTGAGGTCACAGTCATTTGGGATGAGTTTTGTGATATTGCCTCTTTTAATAGAGCAAGTTAAATACACAAAGGAAATAAGAGTTGACGATTTTAGTATTTATACAGATTAAAACATCGAAAGTAAAAGGGAGCTGTAATATATGCCACTCGGAACAGTGACATATAGTGAAGGTCGACAGCATGGGACTGTCATGTCGTGGTGCCGGTGACACTGCTGCAGCCGGCATGTGTGCAGGCCCAGATCTCACAAGAGGCCAAGGTTTGTTACGATACAAGCCTCCGTTCTCCCACATTGTGAAACAATCGCGTACCCTGTCATTAGCGCTGACCGGGCGCTTGAGTAATGACAAACTTTTTACATAAGTATTTCAGATCGGACCAGCTACAAACATCATTGCTATAAGGATCTCCTAATAGACCCGACTACTTGGTATAATGGTAGCTGCAGTACGTCCTGTAGGACCAACAATAATCATTATTACTGTAAGGGTGAAGGGTCTCCTTCCTACTGCTTGACCGGATTGTTTGGTATAATTTTCGTTGCATCTACACGATGGTGGATTGTCACGTAAAGGAATGATCACAGGCTCCACGGTACCTGAACATTACGTCAAGGAACCGTTCGGAACGGTTCGTTATATAAAATTACATTTTAAATAAAATGATTGTACTTTAAATAAAAGTCTGTAGACTTTTTATTTTAAACCGTTACTTGAATATGGAAGTTTTCGTTGTTCCTCACGTTAACCATGGTTTAATAGATTTAATATTGTTATGCATATTTAATTTCAAATAGAGATTTAAAAAGTTAACTAGTCCAGCCTTTCTAAGAAACAAACTTATTTGTTGAACGAGAAAATAAGATTATAGATCACAGTTTTATAAACCCTGATAACGGCAAGACGTCTTGCAAAACCCATTGAGTAAATGTTCTTGTTCATTATATCAATGGCTTATTTATTCACTCTTGAAGATGTTCTGTCAGTAAAGTACAGCAGAGTGTTGTCAATCCAAACTGCCAATCTTTGAATCCGGATAGCGCCTAGATAGATACTATACTTGGTAAGAATGATAAGGTTTACTGTGATATTGACCAGACACCCGTGACAACAGGACAGAGAGGGCTCAAGTCTAGCCCTTTCTCCCTGCTCATCTCCTCTCCCCGTTTTGGTGAAAATTTGTAAATAAATAAGGGAATAATAAATTTACATTTATCCGCCGAGATTTCGCCTTCATTCTCTGTTAATCACAATAGTAATTAGTGTAGGTAACAAAACGAATAAATGTTTAGATTTCTAAGCATGACTTTGTACAATTTTATGAATTTAAAATTGTGAACTAGAACTAATGTAGTACATTGAAATTATGTTAGTATAAAAACACGTGATCAACATTTAACTAAAGAGTGTTTGTATACAAAATTCGAGCTCAATTGATTCTGCCCGAGCACACTCGAAGGCCGACAACCCCTAAGGAAGGGTGGAGGGCGTACAACATCTGCACGTATAGTGTCAATGGTCTCGTGAATTGACTCGATTCTGTTACATATCGCTGTCATGTATCATCCCTTTATTTGAGATAGCATTTGCTATGGTGCAAATACAGGGCAAGCATTTTAACGCATAAGGGTATCCTACATGGACGGGTTATTTGGGATACTGGATTGGTACGATGCCTATGAAGTACAATGCCATTAAACAGAAATCCCAGTTGTAATCACACTAACTGCATTTTTCAAGCAGTGTATCTATCACCCATGGACGGACAATATTGGGCGAAGAATTCGACTCTGCAACGGTATGGTCATCCATGGGAGCGCCGCAACGTTTTATATTCACTGCACGAAAGAGTAGTACAGGCTTAAGTTGTTAACACGTCGTCATCAACCCCCACCTCTATGTCCATCACACGGCGGCGGTATAGGAGTCCACATTCCAGGCAAGACGACTCTTGCCGATTCTTTCCTTACTGAACCGCCAATTATCATCTCGTTTTGGCAAAAAAGTTTCTACTTGCAATACGAATCTGACACAAGAAGGAACCACTTCCTTTGGAGAACACACAGAAGAACTTAGGTTTATAGTTAACTTTCACAAGTGTAAGAATCATGCGCATTACTATTTAGGTCGACGATTTAGTATTTATTCAAATCGTATGAAATTGAAATGAGTAAAAGATTTCAGCCGGAGGTCGAGTCACTGAAGACTGTGAAAGTGCGCTACTAAACTTGCACATAGCTCTGATCCAAGAGCGAGTTATGGCTGCCCTTAGATGATACTAATTGCCACCTTGCCTCACAGTGTTACTGCTCACAACTCACTACCAAGTGCTCTGTGCTCTGCGAGTACGCCCAACATAGCCATCATTCCAGACCGCGTTTATGGTTATGGAACCCAATTTCCTGCCGACTTTTATGATGTACTGAATTGTAGTTGCGGTATCTTCTTTGTACGTAAGAATTGTTATACGATGCACAAGTAACATACTACACGATCACATCTTACACAAATTGAATACACGTTATTGTGTAACAGCAGTGAATAGTTATGGAATATCAGCAACGTCACGTGACAGACACGGCTTTCTTGACGAGTGGAAGATAAAGGTCTACGTCACGGAAGTGAAAGTGTTCGGCAATAGAAAAATAAATATTCAAGCGAATCATCAACGGTCGTAAAATGGTAATTAAATTTGGCAATTTGTTACAGAATAATCGAGTCAGTGACCAGGTCCGAATACGCGTGGCAAGAATTTGCGTGTAATCAGATAATATCACAGACTGTCCAATCGAAATGTCAAACCTGCCGTCACGTACAATTATCATTGCCCTGAGTCGTTGTGTCATACTGTACTCGTCGAGTGTACCCTTTGTTTAGATAGTGATCCTGAGATATATACAATGCACAATGCAAGAGAACAAATATTTATAGATACAAACTTCTCAAATAAGCAAAATGCTGTTTGCTGTACCTAACAAAAACAAAAACTAGACAATGTTTGTAAATTTTAACTGACAATGTAGTGAAACTGTACTGCTTATAAAGGACTGAATATGTATATAAAGTTTAAAATACTTGAAATTTTGACTATATATGCGTCTTACTGTATGACAAATCGAAATAATTTAGATTTGTGTAATATGATAACTTTACGGAAACGCACATAAAACCCCACAAACATACACACATTCATATAAGTATAAAAAACATCCAAAACTAGTTTATAAACATGATTAAAGGTTGTTGTTTGAAAATGTATTTTTGTGTTATAATTAATTTATTCAAACAGTTTTAGCTATTTTAACGTAAATTTCCTCCGATTAATACGTCTAACCTTATTTTACTTTATTTTTGTGAAATAAACATGTAACTGAATAATTTATTTTACGCCTTAAACCAATATTTAACTAAGCTCTTTGACTACTATACTTTCAATAATTTTCTAGTAACAAATTAATTTTTGCCTTTTGAAATTAGTAAATACAAATACAAATACAATACTATAATACATAATAAAATTGTAAGACAAAATTAAACTGTGGTTATTGTTAAGCAATACACAATGGCACTTTTTTAACGCCAAAGTATTCCAACGTTTATAGCGATTCTTTATCTAATTTATTCATCACAGCTTTGGGATCGATCATCATCATTAGTAAAAAAAAAAAAACAACCTATGTAACAACCTGCATTACATTGCCTAAAAAGTCACAATGGTTTCAAAATTAAAAATAACTTGGCCAAAATATAAATGAAACCATTCAATAATACACACATACAATAAATAATACATACACTAAAGACTACCACTGAAAATGTATGCATTTACATTTCATTGAACATACTGACACTGTGTTTTTATGATATATATATATAATGTAAAGACAAAATTAAATGAATTTTAAATGTCTTTATTAAAAAAAAGAAAATTATGCACTCGTAAGACTTAACCGCAAACTGTTGGTGCAATCTGTAAAATCAACATTTAACGTTTTTGAATGCATTCATATTATTGTATGTTTAAACTTGATTCCAAATCACACTCTCAGGTTTTTTATCTGCCCTTAAATCATCTGTCTGTCATAAAGTTAGACGTTTATTGAAATGTAAAAAATTAATAAATATATTATGTAAATACAATCAAGCTTAAATGGCATTATTTATTAGAAAGGAAGAATACGTAATTTAGACATATAGATTGTAAACGTATCAAATTTTAAGTTTTAACTTTATGAAATAATACAGGTCTTGACTAACTTTGTGGATAAGATGTATTGCCTCGAATCAACATGAAAAACGACATGAAAAAACACGAAAAAAAAGAATTTATCTCGCCATAATCATAATTTATAACTAAGAAATTGTTGGTCACAAATTATTAAGTTAAATATTAAATAACATTTCAAAACAAATAATACAAAATATTAATAAAATAGAATGGCTCAAATATTTATAATGCAAAAGACATATTTTATTGAAACAAATATTGGAAATTTCAACATCGCTATACAATTACAAAACATTAAGTAGCAAATGAATTGTGAGATGTTTAGATGATCAGTTTGTGCGCAAGTGCAAAATTGTAAACCATTTTCAAATTTAAATAAGTCACAATAAGAACTGATATAATTTTAACATGTCACAATGAATGTAAATTATATTTTTTTAAATCTACAATTAAAGAATGAGAAATATAGTTTCTAAATGTGATAAATATACATTGTCCAATGATTGTATCGCAATACATATAAGTTTTTTAATCTCTGTGTAGCAAAAATATACTATTATGCAAAACATATCACAAACAACAGGGGTTATATAATCAGTGCAAAATTGAGTGATACATATTGAGGAGAATATACTGAAATACTAGAACAGTTCACACACACACAAGTTATAGAACTAAGAAAACGGAGAAGTTATCAGGTAGAGAAGAGCGTGCGGTGCTAGCAGTATCAACAATAGTAGCTCCTAACCAATTACGGCCTAGGAGTTGGCTCCCAGGTCGGGGGGGCGGCCAGGGTCAGGGGGCGGGGGGACGCGCAGTGAAAGGACGTCACAAGCCTTGCCATTCAGAATTCCCCACTTTTTACCCTTTGTGCAACCGATACAATTTGAGATGTAGCGTATCGTGTGTGTGGGGTGTATATAAGGTGGGGTGGTCCGTTGGATGGTCAACAGTCTCCTCCCAACCTCACAATGGCTCTCAAGGTGTGTGTCCAGCCAGTGCTTTGTGTGTGTCTGTGTGTCTGTGACCAGTGCTTTCTTACGTGTTGTGTTCTTGGATTACTTACTCAAAATGCCTACGAATAGATAAATAATTATTTTTGAAAAATATTTCGTAACTATATGTACTGTTTTATTATATCAAAACACAAAATAATACAGTATTGTAATGATTATTAGTCTTATAAAAATATATCGGCCAAATCACTAATTTAAGCATCTAATTTAATTTAAAAAGCAAAGCAAAATAAAAAATAAAATCTAAAGAGTAAATACAATTTTCAAAGTAAAAAAGCTAATATTTTATCGAAAAATATATAAATATGCCATGTAGATAATAATTTATTACATAGCTGAAGTTCTAAAGTATTCGACGTTTTATATTAAAAATTCTTCATATTTAGTCAAAGAACGAAACCTCGAACCAAAAAAAAGAATACTATTATTATTCATGGTATAAACGTTTGGTTTTATAATGGTTTTCTTTTGTTTCAGTTGGTAGCATTTTCCGCCCTGATCGCGGTCGCCAGAGCAGGCTACGCCGCCCCTGCCTACGCAGCCCCTGCTTATGCCGCACACGCCTACGCAGCCCCTGCTTACGCTGCTCCTGCCTATAGTCACGCCTACGCTGCCCCCGCTGTAGCCAAGTACGTGGCCCCTGTTGCTAAGTACGCTGCTCCCGTTGCCTATGCTGCTGCCCCCGCCTACCACGCCGCTCCTGCCTACGCACCCGCTTACGCAGCAAAGGCCGTTGTCGACGAGTACGACCCCCATCCCCAGTACTCCTTCGCCTACGACATCCAGGACGCTCACACCGGTGACTACAAGAGCCAGCACGAGAGCCGTGATGGAGACGTTGTTCACGGATCCTACAGCCTGGTCGAGCCTGACGGTTCCAAGCGTACCGTAGAGTACACCGCCGACCCCCATAACGGATTCAACGCCGTCGTCCACAAGGAGGCTGGTGCTCACCCCGTTGCATACGCCGCTCCTGTAGCTAAGTACGCTGCACCTGTTGCATACGCACCCGTTGCCAAGTACGCCGCTCCCGTCGCCAAGTACGCCGCTCCCGCCTACACTACTTACGCAGCTCCCGTCGCTAAGTACGCCGCTCCTGCCTATGGGTACGCCGCTCCTGTAGCCAAGTACGCCGCCCCCGCCTACGCTAGCTACGCTGCTCCCGCCTACGCTTATGGACACGGATACCATTAACAACTGCCATCTTTGTTGATCTCTTCGCTCAAGCTAGGTTCTATTGTAATATAATTCTACCAAAAATATGTAAGTTATGATTATTTTATAATAAACTTACTTTCTTTAAAAGCTGTTATTTTATTTCTTAATTCTTAATAGAACACAGTGTTTGTAATTAATCAGCGATATAACACGCATACTGACAACTCTACACCGGATACAATAAATGCCAAGTTTAACAAGTAAAAATAAAATATACACCTACGTAGTAAAACTGAATCGGCTGTTTTAAGGGATTCCAGATTGTTTAAAACAAATATTACTTTTAAAATATTTATCGTAATCATCAAAATGCCATTAGAGTGAAAAGAACCCATTAAAAACTACGATAATATTATTTTAAACTTATGGTCAAACTACTTGATGAAAATCTTCAAGTTTGCACTAAACTTTTATTTCGCATACACACAGATCTTCTTTGTTATATTAGTTCTATTGTCGACTTACTCTCTTTTTACATAGGGAAGTGTACAAAAATTTAAAAAATTACATTTATACAACATTATTAATAAAGTTATATGCGACATTGATGCAATTTTTGATAACATCGAAACAATAACAATAAGTCATGTGCAACAATAATAACAATACGCCCCCTCCATAGAAATTGTAATAAAAACCCGTAAATTTCGATGTAAAATACACTGACGAAGCAGAGCGTCGAATATGCAAGGCAAGTAAACCAAGAAATTCCATAATTTCCACTAACAAAAGTATTCTAAGAGTTTTAAAACATAAAATTGTACTTAAAACCAATAACAAATTTTAAATATAAAAATATTATATAAAATAAAATACATTTGTAAATTACGAATATGGAACACTAGCACAGTTTTGTACATGTGGGAATATGTCAGTGACACCCAGTTGATACGAGTACTGAGAACTAGTGTAATTATCTGTAGCAATGGACTTGTGCCGAGGCGGTCACGGTGTACTGCACATCATTCCTCTCAACACTTCACCGCGCAGCCACTTCGTGAGCCACTCACCCACTGTTATATCACACACAACTTACTACCACTTCAATCGCTCTTCTTACCGACAAGGATATCTAGGCTTACCGTGTACCAATCCTTAGGTCTAATCCCGATATAAAACCCAAAATCTCAAGCTTGCTCTATAGACATCTAAAGGTTTAAAACAATTTAATAGTTAGTATACATTGTTAACGACTACGCCATGAAGGTTACGGACTTAGTCTGGCTTTGAAGTCCAAATTTGTACTATACAACACATTGTTAACGACTACGCTATGTTACGACGACTACGCTATGAAGGTTACGGACTTAGTCTGGCTTTAAAGTCCAAATTTGTACTATACAACACATCTATGAAAATGAATGTATAATGTTTGCCAGAGCTTATGCATTTGTCTTCACACCTTATAGAATGTTAATTTGTTTCATGATATCCGCTATCTCGAGGGCTGGTTTCGATCACCATCAGCCTGCATTGAAGCCAGGAGACATTAACGTCAGATTGTTCTGAAACTAAAAATACTTTATAACATAGTTCAGCCATCAAGAGTGGCTCTCTTGATTTCAATTAGTATTTCATCATTTATTGATCGTTATTTGTTTATGGAAAAAGTGCAAGATTTGAGGTGTATAACGGAATTTGACCAAAGCCTTCTTATTTTCTCTTTTAGGAGCATGGGCGTCTCAATGTACATGGACTTTGTAGAGGCGTCGTCACATGGACTGTTCTTAATGTCAACGACATGGAATTTTGCGTTCCCCTCTATCACTGTACGCAGCTATACTCATTTTAATTCTTGTAAAATCTATGTTATAAAAAGGATATCTCGATTTTTGTACGCCACGATTTTAGGTACATAAAGCTATTATGTAAGCCTTTCGTGGATTTGAAATTCATCTCACTAAACGGATTTACTTCAAGAGCCAAAATTCCAGAGTGAATCTTATAAGAGTATTTTTCTATTTTTTTTAAATCAGCTGATGCGTTGCTCAGCAACGGCAGTTATAGCATCGAATAACCAACAATATCAAATTATTTTGTATGATGGTTTCCTCTTGTTTTGATTAGAGTCAACATGTACAAACAGATTTTCCTACTCGATTACTTTACAGCTCACAGTTTCACTGCGAACATAGCGCCAATCTTATCCAGGAATCTCATAGTCAGTTGTTTGGAGTATTAAGCACAGAGTTCCGGTACCCATACTCTTAACAATACTTGGTGTCAAAAAAAAAAAATATATATATATATATATATACAGATAGATCCTTTATGACTATGAACAAGACGAAAGAGTATCCATAAATAGTTAAACTCAAGCATGTCCATCACTTCATTTAAGTGATCTGTATTACATTACACTGGACAGTTGCTGCGGCCCAACGCTACTCGTATATTATTACCTTTGAAACTACTAGATTCCTAAGATCGAGATTTTCAAGAGATCTACATATTCATTTTGGATCTGACATGGACTTTACACACCACGATGATGCTATGTGTGCGTATACAGAGACTTAAAGGAGGTGTTATATTGTAATTTAGCTAGCAGAATGTGGTATCAACTTTTGTTTCATTATATACGTGCGCTAGGGGCGGAATCGGACAGTTCAAATAAGACTTTTGCGACTTTGGATCCAACCAGATATTTCATTTCCTTATGGTGAAATTTGCAATCCGAATTACGCTTGTATCGTTTCAAATTTTGAAGAGATATAACTAAAATACATTTCTTCACAAACTGTTAAAATGGCAACGTAACCGGAACAGAAATCTCTCTTCGCTAAAATTGAAATCAGAGTCCCATGTCGAACGAGATCACGTAACTGTACACTTTTTCTTGGGGAAGAAACACAGTGACCTCGCTCACTCGAAAGTAAGGATTCTTTGCTTTAGAAACCGGTTATTCGGTGAACAAGTTTGTTATATTATTATGAAACCCAAGGGTGTACCGAAGTGATGTACTGTCAACTAAACCTCGCCGAGAAGAACCGTTTTGCAGAAATATATTCCACTGTGAATGCTTTACATAACTGTAGTTATACAACTTATTGTGAAATTTTATTTAAATCTACTTTTAAGAGAGATACATTCGGTATTTTATGCAAAACCAGTGGTGTTTTCTATGTTGAAATTCCTGATCTAAATATTTTAATTTAGAAAGATTTAAGACTGATCTATTTCTACATAATACTAAATAAAATCTAAAAGGGAGCCAAAGCCCAATTTGTGAAATCAGAAAATCGAAGAAAAACATTTCTATAGGGATTTAATAAAAATTAAACACTAATGATTAGTGACATTCCTTGAAAAGAACATTTCATAAATTATGTAGTTATAATTTTAACCTTCCATTCAATACAGGAGATGTTTAGTATTATGTTTTAGACAAAAGCTTATTTTTCTACCATGGTGAGTACTTTATCCAGTACCTTTTGAAGAGAAACGTGTATTTTTTCTTAAAAGCATCCAATGAAATTACACATTAAGATGGTGAAAGAGGTTCTGTTGGATATTCTTTTGAATTTTACAGGCTTTTTAAATACCTTTTCTAAAGGCAGGAAAAATAGAAAAAACTTTATTAATCCTCTAGATGTGGTAGTAATTTGAAGAAGAATTTTAGAACGTCTTACAATCATACCCAACGAAAAGCAGTTGAAGATGGGTTATCTAAAAGTTCAATTGTTACATTAGGTACATAAAAGATTAATGGAGGGATTGACACGAATTTATTTGTAAAAAATGTAACTTCATTGAAAAACCCATAAAAACATGTTATATGTAAAACTATACTTAATTAAAAATACATCATTTTCTCAAGTAATGTACAAATAAAAACATTCCCTGAAGCCATCAATGATGTACATACTGACAAATGTTTACATTTGTATGTTTAGTTGTTTTTATTTCAACCTGATTACAAAATACCTAAATTTCTTAGATTCAATTACTGTAATTACTTGATTTAAAATAAGAAACATTTTACAATTCACCTTATATAAAAATACCGCTTTATGATGTCGTACAAGACGAAATATATTTGTGAATTAGGATTAAAGATTTAAGTTAAAACATTAACAATTTTACAGAGGGCTGTCTAAAGAAAATTACTTTTAGATACAGGTATACAGAGTTCTTTAAAAAAGAAAACAACCACACCAGTCTGAAAGTATTAGGTTAACACGGTTCACTTCTTGCTGGTATATACTAACAATTGAACCTACATTGAGTACAGTACAAACTGATGCGGTGCGTATATCAGGGGTACAAGAGTGGGTCGATAGGTACAGTCTACTGCGGGGGATGATTGTTCAAGTTGATGGAGGAGCTCTCTTTGGCTGTTAAAGGCTGTTGCTACCCAGGACCTGAGGGAATGGTGTGCCCTGTCCACTTTGATTAGAGGGACTGGCACATAGCTATACTTCCCTTTTTGAATACAAGTCTGGGATTTAGAGCTGTTATCCCTCCCCATGGAATTTTGACATGATGTGGTCCCCATCCTCAACCCAAAGTTTCAGTTTGACATCTCAAAACTTCAATGAGTTTATTACAATTATTGAAAAAAATATCTTTTGACCCATAGAATAACATGGTTAAACTTTGGACATTAATTACGGGATACTCTGCATAGTTAACCTTATACATTCAGGTTAGCGATATTTACCGACTTTACCTATGCGGTTATGTATCCTCTCACTGCCTGGGTCTTCTCATTCACTGAATGCATTGGTAGTCTAGACTTGAAGGAACTTCTTATATAACTCACTATTATGTGACAACTATAGATAGCTTCTATACCGTAAATAAATAAGATAACATGTCAACAAGGCACTACATCTACTAAAACGGAATAACATCTTTAAGGATCATCTGGAAGAGGAGTGGACAAAATATACTGTTCTTAAGAAAAAATGAATGTATTAAAAGATTCCTTCACGCAAATATTATACTGTTTTCGTTACAAAACACATACATTACTAATTATTACAGAAACAATGTGCACACCCTGGGACAGACACACGTGAGGGACAGTTGCAAGGGCACCGGGCCAGGACTTCCGTCACGTCCTCGGCTCTGCTCTCCCATTGTCGGGTATCGACAGTAAGGTTCGGCTTGTCGAGAAAGTCAAGTCGTGGTCCCACTACTGCACTCATTTGAATACTGTGTGGCAATCGGACAGTGGCAGTCTGTAATCTGAATATTTACTGTTGTATTGTACTTTGCTGGCTGGACTTGCAGTCACTCCATTGTTATATCTATTCAGAAAATCAAGTGGGTCAAAACATGATGGAAGTGACCTTTCAAAACTGGTTTGTATTAGTTAAAATTTACTATATAGTGTCGTGTCCAGTAATGCTGCCATTTAATTAAGGTCGATGTTTCCATTCTTACAAAGGTTCGTCGGTTCATTACTCGTCTTTATGTTACGGTACAATGTAAGCACGTTTTATCAAACGCAACAAGCGAAATGAGTTCTCTGAACGACAAGTAGAATGTTTTACTTTCGATAAGGGTAAACCAGTCAAATATCTTAGCAACTGTGATAATTAAAAAAAAAATCCTATTAATAATCGAGAGTCAACTAGCAATACCTACATATATGGAACTTCAAATGACAACCATTTACCAATAAAGGTACTTCAATTTTAAAAAACCGTTTCTCTCAATCCCATGTGATTTTACAAAAAATATACTATTGATTATCACATTTCAAGAATGAAGCACACAAAGTTCACAATAAATTAATACATTTGTAGAGATGACACAAAACTTATTAAAATATTTCTATTATTAAATTATTATTTGATTATAATTTCTGTACACTAGCAAGAATCATGTTTCAAGAGTGATGCTGTAAAAAATACATTTATAGATACAAAACTTGTATTAAACATTATAATGTTTTAACGAATCGCAGAATACAATATTAAAAACACAATGAGAAAAATTTACATTTACGTTAAGATTGCAAGAAGTAATAGTAGATAATACCGATCAGGTATTGTTGCAAGTTCGGACATTTTAAACGTGGTTTTCTTTTATTAAGTGTTCATAAAACATGTACTGCTTTTTAACCAAAACGGCCTCTTATTTTTGAATTGTGAAAGGAAGGGGCAAAACATCAACAAATGAAACTCTTGTCACGTTTAACTGAACTAGAGCGACGCGGCATTTGGAAAAAGTTGACACTTGTTCACTCATAGACAAAAAGGTGGGAATGTCTAGGCCGGTGTGACTCCCAAGACATGCGGGGTCTGACTGTCTGGCGGGATAATTGTAATTGGAAATTTCACACTAACAAGGCTCGGACTGGCACATACAGGCACACTTGCACCAAATACTTCGCGATCAATACTGATTGATCACTGCACTTCAGTTGCTCTGATTTTCTGTCAAAGAATTTCACAATGAGGCACTGTTCTGTATTAATGGACTATCATAGGAGTCATCAAAGCAGGCACGAACATGTTAATACTCTACAGTAAGTTTCAGTTTGGTTGTGTCCCGATTTGCTACTTCTTGACAGACAACTGCAACGGTTTGTTACCTGGTTTAATTTTTACATAGCAAGTCAGAGGTGTAATATGTCATCTGTTTATGATCCTTCAATTCCACCTCAATCAAAACTAGTGTGGCTAACGATCCTTTTTGGTTCTTTTGTATATTGTCTCTGTATAATTCATTACCACCGCATTGACATTACTTTTTGTTTTTCAAAAGGATAATTCGACTCTAGAATTTTGATATTTCACTGATAGGTAGTATCTCGAGGGCGGAGACATTAACTGGTCAGCCCGTTCAACCAGAAGCGCTCAGCAATTGATTGAGATAACAATTCTACCTTAATTTACATCGTTGAAATATACAGAATGCTGAGAAAAGACATCTATAAAGTTCAGCGATAGTGATTAAGTATAGCGTTAATGGTACTACTGCATTCGGGTAACCGGAATGAGCTTGTTCGTGACTACAAAGAAGTGAAATTTCCTTGTGAACCTAAATTACAGGTCTATTTTCCTGATGATCTGGACACAACAAGAAACACTGTGAACGAACAGATGGAATATTATTACACTGTTATAAATCAAACCCAGTCACGAGTTGTCTGGTCAGTCGTTACCATTACATAACCGGTAGCTCTGCCGACACCGACTATGTAGGCTCTAACGTCCGTATTTAGGTAAGTGACTCCCGCAGGTTAGTCGGTGTCTGATCGTTCCAGTACCTACGCGGTAACGGATCAACAGATTAAGCTACAGGCTTGATGTTTTGCGTAAATGTTTCTTTTATAGTAGAAATCCCAATTGCTTTGGTGACCGTAGATCTCAATGAAAGGTAATTTTTAAGACAAAATTGTCCTTTTAAAAGTAAGTGGGAACAATCAAAATGAAAAGACAAACAATTACTCACATTTACAGAGTAAAAATCTATGCAAAGAGCCAATTAGCACGAGAATATTTATAATAGTGTGTCTATTACACGTTATGTAGTAAATTGTAATAAAAAAATGATACTAGTAGAAAGGCTTGGGAAATGCGTTAGAACTGTCAGGCTAATGTATGTTATTATACACAAATTATAGACTACATGTATGTTATAGATATATATGTTTTAGATGTTATTTATACTAAAGATGTAAATTGTTATAATTTGTATAGGTTATTTAGGACAGTTGAACTTTTGAATGGTTTTCTTACAAGTGACTGTTTCAAAAACGTCTTGAAGTGTTGAATATACAAATAATCGTATTTGAAACGTGAAATAATCCAAGTATAATTTAGTTACATATTCTTAGTGTTCTTTGTTAAAACAAACATGTAATCAAAAAAATTCATTTTTAAAGAATACAATTACTTTAATGCGCACATTGATGATCCGAAACTATTTCAGCGTTTTTCTTATTTACACAAATAATACAATACAAGTTAATAAATTCTTGCTATTGATGAATTTATCAGAGCATAGACGAACAATAGTTTTAACAGAGGCGACAAGGGCGACGAGGGCAGCGGTGAACATTGCTACTGATCTCGTATACAACTGCACAGTGCCTGCAGCAGGGCGGTCATCACGAGAGATCGGCATTCTGGCAGGCTCTTGTGGAACAAGGTATGACAATTATTAACCACGACTTTATATAACCGACGACACCAGTATGATGCGAGCTGTTGTAACAGTAAGAGTTGTGTGTTCAGTTTTAATTGGGATTATTGTTCACTCTCCTTGCAAATCTGCCAGACTCTGGTCTGACTGACAAATAGGCAATTGCATGAGTAGTAATGATCTGCTTTAAAAATTAAATTTCTGAAACTTTCAACCTAGTAATTGAATGGTTAGTTACCTTGAAATAATCCGATAGTATGTTGATATGCACACTCCCTTGTACAGCTTATTATTTATTGCAGCACAATGATTTATATAGTTAAACTACAACTGTTTAGGTATTTTATCTGTTATTCACAAGAACATCAAGAACAATCAGCATCTCTGATTTGCATGAGAAATTGAGGATTTTCTCTTGTTTACATCATTGTAATGCAAAAACGTATCATGATCGCAATGACTAACCTTCTATTATTTTACTTCATAACAATGTCAAATAAAAAAACATAATAATAAAAAGAACATTATCTTCAATTGCTTGCAGAGGTTTAGGAAAAGTATAATATTATGAAATTCTTCTGTAATTTCTATACTGGGTAATAACAGTTAAAATCATTTCATCAAGTCGGCAAGATCCTCATTGTTCCACCGTAGTAGTTTTTAGCTAGACAAACGTAGTGTTGGCGATAACTGCTGTACTATCTACATATATAAATGCTTACATGTACAAGAAGATAATATAAAAAATTATAATACGTATATATACTGAAATAACCTGTGCACTCTGCACAATATATTTGAGAATTTCAATATCATATTCAAAAAACTTCTCCTCAATCAACCCGTAGGTTTAAAAAAATGAATATATGTCTCAATAGAACAGGTTTCACATGACTAAAGATCACACGCATTTCATTAGCCCGCGATATTCCCACGTCCGCGCGGCGGAGGCGTGAAACCACGACCTCAAACTCGCTCATTAGTGCTGTCGCTGATTGGAAATACTTCAGCCACTCAGTAATGAGAATTAAGACATAAATATTGACTAATCAACTGGTTTTATTATTATAAAACTATTTAGGAGTCCAAGCTTCCTTCATTCAAGGTTTTCACAAACTGTATGAGGTCGTCTCACTGTAATCTAGAAATTAAGTGGTGATATCCTTCTTTTTTACAATGAAGCCTGTTCAGGAGCCGAGAAAGTTTTTCATGAAATCGATTCAACTTAACAGAAATCGATCTTAAGCCGCGCTAGTTTTTGTGAGGGCGAAATGGGAAGTTATAAAAGAAATAGTAAATACATGGCATGACATGTTTTCATAGGACATATTTTTCTTACTTTGTAACACTTAAATACTACCGTCAGACACGTATATCAATGTTACATGAGTGTCACCTAACCTGATAAAGATTCTTAAACTTTCAGTCGCTTAATCTAGTTTTCTGACGTTGATATTGCTATTACGGCTCTACGCTCGTATTTACGTACATGACGGTTTTAATCAATCTAGGAAGCAGGATTTTTCCGGACATTTGCCATCGTTCAGTGAAACAAGAAATCAGTAACACTACGTTTCGAGATCTGCAATCTGATCTCTTCTTCAGGTAAAGAACTAACCTAATAAATAATTACAGAATTATAATTCAGATTTCTTATTTCACTGAACGATGGCAAATGTCCGGAAAAATCCTGTTTCCTTCACAATCCTTCCATCGTCAAAAATAACCTTCAAACAAAGAATCTAGGATGAATACAATCTGAAAGAAACCAATTCATATCCTCCTATTTTCAACGCTTTTGATAAATACCCTTCAAAATTTAACCTCTACCGATTTAAAAAAATACCCTGGTTTTTATTATCATGATATACAGTAGAAGTTGGCTCACGGTTCCTAGACAATTACATTCAACGTAATACAGTTTATTTCAATCTATAAATACTGTTAGTCTTTCTCTAGGAAAAACATAAAATGTTAGTATAGGGATAGCTTTAGCGATGACACAAACCTTGTGTCACACACGGCGCTAGCAGCCTACTTACATACCGCATTAACATACCTCGTGGGCAGAACAATTGCATCTGCATAATTTAATCTTACTTTCATTTCTAGTCTGTGAGATTGACAACTGACTTCCTTTAAATGACAAATTGCTCGAGACGGATTATGCAAAAAGATAATTGTGCAACATTTCTACTCAACGAGCGAAGATGAGAGGCTCATAGGATGCCAAGTGCAAAACTCGTTCTTCACTTTCCCTGCTGATTATACTGACTTGGAAAACATTTTGGTTTTCAGAGATTGGTATTGTGACTAGAGAAACGTAATTGGCTCTATTTCATGACAACATATAATAGTTATTATTAATATAAAAATGTCAGAAGATATTCATTGATTTACTACCATTTAGTATTACTTATGTTTTTGATATTTGTTTGCTGATAAAAAATTTAGTCTCAGAATGAATGTAACTTCAGCCCAGTCAAATTTTAAGTAATATTTGGAATCAAATCAAATCAAATATTAGGGAATAGGTTCAAGAAAACCATATGTGTAATGCAATAACCTAATCAAATATTGAATTGTATCAAAAGTTAAGCACATATTGTCTTATATGGTTATTGAGAATACCATATTTGCTCACTATAGAATATAAAATAATTTAATAGCTAATTTCTTTATCGCATTCCAACGGCAAACACCCATTACAAACATAAGAAAGATGCATTGGCGGCTACAGTACGAAAAGTATTACAGTATACGAAAAATAATAATATGCACAATTACTGTGCTGCAAACAATCAATATGATCGTATAAACAATACAATAATCAAGAGGGCAAACAAATCTGCAAATAATAACAGATGCAAAAAGCTATAAATAAACAACAAATACAAACATATCTCAACAATAGAAACAATAATACTACATGCAAAGGAAAAACATACTTATGTAATAGTACCTTACTTAAATACATTTGAACACGCTAAAGTTTTCAGAATGTATTAGTAATAACAATGACTATGTAGGCTACCTTCGTCAAACAGATCAGACTGTAGTCGTACACTTTTATAGTTTTGACTTTTAATAAGTCATCTTCTGGTTACTATTAAATTGGTTATGCGAGATAAATATTAAAGCGAGTGTCAGTAAATATTAAGAGAGAGGATTATCCATCTGGAGTCGTCATAGTTTAAAATTCACGAACACAGTACAAACACAACAACTCAGTTTTCCAATCTTCTGCCAGCCGTGATGTTCTACCATGTTTAATATTCGTGTGTGATAGGCCAATGAACTGTTGTGTTTCTCGTACTATTTATTTATTAGTTATGTTTGTAGTGTGTTCGTACATTTTAAACTATGATGGCAACGAATAAATAAATAGTACAAAAACCGCAGTTTAGTTGGTATGTATTTTCTTGATAAGGGAACAAGGCAAACCCTATAATGGTACTGAAAATACCTTTGACAGAAAATGGGTTTAAACAGACGGAATTTGATTCTTTATAACCAAATAAAGGAATTGTCCTGAATTACTTATCAACGCGTAGCAAACACCATAAAAGGTAGAGGCATAAAATTACGTACATACCTTCACATTAAGCCCTAGAAGGTTAACGAAGTAATGGGAGGAAAACATCTTTCTCTACATCATGGCTGGTAATAAAGTTGTGAAAGTTTCCATAAGAAATAAATTGCTGCAAAGACATTTTATTTACTAAAAGAACCTGTCAAAAACTAATCAAGTGTTCTATGTAATCATTATAATATTACAACACTTTGGACATATTTTCTTGATCGTAGCAGCATGGCAAACTCAACCATGGCGTACAAAATATAATTCTTTCAAATTAGAAGTACTCAACTACGTGAGGAGCCTAAAATAAGGACCCATTAGCAATTTTACTTATAATTTGAAGCTGTTAACCATGGACACTTAACATAATATACATCTAAGATAAGAATACTTCCATTGCTGAACTGCACAGAACCCCACCATGCATTACATCATTAAATTGCTATTGTATTGGGCTTAAGGATTCCTCCAAACTGGCCGGAAATAGTTCAAAATTGTTACTGAAATCGTTGGAGAAATTCAGTCAACTATCATGGAATGTTTAAGGAAAATTAGAATCTTATAAAAACAACTATTTAACTTTACGACTTTAGACCCCCAAAACACTGTTCTTTAACTTAAGGGGATTCAGCACCAAATTTTTTTTCTTTATTTCTTAGTTATTATTTTTTTGTTGTATTTCTTACTATTGTAAATGCCAAATAATGACCAAAAAATGTTTTTGGGATTTTTGTTCTCTTATACAGTACCTAAAAACCAGTTTTTTTTAGTAAAAATGGTAACTTTTAAAAATTGATATAACTACAGAAACACTCAACCAATTTTAATGATTTTGGTTTCAAATTATAGGTAATAGCGAGTACAAAATATTCATGTATTTTCAAAACTTTATTACATTGAGAAATATTTATAAATTAGGAAAATTTTTTTTTCCAAAAACAAATTATACTAACTATATTTACAACTTACAGATAAGTATCTACCCCATATGGTTCAAAATACATGAAATTGTGCCTAATGCTACTGTAGTGGTGCAGAAAAAATTTCATCCATTTATCTCCAACCGTTCTCTTGTAATATCCAGTTTTCTCCCTAAAAAACAACGGAAAATTCAATTCACGGATAATCGCAGTCAAAGTATAATGACATGTTTACTTCATGATTCTGGCTTTTACAATAAACTTATGAAGCACAATGATACTGAACAGTGATTTAGTACCTATTAGGCACTTCCCTATATCAATGTTTGTATATTTTATGCATTTTAAATTTAGTGTGTTTTTTAAACAAATCTTTACATAGCCTATCGCAACGACAAAATATAAATGTTACTTACTTTTAAAACTCTCCTGCTTCATATGATGTTCCTACCCATTTCACTAAGTAAAAGCAAATAAAAACTATTATTTTTACTCATAGAAGCACCGTTGAACAACATAATGAAACAATATTACAAAGCAGACAGCAGACTAACGTTTATATTTTTGACAGATGGAGAAAACAAAGAACATTGTTGCTATTGGTCTGTCATAGACCTCTAAAACTAAAGGCAGAATGTTTTTAGAATCAATGTAGCACTATATAACGTACAAATGAAAAATACAAAGCCTACAGCCTTTATTGCAAACAAGACAGACGCGCTAGCCTCACACAATAATGTCAATTCATTGCTTGCAGCGCTTTAGAAAAATACAGATTAAACACCCAAATATGCATTTATTTGGCATGATTAGGGTGTTTTCTTGTTTAGAATTAAATTTTCTATAAAATTAAAGAAAAAAAATATTTTATAAAAAATTAGGTTTTTGGGTGCTGAATCCCCTTAAACCTAAAACGGATCAGGAGATTGCAATAGGTTTGAGTGACTAACAATTATTGTGTGCGAAGCCGCGGGTAACTGCAGAATATATATATATATATATATATATATATATATATATATATATATATATACACACACACACACTCTCTCTGGTATACATCGCTTCAATTCCATAACACATTTCAAACAAGTGTTTTAAAACTATTTCTGTTAATGTCAATTTGTTTGTAAGCAAGAAAGACACAGCTAACGTCGGTAAAATTATAAATACTACACGCAATAATCCTTAGTTTAAGATGCGAGTCAAGTCTCTTCTTGCAGCTCGGTGATATCACCACAACAAAGTAGATAAACTATAAAGTAAGGGAGTTGTTATTTATTTCAACCAGCTGAGAGAGCGAGCCGGACTTGACGGGCAAATTATCTCCTCGACAGTTTTAAATTAGGTTATTACGTACGCCTCTAGGCGAACATTATTGCAAAATATTGTTATTTCGAAAATTACATTTAATTATGTATCCATGTTACTCATTTCGGTATATAAAACTTAATAGCCACTATCTAAAATGATTTAAAACTACCGGTACTGTAAGATTTAGACAATTTATGTTAAACGAAGTCAAAAAATATCCTTATTTTTCATTTTAGCGGTATTTTATTACATGTGATTTTTACAAATTTCTCAAATTCTATGTTTTATAATGATAATATAATTAATTTATTGTATAACAGTTACAAAATATTGATGTCATGACGGGTCCTTCATGCAAAACATGAAAGAGTGAAATGCACTGTCTAACGTTATATTTGTTTCAACACGTTTGATATAATGCATTGTTCCTGGAAAGCGTTGATGAAGGAGGTTAGTTAACCAGACAGACGGTGAGGCGCGCCCCGCCCTCTGAGTCGACGACTTCTGCGACTGGGTGAAGGACGTCTCACCCGACCGTAACGGAGAAAGGCATTTCCGCTTCCAGACGGCTCAATTGAAATTTGTCAATACAACGTTAATCTTATCTGTCTTAAATTCCTTCCAAATCGCAGACCTTACCAGTTAACCTCGGCTGTAAATTAATAATAACCTGTTATGATATTTATATTTTTATAAATACCAATATTTCACGATTCAAACAATTTTAAAAGCTTTCAACAAGACGACAATTTAGTCGAAGTTGACTATTTCCAGTTACACAGAATTGCATTAAAAAGATCCTCTGTCATAAAGTACTGTTACTTGTAAAAATATGATTTAAAAAAGTTCACCCACCGTTTTTTTAGACAGAACAAAATTTGAGAATTTGCTTTGAGTAAAGGGATTACATTTTTGATTTAGTACAAAGTTTAAAGATGAGAGGATGCATCCTCCAAAAATGGGCGCTCCATAAATTAAAATATTAAAATGCCAAATCTTCCTAGTTGTATATGGTTGAAAGGGGCGGGGCGCATTTGCATCTCTGTTCCGGACTCTTCTCAGGTGGCATAGCGACGACACTTCTTAGAAATGTTTAGTTACTCAAATAAGGTCAACAGGTAACCATAATAACCAGTGCTTATTTTAACACCAACATTTACGGCTATTTCATGGCGTTTTTGGAGGGTACAAAAAATGAATGGTTATATTTGTCCTCTTTCAATCTTCTGTTTGTCATAAACGAGACAGATTTAATAAGTTATTATACATTTAAATACTAGTACAGTAGTATGTTTCGTTTTAATCAAAATAGCGTATTTGCCAATACTTGGAGATTTATATTTTGCTCTAGTGTAGAGTTAATTAGATTAATTATACAAATGAAACCTAACTCACATGTACAGTGTGTCCCACGAGTAACCCGACAAACTTTTCATGTGGTTTCCTCTCATCAAAATAATAAAAAAGTGTTTTTAAAGATACGTCCAGAAACGTTTTGTTAGCGAACTACTGCTAGCGAAAGATTTCGCCCAATTTTCTAGGAAAAGACGGAAATAAAGCGAAACTGATTATATTTTTTATGGCGTAAATGTAGTTATTAAATTTATTTGATTTTATGCATAATTAACCGATAAATTGAATAAAATACGTCCCAGACCTGTTAGACAAACAATTTCTGAGATATCAGACAATATATGAAAAGTTAGGTTTTGAAAAACACGCTTTGTTTAGATTTGAAGTATATTAACTTCATTAAATGGTTAATAAACACGCAAACCTTTTAACCAAGAATTTTAGAGCATTTAATTCCGAAGAAAATAATGTAAAATAGGCTAATAATAAACAAACATAAAGTTTAAAAAGTTAATACTTGATTAAAAACACATACGAAAAATAAATCAGAAAATTGCAATATCTGTTTATTAAATAAACGTTCTTGTAAAAACAAAAAGTTTATTGATATTTGTTCAGTCAGTGAAATAGTTTAAAAAAACATTTGCAGTATAAAACATTGTATATCGAGAAATAAGGTTATAAAAATACAGCGTCAATTGAAATGATTTTAGTTTATTGAAAATCGAAAGTTGGCAACATTGCTGCAACAATACCTGAATATAAGTTATTATTGTACAGCTGTCAAACAATTCAGCTGCTGAAGTAACTAGTCTATCATCTCTGATGTTTGTAGTGTATGTGTATTACTGTATTATTTATACATTATTCGTGTTTTTTAACGACAAGATTCCATTTAAAGTTTCACCTCAAGAGCACGCAGATATTGTTTTCGTGTACGGTTTTGCCAATGGAAATAGTCGTGCAGCTAAATGCGAATATGAAAAACGATTTCTGAACACTAGAACACCTACTCAAGTAAATTTGCATCGGGTTTCAATAACTCAAGAACAAATGGATCTTTTTCCAACCGTTAATTGTTCGAGAGAACGTCCTGTAATACAGCCTGCACGCGAACAAGATAGTATCATTGACATGATACAACGCAGCCCTCAACTTAGCACTCGCCGACTTTCAAATAGATTAAACATATCTCGTAGTACAGTCTAGAGAACATTGAAAGAAAACAACTGTTATCTATATCACTTACAAAGAGTTCAAAATTTTCATTTAGGTGAAGGTATATTAAGATTACAATTTTGTTGATGGGTTTAAGAAAATCGAAATAACATAAATTGCCTTTTATTCACGGACGAATCGATGTTTAAAAGATTAGAAATTAGGATTTCTAAATTAGAAAAATAGTCACCGGTGGTCAACTGAAAATCCAAAAGCAGTTGTAGAGTTTAACTTTCAAATTCGATTTTCAATAAATGTGTGGTGTGGTATAATTGGGGACCAGTTATTAGTTGGCCCATTTGGTTTTGAAAACCGCCTTTACAGAAATTAATGCTTAATTAAACCAACAGATACAAAAATAAGACGCAAAATGCAATATCTGTTTACTAAACGAAACGTTCTCCGTAAACATAAAACATTTTAATTGCTAATCTTTTATTCCAATCTCCATACCTTATAAGTGGTGTTCAAATGATTTACTTGATAATGTATGCAATATATAGTGAGTTTAACGAAACCACGTGTAGCTTTTCTGATAGCATCTCGGTCGTTCTTAAGTAGACCACAAGCTTTTAAAATTCGGTTCAATAATTATTCTTCGGAATTAACTGGTTCTGCTTATACAAGTTGTTTTAAATGACCCGAAAGGTAGTATTCCAAGGGATTTAAATCAGAGGACCTAGGAGGCCAATTAATTGGTCCACCTCGACTAATCAATCTGCCTCGAAAACCTATCTGTAAGTACTCTTGGCAGTTTTAAAAAACGAATAGGCCAATTAATTAATCTGTGTCGGTTTAATTAGGCATTAATTTTTTTAAACTTTGTGTTTATTTATTATTAGCCTATTTTAAATTATTCTCCTCGGAATTAAATTCTGTAAAAGTTTTGGTTAAAAATTTGCCCATTTAATAACGATAATGTACTTTAAATCTAAACAAAACATGTTTTTTGACACTAAATTTTGCATATTTTGTCTGATATCTCAGTAATGGGTGATCATACAGGTCTGGAACATATCTTATTCAATTTTTCAGTTAATTTTTCATAAAATCCAATAAATTTAACAACTAATCTTTACACCATAAAAACCTCAGTTTTTCCTAAAAAATCTCCGTAATTTCCTACAAAATCAGGCGAAATCTTTCGCTAGCCGTAGCTCGTTTACAAAGCGTTTCCGGACATATTATTACATAAACTGTTTTCATTATTTTGATGAGAGGAAGCCACCTGACAAGTTTGTCGGATACTCGTGGAACTCCCTATATACATATATGTAGCTGACTTGTGGTGATTTGATCACAATGCCACTATGTCCGGATCTATTTATTGTTCAGCAGGTCATCTATCAGTACCGGACAAGGCGTACTGTATGTGCTGCAGTAGAAAATTATACATATGCGGCATTACGTCTGTCCGTCCGCATGAACTATTGGCATTTGCTTGGATCTTATCAAACAAAATAAGGGGAGGAGTCGGTACAGTAGAAAGTCGACAGTACTGATAAAAAATGCAAAGGTCACAGACTGGATTGAACCTGCTCTACTTAGACTCAACGTCCGATGCCTTAGATCACTCGAAACCGGCTATTCAAAATTTGCTCAATATCAATTTAGAGTTGGTTGTTAAAAATCGTTAAACGATCTAGATACAACCACTACTGTATTATAAATGTGGGGTTTTAAGTAAACACGTATTACATACAGTTTTCTAGTTGCATATTTTCGAGTAACTTGTTGGGTGATATCCACACGTGAAGCTGTCAGTAACCCAAGAGAGCTGCCAGACCGCATGTCACGTCACGCCGTGTACCCGAGAATGCAGAGTCACTGTGTCCTTGTGGTGTCGACTAGGTTGTGCGGGGCGGCGCGATATTTGGGGTGGCGGAGGCGGGCGCGGGGCGGTGGCGCGCCCAGGTGAAAGGTAAGGGACAAGGGCCCGGTTTATAAGGCAAGGGGCACGACAGGGCTCCATCAGTCCTGCATCTTCACTCTCCTCATCATGGCCTACCTGGTAATTACAATAATAGTTCATAATAATAATGCATCATTTTTTGGTATAAGAAATATTTTTTATTCAATAAGTACATAATTAACATTTTGTTTCTATCACCTACAGATTTATTTTAAAATAACTCATAATTATGTAAATATTTATTCATAACCAAATATTTATTTATATTATTACATTGTACTAAAATAACTGGCTATAAAATGATTATTACTTTTAATAGTTATTTTTTATTATGTATTTTTATATATATATATATATATATATATATACCAATATTATATATATATAATATACCAATATTATATATATATATATATACCAATATTATATATATATATATACCAATATTATATATATATATATATATACATACACAATGTTATTTACATACCTTAACAATCTATATTATAAAATGAAAACTCACTGATAAAGGTTATTGTTGTTAACTAGTTCTTTTTTATTTTAAAAGTTACTCATTTCATATGTGCATAAAGAAAGGAGTACATTAATATTATATTAATATCAGTGAGTCATGTATGAGTTGACAATTCACCAACTAAAAGCTATACTATACATTAAAAAAATATTCAACTCCAGTAAAACGCCAACAAGTGTTACGATTGTCTATCTCCTAATATATCACTCACAGGAAAACCATAAATGTTAACAGAATACAGTTTAGAAAGGATTTGAAATGCCAACTTTTCTTATGGTCTACGTGATTCAATAGTTGATTATTTATCTAAAAAAATCTTATTTACCTGGATAAAAATACTAAATGTTTAAAAAGGTCCAGTAGCCAATATGGATTTTTTAAATATAGAGTACAACAAAAAGGAATATTGTAAAACCACATCATTTATTGAACTGCTTCATATTGACTTATCCATATGTTCTGAGTGAGTGAATGAGTAACTAAGGTCTACTCCGCCACCACATTACTTAATGCTAAATTATTTGTTAGCGTACGAAAATTATGTGTCCTAACCGATATTTAAAAGCGCTTTTATACGTCACTAAAAGACAATAATCTTGTTGTTGTTAAACTACATTACACCGTATCGTGTTAAATGTGTTAAGGAGGCTACAAGTTATCGGAAGAGATTGGAGGTGCTGAAGGCCGGAACATCTAAAGCATAGAATAACAGACATAATTTACTTTAAAGAGGTCTGTCAGTACTGTCCACTTCGCAATGTGCAAAACCTTGTCATAAATGTCTGTGCAAAATATACTTACATGTACACATACCCTTCGTCCATGACTTATAGTGTCTTGAGTGAGTAAAATACCCCAATATAAACTATATTCTTGAATAAATTAAATAAACATGTATTACAAACTAATATGGGAATATGCACTTAATTTGGACAACACTATATTCAATTGCGAGTGAAATTATTTGCGTCTGATTCTATTATTTGAGTGAAAACCCCAACTATTACCCTACTAACACGCGATTATTCCCCAGACATTGGAATTATTAGGCTACCATTTTTAACCATTATGTATAAACATTAATCAGTTAAAATAACAACGTGACAAAAGTAATAATAGCATTATTATTTTATTTTATATTGTTGGGGTAGTAAACTTTGAGGCATATTTTAGTCAAACCAACATAAGGATTATATGCTAAATTACTGTTTAACAAGCATAAAGTATATACGACCTAAATAATTAGAATCACTTACATCTAATCCTAAGAAGCAAATGGATAGAATTGAAACCCAAAATCTGGCTTTCACACTTTTTGAGTGGAGTTATCTCGTTAATTTCGTTTGTTTATTACAAGTAAAAACTCATCACACATATTATTTCTGACTACATGAAGTACATAAATTTCCAACACAATTGTATTAAGCTATTCATTAATAATATTTTACAACAAAATCTCAATAATTAATTTTTTATATTAATCTTCTATCAACATAGACACAACATATTACAATGCTTTTAAATTATAATATTGTTACACATTTTTTACATTATATCTATCCGAATTGTATCACTTTTAAACTAATAACGGGTTTAGTAGGACAAGTAGTTAAGATGATGGAAAACTTAATGATGCCGCTGTGGCGGTGAAACTCGTCAACGTCAACCTAATGCATTTGAATTATTCATAAGGTAAAAAAAAACTTGTAGTATTATTGTGACATCCTGTATACGCAAAAAAATACTTATCATTTCGACTAACAGTTTTTGTCCAGTCTATACAAACAATAAATGAGCTTACTATATAATTTAATGTTAACAAAAACATTATTATTAATGTAAAAGTTTCTTTAGGCTGAATTAGTTAATATATATCGTAAAACTGGTTAGGTTCTATTACTTTAAAAGATGTATAGAATTTGATACAACAAGATTAATTACGCACAAGTTTTAAGTGAACAGTGAGGTATTTTCCAAAGTGTGTATTCGTATCTAATATATATATATATAAACAAAGGCACATTTCGATTGAATAGTTGTTATGTTTTACATGAGTTGCCTAACCGCTATGTAATATGTACACCCGGATTAGGTAGTAGTCTCCAGGTCACGTGGCCAGAATGTTTGTCATACATAAATACTAATTATATGAATATATTTTAACAAGGTACCTCACACCACGAGACGTAACGTGCTTCGCTGAGAGTGCATCCAACATTTCAGATCTATACCTCACTTCATTCTCGAGATGTCTTGAGGACAGAGAGAAAGAGACAGCAATCATACAAAAAAGAAGTTAACACGTAAATTACACATCATATAACACATTTTGGCAGTAATGGAAATTCCTGCAAAATTTGTAGAGTCTATGTATGAAATCTTTTTCAACATACTTTGTCACATGATACATTCAGTCTTGTTAATTAAATTGGGTTCCATAGCAATGTTTAAATAATAAAATTCTAAACAACAAGTCACATGAGTTAATATAAGTTTAAATCTCTTATGGGTGCATTGAGTTTTTTATAAATTTATTTATTCTGCTATTTTCTCGCCCCATCACGGTTAGCCATAACAAAAATGTGAAAATCTTCGCTAACGCTCAGATAAATCCAATAGAATGACATGGCCCATCATCGAACTCAGTAATCGTATTATAAAAATTAAGCTTCATGCCCAATTGAAAGTCTATAGGCCAGTTCGTTTTCGAGACATCGCTCCGACAGACAGACAGACAGACAGAAAACTGAAATGTTTTACGTTTAAAAAAATATCTGCCAACCTGCACGTGATACTGACGTGTCTCAAATCATATAATCTTTGATGAGCTAATTCTTACATCTTGGTAGAAGAATCCTCACTAAAGTTCTCTAAAGAATACACGAGTAGATGACTTGAGTAGGTGAAACACGATGAAATCCAGATCCTCAAGAGTTGTAAAGAGATGCTGTAGGCACCAGCAGCCTCTAATCACTATATTTTTACATCTCTATTTTCCGCTATACAGATGGGAATTTAAAGTAATCACGGCCTAACAGATTGACCAAGATCACATACTAGGCATTCAGTACTATAGCTATAAAAGTGATGTGCTTTATTGGGAACCGGATACTGGCGGCCATATTGATTTTAGCTCCATATGAACAATAGAACATACGAATATATAACGATGGAAAATGCCTGAAACCCTATCATCCTTTCAAATCTTCTATCGTCAATAACAAATTAAACAGTCGATAAGAACAATGTTTTAATCTCAAACATTTTTATACCCTTATTGTTTGTCGTGGAATCATAGGAGATGTCTCATTTTCAACATATAATTAATACGCATCAAAGAGCTTTTCTAGATTTTTAGATATTGTTATTAGTTTTTCATAACTACTATTTCAGATCTTGTTTGTACTTAACCACTTAAATACTTAAAAATTAAAATCTTTACAATAAAAACTAAATGGCGTTTGTATATGCGTATTAATCATATCTTTACAATGAGACATTCATCACGATTCTACAGTCAAAAGTAATGGGGGGGGGAGGGAGGGAGTGTAGAGGTTTATCATTGGTGTTATGGGGTCGTGAAAACTCAAGAACATTTCACGACAGCCGGTTCTTACTTGTAATAAATACAAATAATATAAACATGAGGCAAGCTTTTTTTCTAAAACAGTTACAACAAAGTTTACTATTTTGCGTTACGGGACCTAACTTCAGGTACATTGTATTCGGCGAAACTGAGAGCTATGGATGTTTGAGGCAAAGAGGATCCAGGTTCATGATAACAAGTTCGGAATATGGCATAGTAGGTCAGTAGAATTTGGATAGCTCCGAGGTGTGTGTACTGTGACACAGGCGGGAATATCCGCGCGGAGTCGTGCGCCTGCGCGGCTTATCGCGCACACTGAGCGAGTGGGCGTGAGAATGGCCTCCAGTTCCCAGTTATGTAAACACACTCATTGTTCGGTTATGTCACTCTTGTTCTACATTCACTGTAATGCATCTCATTACAGAATTGTGTTGTTGGAGTACTAGAACAGTGCGCCGCGCCGCCCAAATAATATTTACATTAAATCATACGGCAATTAGACCAATGCAACGTGGAATACGGCAAGAGTTTTCACCTAATGTTGAGGTCAATTACGCTTTCTTTAAGTTACAATTATGTAGGCAGTGAGTGGAAAATACAAAACCTTTAAACATTAAAAAATCACACACACACATCCTTCTTTAGATAAGTAACAATGGTTCGTATGGTTATATGGTTTATATATTTGATTAAAAGTTAAATTTAACCCTTGATAATCTTGTATTAAACGACACGTATTTCAGTACTATGATTGTTCATACCTATAGCCAAACCCACCTAACCAACATAGGAAAATAAATAAACACATAGATTATTCAAACACGTAGAATATGCAAAGGTGATAAATTTGTGAAATAGGTGAATTAAGTGAAATAGTTTCATATTAATAAGTTTTTGTGATGAATATGTTCTTTTCTGTCTTATTATTTAGTCTGTCTGATTTCTATTTAGAATGTTTGAGAATCTGCACTATAATTTAAATAAATACGTAATTCTTCTTTTGAAATTATTTTTTTTTTTGTTGTTATTATTTTCATGCCTTGAGTTTTCCAGTTCCCATACATATTTTTGTAATTATGATTATTTCAGTAGTTAAATTGTTAGTAGTAAAAATACTATAAATGTTTATCGAATCTTTTACTTCAATTTTTGCCAATTTATGGTTTAGTAAAAGTCTCAGTTATTGAACTATAGAAAAATACAAAGAAGGAGCAAAGTAACATCAATAAGTATTCAGAAATGTAAAAGGTGAGTATTTAATATTGACTGTTTTGCACAAGCCGTCAGGGTATTTTATTTCTTCTTTTATAAACAACCCAAATTGTGTTTTATGTTGTTAGTAACATAAAGTCAAGCAAATTTAGATTATCTCACCGCATAATTATGAACTTTAAGAAAAATTACGCTAAGGAAGTATCATATCATAATAGTAAAGCCTTTAGTCTAAATTACTATACTTGAAAATAATTCTAATAAATAAATTCTTTCATGTTTACATTACGAGGAAAAAAATCTTTTTCCGAGTACTGAATAGTTTATGAATAAAAGAAAAAGCTAATATAAAAATATAAATGCATCGGCCGGGAATCGAACCCGGGCCGCCCGCGTGGCAGGCGAGCATTCTACCACTGAACCACCGATGCTGTATAAATGTAGAATCATCTCTGACTCAGTCTCTGAGGTTTATATCGGTAGCAATGTACTAACAGCTGGCGGTCAAAGTTTTTATTTTCTTTCACATTACCAGAACGTTATGACCAGGATAGGAGTTGCAACGATCAGTTCTATATTTATATTTTAACAGCCACCAGTATCGTAAGAATAGTATTTAGATACGGCATTGATTTTATATCAACTTATCCTATAACTAAATATTATAATCTGTATCTAAATTTAGTTATGAGTTCCAAAAGATTTCCGTTGATGAGACTCTTCTGAAACAACTTCAAAAAAATATGGAATTACCATGTACAATATCAATATCGACGCAATTTAAATTGAAGTTTAAAATTATTATGTTCTGTCTAAGTAATAACAGAGTTATTACAAAAACTGTAATATATAGTATCCAGTTCAAACTTAATAAATACGAATAAAAGGTCATCTTAAAAAAAGAAATTAAAGTAACTGAAAATAATTATACGTGGGATAAAAACTTACAAGCCTTCTTCCCGTAATATACCTGTAGTAACTCATTTACTCTCAGAAACTTAATTATAATTAATTAAGTGTACTATCTGAAAATAATATTTTTACTCTTTTTATTTTACTAATGTCCGAAACTAACTTTGCTATTTATACATCTAACGAAATTCCGTCGTTAAAAGATATTTACACTTTACTCAGGAATGATAATCTATCTTTAAATGTCTCTAAAAAAGGGCCTTAAACTAATTTACTCGTTTGGTCGTAGTTTGTATAAAGTCATTATTCATGTGCTCAAAATAAGTTTCTAAAAAACTACATTAAAAATGATTTATTAAGCAATAATCACCAATAACCCGACAAGGCCTTCTTTTAAGTGTCGTCTGTATGCGCCATAACACTGGATATAAAAGTCTTAGCAAATTGAAACTTAATACACCTGTTCCTTTTGGTACTAGGTAAACACTATTAATTTAGGGTCAAAAGGTCATAGAGCAGTATGACTGTCTGCGTTACCGTCTGCCCATTGTGTGCGGTAAGTTTTGATAGGAAGGTGCTAGAGACAAGAAACTTGATACATAAGTTTGTCACGGTCAAAAGAAAAGCTATAGCCTTCTGATCTTGAGGTCAAAAGGTTAACTGGCAGTACGCCCGCCTGTCTCTATTTAAAGTGAGTGGACATAAATAAGATAAGCGATATCTGGATGACAACATTAAAATATAAAAAAGTAAGGTGGATAAAACACTTTAAGAATTCTTTATATTTGAAAGAATTTGTGTCTGGAAAGTGACTGGAAAAATAATACGAAGTAAATATGTAGCATCAAATAATAAAACGTATCAACGATACACTAAGAAGAAATCAGTTATGTTGTAATCACCTAAAAGTGATTCGGTTTGAACTCAAATATCAGTGAAGTGAGAAGGAGAATGCTAGGAATAAATCCTTAAAAAAGATATCAAACCAGGCACTGCAGATCAGTGACACCACAGTCCTGATACTCTGCTGTAAGACTATAATTATCTCTAATTTAATTTCATAATTAAATAGTGTTAAACAAGGTGGTATTATCCGGAGGCCACTATGTTTGGGATATTTTCTTTCCGGGGAAATAAAGAAACTACATTATTAGAACTGTATTTTACTTACTTTAAAAATTATACGTCATTATGACGATCGGTTCTTGTTTTCTGACTTCTAAAAGGAAGCGATGTCGGCTAGAAGGAGGCCACTCTGTCCCAATCTGATACTTGTTATTAGTCTATGAACGTAGGTAAATACAAACGTGCGTATTATAAATATAAAAAATTAACGAGCTTTCACGTGACATGAGCTTGAATTTCAGTACTATCTCGAGGTAACCTTTTCTTTTCTCACCAGAAGTGCGGGGTGGTGCTATGACGCACCTGATGGCCAGTTCTGTTGGCCAAGGCATTTCCGATAGTACTTTCCCGTCCTCAAATCACGTACCACATCGACCAAATGATCTGACGTCGGAAAAGTTGGACGATCTGGAACGTGATCTAAAGGCAGAAAGTACCGATCGGAAATGCCTTAGCAATCAGTACGGGCTTCCATGTCGCCCTCAGCATCATCCTTTGAGATAGTAACTAAAGTCAAGCTCAGATCACGTGAGCGCTCGTAAAGGTTATCTTTACCTTTGGTTCAACCAGTAACGTATTCATGATGAAATAATCTAAACCTACTTTTCACGTAATAACAAGTAGTAGATAGGGACAGAGTGGTCTCTCTCGCCGACATCACTTCTTTTTGGGAGGCAAAAAACAGGGACCGATCGTTATAATGACCCTGAAAGAAAAGCTCTTCCAAAAACAGTTTGGCTCCGGATAATTTCAAAGTACGTTAGCAGTAAGACTACAGCTATCTCTAATGTAATTCCATAATTAAATATTATTCAAACAATTATGTAAAATAGTGGTTTGCTTAACTGGCTAAAATTAAGTGTTTTACACGCGCAATCGTGTTTTGCTATTTGCTATGTTATATCGGAAACATGCTAAGCACCGAGGCACATGTTTTAATTAACTGCAAAGGTATTAATACGTTATATGATGATAAAATTGTCGTCAGGGGTGAAGGATTGTCTTCTTGCAACGTTACTATTTAGTGATACAACAATAAAGGTGCACCGAAAATTGTAACTCTAATCCAGATCAAGGACCATGAAGTATTCATTTTAGAGACAAAGTCAAATGTTTTATCAAACATTTTTATGTGCAATATGATAAAAAGATATTTATGGAGATTGTACAGTAATTTATAACAACTAAGCACTAACACCTATTATTTTTGCTATTGTGGGTGTGATAACACGGATACAGGATCATATCATGACCCATATAAAATTTTACTGGCAGGTGTAACATAAATATACTAAAAACGGAAATCAATGTCTTTAAATAAATTAAACTTCTATAGCGATGGTAAAATTTTGATTATTCCGATTTTAGTGAACATTTCATACAAACTTGAATCCGTATTTTGTATAGCTGTCTTAAGTTATATACAAAATTAAGACATCGGTTACGACATTACATTTGGTAAACAAACATCTTAAAACTGTTGCCAACTGTTCAGATTCTTAAGACACATAAGCTTTAAATTTGTTTATCTGAATTAAAACAGATTGTAATGTGCATGCACGATAAATAAGTGGTTACCCAATAACAGATTTAATATTGTTGCAGTTGGTTGTTCTTGCTGCTTTGGTAGCCATCTCCACAGGAGCAGTCGTTCCCGGCTATCCTGCACCGGCCTACCATGCCGCTCCCGCTGTCTACCACGCCGCCCCCGCTTACCATGCAGCCCCCGCTTACCACGCCGCCCCCGCTTACCATGCCGCCCCCGCTTACCACGCCGCCCCTGCTGCCGCCGTAGACGAGTACGACCCCCATCCCCAGTACTCCTTCGCCTACGACATCCAGGACGCTCACACCGGTGACATCAAGAGCCAGCACGAGAGCCGTGATGGAGACGTCGTCCAGGGATCCTACAGCCTGGTCGAGCCTGACGGTTCCAAGCGTACCGTAGAGTACACCGCCGACCCCCACAACGGATTCAACGCCGTCGTCCACAAGGAGGCTGGTGCTCACCCTGCCCCCGCTCACTACGCCGCCCCCGCGCACTATGCCGCCCCTGCTCACTACGCCGCCCCCGCTCACTACGCCGCCCCTGCGTATGCTCTGCATCATTAATCCCTAACCTAAAAGATGTATGTACATAATTGTAATTATTTATGTTAATTTTAATAAACTTTGTTATGAACTATTACTCTGTTTTATTGAAAACCTTATACTTTTCTCCAAAATGAATCGAATAGCTTGTAATCCAGAACAAATGAATTTCGCTCTTCTACAGAATTATTATGTTTCGTGGAAGTAGAGTGGACGAAGGAAATGAGAACCTAAGGTCTTTTGCGATGCGATAAATACACCAATCTATATATATAAAAATGAAACTGTTCGTGTGTAACAGCATCACTCACAAACGGCTGGACGGATTCGTCTAATTTTTTTTTAAATTTGTTCGTCTTGATCTGTAGAAGGTTATAGGATACTTTTTATCCCTTTCCCGATTCAGGATTCCGCCCCACTGGTTACAGAAATACCCGTAAGAAATGCATTGCAGCAAACATATGTTATTAAGTGAAAGAGTCTTTTCAAATTTTTAATCAGCTGTTCTTTGTAAACATATATAATGCGACAAAAAAATTGTTGTTATTTTTGACAGTAACTAAGTAAACATAAATATTTTTGACGTTTCTATGTAAACAAACATTTTTTGACATTTACAACGTGTCACAAATGTCAAATTTTTGATAAACGTGATTTGATATCTTTTTTACAATTTCCAAGAACAGTGTTATTTTCCATCAGTAAAAGGTTTAAAAAAATAGGCAAGTATTTTTGTTTTCTCATGTAAATATTCTTTGAAGAATGTTTTTCTCAACATTTTTTTTTACAGAATTCCTTTGAGCAGTTTTTTGACGAATTTTATTGGAAAATAACATAATGCCGCCAAGAAAAAAAAGTGCTTTATGCCGTCACATCAATTACTCTTGAAAGTAGGATCACCGATAATGATGTTGAGAAACTTACGACCACCAAAATTGTGCAACGGCACTCGACTAACCGTCAAAAATTTACATCCAAAATATCATTGAAGCAACGATTTTGTCGGGAACATCTGCCGGGGAAGATGTCTTCATCCCTCGCATCCCCTTAATTCCATCCGACTTGCCATTTGAATTTAAGAGACTTCAGTTCCCCGTTCGACTTGCGTTCGCAATGACGATTAATAAGGCACAAGGACAATCACTTAACGTCGCAGGAATCCATCTGGAACCCTCATGTTTCTCGCACGGTCAATTATACGTCGCTTGCTCAAGAGTCGGAAACCCGAAGAACCTTTATATTTATGCTCCAAATAATACAACTAATAACGTTGTTTAACAAAACGCATTAAAATAAACAAAAAACTTTTATAATAGATTTTATGATATGCTACGATGTATTAGTAGAGCAATAAATTAATTGGAAAAAACGTATAATAAAATTAGTATTTCTTTTCGATGCTTGATTGATGTAGCCCTCTCTACTGCCACGCGAGCGGAGCCGCGGGTTTAGGCTAGTAATTACTAAATAACATACAACAAATTATTATGGTGGTCTACTCTGCCTCCTCTCCCCAGAGCAACTATTTAACTCTAGGATGAATTATAATAGAAGTATAACATATAATTGGGTTGCTAAAGTTACAGCCCGTTAACTCAAGGTTTCAGGTTCGAATTCCGATTCAAGAACGGCAGCTCCCACGCTCATGAATAATGAACTTAGCCTAGGTTTAAATAGTTGAAAAAACTGTTCGTGATCAAATCTTCGTAACATCCACCACCAAAAAAGAAGAAAATATAAAAACAAATCTAAAGGTGTCTCTTGTGTTCAAATTACAAGTCATTCTTATTAAACTAAACTAATTATAGATTTTAAATTGTTTATATTATACAGATTATAATAAATGATAATTTAGAATGTTACGATAAAACAATCATAACTTAACATCACCGACTTCTTTTATACGTTGTAGCTGAGTGAAACGCCCACTGCTGGTGTAAGCGTGGTGCTATCTGTTAGCTAAATTGGCCTGTCTCATCCAAGAAGACAAAATCCCACGAGCTCTGACTGTAAGTATTAATGTTGCGCATTACTATAGTTGTTAAGCCAAGCACTTCTTATAACTATTAATAAATAGATGGTACTTTCGCAAGCAATATTAATCAAGTCTTTATACTACTTAAGCGAGTTAAAACGCTTATGATGTAATATGATACAATCTTGTAACATATTTAAAACGTAAGTAGGCATACATTGGGTAAATATTATTGTAGTAATCCCGGTTAAGAGGATCAGATTGACTGACTCTTATGTCATGTTTTGCACGTGTAAGAGCATTTCTGGTTCGAATTAATTATACTTCCATCGCGATAGCTGAGTCTGTCTTGTTGCCCCGATCAATAAAATACAAATAAAGGTTTCGGAAACCTATTTCGGTCAAAAAGCATTTACTTGTAGCCCTTGTTATATACTTCCGGTAAACTGCTGTTTGGTGTCAGTTACATTTGGATTATAAAAAATAAATACTTAACTTTGTTCTAAACTTCAAAATATTTCAAGTAACTTTTTCAACCTTTCTCTTCATACACACCTTCCTCAAATTTTATGTTCGCTAAGCAACAGATTTTGCGAATAAATGCTTTTTAAAAGACTATATGTTATCCACGCTTCGCACGCAATTTATAAAATCTAAGTCCGTAGTTTATTACTTCAAACACTACAACAGTGCCCTGTGATACTTTTCAAAGATAAGTAGGCATATATCAGATACATAAATTACTATTATAAGAAAATCAGAGTTTAACGGACTGACTCTTATATCAGGTTTTGCGCGTAAAAGAGTGTACCGTTAGTTAGTTAGATTTTATATAATGTAACATTTCACAACCTAGTCAGCCAGTACAATTTAATATTATTTTTTTATCCAATGTTCCGGAACTAAATTATCGGCGGAGTAACTACCTAATTGGCACGCGTATGAATATTTTATTCTAACCCTTTGTAGCAGCCCAACTACGTGACCGATTTGACCTCGCGCTTTGTCCGTAAGTAAAATTTATCTTTCCGTAGTATTAAATTAGCCCTTTGATGCCAAAAATATAAAAATGAATGTAACGTAAAGTAAAGTTGTAAATAGTAAAGTAACTTACCCTTGAAGACCTTTTATTTGCTTGATTGAAATAGATACAAGTTTTGGCGTCGTCCTTCTGACGAGCACATGGTCGTCATAAGTTTTTGTCTCATTAAATGGCTAATACCGTCGCGAATTTGTTTTAGGCGAGCTCACGTATTATTTGAGTAGATGGCTACCACTTTTATAACTTCTACTCCTCTTCTAGTAATCACCGACTAGAAATAACCCTTCTTAGACTACAGCTTCAATGTCTCGTGCCAAGACACCGACACCCGGGTTGTGAGTCTACACATTGCGAAGGGAAGTAAAATCTTAATGTTTTATAAAGTAAAACATCGTAGGTATAATTCCATAGAGCATTGGATATTTTAGGCCTACCTATCAGATATACATTTTTAGTTCTTGTACTCTAATTGGCAGCAACGTGGCAAGGTATACATTTAATTTACCAACTAAAAGTGGTGCTTGTAAGTTTCGCTGATTAAATTAAACTTATAAGTAAACTTTGCAATTCGAGTACTTATTACTACGACCTCAGAAGTCACCACCCCCATGTGTTATCGTCATTCGGTACAAGAGCACTTTTGGTTAAAATAAATTATTTTTCCAAAACCTCAAATACGTTTGCCTTGTAAAATCGATTTTGAAAATATATACATAGGTCTCAGAAACCTACATCAGTAAACCCTTTCATTTCCAGCTCTTGTAATCTACTTCCGGCATAAGATATTTCCCGTGCAATAGTAATAGCTCCGTGAGAAATTTCCTCGGACTTCCACCAACATCAAAAAGAGAACTAACGGAATTGGTTCAGCCGTTTTCGAGATTAGCGCTTAGCAAGACATTTAGCGATTCATTTTCATTTATAAGATAACATATCGTACAGTACATGATAAAAGTAATTAAGTTTTTACCTTTGTGTTTTGGTAATTAAAACCAGTAGCCAAGTTACACATCTTCACCGTTACGGTGAAAAGGTTTTATTTCATTAATTATGGTTTCATTTTAAAGCAAGGGGATGTTTCAGCCGTTTTCGAGATTAGCGCTTAACACATTTAGCCATTCATTTTCATTTATAAGATAACATATCGTACAGTACATGATAAAAGTAATTAAGATTTTACCTTTGTGTTTTGGTAATTAAAACCAGTAGCCAAGTTACTAAACTTCACCATTATGGCGAAAAAGTTTTATTTGATTAATTATTGTTTCATTTTAAAGCAAGGGGATGTTTCAGGCGGGTTCGTGATCGTCAAGTTTCGTGTTGTCGTCTCTTAGTAGTCGACCTGATTTCGTGATCATCGTGATCCGTTGAGCCAAGATTTATGACCTTGTTTAAATGGATGTATTTTTTATATGGAATATGATTGGGGAAGCTTGCGATGTTGAAAATAAAATGTTCAAGATTCGGATTTTTAGGACTATGATTTCTAAATAAGCCTATGTCAGTTAAAACGTTTGTTAGCGACACTCGTCTCAGGCAGAATGTCAGTATCCTACATAGGTGCGTTATAATAAATTATTATTATCAGTCTCGAAAGGCTAATGTTTATTAATTGCTAGTGCACCTCGAGTTATACCTTCAGCATTACGGTGCAATATTTATTGTCAAACCTTTTTCTACACGTGGTTTAGTAACAAAATAAAGATTATAATAATAATGATCGTTCACGATAAATAATCCAATCTAGATAATACGAGAACGTTACTGTTTTCGAATTAGAATTGATTTAATTATCAATTAATTACTATCTACAGATACAGGTCGTTAGCACTTCAGATAATATCCTTATCGCCTTATTGTAGATATGACATACAAATCAAAGTTTAGAAATATTACTTCGTTACGTTTCTTCACACATGATATTAGTTTGTATTATTCGCATTCACGACTCAATACCTCAACATCATACCCACGTCATGTCACAGAAAATGCAACACAATATTACAGGTATAAAAATTAAAACTTTAAATTCATATAGGCACACGAAATTAAAATTCAGGTTCGCCATGGAATTAGCAAGGGATACGGACATTGTAATGTCAGCTGCTCTGGACGTGTAGTTATTTTATGGATTATTTTCAATTAGTTCAATTATACACAAATTGTATGATTTTAAAATGTAATAAGTTAAAATGTTCAGCACTTCTTTGGACCGATTGAATCATATACCCCGATGTCATCTGTACCGTTCTAAGAGAATTAAATGTTTCTGAATTCTTCATAGTTTGGTAATTATTCTAAGTTTGTTTATTCTCCTCAAATATGAGTAACACATAATATTTGAGGGCCTGAGGATAAAAATATTAGTATTCAACCCGTGTTACGTGGCTAAGTAGAACCGGTGGAAGAAGTTTGGCAACCTCCGAGTCACATCTGGCTATAAAATAACGTCAACATTTTCTACTCATTCGTCAACGAAACATGAACGTGATAGACATAAACCCGGAATTTGAAGATTACGAAACCGTATTCTGTTAGATCACCTCAGCCGCTATGATTAGTACTAAACATCAGTATTCAGGACAGTTTTAATATTTAGCCGGATATTAATTCTTTATCGTCACGTAATAATTCACATGTACATAGCAAATAAATTAAAGTTATAAATATTACACGCTGTAAATGCATGTATTAAGAGTTATAATTTATTTACAATAACACTAAAACTACACACTAGAATTTTTGTTACAAGTAAGTATTCGTACTTTAGTAGGTGCACAAGGTGTTAAACTGCTGAAAAAACTAGTACTATTAATACGTACCAAACAGATTGTTTTTTCGCATAATTTGACGAATATTACAATAACGTTAAGAAGAATGAACTCTACCAATAAATGGTTTTAGTGGAAATGTAATAGAGACGTAATTCCATATTTTTCAGAAATATACATTTAAAAGATGAAAACGGATTTTTTATCTAAATTGATATTTCAAAAGGATTTAATCCACAAACTGTTATGAATTTGTTTCATGATAAAAACACATACTTATAAAATATAAATTGTGTACTGCCTTAAAAATGATCAAGATAAACAAGTATTTTTAACCAAAACTGTATTAGATAATAATTTTGATTAGCTATAGAGTCAAGATAAAAATATAATCAAAATACATTCACTTACTTTTGTTTGGGAGCAGCAGTTGACAATAAAGGATATAACAAATGTAGCTTACCTGAAACAAAGAAACAAATATGTTTACTGCTACAATAATTTTTACAACAAATATGTTCAAAATAATACATAAAGCAATCAGTTTGATTTTAAAATATTTAATTCAAACTGAACGTTAAATTAACAGTAATAAGCCGGTGTAAATTGGGGGGGGGGGATGTGAAATACCAATATTACCGAAGACTGACACTTCTCAGGCTACAAGGAACTCATCCACTACATGACTGACTAGAACTGGCAGCGGGAGATACCGGATTGAATCTACTAGTCAAGCCCCGTACAGAAAATAAAATAGAATTATTGATATTTGTTTACATATTATGTTTACATGTTATTATTATTAGCGTCTGTTGTAACCATATCTAATGGATTGTCTAAAAACGGACATCAAGACTCCGTTTATAGTTGACACGTCATCGACAAGAACGAGGTAAGAAAGTACAAGGTAGTACAAAGTAAATCACGCAGAAATATCAACGTCCATTGTGCAATTTGATATTCTATTCTGCCATATTAAGCAGTTTCACTTTGTTCGTGATTTAAGTAGTTATTATTAAACATCTTTCTGGGTAGCACAACACGTATTTCTTTATCTTTATTTTTTATATTTTTGTAGTTTATTATAAGCGAGACTACAATATGCATTATACAAACTCTTAAATGCAATTATGCAAAACAATATGTCTATGCCGACTATAAGAAAATAAACTATATTATAATAGAAAAACAAAAAAAAAGGACTCTCTAGTGATCAACAAAGAGTTGATAAGACACAATAGATAACGAGCATCAATGATTATACAATGAATTGTAACAATGTTCTGCAATTAACAAAATTTTAGATAAAATGTTGCAATACGGCAATGATAAACAAACTAACGGAGATAAATTGTATTGGTAAGATAGCAATTACCATGTATTTCAAAATTCATGTTTCGAACAGAAATAATTATATATAACAAGTTACAACGAGATAAATAAGCAAATAAACTATAAGGTTAAATACGTTAAGAATAACATTATATTATTAAAATACAGGAACGTAGAAAAATGATCAAGTACAGCACTGTGTTAGAGAACATAGTACAATTATGTATGCTTCGTGAACATTTCATATTCTCCAAATGAATATTTTAAAGCTGGCGATGGAACATAAGAAAAATTCCAGATCCGGAAGAGTGGAGATTGAGTTATTCAGCCTTTGCTCACGTACAATGGCACTGTTTGTTTCGTAATTTGTATCATGATGTCTTCGTTCGATAAGCTCACGGGATCTCGTATGTGCAGAACACCTGACGTTTACACAACTCAAAAAAGACGAAGTGTTGATTAAACCATTGGGACCGATATACCAATCATTCACTACGTACGGACAGATAACCACAGCCAGGTATTCTCCAATGAAGTAAACATTCATAATTCGTTGCAGTTCCGATAATGTTCTCTTTATAATAACTGGTAATTTCTAACTCCCCGTCCTTCAATGAGCAGTTCAAACAGATTATTCGGATTAATTCGGTTATTTATTTGATTGGCAGTATTTTTCTTAACCTCATAATAGTGTTTTGGTTTTGCGTGATCAAATTATGATACATTTCTTTTCAGAAAAGTAACACAGATAGGGTAACAGCTTCCACGTGAGATTTCCATCAATGCTAGGAAACAAACAACTGAGATGTGGTCGTTCCCGGTTACGAATTCACACAGAGAATTCAGAGTTTCCCATTAAAAATTCATAAAATGTTGAATATGGATCACGGAACGACGTCTGAAAGTACATTTAGAAAGAAAAAATACTTTTGGAATCAGGCAGTAGAAATGTTATAGTTTATTTTGAAAAAAGTAGTTATTTCTAAAATTAATTTAAAGTTACAAATATATGATCGTGGACTTACCACGAAATGGAATTTCACCATCAACAACAAGTGCATTAATAGCCAACAAAGGTACAATATATAAAATAATAAATATGCAATTTAAGTTATTTTATGACAGACTTTTCGTAAAAGAAAATACTTAATCAATACTTTAAAGTTTTCATACGTCACAGTTTATTGCTTCCCTATATAATTCAGAATAAATCGTTTGTTATCTTCTACATTATCGATATGACTGTGCGAGACATCAAAGTTAGGCACTTTAAGAGTAAATTTGGACGGATGGAGAACATACGTTTCGTACTTAACTTTATGTCATAGTTCATATAATGTGTGTCTCAGAAGGACATAATATCTTAACAAAATAATACAATCATATACCTGTGGTTGTTATCCTTCAAAATAGTGAGGTCTTCCAGAAACTTGTGCTGAAATTGAACATATCAATAAAACACTAGAAGCTTTGTCGAAAAAGATTATTTTAGTTGCCGCTATCGTAGTCAATAATAACACATTGGGACCATAATACATTTTAATATTAATTCCATGACTGAGATAAAATTTAAGTATACAGTGAAAATTTATAATATTTATTTAAAGATATTAGATTAACAAGAAATAGTTATAGCGATTGATGTGTGAAAAATATATCTCCATTCTTGTCTCGTTACATGAAAAAAAAACAATAGATTTATTACCTCTGTACCTCTGGATTCTCCAAACACTTAATTATTTTATCCACATCCTGCACAACACCTTCCCTCAGCACAGACCGCGTGCTCCTTGACATGCTCTATTCAATATTAGTGGCTTGGTCCATTCTATAGCAAGCTTAGTTATTACGCGACAACATATATATATATATATATATATATATATATATATATATATATATATATATATATATAGCTTAAATATCTATAAAACACTATTTTCCAAATGTATTAATAAAGTCATCAATAAAGACTTGAAAAACTTTAAATTATAGTAAAACTATAATGCGTATATCCACAAATGTGTACCCTTACGTTTTATACTTCACTGTAAATATCATGCCAAAACTTAGTTGCTTTCGATTAAGTTACTTTAGAAAAGGGACTTTATGCTAAATAAATATATATGATCCCTATTCCTCGTTTTGATCGTTAGTAAAAGTTTGTATTCTGTAAAAAAGTGAATATTACTAATATTACATTTTAAGACGGTAAGAGAGAGCTACCAAGTTTTATCCTATGATTATCGTAGTATACTAATTTATTTAATGAAAAATCATTGTTGAGATTCTCTATATTGATAAAAACTAATTTTATTTCATTTGTACTCGTATTTTAAGACACCAAAACAATTTCTGATTATGGTCACTTAATTACTGTTAGGTGGCTAAGAAATGACCTAAGAGGGTGCCTGTTACTTCTTCACGCACTACTATAATGCAATTGCTACAACTTTACGTACACAAATGTTGATGTCATCTCCACATTAAACGCGTACAACAAAATATAATTTGGAAAATAAATTTCTCAGCTTTCAGTTTTGGGTGGTTATTGTGAAGGTGCAAACTAACTGGACGAGTTATATAAGAAAAGTTGCTCATTCACTATTCAAACCGGTCTAGGTCCATTAACATTTACAGCATTATGATTATAGTAACCCACAACTATTAACTAAATCTCTTTCTTAAAGCTGAGAAAAAAAGTTATTTACAATGTAAATTAAGTTATTTTACAACTTTTTTACATAGGTTCATTCATTAAAAGTCTAATATATTGAGAGATTAATTTTAGATGCAAATGTTTGTGAAAAGGGGCCTTGTTCGATTACTACACCGATCGTTGGTCTAACGACAAAAAATAGGATTATTTCAAACAAAAGGGTCGTTTGGCCAACGCTTCCAATATTCAAACTGTATTTTACTTTCATAATGTTTTAATTATTACTATACTTTTTATTAATACTATTATTTTGTGTAACCTATCATTACTATAAATACGAGTTGAATACTCTCTGTAGTTGAATCCAATAGTCTGCAGAATACGCATTTAATTTGTTAACATTTAATGTTCTAAATATATTATAAGGTTATTACTCAGCATTATTGCAGCTATTAGCATATTGAGGACAGTCCATTTATTGATGACGAATAATGAATAAGTTATTCCTTGCGGCTGAATGGCGTGTCCAATCATCAATACACATTCCAGGAACGGTTTTATAACAGCCTTGACATCAGGTGCAGCGAAACTGGTCATTGTTACCAGGCCTGGAGGCGGCGTCTCCTGTCTGGGAATACCTGGATCAACATCATATCTCTGGAGAACTGTGCCGGAACTCAAACAAAAATGTTGAATAACAGACAGGTTTTATTTCGAAATGATAAAAGCAAATTAAAATATAAGCGAAAAGGTTCCTGCTGAACATTGTGTCACGTATACAATAGAAATAGAGAAAATGAAGGTAGATTTGAATCTTCGAAACGTAGTGTTATAAGTAGTGTTTTCTATAAGAATTAACGATGTCCAAAATCCTATTATCCGTTCATATCATCCACCATCAATAAAACATTTTGATCAGAGAATTTAATTATTTTATATACTTTTTTCTATTTTATTCGGGTTTCGATTATCAGCCCTTGGAGATTTATTTATCCTCAATTTTTGAGTTAAAAGCGACTGTACAGTTGAGGATTTAACACCGATATTTAATATTTTTGGCTAATACATATAAACTAGACTTATGGGTCTAATTTTAATTTGAAATATCTCAATAGCAAAATAAAAGATAAAACACAATCTGCCCCAAAATCTTAGCTTATATAGTTCCTTTCAAAGAACAAGTCACAGTGGCGGGCATGCATACAACTGAAATAAATTGCAATAGTGAAAACAAGTAATAGTAACCTAAACATACTCTTCAAGTTTCATTTGTTTCTGTTTTACCACAACTCATTACCAGCACTTCTATTATTTACCTTTAAAAACATAGTGAATTTCCGGCTTTTTATCGGAGATGAAATTAATCTGTCTTAGTTGAAATATGTAATGGAAACAAGTTTTTTTGTGTCGTTGGTAACTCCACAGTAAAATCTTTGATGTTCTAAAACTATTTTGTAACACTGGGTTTTCTTTGAATTCTAGACGTAATGCAACTACAGTATTCCTGCGATGAAGTAAAACATGGATACTAAATTAGATCATTACTAATGGCCGAAACTTCATCAAAGGGCCATTCTATATACAATCTTTGCTACAATAACAATAATATTTGTCTTAAAAGTTACCTATTAATTATTTTTGAGTTAGCAAGGCAGTCTAACTTAACCATAATACCAATATTACCTTAAATTCTTAAAGTATCAATATACTGTATACACATATAACAAAATTAACCCTCAAGCAATATTAATATAAACAACACATTTAAATAATTACCATTTAGTTGGAATCGCAAATATTTTAATGTTTCCAAATCAATATTTTTGTCGGATCAAACAGCTGTATTTTAATTCATATACTGTAGCCACTTTGAATGAATATTTTAAATACTTTTTATTTAGAATAAATAAAATAAACCTATACAACGAAGTATCGAAGGGCTTGACATAAAGTAACGGAAAAGTTAGCGCACAGATGGAAGGGTTGTCTTTTCCTTTTAGACCGTATACCAACAGAGCTATTTCTTGGACCATGAGTAAACCATGTCCAAAGATTCAACTCTCTAGGACCTTTCTATCAAGAGGTACCGCACAGACGACCAGACAAATTACACGATGTCAAGAAGCTCCTGTCAGGTCCTTCAACATAATATAGTAACAAATGAACTAGGATCGAACTCCATATGTCTAGTTGGTGACGCTGATGAGCGCGGCGCGGGCAGGGCTGTGGGTGAAAGGTGCCCCGGGCCTCCTCACCTCGCCGGCCGGCCGGCTCAATCGGTAAGGTAAACGTATAAAAGTGGAAGGACCCAGAGGCCCCCTGCAGTTGCCCGCTCCCTGACCACCTGTCCGGAGAAATGGCGATCAAGGTAAAGAAGCCGCATTAACACTAACACAGGCAGCACAGCTACTGCTAACTCGACGCTTTCATTCGTGTAAACTCGATCCAATACGAATAGTAACTATGTACTCGTAGTGTTACCTCTCTGTACGCTTGCATGCACTCTAGCTGTTTAAGTTCTTTTACAATACACTCATATATACACGATTTAAATACATTCAATTTATACAATATTTAAATAGAATACCATACATGCAAGCTTAGATGAAACGATAAAAACATTTTTTAACACTCAGCATTTATGTTTACCACCGCTAATTAATATTAACTTGTTTATTACCGCTCGTATAATAGAGAATTTAAATGAATCAAAAGCAACAATTAGGAATAGGTTGAAAATAAAAATTAACTATTTCATTACATTTATATGTCCTAAAATATATCATACTTCAGTTAGTGCTGCTAGTTTTCCAATTAACAAAGCAATATACATATTCCCCTTACATATACATCTGCCCTTCAATTATTCATATATTTGATTGATTAATACTATTGTGACACTAATGATCCACTCTAGAATGACTGAAGAAATAAATCATTTTTGCAAAAGTATATGATAAAGTTTAATCCCAATAACTGTAAATTAAAAATGCAAAAGTAATTGGTAGGTTGTAAAATTTCGTTTTCTACTTTTAAATGTTTACAATTTAAAATATTACTTCACACATTTTTGAGCTACGAGTTTCAATTTTACAAAAAATACTCGCTCTAAACTGAGTGAACAATTACATTTTTATTTACAACATATATTTAATTATACCTTTCACTTCAATACGATGATTGAAAAATGTGAAGGACCTTTCGAGAATTAAACTTTTGCTATGGGTGAAGCATATCCTCTTTACTTTACTATCAAATTTTAAAAATTGGCAACTTTTACGGTTTGTTTGGTGAATTTTAGATTAGTAAATTATAGATATTCTTCTTAAATTGTAATAATTTAATTTTAGTCACAAACATGTGTTAACTAGATAAAGGTGTTAACGTAAATAAAAAAAATATTGTAAAATATAATTTTTTTATTTTACAATATTAAAATACAATATTAATACTGTAAATATAATTTTTTTTATTTAATAATAACAAAATATTTTTACTACTCAAAAGTCAAAACACATAGCATTCGATTCCTCATAACATCTGGTCAGTGATAGATTGATTAAAATTCACTTCTTCATATTCAAAACAACAAAGAACTAAAATGTAATACTATTAACATCAAACAAGTTTTTTATTTTAAGATACAATATTTAGTTCGGCCTCGTTATATAGGAGAGTAGTAAAACGACCTTGAGTTTTAAGTCATAACAATAATGTAAAATTTCAAACATTTCTATGGCCTTAGTTTTGGTAGAAAAAATATGTTCGTCCCATTTAAAAACTATGCCTAATACATCGAAACGCTTATTTGCTTTACTTGTAAAATGTATACATTTGGAATATTTAAACGATGAAGTAAAAAAGGGTATTTTTGAGAGACGGTATTGGTTTTTAGTTATAATTTTAATTATTAGGTATTCAGAGATTATTTTACGGATAATCAATACAAATATGGCAAAAAGTCTTTGTGTGCGAATCTGTGATACGAGAAATTACACAAAAACAAGGACATAAAGAGTGTTATAATTTATTCTTCAAATCAAAAAGGCCGCCAATGCAGAGAATAAATAATATTTTTTCTATTCTTCAGAAGAAATATTTGTACATCCCACGGGGGGAAAGTGGACAAATTATCTAGTCCTGTACTGCCTCACCCCTACTAAACACGATACCTTGAGCCTACGCGGCCGATACGTCTTTAACAACCACTTGCCCTAAGATGACTAACGATCGTGCATGTTGAGAAAGTAGTTTTATTGGCATCAACTTGTTTTTCTGAGACAATGCTCGGTACTTGACCGTCTCAATCTGTTCATCTCGTACCCTAGTAGGCCTAGTACTCCTATACTCATACTACAAGTGCTCATTTATCACAGAACAACCAACAAGCCATAGTCGCTATAGTGGGAGGTACAGTAGTTGTTGGCTCGTGCTTCGTTGTAACCCCACCCGCAGTGAGGCGGACAGACAGACTGTACTCGATCGTGTAAGCCGGTGACAGCTGATGTGTTCTGGCTCACTTCTCCCATCTATACTGTAAGTAGTTGTCGGCCACCATAACGTGTAAGAGCATTATTAGCCCTTGAAGTTCACTTCTCGGCACCCTCAGACAGTGGATGTTGATGTTTCGTAAAAGCTTTGCAACATGCACAAAATAATGTTCAGGTTTAAATCATTAATTTCCCCACGAAGCTGGTGTTTTATGGAATAAATACGATTCAGAAGAGAAGTTGTGAGAGTGAATAGCTTATAGGCCAACAGCATAAAAACTCTTCAACAATAAACAGCATGAAAACGAACAACTAACATTCCAGTTTTTGCACTACGCTTAACATAAGTTTCATAAGAGTTAATTCGGTACTATTAACAAAATAATAATTCTACGGATCTAGGCGTGACTATGACATATAACTTTTTTTAAATTTCAAGGAGTCTGACAAATATCTTGAAATATCGTTTAATAAATAATATAAAACTGTATTCACGTAATAACATACAATAGTGTACATTTATAGTGCATTTCTTTTTATAAATTCTTTTCACACCAATGGCGTAGAACTGGAAAAATATTTTTTAGGAAAACGTTTTATTCCTCAAAACTAGAAAAATATGTGTCATTTAGTCATACGTTTGTTAAAAAAATAAACATATTACTTATAAGTTATAATTTAAGTATTAATACAATTTATGCCTCCTTTACTAAATGAAAATGTAAAAAAGAGAGGCCAATAGAAAAAAGCCGGAACTGTACAAAAAATTTTGGTTGAGGGCTGTCAAAAAAACTACCTATATTATCCTGATTGGGTTATAAACATTTAGTACTGTATTGATTGTATCATTCAGTCGCCAGATTTGCCTAAACGTCGTAATTTTGGCCACTGTTTCAAAATCTGATAATACCATATTTTAGAAAGTGTTATCAAAGATTACCATATTTATCATGGGCATGCGTAATGGTTGACTAATAGTTTTGCTATGGCATAATGGTTATTTCCATACGGTCATTGACTAGAAGCGGAAACCGGTTCAACAACCGGTCCACGTTCACACAACACACGACCAGTTCCGCATCCACTCGCCATCTGGATCTGACCCAGATCACGAGACGGCCGCAGGCCAGTGCACGCATGCGTCGCGGTCGTCACCCAACCGGTTTCCGCACACCTCTTGGCCCCCTGGCTAGCTCGCCGGCCAAACTTCGGTAATCGATCCATCCAATCAATCAGACCTGGTAAAAGGAAAAAGAAAGTTTGTCCAGCTAATCTCGTTCATTTCTCTTGCTTATGGCATAACGATTCATTTACGGTTTGTACACGATTTATATTACGTAACGTCTCACATATACTCAGCCTAGCCTCAGCTGCCGTGCTCTCGCCTTAATTATTAATTATCATCAGATGATTTTAAAGTGCTACTGATAATATTATGCAGTTAATTTTTTTTCGAAAATTACGTAGGTTATAAAGTTGTTTTAATTTTTGTTTGGAAGAAGCATTTTTTAGACTATTTATATTAATAGTTCTCATTATTCTTACCCTATGAACATAAAAAATATATACATAATTATTCATAAAAAATTAAATTAAAATTTTATAAAAAAAAACTTTATGGGATGGCGAATTGAAAAATACTTTCTTAAATGGATTGTCTTAAAACTTTACTGAAATAAACATTCGGGTTTTCTTCAAATATCTTTCATTACTTTTTGATTTGGAAGACTCGTATCAAATACTTTTTGCATTCTTTGACGATGACAGCTGCGGGTTGTACAAATATGTTAGTATTATAATAAACTGAGATCTCCAAACAGCTCTTCATCGAAGAAGCTTTTTAACTATAAATACTGGAAAATTTCACCTTAAACAGAAATAAAGTTTACTCCACTAGATCTCAGAGTTTACACAATATGACTATATCTCTTAGCTGTATAAAGTGCATACTGCAACTTTGGAACCAAAGAGCTTTTACGTTTTACAAATATTTTCCAAAATTATTAAGACAATGGTCCATTTTTTACAGAAATATAAAAATAGAATAATTGTGACTGGAAAGCAATATAACTTCTAGAAATTTGTAGCTCTGAGCTTATCTCGGTGCCACTCATCTTGTTGGAAAAGAACAAAAACATTGTAAACCTCAACAAGACTGTTATCGGCCAAGGTGTCCGACACGATTACCGCGAGATTATCCCAACCACTCTCGAGAGACGAATTGGTCATAAGATTAAACTGCATCTCAGACCTTATACCGTATAGTTTAGATTTTATGATTTCCCAAAGAAGCTTTCCTGATCATATGGATGGGACACACTTGAAAGTCGAAACATCTCCGTGTATATTGTAAATTAGTTTTGACCGTAGGAAAAAAATCCATACAGAAAGACAGAAATGAAATTTCCTCAGCCTCTCGAATGACAAGGCTTCGCGATCGTTCAGCCAGTAATCAGATAGGTCTATCATCCCAGGGGTTACTAACAGTCATTGGAAGACACATCCACATCCACATCCCATCACGTCCCACTACACAAAGCCTAAAAAGAGCATGGCATCCTATGAGGAATGTAAGCCTCTGCAATCAAGATGTTGAGACCATGGAGGAATGTGGATACCCTACGAATTGGGAATAAAATTCTGTTCTTTCCTCATCAAGTTTTGTTATGAACACAAATTTGTACATTACACAATACAGTAGTTGTACAAAATGTTCATTTCTTTTTACCGTTTAATCTGGATTCATACACTTTAAGTATCAGTAACTGAATTTAAATGTATTTGTTATTTACATTTATATGCCTAATTATTTTCGTAGTAACAAAGACTATACTTAAAACTATTACAACCTATGACTGAAGAGGAAAAAGTTTTTAAATTATATTTTTGGCAAATCTATGACTCAAGAGCTTTTTTTTGGATAATCGTGACAGTTAACTAGCCCAAAATACGTTTGATATTTTAGTATGACATGAAACCTGCTTGTTAACTTCACAACCAAATGTAAAACACCTTTAACAATGCCACACATGTGGTAGATGTTTCATCAAACGTGTGATGCTCTGCTATTTTATGGCTACTTTAAATATGTGTTTCTGAAGTTATTGATAAATATTTGCTCAATATGGGCAAATTAATTGAACTTACTTAAACTACACAGACACATGTTTTACTATACGAAATGTATTTACATAAAATAATTGTTGTGCATTTTATTGCAGTTTAATTAATAATGGTTTGAAATTAATAAGTTCATGTGCCAATGCAACGAATTACATTTTAATATGATGTTTGGCATACTACGCAATTTAGTTTCGCTCTAAAATAGGTTTCTGTTAAAAAATGTTTAGACATTTTGAGAAAAATCAGAGTTACTTCTTCCCTATGTACATATAAGACATACAAATCATAAAATCGTACAACCAGCATCTGGAAAATAACAGTGGTTTATTTTACATAATTTTTCATCGTATAAAAGATGAATATGTAATTATGAATAGTTTTCACTTGAATTATAATTTTATTATTATTTACAAATAGATTACTTGCCACTCAGTAATGTTCTGTCAGGTTAGTGATTGAATAATTGATTAAAACTTTCATCAATAACTGTACTCTCGTCTCCTTCAATTTAAAGGTAGTAAACGTATACCTTTCTAGTAACGCGGAAAATAGTTAAGTTAAAGTATCACAGCTTATCATATAACATTTGGTATAATAATGGATATCAATAAAGTACTATTGTTAGTATTAAGAATATCATTTTTGTAATATGAAGCTTCTCTGATCTTTATTAATCCTTTCTGCCGAAACAATACAACTATTTACTAGTTACTTTAATTGTTTTAAATAATTAAGGACTAACTGATTATAATTACAGGTGGACGTATTGTTGTTTGCACTGCTGGCCACTACAGCCACAGCTATCTACGTAGAACCAAGCTTTGGTGGAAAGAGCGCCTACTCCTACTCACCACGGCCAGCGCCGGCTTATCACGCTCCTGCGCCTGCTTATCAGGCTCCAGCGCCAGCTTATCACGCTCCAGCACCGGTTTATCAATCTCCAGCACCGGCTTATCACGCTCCAGCACCTGCTTATCACGCCCCAGCGCCAGTCTATCACGCAGCAGCTCCAGCTTATCACGCTCCAGCTCCAGCTTATCACGCACCTGCGCCAGCTTATCACGCCCCGGCTCCAGCTTATCACGCACCAGCCCCTGCTTATCATGCTCCCGCCCCTGCTTATCACGCACCAGCTCCAGCTTATCACGCACCTGCGCCAGCTTATCACGCACCAGCTCCAGCTTATCACGCCCCAGCTCCAGCCTACCATGCTGCTCCTTCTTATGCTCCCAGCCATGGGTACAAGGAGGAACCTTACGACCCCCACCCCAAATACTCCTTCTCATACGCCGTCAATGACCCCCACACCTATGACATCAAGAGTCAGAAGGAAGAGCGTGACGGCGATGTCGTCCACGGGTCCTACAGCCTGGTCGAGCCCGACGGTTCTGAGCGTACAGTCGAGTACACCGCTGATTCTCACAACGGGTTCAACGCGGTAGTCCACAGACAACACAACTCCCATCCTGCGTCCTCTGCCCCCAAGTACGCTCCCAGCTACCCCGCCCCTAGCTACGCACATTCTGCCCCTAGCTATGCACATTCTGCCCCTAGCTACGCGCATTCTGCACCATCTCACTATTAATGTTCCCATATCATCATCTCTTTTGACTATGATGGTTACCATGTATAAAGTACAAGTTTAGTTTATAGGTTTTATATTGTTTTGTAATAAAATACTATCGTTGAAAATGTGTTTTCTGTGTTTTTATTGTCCAAATTTCTTATAACTAGCTACGTATTTCAACTAAATATCTCAATCTCTAATTTAAATACATGGCGCCTTGAATATATTATATTAAGTGTTTTTGTAATACGTTACATTAAAAAATAAGGTACAGTGGACTTCGGTACACAAATATAGAATAATTAATTTCGGTACCGTTAGTTGATTTTATTACAAATCCAATTTTAATAAAATAGAATATCTTATCGTAATGAAGCATATAGTATATAAAAGTACTATAGTATATAGTATAGTAGTTTAGGTCTTACTTTCATTTATATAGTATATACATGGAAGCAAGACCAAAATATGCCATATTTAATTATTTATTTCTTCTAACATAAAAGTCAGTTTTTTGCAAGTAACAATAATGTTTCAAATGAAAAACCAAAACACGGTTAAAGAAATTTAATATCACAATACATAGCTAGGTACTGGCCAGCTTATTATAATGGGTAGGATAATCTGATATACGGAATTAATGAAGCTAATGGTTCGACGGAAACGTACAGCAATACAAATGTCTACTAAAATAGTATTATAAAAGAGAAGAGCTTAATTGAAAAAAACTGCGAGACGAGGTCGATATTGAATTCTGTGATTAAATAGAAATCTTTATAATCTTCTTTGAGCAATCATAGTGATGTTTTTCTTGGTTTAAATCAATAATTTAATAATTTTTAGTTCGTTGTTTGTCAACAGAAAAAAATCAGAATGAGGAGCGTGTAATGAAATAATTTAACAAAAAATATTAACAGACAACTATAACTTTTAAACATAAGTTCTTTCTTAAACTGGAAAATACAACATATACGTTTAACGGTTTTCTTAAAATTCAATCTAAATATAAATTTATCCATACTAAAATTACAGGATTAGGCCATTACGCAATTAATTTACACAGAATTTGTCTTCTGGCAATTGAAACAATATAAAACTACGTTCACAGCATTAAATTAAAACAGCCATGCAATAATAAAATTCTAACTAAAATAGTACCTATATTTACAGTTATTGTACACAAAATGTGATAATGAATTTGAATAAAAGTAGGATTGAATTTAAGGAAGACTGAATAAAATGCCTAATAATAATAGTAATTGTTATGAAGGCATCAATACAATTAATTGATGACTTGAAGAATCGGAATCATATTTTTGTAATTTTGGTAAAGCCTTAATTCTTTTACTTAACATAACACAGTCTATAGAACTTTCACATCGCAAAAGAAACTGATGCGTTCTTTATTTTTAAACTAGTTAGACACGTAAAAGTACATATACTGTATTTGATAAGGCATCTTTATGTATTTTCTCCAAAATTTTTAGTATTGGTTTAAAGGATTATATAAATAGAATATAGATATAATAATATAGGATACAATATGAAACTAAATTTTCTGCTTAAATACGAGAACATCAAGCTGAGTGTGGATATAACTGCATTCCACTTCTTAGTATACCGATTTTCCTTTATAGTTGTTCCGTTTCGTACAATGAGATCCAAGCCACGGCACTGAGTCCTTTGGCAACAAGCAGAATAAGAATAACAAAGAGAAATTTTTGTGTTGGAAAGAGATAGTACGATCTAACCTATTTATATTACAAAGAATAGACATTCAGTTATAATTTGATCTTTTTTGATAATATTCTGGGAAAGGAAGTCAATATCAATCATAACAATCCCAATTATCAACTTGTTTAAATGTATAATTTAGAAGTTAAATGAACAGAAACAAAATATTAATAATTACCATTTGGGCGAATATGGACATATTCTCCATATAGGTAATATGTATATGTATACGTAAATATGTTCGCATACGTGTTACTCAATCACATAAAAACTATAATGGGCCGATTGTACTGAAATTTTACATGAACATTTCTAGGATAGGCTTATTCTTATTTCGAAAATCCATCCACGCTATGTCCTACAGGTGTAAACAATTCCGAAAATCCCATCTTGGCATCTAAAGATGAATTAGAGCAAACAAATATATTATTAATTGAAAGAACCTGTTAAATGCAATCAACTGTTATGTGCAAACATTGTTTTATGACAGAATAACCATATGTACGATTAATTTCAAGACTATTTTCAATTTCTTTATATCCATAATATTGAAAGCATAGAGTAAGCTATAATAGAAAAAATACTTACTTATTTAAACCTTTTCTGCAACCACGGTTGAGCACAGAGTAAAAAAATAACCTGATAAGAAAATTAAAATTTTTGTAAATAATATTTTTAACTGCAGATTGTAGCAGATATTAACTGTAAGTGAGTACTGTGATGCGGATATAAAAGACAAAGTTACATCATTTTACTATACATTTAAAGACTGTTATAAAACCCATCATAATTGTTTTTTTTTTTGACAGACGCAGGCTTCCATGTTCTTTGTATGTGTGTGTGTGTTTATATATATATATATATATATATATATATATATATATATATATATATATATATATATATATATATAACGTATATATATTCTTTTATATATATATATATATTTATATTCCAATTATATATATATATATATATATATATATATATATATATATATATATATATATATATTCTTGTTTTAATCGTGGAACCAAGGCAAAACTCAACATTGGCATGGGAACTATCACATTCACTTGAACCCCAAGTGCTCATACACGTGCAAAGCCTACGAATTGTGTGCGAAGCACCGTGTAACTGATAGATCGTAGATAATTAAAAAAAAAACACCTTTTTATAGCCCAAGGAATAACTTACAACCTTTAAATAAATGCCTTAGGATGCCATTATTCTGGCGGCCATCTTAGTTTTACTATTCAAAAACACACTTTTGTATTTCCACTCTGAAGTGAACATCACATCAACTAGCGGCATCTGTCGGCGACTGAACCAAACACACCTTAGTAGTGTAGATCCCGTTCACAAGGAAGCGCCACGATGAGAAAGCCATTTCATTGTGCGAGTAATGCACATCGATCATTCCTATTAATTCATATGAGTAATTGGCCAAACTGACACAACTCGATTCCCTTGTTTATGCTGTGTTTAGTTGGCTGAGCTTCAACGAGTGAATGATTGGATATAGATATGCAAGTTCTGTGTTTCTTATTATAAGGTAAATGAAGTTTAGCTGAAAAGGTCAAACTAATAGTAATAAGTACGATTAATTTACAGGGCAGATAAATTATGAAATATAAAATTAAATAGAATCATCCCTATAATAATATATTGTTTATATGCAGCTCGATTTAAAAACACATACCGACTAAGGATCTCAAGAGAGAAAAAAAAATAAATTTTCCGTAGCTCTTTTTATCACTGAACATACCAAATCATAATCAAAGGAATATTTTAGAACGTGAGTGCTAGTAACTGGTTTAATCCTTACGTTTATGTGTTATACAGACACGTATGATTAAGAATTATCTATATTATACATTAAGCATTACATTATCATTATTTTCATAAATAAACCACCGATTTACTCCAGTGTAGCTATTAGTTACACATATTCTACCGTTTTATTAGTTATGAGTAGCAACACAAAATAAGTTATTAAACATAGTATTTATTTTGTTTTCAGGCATTTTGAAGTCGGTATTATTTTTCCAAAGAACTTATTACTTTTACCTCTTATCATTGTTTTATGGGCTTAGAAGCCATTTTGAAAATTGTAAATAGGCGTATTCTTAAACTAATATTCGTGTAAACAAATCTTAAAGAAAATTGTGTATTTAGTATAACCAGACTTATTCAAACTTAATACACGAATTTTTTTAGTTGCTCAAACAATATACTACAGAATGTTCTAACGAATGGGAACACTCCAATCTATTATGGAAACATATATTTTGTAATTAATTAGTGTACAGGTCACAGACAATGTAAAAATGCCTAAATAAAGAGGCAGGTTCCATGTAAACGGTTAAATTCTATCATGTTGTTTTATTTATACCCATTCAACATTTTCGAAATGACAAACATTTTTTCCATCGCTTTACCTTTGGTTTATGACATGGAACAGCCGAGATAAAAGTTAAACTGAAATTTCAACGTCTTCCATATAAAATATTTGTGAATCTGCAGCTACAATATATTGATCTCTTGAAACCTCCGCAAATTATGAAAACGTTATAAATATTCTTTGTTATGTTATGGAAAAAATTGTTAGAGATAACCAATGATAACTATAACCGTGTTCAAAGTGATAACGTTACTATTTCATTTCTAAAACACAGTCAGCATCTTGAAACCGATTTCTGAATGAGGCTGGCTGATGAACTAGTCCCGGGTTTATTTTTTATTACTTAATTACTATTAAGTTCTATACTGAATTTGGTTGGAATCAGTTACAATTAAGAGATGCATTGTGATAATATTATATTAGAAGTATTACGTTTGGTATCTGTTACAGAACCCAACTATTAGGAAACTTTCTTCCACAATAAAACTAACGTTACAACAAAACACATCATTGGGATTTCAGTTGCAAAAAATTGAAATGTCAGTCTACGTGTGTAATGTCGTTCATTGACAAGAAGGCGTGTCGCATTCCGCACTTCATGGCGAAGTGTTTTCAATTCATTAACTCGTCAAAATGAGCGTCGACAGTAAATTGACTGTCAATATGAAAGCTCCACTCAACGTCTATCTCCCAGTACAGAGGCAGTCTGACATTTAGAATGTTCCATCAGCATGAAACAGTAATTATGATTTATATTTTTAAATTTAAATGCATTACGTAATTTACCAGAATTGTTATAGTTTAAAATAAAAAAGTCTTTATTTATGCTTCCGTAACCGAAAATGATTTAATGGTAATCGAAACAAGTATTGAATAACACAAATTGTTAAAGTAAATGGTAATGTATTTATTAACAAATAAATTCAGAGGCTTTCATTGTGATTAATATAAGTAGAAGAATAAGGTAAAATACTTTTTTCTTTTTGCTTGATGGAAATTATCTTAATAAGATGGTTTTGAATTCCAAAATGTTTCAATAACATACTTAAAAATAACCAAACGCAAAACACATTGATCTTAGTAATATTTCCTTGCAAAACATTAAAAAAATTACATGTACTTGAAAACCGATCTTAATTGCGAATTAATGCAATTACATGTTCTCATACATATATCTCCCCGTAAATACTAGTAATAATAGTACACAATATTGTATTACTTACATCCATTCTAGTACGAGATAACTCACAGCAACAGTTTTGTAGTGGGAAATTTAAATGTTCTCCATTTAATTTGACTAGATATTGTCAGATAAATAATATATCATCGTAAGCCTAAAGTCGATTTTTTACCGGAGACTCTGTGGCGGCTGTAAGATGGCGCAGAAGAGAGATTAACGAGACATGCTGGCAAGCCCCTTCGATCACACGATGTCGCCCTCGGCGGCCAAACATGGCAATGACAATACACTTTTTTGACCTGCCTACTCACAAGACGTATTATTCAGCCTAAACCAGTACTATCGACATTAGATTTTCTTATACTTTTGTAGTATTCACGAACTTGTAGTGATGTAAACAAACTAACAAGTTTAGATAAGTTTAAATGCGTATACGGGGGAAGGGAGGTGATAGTGGGACTCGTTTACATAATATATACGCTCTTCTTGGTGTCATATTGGCTGCTTAAGTAACTGTAGGAAACGTTTAAGACTAACTGCAATCGATACACATCAATAAATACATTAGTTTATATTTGTTTACATAAAACTTAATTTCTTTTTTTGATAATAGACCTATAACTAAAGTATAATTACAGTAGATTTAAATAATGGCACCGATGGCTTACTAACGTAAGAAAGTTCTTATTTTCTGACAAGGTGTAAGCTATTCCACGTGTCGCGTAACGTTACGCTAAAGTTGCATGCAAAATTTCAATTTATTCTTGAGATGATCTGCGGCCAAATAGACAGGCATACACCATACAGAAAACCACAATTAATACATACCCGGAAGAAAAAAAAGAAACTGTTTCCGCCTATAAAGTGATGGGCTTAAATGACGCATACCAAATTCAATGGTTGGCCATGTACCATCGTAAATATAATTTTTGTCTATGTAGGAATGAACTGTTATGCAAACTAAGGTCTACAGATGTTGTTTATCAAGATATCTTGTCACATGACACAATCATATTTTTGTTCATTTAGTTAGATTTCGTGGCAATGTTTAAATATTATATTATGTTCCGGTGAGGTAGGAATAATAGAGCACTACAATGCAAATGTGTTTATATCAAATCGTGTCACTGACTATTAACATCGGCATTCACTCTATTTTTTTTTTTTTTTTTTACTGTCTGAATAATGTTAATTTTCAATCACATTTTAAAATCTCATATGATTGTACTCAGTTGTCTTCACGTTAATTTATTCTCGTTGCCATCATGGTTACTTTTAAAATAAAAGTAAAAATATTATTTTGCTAAAGCTCAGCCAAATCCCATCGATTGACATGTACCATCATTGAACTCATTATCGCTAAATATATAAATGAAGTTTCATGCATAATTTAAAGTCTATAGGATAGTTCTTTTTAGAGATATCGTGCAGAAAAAAAAAAACAGAACTGAAATGTTTCCAGCCCCTTGGGTGATGGGTTTTGCTAACGCTCAGTCAAGTAGACATGTACGTAAAAAACCATTATTTAGTTTAAATGGTTCCATTTTAAAAACGTGTGTTATAGGTTTTGTCTAGTTTTATTTTAAGTTTTGATACCTTCATGTTTTAAGTACTGCTTCTGTAAAAATATCTATCCTTCTAGTTATGATTTGTATGTTATTTCTTTATATAAGAATTTCCGGGAGTCCCAGAAATTTAACCCCATATTATATATTTTTAACAGTTGAAACTAAAAAATCTTATTTAAAGAATACATAAAATATAACACGCTTTAGGGATGTGTCTGAGGGAGGAGTAGTACGGAGCAACTCATGTATTCAAATAGGAATGAGACATTGATTGAAACAAAAGGAACCGAGTTCTAATTACTATGCCTAACGTAGATACTGTTTAACTAAAGATAAAAGTCTAACGTCCAATTTTGACGCTTTTTTGGATCAGTTTATTCTTTTATTATCACATTCACACTAATACGTCCAACCGTGAGTATATTGTTAAAATTATTTGAATAATATATATTACAACAGTTACATTCAGCAAGACGCTGCACTAAGAGGAAGGTGAACTAAGGATAAACGTAACATTCACATTGAATAAACCCTGCCGCCATTAGGAAACACATCAATACGTTGGGTGTATAATAATCTGTTGCTCCTCCGTGCTAAGAGATTGTGTCTAAAACATCGTCGTAGTGTAATCAATTGTGCACCTGATGAGACAATGAGAATATGTCTTCACTTAGGTTGTAAGATATTTTGTTGTCTAGCTATCACTTATGTCAAAACGATGTAAAGAGTTCATTTGCGCTTTTCCGTCACCAAAGTTTTTTGGAATCTCTTTAGATGAACACAACTTCAGATTCTAGGAGGAGGAATGTGAACTGAAGCTAAATTCAACATACACATTGAATAAAACCTTTCCACCATAGATAGCTACGTTACTTGAAGATGAAAATATTACATTACACTACTTATAAACTTCGTAAAATATATTACACAACTTTTTGTAAACATAACTTTTTTATACTAAGACCATAGATACTTACGTTTGTAATTGTTGATATAAGAGATTTAAAACTCTAAAATGTATTTTACCACTGTGTTCACGACATTGATTGGTGCAACTAAGTTGCTATTATGTAGCACAGTTACTACTGAGTGCTACTGTTCAATGAGGCATTTACACACTATTCTCAACGGACCAGTCCAACTACCAAATTTAATAATATTGTTTGGTTCGTATATGGAAAGTGACAAATCTATTACGCTTGGACAGTTAACAAAACGTTGACAACACCGCATGATGCTTATTTGCTGATTGAAGAACACGTCACCTGCAGACTCCACCTCCACAAAGTTCTGATGCCATTCATAACAACTTTAGTATGTACACGCTTATATTGCCTATCGAAGAGTCCAACTGAATCAAGAGTTGCTGATTACTGTGTTGCTTATATTGAGAAAGTGTAATTTTGTAATCAATCGCGAGTATGATTACTACGCTCACTCGAAATGCCCATGTGCCTATTTACCTTTCATAACAAGGTAAATTACCTTGTTCAATAAATCATGTTTGCAAATTGAATTACATTCCAAATTTACAAATACTGAACCCGCAAAATTAGAAAGAAAAACGTTGTACTTCGTATGTTGCCTTAAAATTAAAATTGTTGTTATTTATTATAATGTACTATTATAGAATATATATTAGAATACTTAAGTTAGAGAAAGAAACAGATACTATGGTTTTGTTGTCTTTGCAATGGTTAGTGAATATGTTCTTCCAAATTGTTTTGTATAGATAAACATTTTAAAAATATAAATAGTTACAATTGCAATGTTGTGGGTTCTGGTACATATTAAAATATGGCAATTCAGAATTTAAAACTTAAGTTAGGCTATACATTTATAATTAAATTAATGTTTCAATTATGATGTGCCAATTATTACGTAGAACAGCAAGACTTTCACTCTGAGGTTGGTTGATCGTACCGGTTATGTTTGGATATTTTAATAAATTTATTAAAGTTCATAAAATGTAAATGTTCAGAATTTTTATAAATTAAAGATGAATTAATAAAATTGTCTATTTTCATAAGTTAAGTTTGGGTTATACTATGATAGTTTTCTTGAAAAATTAGAATTTGAAAAAGGAAAAGTTGAAAGTCTATGAGTGTGGTGTTCTGATAAAGTAGTAAAGGTATGGTCTTATACTGATTTTGCGGCTCTTACAGCCTAACAAATGTTTGACTTTTTGTGTCCTAGCACTAGTTCTAAGGAAAATGAAACCAATTTTGGACCAAGTGCTCACATTTAAGTCTATTCACGAGCCCAGTCAAATGGAGAAGAATGAGGAGGTGGCAGACAACTCAAATGGTAGTTAGTACTCAACAATGTTGTTAACAACCTTCTTTAGTATACTTGTCATCTTAAAACTCCCTACAATTTTGATTAAATAGAATTTTGATAGTAAAATAATGAAAAGGATTATTATTTTATATATAATAATATAAACTTATTTATTTTATTTGAACAACTTTTAAAATTGTAGGGGAGAATACATTTAGGTTGAATAACTTTTATTTTAAATTAAGTTGATTAAAATAAAGGGGTAGGGTACGATAAGCGGACCCTGTTTTTTATATCGAAGAATGTAATCATCGATACCTAATATTCGCATCTCATATCCTAGACTATCAATCGATATAAAAGTATCTATAGTCCTCAATAACAATCATTTGTTTTAAATTCAAATATGAATTTAATATTCACAGTGATCAAACAAATCATTATAACTAAAATTAGGAAAACTGAAGACGACCACATTTGCTCCTCTCACAGTTACAGTTGTTTCTTTCCCACAAATTTCACATAATGGGTTTTTCAGTACGAGTCCAAAATGTTCAAGCCACTAAAACATGTCTTATCATCTTTCAAAGCAATGTCGTGTAGTTTTCTATAATTGACTGCCATTTTTAATAATAAATGTTACTTATATGTAAAATTGAAATATTACCGTACGTGTATTATTTGAAAGTGTTTACAGCTATTGATATAGGTTTTTTAAGTTAATTGTTCAAAATAATTAATCAGTATCTTATATAACCACAGATTATATCGATGGTTGTGATTAAGTAATATCGTTTGCCAATTTCGATATAAAAAACCGGGTCCGCTTATCGTACCCTACCCAAATAAAGAATGTGATGGTGAGGCCGATGAATAAACAATTAATTTAACAAAAGCAAAATTACATAACAATAAAATTATCCTAACATCAACAAGAAATTATCTAAATAATTGTTCACTTATTATATTTAAAAGTGATTTGCATCATATTTATGATAAATGAGTAATGGGTGATTTATGAAATGCCACAGTAGTTAGCATTACACATGTTGCAAATTAATTGTTTTACATTATATAGAATCATTAATATACAAATAAACTATACGAAACCAATTAAATGTAAATATTTGTAATCAATCTATTAATACATAACAATACATTTTAGGCAATACTAATAATATCAATGGAATTTTATAATAAAACTAATTGAAAAAAAAAACTTGTTTCAAGTTCACAATAAACTACATTGCATTTTTGTGTACGCATGATTGGTTTACTAAGAGAAAATAAATAGTTATCAATGCAAAAAATGTCACTAAGATGAAGAAAAATAATGATAATGACCTCAGGAAAATAACTTAAGTCAAGGATAGAAAAAATCCCAGATTTCGGACCATGGAAATCCTAGTACTGCCAACCCAAAACTATAACGATACCTCCCCCCTCCCCTTACCAAACATGCTATAGCACATGGAAACATGTAAACCAAAAGTGCAAAGGAAATATGTTTCACTAACAAACGTAGCAAACTTTTCAATCCTCCGTTAAACTGGTTTAGTTTACATAGAGAGAGCACATACCAAGAAGTAATTTGGTAGAAACAACATTTATTGGAGGATAATCACACGGATAATCAGATGACTGTGGTCAGTAATGACAGAGTTAAAATCTAATTTTATATATATACATTTCTTGAATAATGCAATTATTGGAGGAATAATTGAAATGTAAAACATCTTTCATGTTTATTCTCTAAGAGGGTCAAAATTAAAATGTTATTACATTGGCGTGTTACACCAAGAAAAGCAAATTGTATCAAATAATGCAAGCGTTACAATTAAGACAAGAATATAATAAGTGACAGTACATTATAATTAGGGAACCAAATTGACGCAAGCAAGTGCTTGTTTGTTGTGTTTACTACAAGTGAGACAAAGACTAAAAAGGAGAGCGCAAGGCTGCTTGCTCATTGTCCCAATTGTGGTGACCTGAGTATCAGTCACAGAATGACAGGGCCTGAGTGGCCATTGTTTGCCGTTGTGTGTTAAGGTCAGTTCAGTACATTCGTCTTCCAGCAATTAAAGTGGCAGCAAGCAGAATGGCGTTCGTCGTGGTTATCTGAAGGCGCAAGATTTACAAACGAGAAATGAACATGTGTTGTGAACTAAAAGTAGTAAGTTTGAACTGTTTTGGAAACATAAGTGTGAATATGTGTTAATATAATAATAATAAAACGTTTGTCTTATTGCCCAGAGGAAAATCTGTGGCTGCCTAACATAGGTACAACTCCGAGGAAATTCATTAAAGATTTGCTAAGGGGTTCGAATAGCTTCCCTATAAAGATTTTGTACAAGAATAATGCAATTGAATGTTCTTGGCGTTGATTAAACCTGCTCAATAAAGTTAAAATAAATAAAAAGTTATTTAGTGGGAAAAGTTTAAAATATTGAATAAAATGAATAGTAAGTATGAATGGCAGTTCACATGAGAAAGTAAGAGATTATTCTTATGATTACGAGACTACACTATCTTAAATATCACAGGCCAGAATAAGTTAAAGGCGAGCGTGATATTAATAAAAAAATAGCATATGATTTTATTTGTTTCTTTGATAATTATATAATGAATTAATTATTCATTATTAGTGGATAGAACGTATGACACAACGGCTCTTCATGGAAATATTGTCGTAAAACTAAGAGGTACATAGAGAGGATGAAGTGATGTACTACGTTGAAGAAAGTTAATATATCGTACAATTTCGATTAACTCTTGTTCCAGATAACTGCGGTGCTTCTCACACGAGAACCTGCTCAATCAAACACGACAAGGAAGAGAACTCACGGAAGAGCTTCTGAAGAGCAAAAACCTGTAGAGATCAACGACAGGGCTTTTCGGATAAGGAGGCTTATTGCTGACGAATGGTCCTGAGTAACCAGGTCACACGAGAAAGTTGAATTTTAAGCCAGTTTCTGAGTGGGCATATTTCCGCGTGTAACAGTATCAAGGTTGATATTCTGATTCCGAACTACAGAAATGAGGAAAGAATGGAACACACTTCCCTGTAGTATAATTGCCAGTGAGGTCGTACTCACATTTAACAACAGCCAAATTTGAAGTTGAGGGAGTTCTAATAATTATGTGTAGAAAGTTTTTAAACTAAAAGAACAGTTTACTTCTTTTTGTGTTAACTTATGACATCAGACTAATGCGCTAAGTAACTACAATTATCAAGTTGGTACTAGTTATTTAATCAAGATTAGTTATTAAGGAAACAAATAATTCCACAGTGGTATTTAGGTACCGAGACAGCACACTGTTATCTGCAAGATCTGATTCTATAATGAAAGTCACACTGAGCCGTAGCCGATGTCTAGCCGACCAGGGCTTAAGTGGGGCACGGGCGCGCGGAGCTACAGCTACAGTGATATAATTGCGCACCTCATGCACCACATCTTATGTAACAACCAGGAATACAGGCTAGGCCGTCTGCTAATACAGAGCAGTTATGTGCCCGTGTCTTAGCGTTCAACTGTATTAGCTCATAAAGTTTACAACACAGCACAATATATTACATTGCCAGAAACATCAAGAGAAACAGAGGAGGATGGGAATAGAAATGTTGATAAGGCAGTCCAAGCCCATAGTATGTGTACAGGAGTCGTATGACTACGCGGCTCCTGCTGTACTGGTAGTTATCTTCTGCAATAAGTAATCGATGTCATATAACAGAATATGATTGAGAACTGTCCATAAAACACAAATTACTCTGACCCACTTGTCACTTCTCTGCAACTGCTTTGTAAGTGATTGTTCCGTACCATCACAGAAATCATGCTCCTCTCTCTATCTTTTATGGTAAAACACTACATCAATCGAGAATGATGACTCATAGTAGCCACAATAAACCGAATATAATATAATATAGGAGTTGTGAAAGCAAGAGAGTGGACCGTCAGAGACGACATCGTGTAAAGGACAGTAGACAAGACAAAGCCAAAGACAAGACAAGACAAGACAAGACAAAGCCAAGAAGAGACAAGACAAGACAAGAGACTTTATTTGTATCATAATAATAAAGTACGTAAGGGCGAATTTATGGCCTTAAGGCCCTGTCTTACAATTAACCCTAATACAACAATACTTCTTAAGTCAAGAATAACTAATATATTAAAAAAAACTACAAAACTATATAATTAAAGGTCTGTTTAAAAATGTTATACACATAACTTATTCATACACACATTCATTAGCACTCCATCCGTCGTCCAAAGACCTACTCCAACTAACTCATCGCTGACTAGCTATCTTTTCTAGCAATTGAGCGACAACGATATGATTAAAAACGACAAATGATAAGCGGTAGCGCATTGGGCGGCCATAATCATGATTATATAGTCGAACTAAATTAAACCGGAGTGTTAACCTCTCCAACGTTACTTTATCAAACACAAAATTGTAGTACTTGTACGTACCCTCAACATTTTTTCGGTCTTCAAAAAGGCTTTTTTTTATTACAGTCCCTTCAATATCACTCCCCAGAAGCCATCGTAATTAATTACAAACGGCAATCAACCAGAATAGGAAATATCCAAAAGTTTTCACCCCTTCAACGAACACGGTCATTTACAGAGGAGCTCTTCGTATTGGAAAAAACTAGAAAGAAAAAAAGACAATAATCCAATTTAAAATTTAATACACGACGTCTTCCATTGTCATGTGTGGATCCAAACATTATTTATTGTACATGTTAAAAATATGACCTGGAAAACATTTTATAAAACATTTGTACCAGAAAAAGGTATAGTAAATATATATATATATATATATATATATATATATATATATATATATATATATATGGGTGAATTTTGAATTGATCCAAAATCATAACTCAATATTTTATCTGTATTTTATTTAAATATTATCTTATATCATAAGTTTTTAAAGATGTGATTGGATATCAAGGCTGTTTAGCAATAGCTGATATTACAATTTTTCTACATTCTAAATATCTTTCATGTTTTTTTAAATCATTTTCAACAGTCCCTTTTATTTGCCCAATGTCCGTTTTGTCTCAATCTTCATAGTTCATTTTGTAAATACCCATGTTACCTCTAACAATTTGTCTTTTGGATGTCAAAGTATATTTACTTACTTTACATCGGCATGAAACTAAACACTCCTTAAACAGAATCTTTTCATAAGACGATATTTAGTTAAGTTTATGGTATGTCGCATGTATCATGTATTAATTTGGCGATAAACCGCAATGAAAATATAATGAACTGGAACAGGTGGGTTAGTGAAACTGACGCCCAGTATAAAATAAGAGCGCTCCAAACTCGGCATGTGGAAATACTCGAAAAACAGGTATTACATACTTAATCTTCAACTGGTGCAAAATAACAGCCAATTTTATTGCTCAGTATGAATTAAAATTTAATGCCCTGAAAATCAAAAATATACGGCTATCACGTTCCAAAATGGAATAAATAATGAAAAAACTGCTTTATTGAAATGAACTGATGAAATGAAAACAAAACTGTTTTAACTGATTTAAGACACAGGTATTTTATTTAAGAAATTAAAACATCTTTTATTGTTGAAAATAACAATAACAATACCACTACTATTAAAGCCACGCAATAGAAATGAAAGTGCGAGGAAAAAATATATATAACATTATAAATAATCAAGTAAAGCATTAATTCAAGGTATTAGTCTATACAAAAGACTAATATTATTATTTATCTTTGTTTTATAGATCTCACGCTATAATTGTTCATAGTTTGTTATCAAAGATTTGTTTGTTATTTAATATATGATTAATTAATTAAAAGCATAAACCCTGAACCAATCAGAAACGAGGTACCCTAGTATAACTAAGTTCAATGTGGTCCCACAGCTGATCATGGCTGAAAAATGTAAAATCTTTGGAAAAGTCACTATATGAGTGACTACTATGTGAGTTCACTTTCTTATGTTTCAGAAACATTACCGAGCGGCCTGACCTGCACCACCCATCCTCAGGCACTTTATAATATCATACCCGACCACTAGACCACTATACTACTACTAAACCATACTACTACTGCTACTACACTACCATTCATACTAGACGCTACATTAGTACACACAACACTACTACACTATTATTACATAGAACCATGCTGACTTGATCTCCCCTGGGCCAAACACAATGATGTGATGCCGTTACATATTATAGATAAACTAACACTGAATTATTTTTGTACTAAATGTAACAAGCCAGTTCTCATATTAAATCGTGTTTCCTTTCTCTTATTTTAAATTATAAATTTTATCCTCAAAATTCTAGCACATTCTATTTATTAAATGCTATTAAAGATATCAAGTTCTTCATGATAAGTTATCGTGGAGGATGATCAACTGAAGCCTGCGCACAGGCTGAATGCCCATGCAGGCTTTATTCCTTATTAATTATTTAAGTAATATCTTAACTAGATAACTAGTAAACTATTGGTTTTAAACAATTCTGTTTAGTGCTTTACTATTGTAATTTTTAAGTGTATTTCATGTACAGTTGATGGAATAAACATTCATTCATTCATTATACAAAGTGCGCCTGCACATGTGCTTTGATTACACATCTAACGTCATACTACTTTAGTCTCGGTTTCATCTAAATACGATCAAGCCCATAGAAGACTTTCTGTTTTCAGTCACTCCTACCTATTACAATAAGTTGTCATAAACTAAAATTCAATAATTAGAGAAGGAAAAGAAATCATGAGCAATATTTAAGTCCATTCAATACCACTACTATATCTTCAAGAATGGTTGCAGATCACCACTTGGACATGTACACATTATAAAAACAGGTTCAGTTGAAGGAATCGATTAGGATAAATCCAGTCCGCACTGTATGATTGGTATATATTATTACACATATACGGTAACAAATTGATCATTATGAAGGACCATGATCTTTTGGCACAACAGTATACGTTACGTGACGGTTGTGATAGTTTAGCTTTACATCTGTAATAAGGTCACCATAGTGATTGACCTGATCGCAGAGTGGAGACATATAAACAGGAAATTATTCCCTAGCGAAGGTTACCATTATGGTTGTACTAAGAGAAAGGAAGACAAATGAGAGGGTAAATTGTTTGACCTGAATACGTGTAAGGAGATCAAAAATAGTTCACTGCTCACATTGACTTACACGGTAAGCCACCTTAATAAAACGCCGACCCTCTCTCGCGCGTTAATATTTCACAAGTCTACTACGGTACTGTGATTGACATTTATTGCATAATTTGTTGTTCTTATTGATGATATTCAATTAAATAGAATCCGTGTTACTCCTTTTACAACTATGAGAGTTGTGTTATACTTTTTTGCATTAGTATACTCCAAATATTAAAGTTAAAAATTGCTTTACAAACGAATTTAGTCGTTGTGCTGCATCACAATGATTAAGACGACTGGTGTAAAGCATGTAGGTTGAACATATACTGATGGTTCCTGGTAAATCTTAAAAGTAAGTGTGTTTTTAGTTCAGTGTGTATAAATAATTGATTCATAAATACATCTTGATTCGTCACTGACCAAATGTTTTAGTCAGAATTTATTTCCAACAAAAGTAACACCTTGGACGTAAGAACTTCAGCAAAATGTATCTATATGACAAAATCGAAATCACATAATAGGAAAACTGGATAAAGAATTCTAGCCGACAAAGAGGGAAGAACATGAAGAAAGACATTAAACTTTTATCACGTACATATACAAATGTAAATGACTAATGCTATTTTTATGAACATTCTTTAATACTTTATATATATTATCTCACAAAAATATTTTCACTTTAAACTTTATAATATTTCCTACCAATTTCTGTTTTGTTTTTTTTGTAAAATTAAGTGCATAGATTCTTTTAATACCATTAAAAAGTAAATCCACGATAAAAAATTTAAACTTAAATTTTTACGATTAATTTAAACATTAATAATTAAGTTTACGAATTTTACCCTTAAAACAGACCTTGTGTAAAAGACAGACGTCCCTTAAAATGAACTCAAGGAATTCGTGGGTTCGTATTTCAGACTTTATAAGGAATTCTATTTATATTCATTATTTTGTTGACCATCAACTACTTCGAAAGGGCATAAGCTATATCTGCATTACTGTAAGATATAGGTATTTTAAAGACATATATAATTTTGATTTCGTTGGAATATTCCAGTAGACTAACTGGGTCCAAATAGTACATGGGAAACTCCTAAACTAGACTATCCATAATCCTCCAATAATATTGAAACGAATGTAAGATGGGAAGATATTTGTGTACACTACTTAGCACTACTTATCTTTATAGTTATTATGAAAAAAACAAAAGGTATATTGCTCATACCTTTAGCTCAAACAGCAAAAGTGATGAGCTCGTACTAGACAAGTAATAACAGTCTGTCTATCTCTAACCAAACGTTCCTTATCGTTAGCCTTGCAAGTATTATAGTAAAATATCGAACACAGAGCCACAACATCCTGGGTTACAAGGCCTGTACGAGTGGACACTATGGAAGTTATTTGGGACATTTTTCACGCTAACTAATCAAGTGACCTTTCATGTGGACGCGGTGACCACAGGGCCATACAGTTATGTGTCACGTGTATTTACTGGTGGTTATTCAAGGGTTAGAAAGGCGGTGAAAGGCGCCCAATACTTTTAATCAACCAAGTATAAATAGAGTAGGAAGTGTCGTTGGGTGATATCGTTCAGTGGTGAAGTGATCGACAAGTAACATGGCCAGCCAGGTGGGTCCAGTGCGGCGCGTGTGTGCGAGTGTCAGTGTTCTAGTCCCAAAAAGTGTTTCCTATATTGTTAATAATTTATCTTACAAATTTAAGCCTTAAAATATCCTGTGTATCACTTTTGTAAGGTTTGCCGGTTTCCTTTTAGTTTCATCCTACTAGTTCATACGATTAACAAAAATATACCCGAGGATTTTACTGCACCGAGTGATCACCAGATCTCTACTCATTAATTTGATGATCGTTTAGTTATATTTAATGAAATATTGTGAAAAATACGCTAAAGTCGATTAGTAATCATTATAATGTGATTAATATTCTTAAACTGCTATACAAAAATATACTAAATTAAGCCGTTGAATAGAACTAATAATATAAATAGATTTAACACATCATAATAGTATGAAATAATCAACTGAAAATATTTTGACTCAATAGATTATTGTTCCTACTGTTTACTATTTAACTAACACATGAAATGTACCAGAGCCAACATGCAGAGGCTACAACATTAACGGAAAGAGTAATAACTTGTACGTGCAAAAACCACCATTTCATTTTTAAATTGCAATTAGGTATTAAAATGATTTATCACGAATAATTTTTAACAATATGCATAATGAGGAACAGGATGATCATAAAATATTCTTATGACAAGACATTATCCACAAAGTACGACATTTCATCAAACCACATGAAATACAGAGTGTGTTTCAAAAGTAAATTACTTATACAGACATGAATTACTTAGATTATTCTAAGCACCAATAAAATTGAATGCCAATAAACAAGAAACATTAGTATGACAATTTTAATTGTACAACTTTCTATAACAATATCATAATGTAATCACAAATTCATGAAATATGATCAGATTCAAATTCCTTTCATTGTTACATTCTCTAATGAGACTGCTTATAGAGGCTTACCTACTAAAACAAAACTGATAATGAGGCAGACCAAGGTGCACTAGTTTTACTACTTACACTTTTGTAATGTAAGAGACAGGCTTGCTATTTTTCTCCAGATAAAACATAAATAATAACATGAGCCATTTAAGAAGGCAAATTGATATCAAGTAAATTTATGCTACAGAATAACTCAATTACCTTAGAAAATGAAATCTTACATTATTAAATGATTTCATATTCGATAATAACTTCTGTGTAGAGTTTCTTTTCTTAATATAGAAATAACGGGCATTCATATTGAATAGAAAAAATTGTATTTTAAAAAGTATTTTTATGTAAAGGCCTACTATAACGGTGTTAACAGCAATCATAAAATGAAATTTCCTTTGCAAACCAGTAAAGTTAGATTTGCATAATGTATCATTACATCATTGTTACATTCTCTAATGAGACTGCTTATAGGGGCTTATCTACTTAAACTGAAAGGCTTTACTGAAACAAAACTGATAGTGAGGCAGGTCAAGGTGCAATAGTTTTACTAAGCACAAAACACACACACACACACACACACACACACACACACACACACACACACACACACACACACACACACACACACACACACAGCCATATTTCGGATAGGTAGAAGATTATTAAATATCTTTTGGGATTCTGTGATGGCCTGTTAGTTTAATAGAAACTTAATATTGTTATTTATTTTAATATTAGTGTATTTAGATAAAAATGTTTACTCATAATTTACAACACTTTGTACAATGTGTTGTAGTTTCCATTATTTACTTACTATAATAGACTGATCTAAATGTTAATAATTACGTGTAGATCTTGTGAATTCGAAGAAGAAGGCAAGTTGATATGTGGATTCAATGAAGAAGCAAATTTTTATTTGACCATCTCCACGGCATCCTTGGACCCTAATAAATATCTCGGATAATAAAAGACCTTCAAGTATACCATTCCATCATTTCAGTTTTTCATTTTGAGATTGTCCAATAGTCGACCTTGAAGGTCTGAACACTCTCAACTGAAATTTATCACGTTCCTACTCGGATGCAAAATTGCCAAGGGGATGTTTAGACAAACACTTAAAGTGCAAGTTTAATATTACAAAAAATATTTTTTATTGAACCTTCCAGCTCGCATTTATAAAATATACATAAAGGATAGCTAGTAAAATAACTCCAAATGGAAATAGTTATTCTGAAATGAAATATTAATTTACACATGCAACTTCATTTATAACGCGTTTATTCTAAAGAGGAGAAGAAATGTTACTTACTAATTTATCAAAACCAAAAAAAAAGGTTAAATGTCGTGTTAAAAGTACTTGCTACGTTTATTGTTTATCTCGAACGTTCAAAACTAACTACCTGTTTCAGAAATAGAATGTCCTTCATATGTTTGTTTAATCCTCGTGCCATTACAAAGGATTTACATTATTATTATTCTTTTCGAAAGTATCCCACCCCTTCCATTTGTACATTAACGGTTACAATCATTGTAACAGGTATTGACCTGTCGACCTATTGAATTACTTGAGTGTGATTGCAATTTCCAGATTCTCATCGCAGCCGTTCTAGCCATGTTGGCCGTCTGTGTGAGTGCGCAGTATGGCCACCACTATGAGCCCAAAGCCCATTACGTGGAGGACTACTACGACCCTCACCCCAAGTACAAGTTCGAGTACGGCGTCCACGACCCTCACACTCACGACATCAAGAACCAGAAGGAGGAGCGTGACGGGGACGTGGTGAAGGGATTTTACGAGCTGGTGGAGCCGGACGGTTCCAAGCGCGTCGTCCACTATACAGCTGATCACCATACTGGCTTTAACGCCGTCGTCCACAGGGAACACAACGTCCATCCTCAACATTACGCTCAGCCAAAATATGACTACAAACCCTCTTACAGTCACTATTAATCCAAATATTGTAGCAATGAGTTGCCTCTAAATCAATAATTGTTATTTGTGATACAGTAGTTCTAGGTGCTGTGAAAAGTTGTTGTTTGTTATTTTTATATGCGCAAATATACAGTATATTAATTTTTATAAATATGTCTTTTAATGTGTAACGAAAATCCTAAAAAATCACGATGATATAATTTCATGAATAAGACAAAAATCAGTGGTTTAGGCCAATAACCAAGAAATCAATGATGATCAAGTTGTGTCTAAAATGGAGTGTTTAACAAACATAATAACATCAAGGAATACAAGTACAACACACAATACAAGGTTAATCATACAACAAAGTAAGGAATGGAATATTCAAAATATTATTATTGAACAATAACAAAAAAATAGAATGTAAAATGAAGTGATATATTCCCTTCCGATGCGAAAAAAGTTCTAAGATATTTCAATGAAAAAGAGGATTTAAAAAAATGGGAATGTGCAATAAAATATATGCCAAATTTACTTCCACAAGAGAATAATACATACAGACAAAGACTAACTATAAGTGAGAACTTTGTGCATGAACTGCCAGATACCTTACCTTAACTATCCATGCCAATTGTTCCCACCTATAATTAGCCTTGATTTGGTTTGTTCAAAATTAAGGCACTGAGAAGTGCTCGCAACCTCTGAGATCCATCCGCATATGCAATCTTCCTCTAGGGGCTCCCGACCACTTCAGACGTCTGACTTTTTGGAGCTCCTGGCTAATAACGGTATTTTGAAGATTCCTACATCTGGGAGCTACGGGCCAGACTTATGTGAGTTTCTTGTCTCTGTAAGCTTTCAGCCTCTAGGAGCTCCTCTGGGTGTTCCCAGCTCGTGGAAGATTCCAGTCACTGAGGTCCCAGCCCGTCGAAGATTCCAGTCACTGAAAGTTCCTAGCCGGTGGAAGCTTCTTGAAGCTTTCAAGCTATGGAATCTCCAATTCTCCAGAATTCGACAAGCTTTCAGCTTCTTGTAAGTTCCAGCAACCTAAATATTACTAGGTCTTTATTCAATTCGTTTTGTGCAAAGTTGTTTATAATTTATTGTTGGCGAATAGACTAAAAGGCTTGTCGACAGATCTTTCCTGTTTGTATCACCCTCTATTTCCAGCTAGTTTTGACATCCAAACCATCATTATCAGTGTCCTCAGTTAACATTTATTTTATAGAAATCAGGAGAAAAATTTTGACGAAGTCCATGGGTTATTACAGTGTACAGGGTATGACTTTAAAAACGGGAATAGGTATAAGGTATAACGAGTAAGAGGAAAATAATGAGTAAGAGGAAAAAACAACATTTTTAATAATAGGTGTAAGGTGAACTGCGTTTTGTTGAAAACCGTTACCTAGCCTCTGTAAGGTAAATTATGGCCAGTGATAGAAATTTACATCTCAGGATTATTCTGCGTCATTCTCCATATAATATTTCATAGGACTCCTGGAGGAATTTATCTGAAACATTCTTGTAGCTTCACAAAACAACGTTAAAGTAACATATGGTGATTTAATATCCAATATCCGCACTCAATACTGTCTCATTGCTCCAATTCCACAGAGCCCAACAGGGATGTTACTCGGACCTGTTACTCAGACTATGAGCAACGGGAAGTTCCTTAACATGTTTGAGGTGAGTTATAATAATTGGAAGAAAACTACATCTCACCATCTCATTTTGTTTCCTTACCAATGTCTTCCCCTAATGGACAATTACAAGCGCTTTTACTGGAACCTCCATGTAGACTAGGAAACTTCGCACTACAAATCTGAGGTAACTTATAGTGATCTGGAAAATTCCAATCTCTGCATTCAATGTCATACCAGTGCTCCGGACGGTATTTTAATTACCTTCAATAACTCGTTACCTGGGCCATTACCATAATCCCATGTATATTCCCTAACATATTTAATGTAAGTGTGGTATTTGGAAGAAAGCCACATCTCGGCATCTTAGGGATGGAAAATTACCACATGGTATATTTGAAAGTACTCCTATTAGGAGAGTTTCTGGAAACCCTGATATAGACTAGGAGACTACCCATAGAAACTCTGAGATAGTTTATAGTGATAATTTAAATTCAACTCTCAGCACTCCACTATGTACCGTTTTTCCAGGATGGTTTTGTTATTTTCATCCAATAGCGACATCATTATAAAGCTAAACAAGAAATTTGATGTTTCCTCACACTTCTGGGGTAAATATTGGTATTTGTAAAAAAAAAAAAAAAAAAACAGCATCTCCAAAATAAGTTTTGTCTGCACTATACATACGAGTAGTTTTATGATAAAACTCTCAAAGGGATTTCCTGGTTAAAGTGTTTTATCCAAAAATAAAATTAACGTTTGACCAATCTGGGGCACTTTCGCTTAAAAAAAGATTCAACAAAATGATTTCAGTAGTTTCGAAAAAATCGAGACACACAATAAAAGGTACTTACTCCTTTTTGAAGCCAGTAAAAATAGACTAAAAGAGAATATAATTACCAAAATATCTTATGAAACTTCATGATATTTGCAGATTACTTTGTTGAGAGTACCTCTGTAACCAAAAAACAAATTCTGTGATATTTGTGTTACTAGTGTGCTATTGGATTCTAACAAACCTTTCTATTAAGCTTTAGCGCCTGCACAGATTATTACGAAACTTCCGCATATAAGCATGTTGGAAACTATCCTTTTGAAACCCCAGGTAATTAGCCACCTTTACATCTGGCCTCTAAGGAACACTGTCTTATCGAGACTTTTGTAACCACCGATCACTCGAAGCTTGCCACATATTAAACGAAAAGACGTCACCATCCAAAATCAACTAGTATTTGAACCTTCCTGAAACATGTGACATGGCAAAATCTGAGTTGTATGGACAGATAGATTCTGGGATATCCCGTTCTCGGCTGGTTTCTAGAGTTTGATAGGTCTACTTGTATCAATCACGAAATATTGAAAATTTCGGTTTCTAAGAACGCACGGTGTCTGGCCAAGGAATGTCTGACCTAAATATTTCGGCTCCTAAGAGCCCGTTTACTTGGAAGCTCCCGAACTCTAGGTATACTGGACTTTTAAACCTTCAAGCATATACGATATACCAGCCTATGAGCTTACAACGTCCCAGAGCTTTTTGAGCACATAAACTTTCAGTAATGGTCAAATAAATTACGTTAAGTAATCGCAAGGGTTTTGCCTCCGAAACGTACTGCTTCTACAAGTCTGCTGTATGAGAGGTACTCAGTTCCCAAACTAATTTCAATAGTTGCAGTTCTTGAAAAGATCGTTACAGTAATTCAAAAATAAATGCCTAATAAAATAGGAGCACTTATAATTTGAAGTTTAATTTAAAATAATTCATACAAAACATTTGTATTTTGATATTTTCTTAATTTGATTTACAAAGTACAACCGTGAGCTCAAAATGTAAACAACACTCAAATTTCATCACACCCTTGAATGTAATTATCGATTATCACCAAATTTGTAGAGAATGCCAAATTTTAGGACGAACAGTTTCTCCAGAATGAGTTTTATTTATTTTAATCTATGACAGTCAGATATAAGAAAGGTTTGGATGCGGAATGATTGACATAATGATAAACAATGTCGTAACACAAAACGATCTGTTTCAAACTTATAATGTTGAAGCCGACAACGTGGAGTTGATACTATGTAATATAACCATTACATAACTAGGCCAGTTTTTGACAAAGCTCAGTGAATTTTGGTAGAACGACAGAATGAGTCAGAGAACAACGGAGAGCCGCAGGAGTTGTCCGGGCTTTGTTAATTGCCAAGTGTGCGCATCCAGTGAATCTACAAGGGAGTAGATAATACTATAACAAACATAATATTTACGTGTGAAAAACATAGTAAGCAATTGTTTGTAAGAAGCCAAGTACGAAACAACCATGACTGTAGCACTGTAGCCTCGACCGTGACCCGGCCTTCCACCAGACCATCCCGACCGCCCGCCCGCCAAGATCACGGCCGCCAAGTGGCGCTACCGTCTCGCCAACCACGCCCACGGTCAAGGTCTGTTTTGATTCTAACAGAAGTCAAACACCTCCCATTACCTGTATTATTCAGTTGCAACAACTACGGCTTCAATTCTAAATTTCAAATAAAATTTAAAATAATTTTAGATTATAAATTTTACTATAATTGTTTATATCAACATCTAGTATGTACAGTATATACACACTTAATGCAGGCTAACTTTCATCCTAAATTCCCAATCCAGGCTATTTCCTTACTACTGAAAGTTATCAATGGTTCAAAAAGTAAGTAAGCACGTTTAAGAAACCAACTGAGATCAGCCTAAATGCCCATTGTCAAAAATTGTATTGCATGTTAGGGTGAATGACTCCCAATAGGGGAAGACGTTCAACCCATTGCGAAGTTTCTTTTCGTTTGTTTATTAGCCTAATTATTAGTTTTACAACAACAAAGTTTTTAATTTTAGGTCAATTGAATTTATAAATTTTGAAAATGGTGGTTTAATTACTTTGTGAACAAATTAACAATTAAGTTTAATATAAGATTTTAAGAACGGATAAAGTTGGATGGTTTTTTTTCCCTCGTAATTTGTAAGTATGCTCGACATGCAGACTTATAAGTGCAGATAAGTGGTGGAGAGCTCGTAATTTTGTTTACAGTGAGTTCCCATTCACATTTATAGCCCCGTGTGACATTTGTTGGGAAAATCAGTGCAGGCCCG